>NC_142243.1:143501863-144126863 GCF_052056855.1 Sturnus vulgaris
GAGGCCAATTTTATGAGATACAATGAGGCTGAGTGTCAGGTCCTGCATTCTGTTCACAACCCCATACAATGCTCCAGCTGGAGTTGAGTGGCTGGAAAGCTGCCCTTGGTAAAGGACCTGGGGGTGCTGGTCAACAGTGACTGAACATGAGCCAGCTGTGCCCAGGTGGCCAAGAAGGCCAATGGCATCCTGGCCTGGATCACAAACAGTGTGGCCAGCAGGACCAGGGCAGGGATTGTCCCCCTGTACTCAGCGCTGGTGAGACCACACCTCAAATCTTGGGTTGGTGTTTGGGCCCCTCACTGCAAGAAAGACTTTGAGGGGCTGGAGCACATCCAGAGAAGGGCAACAGAGCTGGGGAAGGGTCTGGAGCACGAGTCTGATGAGGAGCAGCTGGCGGAGCTGGGGCTGTTTAGCCTGGAGAAAAGGAGACTCAGGGGAGACCTTATCACTCTCTATAACTCCTTGAAAGGAGGCTGTGGCTGGGGTGGGTTGGTCTCTTCTCCCAGGTAACAAGCAATAGGACAAGAAGTAATGGCCTCAGGTTGAACCAGAGAAAGTTTAGATTGGACATTATGAAAAATTTCTTCACTGAAGTGGTTGTCAAGCACTCTTAACAGGCTGCCCAGGGAAGTGGTGGAGTCACCATCCCTGGAGGTATTTAAAAGATAGGGCACTTAGGAACCTGGTTTAGTGGTGGACTTGCCAGGGTTAAGGGTCGTACTCAATCTTAAAAGTATTTTCCAGCATAAACATTTCTATGATTCTGTGATTCTTGCATTCAACTGGTTTTGGTTACATTCAAATTAAGACCTAATGAACACTGCACTGTGCTTTGCTAGCCAGCACAAATAAGGGACTAAACCTTGGCATGTGCTCTAGGCATCCTCCACATGCCTGGGTAGCTGCAACAAGAAGTGCCTATGGTCTGTCTGCCCAGCTGTGCTTGTTCAAACCGTCTGAGGAACAGCCATAGCCAAGCTCCTGCACATCTTCCTTTCTTCAAGACAGGTGATGTCAGGGCTGGTCTTGGGGTGATGAATTGCATTAACACAGTGTTGGACCATTTACACCAATGATAGGTGAATATCTGAGTTTGTGTAAAGGCACAGTGCAGGCCTGAACCTCTTAGCTCCTCTTGTCTTGTTGCCCATCTAAAGTCTTCTCTAACTGTCTGTGCAACGTGTATTTTGTATTCAAGTTGAGGCCCAAGACAAAGTTTGGAATATGCTGTAAACATAACCATGTTGTTATAATCTAAATCCAGCAGCATGCTACTGGGGCTGATGAGTATGTAAAGCTGATGCTGTTATTGGTGAATGAGGGTCAGGGTGCATGGTCTGAGTTGTTAAAGCAGTAAGAAGTCACATTTTGAATTTATTGTCAGCACATAAATACCTGTTCACTGAGCTTTCTGCATGTGTGGAGAGAGAATGTTGCTTACAAGGAGAAATGGCAAACACATGGCCCAGCAACGGGAGCAAGCTGTCAGTAGAGCAGCAGAACTCTGCACTCCTTAGGGATTTATTTGTTACTTTAAAGTAAAATTTCCATTTAATCCTAAGAGGAGAGGAAGAATGCTTCTGTAATATTAATCTTTTCAAAGCTTAAATACTTGTGAGCTTTTGACAAGGCCTAATCAAACAAGACAAGATCCTTGATAGCATCCTGACAGAAGGAACTATACATAAAGAGGGATTGTGCCACAGCTGTGTGTCTGTTCATATCATAATATACGAGATGTAGAAAAATGCTGAGCTAATCAAACAAAACCATCCCCAGGCTAGATTTTTGCAAAAGGAAAATATTTTAAATAGATTCAGTATGTAACTATGATTTTTAATAATAGATTTTCCCTCATGATGAATTCTTCATTAGCCTACCAGAATTTAGGCAGTGAGCAACTTCACCCCATTAAATAATCCCCTTAAATTCACATACCATAATTCTTACTGTTATGTGTTTGCATGACCAAGATAAAGAGAGATATTTAAAGCAGATAGGATGGTTTTTGCCATTAAAACATTTGTGTCAGAGAGCAATCCTTTCTGTGTTTAAAAAATAAATGCAGTAGTGTTGTGTTGCAAAATTGTTGAGTAAAATCATTGTTACCATTGGCATGCATTCATTTGGAACTCAGCGTAGTCTGGGCCAGTCAGTAGATTTCCGAGACATTTTTAATTTTTTTCATCTGCACATGCTGGTGTATTTTTTCTTTTTCTTTTGGCAGTGAAACCTTACTGAATGTTAGAGGATTTTCTGTAGGAAGAAAATGTATAAATGAGCAGAATGTTAATTTGGATTATGCTGCTTTGTTGCCTCCAGCTGACTGGAAGGGTCATACTGGCTTATATTTTACTCTCAAAGACAAGATAACTTAAGGGAACTCTAAAAGGCTGTAACACCATTCGATTTAGACTTCTAACCTATTTTGATTTATTCATTTTAATAATTACATTGTCCATATTATTTCAATAAATAAAACAATGTTTTGTGCTGCTATATAAAATTAGGCAAATTCCAGGCTAAGAAGACCAAGCTGACTATGACTATATAAACAGGTTCTTTGCAGTAACTTCACAAGATCTCAGGTTAGAAGCTGGAGGTTCCTACAGACCTGGTGGTCTGGATCTCAAGAGGATTGGTCAATGTTGGACGTGGAGGCAGGAAAGCCAACTGAGTTCAGACACGTAGAGACTTCATCCAAGGGTAAAATGCAGAGCTGGGCTGTGGAGCTGACAGAAGGATTCTCAGCTATTGCAGTTCCTCTGGCTTTTACACTTTGATTTAGCAAGGAAGCAGAACAGACCCTTGGTTTCTATGTGTGCTGCTCCCCAGCTGATGGGGTTTCTCCACAGCAGATCCCCAGCTCTGTCCTGACACAGTTGTATGCCACAAAAGTTGTACAGTTTCCTTCAGATGCTGGAGGAAAACATGCCACTAGTTTGGTATTGACTGGTCAGTTAAATCCCCATCCTTCCAATCAGCCAGGTAAGAACAGGTAAGAATGCTTGCACAGTAAAAATGAAAACCAGGGAACACCCTGTGGCAAAAACAAGGAAGCATATTCACAAAACGGGGACATCTCTTGTACTTACAGCTCCTGAGTTTTGGCAAACACACAAAGAATGTCTGTTTATATTCATATACACTTGTAAAAAAAGCTTTGATATAAACAGCAAGTGTCTTAGTATAGGCAGCATTTGAACTTTTCTTCTTTGCTGCTGACATGAGCTAGGACTTTAAAAAGGCTGAATCCTGATATAGTGCATTCAAAGGCCAAACCGCTCATATTCTTTTACCTTACAGTATTCCCAAGGTTGTTTGGAGATAGCAGTGTAAATCATTTAATTATAAACCACAGGACTGGAAGGTCATCTGAAGAATATTGCAATACATAATCCTTTGATATATTTATTACTATCTTTTCTACAAAACTTTGTCTGATTCTTACTTTAGGATTTGTCAGCATTCCTTAAACAGCTTTTCTTGCTCTCTCTTTCCACTCACCTGAAATATTATAGACAGCAATTCTGCTCCTCTCACTTCTTGTCTGGGTAAGGCCAGACTCCAAGTCCAGCATCTTTTTCTCTCTGCTCACAAGACTGCTCATCATTTCTCATACCAGAGTAGAGCTACATCATTGCATCTCTTTGAGCTGATCATTCTTGAATGAGATGTCATGAACAAAGCACAGTATTTAGATGATGTTCTGTAGTATCAGGTACAATGACATAAACAACTGGATTTCCCATCATTTCTGGAAACATCACTGTTAGTACAATGTGAGGTTGCCCTTGGCTTTTGCATGGTCTCAGCCTGTACTCACTGAAAGTGAGCTATTTCTTACTCTGTTTCTTTTAGCCTCTGGGTTTTTAGCAGAGCATTTTGTTTTTAGTACATAGCTGTACATTTTATAATCTTACCTGTTCCTCCATGCCTACTTATGAACTGTGAAGGTCATCCTCTAACAATTTAATTGCCTCTAGGCAATCCAGTCAAATGGATCATTACTTTCAGTGTTTAAAAATCTGCATCAGTTTTCCAGGTATGTTTTACAGTTTAGTGGTCAACCACTGAATTTCAATAGACTTCTGGAAGGCAGTGGAAAGAACTCCCTTGGATCTTGTCGTTGGTCAGTGTAGCATCCTGCATATTGTGGTGTTGCCGGCTGTAGGAGGTAAAAAAGCATATATCAGTGTCAAAACAGGGCAGATTTTTTTTTTTAATTTGAAGAAATTCAGTACAAAGTGCCTTTTCTAGTGAGTACTTTTGCACTTACTGCTATCACAGCTTCCTTCAAAATAAAAATAAATCCTAGAAATGCAGTTATATTAAGCATGAAAGAACGGAAGTTATTAATTTAGAATGTGAACAGATAAACAAAGTTTGATGGTTTTAATACAACATATTGTATATTGAAATAATATTGCATCTCTGTTCATTTTAAGATGGACCTACATATTTGTTGAAGTGAATAAAAAATCTTGAGTCATAGCCCCAGTAAAAAAATCAAATTTGTTAACAAGTGTACATAACACTAAGCATTTTATTACTCATCTTACCTGTCAGGTACTGGATATTTATTCTTAATGACAGTCATGATTCAGCACAGTATTTGGATAAGAGTTTTGCGTAGAGATGGAACACAATTGCTAAATGCAATTGATGTATTATTGCAGTGTGACACTTTATTGATGGTGAAGACAGATTTTTTATTCTTGCATTCAGCAGGGTTGCCAAGGACCACTGAAAGAAGTCCAAACTGTTGGTGCTCCCCTGAGAAGTGCAGAATATCAGGGGGAAATCTCCTGCAGGTCTGTGGTTCTCAGGCTGAGAGCAGTCATTCCTGGAAGGACTTTGAGCTCAGAGTTACCCATATAATGTCCCAGCAAGACTATTTGTCACTTATTGACAGGACTGGGAGAAATACCATCTGCCCTCAAGATTAGGCACTTGACTGATTTCAGTTTTCCCATGGATTTCTTGGGTTATCTCTGGCCCTTTTACTGTTTGCACTCCAGGCTTGTTGGGTCCTGTGCTGTGTTCTGAGTGTTACAGATTTGCTCTTTCTCAGATGTGCTGAGAGATGGGTGCTGAAAAGACCTTGTTTCTCAGGTGCTCTGAAACTTGCTGCACACAGTGCAAGTGCCTACCAAGGTTAAAGTCAGCTTTTCCCTCTGAATAAAAGAGGTGTCAGCCTTCCTGCATAAGGGACCTCAGCCTGTAACTTTTTTGGTTCCCCTACCCCCATGGCGTGCCAGATGCATCCAGGAGAGGAGTTGTGACACAGCAGGGCTTTCTGGTACCCACAGCTGTTTGTGTCCTTGGTGCAGCCCCTCTTCTTGACTCCAGTGATGCAGGCCTGTATTGAGCATCCTGTTCCCCAGCTGCTGCTCTGTCTCCCCAGGTTCCTGATTTAGCAGGAATATCTGTAGCAGTAGAATTTGGGCTCTCTGACCTGTATTTTCCCTGTTTAGCCCATTTAGCATTTCAAAGGAACATTCTCTTCTTCCAGCCATGTTACTGAGATAACAGGCCTTCATTCCCTGACACGAATTTCATTGATTTTCACTGGCCTCCCTTGAGACCTCACTATCTCTTCCTGAGTTTGCTATCCATAAAATAATTCCTTTATTGAGAGGTATTTTTGCATAAGTGTGTACAAGAGCTAGTGGGCTTATTACCATGTTAATCCAGTCATAGGATGTCTGTAATAACAGTTCTGCTATGGTTTCTGGTCTGTACTTTGAAATTCTGGTGGTCTTCAGTTTAGATTTGGGAAAATGTCCTTGCAAAAATTAATCCTCATAGTACACATTGATTTAATAAGCCTAAGAATATCTGTGCAATGGAGACACAGAAAATTGATGTGGATAAAAAACCTAGTTGATGGATATTAGCAAAGATGACTTGTTTTTGAGTAAAAAGTACATCAGTTCTTTTGGGAAACCACACAGCAGTATCCCATAGATTTTGACCTGCATACATTTGTCCCCGTAGTGCATCCCAGCTCATCCATAACTGAGTGAGAAGCACCATTATGTCTGACTTCCATTTGGAGAAGGAGGGCTGTGATTTGCTGAGTTCTGACAGCTTCAGCCCAGAAACTGAGCAGCCTGAGACAGGCAGACTTCCACTTTCCTTATATGACTAGAGGCAGGTGAAATAAAAACTTGTATTCTGTGTTCTCCTCTTTATAAAACCCTGTTTTATGCTTTCCAGCAAGATCTCAAGGTTCAAGTGCACAGGCAGATATATTATTCATGTTTGAACACATTTTTCTTTAAAGTGAAATGCAAGTGAAGTGGCTTGGCAGGCAGGGAGATTAGTCACTTCACAGCTTCTGTAGGTTTTACAAGGGGTCTCTAGTTTTATGACAGATCAATACAAACACACAGATTTGATTTCCTCTGCAGTCTGGAGTACTCTAGAGGCTGTGACTCTGAGTTTCTGGCCTGAATTTGTGGGCTGAAAGAGATTCTCTGGGAGACATCATGTTGATTTCATCCCAGACCCTGAGCAATGCCTGTGTCTGCTCCCCAGAGTTTGCTTTGAACCTGACAGTGTTAGTAAGATGTTATGAGTATTGGGGATGTCCTTGTGCATCTTTGGTTGCAGGCTCAGTGGCCTTAGTGCTTTCTGAATGTATAAAAAAGACTTCATAAAAGAGGCAGCCACGATATTTGATTTAAAGCTACAGGGACACTGATGAACTCTCATTTCTTTGGAAGATACAGGATTTCCTCTGCAGGGAGCACCAAGAGATGGTTTATTTGAAATCTATCTGGTTTGTGTTCTGGCATGTCCTCGCTTTGACTACATGCATGGCTGTGGGCAAAAAAAAGGGGAGATTGCCACAGTCATGAGAACTGCTATCAGGAGCTGTTTTGAAGACACCCTTTCTAAATGTATTTGAGATGGCAGAATTCCTGCTCTGCCACAACTACCAAAACAGAAATGTCTTCATCCTATTTCCAGTACGACCCCATGTTATAAAGGGTAATTTAGCTCCTGTGAATATCAAGTGACAGAACTAAGTGATTGCAGAGCTGAAGCATAAATAGAAAGAGGAACAGGCAGCAGTGAAATGCTGACACTTCAGCTGAGACTTGGCAAGCCCAGCTGGAAATGCTTGTCCCAGCAACACACACTGCATTCACAGAGTACCTTCACCATCGCCTCTGTGTACAAAGTTCATATCCTCACTGACCTAGTTTATTTTTTTGCTGACAGTGCAAAGGCAGAAGTTTGGTATAAAGGATATTTTAAGTAGTTTTTTCCCCCGGGTGTGTATATATACACAAATACCTTATGCTAATGTATTTTGTAATGAATCAGGTGTGTAACTGACTTGTAAGTTTTAAATTTCAGTAGGACTTCTGCTTTTAAGTCTCTGAGATGCTTTGGAAAATGTGATCTTCCAGTAAGAAGCCCATCTACCATCCTGTAGACAGGTCATATGCTTGTGTTGGAAACACCAAACTATGTGACCTCTGGGAGGATACAGAACTGTTCTATTTCAAACAGAAAGAGACAATTCTGCCTGGAGCACTTAGGATGTCCCTTGAGAAGAGGTGTGAAAAACCTATGCTCTTTGGCTACCATGAATTGTCCTTATCTTTGGCAAGATACTTCTTTTGTCCATATGTTTCTCACAAAGGACATCGTGACTAGTTTTCCTTGGAAATAAGTAAATCCTTCTCTTATAAGTTCTGTGTATACATGAAACTTGTGAAAGAATTTTAAGATGGCAGAAACCATGTGCAGGGCTTTGCCTCTCTACATATAGCTGCTCTTTTTCAAGGGATCTAATATAGTTTTGTTCAGTTTACCCAAATTTGATAAAATTGTAGTAGTTCAATGAATGCTGCCAGGCAGTGCTCGGTGTGGAACAGTCACTGCAGCCAAGGGTGTATGCAAGGTGTAACACAGCAGTAACCCATGAGCATGCCAGAACTCAGCAGCAGCTGAGCATGCTGAGGCAGGACGTGCATTGTGCCATGACTAATTGCATCATCAGTGTGCATTGTTCAATAATTAGTAAATTCTGATAGGGATTTCTATTTTAAGTGATCTCTTCACTGGTGTTTTGTTGTTCCATTAAAAAAAATTTGTTTCATCCAAAGCATTGTGCACAGCAGGTTGAGAGAATTGATTTTGCCCCTCTGCTCCACTCTGGTGGGACCCCACCAGCACAGGAAGGACATGGACCTTTTGCAGCAGGTCTAGAGAAGAGCCCTGAGGATGGTTAGAGAGATAGAGCACCCCTTGTGAAAGCAGAAACACAAACTGAGAGTGTTGAGGCTGTGCAGCCTGGGGAAGAGAACTTATTGTGGCCTTTCAATACTTAAGGCTTAGAAGAATGATGGGGACCAACTTTTTAGAAAGGCCTGTTGCAATAGGACAGGGGTAATGGTTTAAATTAAAAGAGGTAAATTCGGATAGATGGGTAGATATAAGGAAGAAATTTTTCACAATGAGGGTGGTGAAATACTGGAACAGGTTGCCCAGAGAGGTGGCAGATGCCCCGTGCCTGGAAACATTCAAGGTCAGCGTGGAGGGGCTCTGAGCAGCTTGGTGTAATGGAAAATGTCCCTCCTTATGTTGGACTAGATGACCTTCAAAGGTCCCTTTCAACCCAAACTGTTGATTCTATGATTCTATGATATGTACATTTCATGTGTGTGATTGTTTCAGGAAGGCTAAAAGAGGTGAAAGAGAGGAGAACAGTGTGAAAGTCTTCACACCATGTTGTCTATTGAGAGTGTCAGGGACCAACCTGTTCCTTGCACATTTTTCTGAGCCTTGCTAGGATAAACATAGGGACTACATAGACTGTAGATACTGGCAGATTAATTATTCAGAGAATTTCCAGGAAGAGCAGGAGGTTTTTAATTTTTTTTCATTCGTAGAACTCAAGATTGGCTAATGCTTTGTAAGATTTGTGTTAGCCAAGCACAAACTACTAGACTTAATAGAGGGAAATAGCTGAGTGAGATATTTGGATTGTGGTTCAGTTAATGATATCCTTACTGTATTCATCCAGCATGTTGGCCTTTTCTGGGATTGGAAAGGAAAGCTAATGGTGCAGGGACTCTCATAAATCCTTACCAACTGGTTTAGAGAAGAGGCAAGGAACTTCAGAATGCATAATATCCCTGGTGGAAATAAAAATGCCCCTGTTGGTGAAAACCAAAATGCAAGTTTCATGTAGCTACAAGAGCAATTTCATCCGAAGTTAGTGCCTGATTCTTCTTTTCTAGGCAAAAATTTAGATTTTTCCATTATCATGGAAATGCCTAATGGCATCTCAACAAATAGCATTGTTCCAGAAAGTTCTGAACACATTTACTGCAAAGCAGGAGCAGTGTGTTCCAAGTTATCTTGTTCCATGCTTCTCTATGGAGCAAGAGTCCTTACATATTGTCACTTAGGAGCAGCTCCTGTTTAGACAAACCCCCAAGAAAATTGTTCTGGTATGCATGCTTGTAAATACAGCTTTTATTTGTTGTAAGTATGAGTAAGGGTCATGGATATAAATCTGTAAATACTAAAGGCTTGCATACGCCTGTTAACCTGCACAGGCAATTGCTCAAATGCTCTGGGTCTGGCTCACAGTGTTTTCCTCAGATAGGGCAGACTGTGGCCTCACATGCAAAATCTGACAGGTAATCTTGGATAATATATGGAATTATGTATGGGTGAGGTAGTGGTACCCACAAAATGTTTTCCTGGTGTTAAGCTATTATGTTGCAGAAAACGGGTCAACATTTCAAAGGCTTGTTGAATCGAGGTGTCCCCCTGTCACCCCTTGTTTGCCTCTCTTCTCCCCTTTCTTCTCTCAAACTGGTCAGCGTTTGTCAGTCAGCTAATTCTCCTGAGCAGCTCTTGAGAAAAACTTCTAAGTGAGAAAAATGTGTTTGATCTCAAGTTAGGTCTTTTTCAGTCATCATGCAGACTAGCTGACATAAAATGATTAACATTACTAAAAGGGAAAACATCAAGGACTTTGGGTGAGAAGCCTGCTTCTCAATGCCAAGGGATAAAAGATTTACCAGTTCACTTGAGCATTGTGTATAATTGTATTCACTGGTACATTTTATTCCTTTTTATTCCATTTAATTTGGCTTCTGATAAATACTTCTGAGCACAGACACATTTTTTTAATTCCTGCCTGAACTTTTGATTGGCACACAGCAATATATACTGAATAATTTTACCTGAAGCTTCTATATTTGTAGTTTACACTAGGTACAGTGTCAATTTATTAAGGTACTTCTCCTCCATAGAGTTTGATTTTTAGAAGATTTTTAGAGGTGAGGGAGCCTTGACAAAGAGAACAGCGCACACCACCAAAGAGAAACTCTGAATTCCTTTTTGTGTTTGTTATTCCAGATATATAAGCCTAGACATAACTCAATATGCTCATAACTAGTATAGACTGCAGAAGAAATTCTCACATTCACGTGGAAATTCACGTTTGTTAAGGGTTATATGGTCATGGGGTTTTTTTTTACTTAATGATTTCGTATCCTCTTAGCAAATTTGTAATCACTTTAACAAGTGATTAGAAATAATTCAGGTCATGAAATATCTATGAGTTTTATAAATATAGACAAAAAGGTATACAGACAGATCATTTCTCTGAGTGAGGAAAAAGATTGTAGTTGGAACCTGTGTCTTTTGACATGATGGAGGAATTGAAATATTTATAAGCCCACCAACTGCAGGAAAACGTGCAGTTGGAATTTAAGACATAAATGCTCGTTTCTGGGGCTCTTGACTACTGATGTGTTTGTGAAATGTCAGACCAGTCCTGGTATACTCCTATGGAGCATGTGGACAAAAAATTTTGTAGAAGAGGTTTTCTCTCTTCTATCAGATCAGCTCCATCCATTTAGACTTACACTGCTGACTGGAACTGAATTGAGCTGTCTACTTTTGTATTATACACACTTTTTCTAGTTTTGTTCTTGCAGGTTATTGTGTGACATAAAAGCAGATGAGCATTAACAAGACCTGGAATGTATTTTAATTGTAAAGCTCCATCAGACTTACTGATAATTGCATGTTCTGTAATTAAAATTGTGAATGCTTTTCTTTCTAAGCATAGCGACAGCTGTTAGAGCACATCTGGAAAATATGCTTTAAGCAAAAGTATTTTAGCTCAGAGAATTTCACAATCTGTGGGATATTTACCAGCATTTCTTTCCAGAATACTGATCTGATTTATCAGTATTTTTAATGTAAAAGTCTTGCTATTTTTTTTTTAAATGTTTGCAAATCTGGTTTTGAATTCACATCCCAGACTGGCAATTCCAGTGTACTTCAAGGCTAAGTGCTGCAGAACAAAGCATTGCTTTGCTCCTCTTTTTCTGTAGAAACCTACATAAGTCTTGTATGATGCCCTAATAAGATTTCCTTCATTGATTTCAGCCAAATATTTTCCCTTTTTATTATTTTAAAGAGAAATTATTGTTCCATACTGGAATGTCATTGAGAGGAAAATTTCTCATACTTCTGCTCTGTGCTTCTTGAGGCTCACGTTAACACCCTTCTGTGCTGCTAGCCTTGTACCACCTACAATTATTATAGCGTTACTTAGGACTCTTTGCAGTCAGTGAGAGTGTTTATAGGTAGGATCCTGGCCACTTGGACATAAACAGCAGTGTTTCTGTTTATGATAGGAGCCCAAGCATTGTCATTCCTGTGCTTTCCTCAGAACTGTCGTATAGACATTACAAAACTAGTTTTCTGATATGATTCATTAAAATGAAACAAAAAAGCATAAAACTTCAAACAACTTTAAAGCCTTCTATCTGCTAATTTATTGCTATTGTTGCTTATTTTGTTCATTTGGGAAAAAGTGATTAAACATAAAGATGCAGAACCTCAGAACCTCAAGGTATTACTCTAATCAGGATCTTGCATTCTGACCCAAGCATCTCAATCAACTTGCTTTCAGGATGATGAGGGAGATTTTGTAAACAGAGGACACTTGTCAACAGATGCCTAAGCAAGAAATCAGTTTCCTTTATTTGGCGTAGAAGGCAACTTTTTAATGATAGATTACATTGTGTTGGAGCAGCTTCACACTTGAATTTTAAATTATAAATGCTATCCTTGTGCAATTGGAGGCAAAATGCAGTTACCCAACCAAGGGAGAAGCTACAGCTGCAAAAACTAATGAGATTAAAAAAAAAATTACAGCAGTGATACTATAAAATAGTATGGAACACATTAGTGGTAATGTGGGAAAATTAATTCCAAATTATTGACAGTTTAACTGACCTACAGGAAGTATTGTAATGGACTTAATATGCTGTGCTGTTCTTCAGTTTTTTAAACTTTTCCACTGAGCAGAAAACAAGTTTTTCCCATTATAGGGTTTAAAGTTGTAAAAAACGGTTGCTGTGTGTTCCCTGGTTCTGAGAAGCCAGCACTGGATGTGTGACTTTTCTGCCCAGCTCCTGCAAAGCCCATCCTGTGAGCAGGGCATGGGTGCCACTGCTCTGCTCTCATCCCAACCCTGCTGTTACAGGGGCTCTTTGCAAATGATACTTACAAGCTGATTTGACCCCCAGGCTCCGACTGCATGAAGAAAAGGTCATTAAGGATCGGAGACACCACCTCAAAACGTACCCAAACTGCTTCGTTGCCAAAGAGCTGATTGACTGGCTGATCGACCACAAAGAGGCCTCTGACAGGGAGACAGCCATTAAACTGGTGCAGAAATTACTGGATCACAGCATTATCCACCATGGTAAGTGCAGCATCACCTGCTAAAAAAGTTCTGAGATAAATTTATTGACTGCTGTGAGACAAACTGAAATCCCACTCCTGCTCTTCAGCCAAGTATAGGACAGGTAGGATCCTTTTCCTGCCAGAAATGGAGCATCTCTTTTGAACTGTGCTGCTGTGCAAGGTCACCTGTGTCCTGAAGGAGATGAGAGCCTGAAGAGGTGTGGAGTGATGTTCCCCATGGCAGGGGGGAACTTACTGGAGACTGTGATGTTGCTTCCCTGTCTCCAGAGAAGCCCCAGCTGGATCATGTCCCCCTTCTCCCTGCTGCCTAAGAGTGCAGTTCTCCAGCTGAAAAACCCATCTGAAAAATCAGCCAGCAAAAAAAAAAGATCATTTTTCTCACGTGGATTAGTTCCCTGGCCCTGGCCCTCACAGCAGCTGCACAAACATTAGTGCTGGTACAGCTGCAAGAAAGTTAGTGGTCTGGCTGTGCCTTGATTAATTTTCTCCTAAACTTGTTGTCTGTTTGAGATCTGTTCCTTTCAGCTTCTTGAATAACAATTCATGTTGATGAAAAGACTTCCAATTCACTGGTAGCATTTAGTTGCCTTTTGGGGCACAAAGAGGCTGAGAAGCACATGAGCAAAGAAGATCCAAGGCCTCAAATTCAAGCCTATAGTATTACCCATTTTAAAACAGCAAATGTACCATTTGTTTCTTTTTCAAGAGAAAACTGAGTGACTACAAACGGATGAATGTTGACTTTATGCAGAGGTCGTTGTATGTGCAGAAATGCTGCTGCTGTCTGCAGTACATTAACAACACCTTAATTAAAGTCAGAAATGCACATATTGAATGAGTGCCACTTCTACAGCTTCTGCTTGGCTATTAAATGAAAATTCTGGGTTGTTATGGAAACTGGGACTCACAGTAGATAGTTAAAGAATAAAGTAATTATAGGTTATTCAAATCTGTCTACTTAATCCTCTATTGAGAAAATGTCAGTGAAGAGTTGCGTGGATGCCTGAGTGACTTAATTTAATTGAGCAATAGATATTTTATTACTGAATGCTTGTTGAAAGCTCTAACGACCTTCAAGCATTTTCTATCCTAGCATCCAATTGCAAACTGTAGAAGAAATTTTATATGTATGGGTGTGTATATATTAGAAATGGAACAGGTGTTTCTTGAAAATGTTCATGTGTTGCACTCTAATAAAGTACATTGTGAAGTGAGCTTGAGCAGGTAGATTCAGAGAGGTTCTGCAGGATGCTTAGAACATTCTTTCAAATCCTATGTCAAGTGAAAGGGACACCAGTTCCTGCTTCTGTGGTGCAGAAGGTCCTCCATGTGTATGGGTTGATAACTCTGTTAGGAGCAGCTAGCTTGGGAGAGCTTTCCCATCAGTTTATGCCCTTGATGGGGCTCTGTTCTGCATTTAAAAGAGCCTATGATCAGCTGCTCTTTTACAAACCTAATTTGGCATTTCTCAGTGTGCTCATGTTGTGTCTACCATTTGCTAGCTGCCATGGCAGAGCACTTGAGACAGTTTTAAGAAGGCAGAAGGCTTTAGTTTTAACTGTTTATTTAGGAAGTCTCAGGCTTCCTACAGCACTGCTAACTGATACAAATAACTTTAAGAAGTTTGGCAAATCTTAAATTATTGGGCATTCTATTTTGGTGGCCTTTTAAACAAATAAGCTAATAGACTGTTTTCATCAAAAGGTTTTCTGGGTATGTAGTGGATGGATGCTTTTTTGCTCTTTATGTTTGCACTAGTACTCACAAAACTGAAGGACCCTTCTCCCCCTCATCAAGAAATTTGGTTACTTCTCTGAAAGTTTTCTCCAGCCTTTCATTAGAATGGAGTAAAGTGTGCTGAGAAATACAGAGGGTTAGACTCTACATATGCTTGCTTAGAACCTCAGCAGTGGTGCCTGCTAAATGAGTCCTCAGCTACTTAACATGTACGTGAAGATTTTTTTTGTTGTTGTTGTTTAATTATTTTGTGTTTCAGTCTGTGATGAGCATAAAGAATTCAAGGATGTCAAACTGTTCTACCGCTTCAGAAAAGATGATGGGACGTTTCCACTGGACAATGAGGTGAAGGTGTTCATGAGAGGACAAAGACTCTATGAAAAGTATGTTGCATTCAGTACTCATAATATGTTGATAATAGTGTCACTTGAGGCAAATGATACTTTTTGAATCGTCAGAGGCTTTCAATTCATGCAGGAATGGGTCTGGGCAATTCCATTACATCAGTTGGGAGGCCTTCCCTCTCCTATTTTTCTTTTGCTTTTCTACCATATTCACTTGAGGCATTTTGTTTAAAATCTGATGCCCCAGATTGTAAATACATCCTATATGAAAAGTCAATGTGAATTGAAGCCCTTGAAATCTATTCTGTTAAAATACAGTATTATTTGTCAAAATAAGTCAAATAATTACATTATTATTTGATATGTAAAAGCATAATTATAATTCCTGAAACATTAGTACACCAAAATGCATTCAACAAGCAGTTACATGTTTGTGGAGACTCCGTATCTACAGCTTCACAGGGAGGTACAATTTTAAATCACAGGTGAGATGAATCTTCAGTGCTCCAGTCTGCAAAGTTCAAACACCAGAAAAGTTATGTTAAAAGAAATTTCAAAAAAAACCACCAACCTAACCGAGAGCATCTAATTATAACTTTAAACAGATTATTATGCTGAGATACTGAATATCCCACTGAATTACTTCCATCAAGTAACTAAGTATCTTAACTATACTTCCTAATATAAAATTAAAGACATTTTTATTCAGGATGTAGAGATTTTGACATAGTACTTTTAAGCAGAGAGAAGAAAATGCATGTTGGCATATGCTACAATTTAATGAAAAATTTGTGATGTGTTATTTACAAAAAGCTTGAAGTATTGCTCTAGACTGAATTCCACCCACTCTTCTGCTTGCTTGGAGCAGAAGTGTGCAGCAGCCAGGAGAGATGCTGTGTTTTCTTGATGAAGGAAATTTGTTTGAAGATTTGAATTTGTGAGAAGAAAGCACTCAGGAAACTCCCAAGTTTAAAAGCTGATAATAAATACTATTTTCAAGATTAGCCAGTTCAGTTTGGTGAAAGTGCAGTGAACCCAAAATATAAACAAATACTTGTAAATCCCACTCCTCTTGTTATACCCATCATATAAAATTCCCCAAGACACAGTGACTGTAACTATTTAAAGTAAAAATATAATAAATTGTATAAGAAATGCATCACTGGAGAAAATCCTCCATTCTATGCACTGGGACAGGTGAAATGAATCAGATACCTTCAAACTCTTCTGTGCCTTAATAAGCACAACATTTGCTGTTTAGACTCAGTAAATATGCAGTGTCTAGATACCTGACCCATACTCTGAAAAGCAGATTAGAGTGTCTACAGTAATTTTTTTAGTCTATATTTCTATTTCAATTATCCATAAGAAAAATAATTTTTTGTTGGCAAGGCTGATGTCAGTCGTCTGCCATGAAAGGAGCCATGCTATAAAGACCTCTGTTCTATCAGTGTCCGGTTCCATCACCGTTTCTCTGAGTGGAGAACTATCCCCAGAGCAATGTCTGTGATCCAGTTTGTCTAACACTGTACTAGCAGAAAAACATTCATAACTGTAGAGAGTGTTCCCATCTTGGCAAAGACGTTAACGCCAAAAGCAGCACCTAAATCTAAATATAGCTGCGTCCTCGTGAGGTGCTTGCTCCTAGGCAACATGTCTGAAGGGTTCAGAAACTTTTAAACCCAGCCCTGAGTGCTAAATATAGTATAAATTAAAAATACCTGTCATTTCAAAACCAGTTTGTGACAGTCAAAGCTAGTAAAAATTCTCCATGGATCATGTGAAGTATTTTATATTCATAGGAGATAAGAAGGCATACCTGGGCTATCTGGGCTTCACTTTGTTTATTTTAACAAATCCCCTGTGCAGAGATTTCAGATTCTGTTAGTTCCCTTGCCCGTGCACCTTTATTAGCAGCACCGTCACAGTTTCATTGGCTACACTTTGAACTCAAAATCTAATACTGAAAGTCAGGAAGAGTTCTGCAATGAAATGTTTGATTGTGTAATATGTCTCTTGTATCAGTTTGCTGATAGTCCTGAGAAAGAAAATATTAATTCAGTGCTATTAAAATATTTACTAAATGGCAAGCAGAGAAAAGTATTCGTGCACAAACATTAAGTCACTTACCAGCGTATTCAACTTGTTTATCAAAATGCCTATGGGCCTGATTACAAGAGAAATGCAGCTATGCCAAAGGAAATCTATCCAAATCCAACACATTTTGAAAATCTGTGTCCAATTTTGTAGAGTTTGCCAATCTTCACTAGGCTTTGCTAATTTAAGACAGGCATTATGATTATTTCCTGCTCTTTTCCACTCTCTGCTTAGGACTGGAGTATCAGTAGATTCAGAAGCCAACGTGGTTTGTGCTTGCCAAAATTGCAGACATTACCCAACATCAGTCCATGCAGATTTGTATCCTCAGTGGGTAAAATGAACAAAATGCTTTAGGAGGATCAGCAGATTGTTGCATGGGAAGGGGCATGGATGTCTTAGGCAGATTCCTTACATTCAGACAGCTGTTTTGGGTAAATGCTTTGTTCTCTGCCCTGGGACATGGGTACATTAAGACTGTCCCTCTGCTGAGGAGATCCCTTTCCTGTCTCTCTTCTGCATGACCACAAAGCTCCTCATAACCTGAACTCACCTTTCTTGTGCATTGCCCCCTTCACCTACTGTGGGCATCTTTGGTGGCTGTACCTGTGGGATCAGGAGATCTAAAATCAGTCTCTGATTGTATTCTCCCTTTATTTGCACTGGAAATCATGAATCAGTTCAGATTCCCTGCACATCATTGCAAACTTTGGTAATCCTTTCTGTGAACATGCTTTAGGTTCAGGTGTATAACTAGAGGTGAAAACTACTGGATTTCCTACAGTCTTGTCTGAAATGTTGAATAGTTTATAAGTTCTAAGGTTGGTATCAGCATTCGAGCTCTACAGCACTGACCAAATAGATTGAATGAGAGAAACATGTTTCCTGTTCAACAAAACTCTCCCTGCAGATCTTATATAATCCAGCACAGACCTTTCATAGCTTTAAAAAAAAAAAAAAAATCAAGTTGTGCAGGCATCCTATTTTTATGACGTTTGCAATTCTCAGTAGGGTTTGGTCAGGCACAAAAGATGTTGTTTCTGGTGCAGTCATTTCTATATAGGAGCTATAAGTAATTTCATGATGCTGACATCAACTGAGATTTTGGAACCAGATTTCACAGTGAGAGAAGTGTAGGTTTATGGTTTTAATTTCAGGAAATCTTTCAGATAATTTTGAGAATGCATTCTTGGAATCACTTTCAGTTTAACTCATCAGTTGAGTTGCTTTTATCATCTGGTGCAGTTATTTTGATAAAAACAAGGTTAAAGATTTCTTTTGAGCTCGAATTTCAGTGTTTAGCTAAATACATTCCTTTAATGCAGGATAACACCAGTTACAGCAAATTTTCGACATTAATAGCCTCACATTTTTTTTTGAACAAGGAGAAAATGGAAGAGTAAGAGGAAGTTTCCAGTTCTGCCTAATGAAAGGCCAGGTTTTTGATTGATGTAAATTGGTACAGTTTTGTTGACAGCGATGGAGTTACAGTGATTTAATTCAGTGAGTGATGTAACTCCATGGATTGCTGTGTCTGGACTTCTTAAATTGGCAATTTGTCGTGTCTGTTTGTTCACAAGTCCAAATCCTTCGCAGTGCTATTCTGGGCTTATGCAGAAGTGTGTGAAATGTCAAACTGAGTGTTTTTCCACTTGATATTTTTCCAGATTTCTTTTGTGTCTCTGTAAAAATCTAACCATTAGCACTGCCTTTTCAAGGACCTTTCTATCTGTGACTTCAATGAGGCAGTCAACTAATTATAGACCCATCAAAGAACAATTAACGTAATCCTAAGGGTTTTTTATTTGGTGCCTGCAGAGCCTGGGTAACCAGTTCTGGGTAACCGTGCAGCAGATGGTACAAAAAGACACAAGCTTTGGGTTTGCTTTTTTTTCTTGGGGGTAAAAAGCCAGGTGAAAGAGACACATTTAAAGATGTAGGTTTTTATGAGATGTGGTGAGTGTGGGACAAAATGCTGTGGGACGAGATGCTTGTAAATTAAAATATTAAAAAAAGAATAAAGCCTGCAAGAGTTCTGGAGTCAATACGTTGTCCTAATTTTGACTTTCTCAGTTCTTACTCAGCTCAGAAATGCTGGCAGTGACACACCATCCAAATGAGCAGTTCACTGACACACAGCTGTGGCTGAGCAGCCTTTGCCTGGTTTGATGATCTGCTACCTGGTAGTCAGATCCAGTAGGTTCAGGCTCCAGGTCAGTGCTCATTAAAGTCAAGAGAAGAGTATTTTAGGTGAAATATCAGAGGTTGGAATCTGTCAAACCTCTTCATTGTAATTTCAAATGAAACTTCTCTCTGTGTTCCTGTGGCACAGATTTTTCTGATGCTTCTTGAAGGAGGTAAAGTTATATTCCATAATCTCTGGACATGCTGTCAGTTTAAGAAGCAGATGGCTCATGTATGGATTTACTTGAATTTCAATTCCTTTATCAGAAGGGCAGTGATTAAGCACTTCCAGAATATGCCTGTTGTAGTTCAGATGTGCCCCTATTTCAGAACAGTTGGTGAAGGGAGGGGAACCTGTTAGTCTTACATGGAAAAAAATAACTTTTCCATTCTTGAAATGTTACTCTGAAAGTCTTCCACTAGTCCTATTATTTGCCTATAATAAATAAAATAGTTAGGGAAAAAATTAGGTTAGTAAGGATGCTGTAGTGCTCTGTGTCCCCCCCAAAAAGTGGAATTCTGTTACAAAGAAACAGTTCTCATTTCTTCTTTAAAACTGTCTTCTCTTTCAGATTTTCAAACTGGCTTTTGCATTAACAAAATATTGAGGCTTTTTTTTTTAAAGACTGTGTTATTTGCATAGGTATCTTGAATAGAGACAAATTTTATTAGTATCCTTCAGCCACTCATATGCCAGTTGCTAGGAGATTTAGAGACATCTCTTGATGTTCCTCTGACTGGTGCTACACAGAGCCAGCTGAGGCACAGAGAACTGTGAGCCTCAGATGTTAAAATATGTTCAGGTTCATATGTGACTCACTGACTGCAGCTGCATCACCAAATGTTGGATGCACAATATTTATCCGCCCCCAAATCACAGAACTACCTTTTTTCCTCCTCTTGAATTTTTCTGCAGCTGTTTTAGAGCTTATAGAGAGAATTTTCAAAGTCATCTAAATGACTTCGGGGCATAGTCCTGCTAACTGTAAATATTAATTAGGAAGCTTTGAACACATTAGTCACATTCTGGTGCTTTTAGGTTAATTTTTTTTCAAAGCTGATTATACAGTAACTTTTAGAGAATGTTGAACACTAAATAGGGGAAATACGAAACCTAAAAATCTGATTTTCTTTTAGGGGAAAAAAACAAGAAAGCATCAACTTCACACAGGGATATAAAGCCTACATTTCTTGACTAAGCAGTTTTAATTCACTTCCTAAGTAGATTGATAGCTTGAAGAAAGATTTAGTAAGTCAGTGAATGTTGCTGTCTGCTATAAGGAGCGGCGCAGAAATCTCAAGAACACAGCTTCTTCTCAAAGGTAGAAAGAAGCAGATTTATTGTAGAAGTACACACATTTTATAGACTGCTTCACTGAACCAAGATTAAAGTCAGCTTATTGGTCCTAGGAAGGCAACACCTCTTACAAACATGCTTTTACCAAAACATCACATCTCACAGGCATGCATCCTGTAAACAACAGCAGGTGCATTTTTGTTATTAATTCTTTCCTTTCTGTTTTCCTTCAAGCACCTGGGAAAACAGAGTTTTCTCCCATATCCACAAGTGAAAGCTTCCTATACGTTTGCTTGATATAAATGAAATTTGCCAGAATAGATCTGGAACTGCTTTTCTGAAGAACCATTTTCCCTACCAATTTTCCCCCCCACCACACCAGGCTGATGAGTTCTGAGAACACCCTTCTGCAAGCCAGGGAAGAGGAAGGAGTCAAGTACGAGCGGAGCTTTGTAGCCTCGGAGTTCATGGACTGGCTGGTCCAGGAGGGAGAGGCAGCGACACGGAGCGAAGCGGAGCAGCTCGGCCGCCGGCTGCTGGAGCACGGCATTATACAGCACGGTGAGAAATGCACTGCCCAGCAGCAAAACTGCACTCGCTGGAGCACTTCCTTCAGCCCAAATCACGTGGAAGGGCCCTTGTCTTCCTGATCACAGTATGCTTAGGTTCTAAATGATTTCAGATAGGAGTCTAAGTGACTTTATTTAGTCAAAAGGTGGCTTTTTCACAAGCGCATTGTATTAGTTCTGAAAATGCTTCCTCAAATGCAGAATATGGTTGGAATTTGGAACTTACAAGAACTAAAAATTTGAAACTAATAACAACTTAAGGATGTGGCTGAAAATCAGTGCTCCTACACTTGTAGTAATTAACTAGTAGAACTTGCTATCTGTAATGCGTGTAATTGAGGTAAATAGATTTCTAAGGATCAAATAGGGATTTGAGCCATAAATAAGTTAAATTCTGGATGCAGGATAAAAATTTCAGGGTCTGTGTATTTCCCTGCTTACAGGCAGAACAGAGCATAATCTGATGCCAGAAAAGCAGCTTTCCCTCTTGGGCATGTAGTAAGAGTTGCTCTAGTATGTTTGGGCAAGAAAGACGGTGTCACTTTTGGTTGAAGTGTTATTGTATTTTTCCTGGTAGTATAACTTCTTTGAAGCAGGAATCAAATACTTCTTCATGGTCCAGTATAATGTGTCTGGCAGATACACCTTCACCAAGAGGCTCCTTCTGTTAAGGGTGGAGGAGACAATGTTTTCTCTCTCTACTGCCCCGAGGGTGAAAAAATTAACACCCTTGGCATGAAACCCCATTTTACATGTTGTCATTCTCTGTTCTCAGTGCATGTTGCCCTTCTGTAACCAAGCATTTCCTATGGTAGAAGTGGCAGTGCCTCTGGGAGCAGTGAAGAGATGCTGGGAGATGACAACAGAATGGCAGAAGTTGTCACCTACGTTACTTAGTGCACAGTAGGCAAATAATCAGATCCTGGTGGTTCAAGTGTTGCATCAAACCTAATTTTGACTGAGAACAAACTGGTGATATCAGCAGGCTGTTTGTACACAGGTGCTAGATCGACTACATTGCTTGTTACTTCATAAGAAAACCTAGTTTTAATGAATAGAGAAAATGGGCATGTAAGTGGCCTGCACAGTTCTGTCATGATTCTAATCATGTTCGTGGTAACTTGCAATTACTAGAAGCTACTTCTGAATGTTTACAATGATCAGTTTCCAGTTCTATAATTACTTCTGTGCTTCCTATGATTTATAGGGTGCCAACTGCTCAGAGCTTGATGGACAGGAAAGGTATGCCACCCTTCTCTGAACAGCAGCAATGATTTCATTCCTATTTTTACCTGAACATTTTCTGTGTATTACATATGTGGCAAACTTTCCTTTCTGTCCTGGGGTCCCAAACCAGGACACTTATAAAAAAAAGAAAAAAAATAGAAATGAGATTTATGCTGACACAGATGTTCTTGCAGAGAAAATAAAGTCAGGATTTAACATTTGCTGCAAAGTTGGGTTTTCTTAGTTACTGGAATCTTCGCAGAGCTAAGAAAGTCAGGATGTGGCTTTTCTTGCAGATCAACCATTGTTTGATTAGCTGAGGCAAATGCTCAGCAGGGCACATTTGCAGAGAAATAATTTTGCCCCTGTTCAGACAGGTTTCAGGGGTCATTCCTGAGTGACACTGTCCCTGCTCCTCTATGGATAGCCCTGGCCATTCTGCAGGTTTATCCCCTGCTTTTCATTTTCTTGTAGTCAAGAGCACATGCAAAGTCTCCTCTTAGAAAGAGATTTGCAACTCATGAAATAAAGACAGAGTTCTGGGAATTAGTTGATTGCTGAGGAAGTGGTCTTCTTACTTGTCCATGCCGGGTTATTGCTACAAGGTAGTGTCATCTTCCTCACCCAGTTTTTAATACAAACATAACTGAGTGGGGATTTCACAAGGACTTAATGGGGATGCTAGAAGTAAAGTGAAACTGCATGATGTCCCTGAGATTTATCTTTTATGAGTGAACATGCTTAGTGCACACTTTCTCCTTTGCGAAAGGAGATTTCATTCATTTCCCTGCAACAATTTGTTTAGTGTTAGGAATATTGGTGAAAGTACTGGCAGAATTAACATGGAGCTGGTTTGAGGTTCATCTTAGTAACTGGAAATTATCTGTGCACATTGAAGGTTCTTGTAATGCTGGGTTGCTCTAAGAAGGGAGCTCGAAATGAGAGCTTCCAGTACAGAATTAGGGATATAAACTGCAAAACAGCAGGAGAGGTATTCTCTCCCCAGCACTCTCCCACCTATCTTACGGAGTTCTAGACCCAATTAAAAAACAAAGCTATTTTTCCGTGTTTTAGTATGATAAATTAATTTCACCATACTGTGCTTCCTTTGTTTTGTCCCTCATCAGCAGTACCAAAATGTTACTTGACACTAATTTGCATCCTTGTTGGCAGAACCAGCAGAAAGACTCTTGACTGAACAGGAGTGGAGAATAAAACATTTCCTGTCCGAATGGCAATCTTTTTCTAGCAGTATTGTTTGATATCCAGATTATGGAATAAAATAAAATTTGCTGTATTGTTCTCATGAGCTATTTATTACCCCACCTAATGCAATGAAAAGTAATAGAAATAGTTGCATCAAATTGCCAATCTCAGTAGTAATTTTCCAGCCATGACCAAATTATGCAATATCTTTTTACTAATACTGACTTTCATTTCAATTACTCAGAGAAGCTCTATCCTGCAGCTGAGGCACTGTATTCAAAATGGCTTCCTGACACATTTTTCTTCACTTTAATTGGTCAGACACAAGCCAGGTTTCACACAGGAAACAAACACCGATGCTAATTTTAAAAAGGAAAACAGTGGTTTAAGAGGAATTGTATAAGCGCTGCAAAAGCATCACATTCTCAATTTTAAAATAATCTTCCTGATCTCTTTAGACATATGTAACTGTACACATTTCCCCTGCCAAGCATGAAAATGATGGAATGTACTTAAGTACTGAAATGCTTCCTGCCAAAATCTCACTGGCCCACACAAATCACTGAGATTAACTCTGTTGGTTATAGCGTGGTGCTAATAATGCAAAGTTGTGAGTTTGATCCCCATATGGGCCATTCATGTAAGAGTTGGACTCAGTGGTTCTTGTGGGTCTCTTCCAACTCAGAATATTCCATGATTCTGTGAAATTATAACCCACAAACCACCATTTTCACAAATAGGACCCAGATTTCCTTTCCTGTGTAT
This sequence comes from Sturnus vulgaris, assembly GCF_052056855.1. Lineage (NCBI taxonomy): Eukaryota > Metazoa > Chordata > Aves > Passeriformes > Sturnidae > Sturnus > Sturnus vulgaris. The sequence goes on from NC_142243.1 coordinate 143,526,058, forward strand.
TGGTACCCCCATGTAATAAGGAGTAAAGCCTTCATAGGTAGCAGGGAATTATGCATTGTACATTTCTTGAAGGCAGGTGTTGGAATTGTAGTTCCTGGTAGTTACTCAGCACTTGTGAGTTCTGATAGCCTTCGTCCAGAATACAGGAATGAAGATTGTGGGAAGAATTATAAGTTTAGTGATGCACATACAATAAAGGCAGGGACAAAAAGTGCACAGGACACATTTCTCACCTGTAGAAAAGCCCATTTCTAATATGTGAGGTATATAGAGCTTGGTAATATTAATAGATAGAACTTTCCTCCAGGAGACTGGATCTTTCTTAGTTCCTCTTCATATGGGTATGGTGGGACAGATTAGCTACTGTGGTCAAAATTCACATGCAGCAGGAGAAGTTCTCTGCCAGCTGCCAGCTCCCACATAGGCATCAGGCCAAGGCAAGGATGGTCAGTGTGAACATCCACACATAGTCACAACCCTTTCTCACTCTGAAAAACAGAGGTACTGAGATGTCCAAGGACAAAAGAGGGTGTTCAGAGAGCTCTCTATGGAATCATTTTTGGCTCATACGTGCTGATTGCCATTGCTGAAGAAGTTACCCTGCACCTGCAGCCGCAAGAGCAGAGCAAGGACTCATTGGGTATGAAAGCTTGAGGGATGGAGAAACATCTGCCTGCCTTGCAGAAATTTTTGAAGTCTGGAATCTCCAGTGATAAATAGTTTAAATTTAAAATCTGGTTAATACTGTTAAGAGAAACAAACCAGTGCTGTCTTAGGATAGCACCTACAACTTGCACGATGAATATTTGCATTTCTTCCATGGCAGCAAACAGACCATAGCTCATTTATGAACACTTCTCAATATATTGTGGAATGTAAACACACAGGGATTGCCTTGTACAATCCACAGATGGTGCCATGTGTGCTGCCCGTTGAGCCTGTGAGAAATGGGGGCCTGAGCAGCAGAACTCATCTTCCCATGCCAGATCACATTCTCTTTTCTTGTTGTGGTTTCCCAAGCTGCTGCTGACCTTCAAGTCCATGGGCTTGGTGTAATTTCTTTCCTGACATGTCCCCAGCATCTTCCCTGAGCAGTGACCACAGCACAGTTCAGCATGAAGCACTTTGCATGGCTGTCCACTCTATTTCAGACTCAGACCAGCAGCAGAATAGATGTGGTGAGGCTTTCCTTCCCTGAATGATTGAGGGATTTAAGAGTCTCTTTTAAGAGAGATGACAGCCTGGCAGCTGTCTTCTTTGAAACACATGATATACCTAGACTTCAGTAAAGTCTTTGATACTCTTTCCTGTGGCATTCTGCAGGAAGTGTATTCTCATGGTGTGAATTCACAGGGCAAAGAATTGGCTGGATGGTCAGGCCTGGAATATTCCCCAGGGGTCAGTATTGGGTCCAGGACTCATTATTATATCCTCTTAATTATCTTTACTAAGGAGATCTTTATCAAGGGATCAAGGGCAGCGAAGGTGACTTTGTGGATGACACCAAGTTGGTTGGCAGTATTGATCTTCTGGCAGGTAGGAGGGCTCTACAGAGGGATCTGGACAGTCTGGAGTGATGGCCCAAGGTGGATGAGGTTCAACAAAGCTGAGTGCTGGGTCCTGCACTCGGGTCAGAACAACTCCATGCAAGGAACCTCATCTAAAACTTCAGGCTTGGAGATGAGTGGCTGGAAAGCTGCCCACTGAAAAAGGACCTGGGAGTGCTGGCTGACAGTGACTGAACGTGAGCCAGCTGTGCCCAGGTGGATAAGAAGGCCAATGGCATCCTGATCAGAAACAGTGTGGCCAGCAGGACCAGGGCAGGGATTGTCCCCCTGTACTCAGCACTGGTGAGGCCACACCTCAAATCCTGTGTCCAGTTCTGGGCCCCTCACTACAAGAAGGACACTGAGGGGCTGGAGCACATCCAGAGAAGGGCAACAGAGCTGGGGAAGGGTCTGGAGCACGAGTCTGATGAGGAGCAGCTGGGGGAGCTGGGGCTGTTTAGCCTGGAGAAAAGGAGGCTCAGGGGAGACCTTATCACTCTCTACAGCTCCCTGAAAGGAGGCTGAAGCCAGGTGGGGGTCAGGCTCTTCTGACAGGTAACAAGGGACAGGGCAAGAGGAAAAAGCCTCAGGTTGCACCAGGGCAAGTTTAGTTTGGGTAGTAAGAAAAATTTCTTCACTGAAAGGGTTCTCTAGAATTGGAACAGGGTGCCCAGGGAAGTGGTGGAGTCACCATCCCTAGAAGAATTTAGAAGATGTGTAGATGTGACATGGGACATGTAGATGTGACATTCAGGACATGGGTTAGTGGTCAACTCGGCAGTGTCAGGTTAATGGTTGAGCTTCATGATCTTAGAGGTCTTTTTGAACCTAAATGATTATATGACTTTGTCAGTGCTAGGTTTTTTTATGGCAATAAATATGTAATAAGGTGTCTTAGACATGATATCTGTATCTTTGGCCTCCACCCTCCTTTAAAATACCTGTCAACTTTAAAAAGTTTTATTGAGATAATTGCACTTGATCAGACCTGGTCTGTTCACGGTAGACACATGTTCTGCTGGCTTAGCACATTAGCAGGTGCTTATCTCCTTTCAAGAGCTAATCTTTTATCTGTGAACTCCACTGTGCAAATTACCTTCCGAGATGAAAACAAACACTTTGTAGTGACTTAGTGAGAACAGTAGATGTTGACACATGCTATGTCCCTGTCTCTGCAGGAAAGTCTTATATTTAATTTTCCCTGTTCTTTCCAAGGACTCTGTACCTTTATACAGCAGAATTTCCTTTGTGAAGATGATCAATGCATTTAGTTTTAAGCATCAAAGACACACGATGCAATTGAAAGTTTGTTATAATTGTGGAAGTGGATTAAATATCTAACAAAGTATTATTTCTCTTGCTTTTGTTGAAAAGCTTTCCTTCTCTTCCAAAATTGCTGTGAATAATGAAGTATGTGCTGCTATATTTACTGTAGGTGTCCAACTGCTTATGATTAGCTGATTATGATTCACTTGCAAACTGAAAACTTGCCATGTATGTGAAATGTACTCTTCCTTCATTCAGGATTTCTCTTTGGAACCCGTTCCTTGGAAATACCAACTACAGATAGCAGTTTACAAATATCACTGAAGCATACCATAAATCCTCGACTTAATTGATCATAAGCTTTCTTCTCCAAAATCAACACATATTTTTTAAAACTATTTTCTAGTTATCTAAAACCTGAATCACATCAGCCCTGGGATATATCCAAGCTTTCATTATGCTAAAAATTGTAAAGCATCACATTTTTACAGATGATGCCTTGATTTGTCTCAGTAAAACACAAGCCTAGCCTTCAGTTACTCTGTGATGTCCTGCAACACAACTTGATTATCAGTCCTGTTGCCCCCGTGCTGGTGCCAGGCAGAAGCACTCAGTTGTTTGTGTGGCAGCCCTTCCCTGGCAGTGTCCCCATGCACAGGGACAGTAACTTCACCCACAGTGATTCAGCTGCTTATGCTAAATCTGGGGACCACTTTGCATATTTTCATGATTTTGCCCTTGCAAGAAGTCAAAGAATAAGAACTTTGTATGTAATTGTGTAAACCTCCAATTCCTCAGTCTGTCAGCTTCTCATTGTGCTTTTCTTAGAGTTGTCTTTATCTACAGCAGGAATTGATTTGGTTTTTGAAAGAGCCACATGCTCTATGCTTTATGTAAATAACATATGAAAAATTCTTTTCATATTAACTATTGAATTTTATTTTTCTGACGGAGAATGAGTTTCAGTTTTAACAACTGCAACAAAAAAAAAGAGATACCCAGATGGGCCTTTTCATCTTCTGCTTCCCTTGCCACAGACTGCACTTTCCATACTTTATTTGGAAGCAAAGAAAAGCAGTTGGCTATGTTCTGTAAACTTACTAAATTAAAGATGATAAATCCTCATATACAAACCAAAAAGACTGCTGAAATGTGTGTGATTCAACACTGGCTTTTTATGCTAGAGTAAGTAATGTGTATTTGAAAATATACTGCAAATAAATGGCAAACTGGCTGAAAAGACAAAATGTATATAGAAACATGTATCTGCATACCTATTTTAAGGCAGCAGAAATAACATGTTAATGCACTGATCAGAACATGCCACCTTAATAAGAACAGGATACTCTGAATTTCAGTTCCCAAGGAACTTTTGACTGTTTTCTATTGTAATCTTGATGCTTTAAAGACAGTATAAAAATTGTCTAGATGCTTTTTTGACTGCATGGATATACTACAGTTCATCGAAACAACTCAGAAAGCCCTCCCTAGTTATAGCTCAGAGAGCTGTAGTTACAGCACAGCTTTTTTTTCTGGACCTACTTACAGTTCCAGGACCAATTTATTTCTGGACATGCTTACTGACTTTGCCCTTAGTAGGATGAGCTGGAACAGCTCTCTGGATTTTGTATTTCAGAGCCAGAATCTGCCTTGCAGTTCTATACAAGGGGATCAGTGGAAACAAGAGCAGTTCAAGCTGAGATCCATTGTCTGCTCAAAGTCAATTCCTTGTAATCCAAATAAGAAAAAAATACAATTTAGTACAGCTGCACTGCCGAGAGTTTAATGTGATGGTTGAATACATGCACAGGTGGGCTTATCTATGGTCTGTGTAGCATATAAACATTCATAAAAAGCGGAAATGCAACTGTTGTGTTTATGCAGTGCAGGGAATCCAAGACCCAAGATCCAGGGCCCTGTGCTCACTGAACATCTGTAATCTCTCTCCCTGGATTGGTGGGAGATCCAAGCAGGTGGAATTCATCAATGTGTAAAAGGAAACTAATCTGAATAGGTGCCATGATTAAAATGCATTTGCAGTGCCAGATTAGCAGAAAAACAGGAAGGCTTTGAGAGGAGTGGGAAGAGCATTGTCCAGTGCTGAATAAAGTGCCAGCCACACGTGTGTCAGTGAAGGCAGAGTGGAAGAGGGGCAGCACAGGGGGTGGCTGGGTGGGGTGGCAGAGGTGGGCAGTGAGGGGTGAGGACTGGCTGAGAGCTGCTCTCTGCAGGGCTCAGCAGCTGTGGGTGTTTGCCAAGCCCACAGACTCACCACTGGTCTCTGAAAGCCAAAGTGGACACACACTTCCACTTTCTCTGGCAAGGGACCAAAACTGGGCTGGCCAAAGGCCTGAGGCACAGAGGAGGCTGGCTCAGCAAGCTGTGTGCTATCCATAGACAGAGGCATTTTTTTAAGGAACTTGTATTTTATGTGTTGATTTGTTTCCTTCCCTTTTAAAGACTGGTTCTGCTTTGGAGAGCAGAGTGAGAAAGCAAAATGACATGGAGTGGGAGCCAGACCCTTCCCTGGGCACACTTTGGGTGCAGGTGGAAGCAGCTCCAGCTGTGCTCTCCTTCAGATAACCCCCCAGCTCCTGCCAGCCCCTGCAGCCTGTCAGTGCATGTCTCATCATCCTACATTTGTGCTTGGCAGGACATTGCTCTTTCGGGGTGATATCCTGCCTCTCCAGAGGTCAAAACTCATATAGTCATCTGTGACTTGCAATATGAAGGCACAGACTATTGCAGCCAGTAACTGTGAAGGTCTAGAATGATCTCCTGCAACTTCCAACTGCATTTCACATCACTTTAATAGAGGAAACAACCTCATTAAAAAGATAAAGTGTACTTTTAAATAGACTGGGGCTGCTGCCTTGTGCAGTCAGAGACTTGGTAATGTGTTGTGCACTGCTGGAAAGAGTTCAGTGTCTTTAAGTGGAGAAAGATATGACATACCCACACTGAAAAATCCATACACTGCTCATGTTTTATAGCCTCTTCCTCTTAACCCTAGCACAAGCACACTCTCACACAAATAAGCACACACTTCAGTGTGTCCTCTGCTCTCTTGAGAAAAGCTGCTCATCTGGCTCCTCATGGAACTTTGATCTCCTTCCCACTGCTCCCTCAGCATGGAACAGCCGTTCCCTGGCTCCAGCCACGAGCTTGCTTGGTGGCAGTGTTGTTTCTGGGGACGTGCAGAGCAGCTGGAGTGCCTCACTGGATGTGTCCTACTGGGGGCTGCAGCTTTCAGCTGGTAGAAAGCATTAATCACTGCAGTGGAGATGTACACAGATTATCAGCGCTAAAAATCATGGGGAATTGAAGTGGTGGGAGGGATTTGGGGGAAAAGCCAGTTATGAAAATGGCCTGATTTTTCAGGCATGAGTCATACCATTTATTAAAATAGGCTTTTGTACTTCCTAAAGCTTCCTTGGTCCTATGAAATCAGTGTAAAGCTAGTATTTCTGTCTCCGCTGTGCATCAGCCTCCTTGAAAAAGTGGAAAAGAAAAGGCTGTTTGAGCTCCATGCAGATCCTCGGATTTTATGTCAGAATCAAGCTGAAAGAAGATTTGCATGGATGTTACTATTTATATTTTATGTGTCTGAACAGAAACTGTGAAGCAGCCAGGAACAAGAAGCACCAAAGCTGCAACATTAAGTGCTCCCAAACAGAGAAAATCCAAAATAAATATTGTGATTTTTCTCATCTTAACAGTAACATAAATGGTGAATGGCCAGCTAAAACCCTTGCCAATTAAATTTTCAAGCTCTATGGATAGATGAGACAGTAAACAATTAATTGAACTCAATTAAATTGTCAATACCTCAAAATAGGTGGGTTTTTTGTATAGCTAATGGTATAACTACAAGGCAGTGCATCTAGGAAATGAGAATACAATCTCCACTCATTGCTGTGAAGCAGTGCTGTGCAGGAAGAGGAGGATGTGCAGAGCAAGAATTAATTCCCATTTTATGCTATTTGTGCAGTACAGTGCAGTAGTAACAATGGGCCTGAGATGTACAAAAAAAACAACACCCAGTAAGGAAAGGGGAGTGAGGTTGTAATTGTGGCTATGCAGTTCTGTTAAGTGGATTTTTAGAAAAGATAAAGAAATTCTGAAGAGGACTCCAGGAGGGCTAAAAAAGGTCAGAATTTAATGGGTAGTATTTACTCAGTTGGTAAAAGATACATTTGACAGTTGGGTTCATGTCTTCATCGGTTTCTTTGCAAAGATTTTTTTACCAGATCATACATAACTTTCTAATGAAGGTGTGACAAAATCCAGGGATTAGCAGCTAAAGTTAAGCAAATTCAGCTTTGAGTTGAATCTTTATTTTCTGGCGGGGCAAGTGACTGAAGACTTGAATAGCTTCTAAAGGGAAGAGTAAAGTGGTCAATAAATGCTTTAAAGTAAGCTAAATTTTTTGTAAGATTAAAAAATAATTGTTAAATTCTGTTTCTGTGAGAAATTTTGTGGCCTGTGTATGTGGGAGATTAGACTGGTGGCTTATGACTTTACCTCCAAAGTTTGACATTGGTGAGTATATGTGAGTGTTGGTGCCTTTCCTTCCAGGACAATAAATGCTCTTGTGTACTTTTAAGGTTTTGGAGGTTTCCAGTTGCCATATTTTTACTTTACTCTCTTCGGTGCATTTCTTCCTGTTGCATAAGGTGCACATGGTAGCATGAACATGTTGCCACCTGAACAGTCATGAATTAAATTGGAGCAAGAAACATGAAGTCACCCCACCTTGCTCTTTGCATCACTTTCATAAATGTACAAATGCAGGTCCTGACACTCATCAGCCATGGCTTGACTGTTAAAGACAAACTGAAATGGATGCCAGTTTGCTTTTCTATGCTGTGCTATGAAGGGCAGTGAACTAATTCAGGAGTAGTAATGCTAATCCCTTTCTAGAGCAGCAGCTTCCGTGAGAGCTACAGGAGCAAGAGCCTTGTCAGCTGCCACAAGTTTGTCTGCTGCTGCTTCTGAGTCAACACCCAGAGGTAACAGCCTCTAAATTACCTTTAAAGAAATTGCTCCTGGGCAAGTCTGTGCAACCCTCTCAGCATTCTGCCATCGGTTTGGAAAAGCTTTCCACTCCCACTTTTCTCTGCTGCTTGCAGCAAAATGCGGGCCGCTAAAGTGGTCGAGTGAGCACCCATGACTGCACCTGTACCTCTCACCAGCAGCTACCAGTGTAACAAACCCTGGTACAGCAGAGTAACAAACCCAGCCTTCTGTGTGTGCTCTCATCCAGCATTCACGGAGCTGTGATTTACCAAGGACAAGGGCATGTGTAGCTTTCCCTGGCTCCTGCTCAAAGTCAGCCACTGCGCCCGTGGAGTCTTCCAGGGACAGCCACATCTGCCTCCCCTCTTCAGCCTCTTCCTTCTGATCCGTGATCTGGAAATTCCTTTTTTCACACCTTTCCAGATACACTCATCCTTTGGCAGAGTCACAGCCTGGACATTTAATCACAAATCATAAATAACTGATTAAAAAAGGAGCCCCATGAGGCATGGTCATAACTTTGGTGAGAGACTTTATTTCATGATATATGCACAAGGAGGCAGTCTGAGCTATATTGCTCCTATTTATGTTTTTAGCTTCTTTTTAAATATATAAAAAATTACATGATGTTACAAACACGTGATATGTGAACTATCCTTAGAAATGAAGAGGGTAAAACATGAAAGTCAAGGAGCATGCCAAATTCTATACTGATGCTCCATGTCCTGAGCATCTTGGCTGCAAATCCTTTGTTGTGTAAATAATATACAAATATTCTCCAACACGCAGTCATTGGACTTAGCTTTTCCACTTGCACTCATTTATTGTATAAAAATTTACCCTTCTATGGACTGAAATAGTTACAGCAGAGATTAATGACTTCAGTGGAAAATCTTAGCCTTGCTGTTTTAAGTATGGAAATATTGCAATATTTAATTCAAAACAAGTATTGTTATTTTAAAATATGTTCAGTATCATGACATAAAAATGTTTACATTATCTAGTTTCATGGTCAGTAATTCTTGAAGTTCAGAGTGCTTGGCAATGTCTGCAGCATGAGTGTGTGTTTATCTCTGATTATCATAATTTCTGAGTACTGTCAGAGTACTTCAGTTTAATGACACAAACAACAGAATAATTTTCGTTAAAAACAGCAACTTCTTAATATTTAACTTGATTCAGGAGCGCTACTGATATTTTTTACATTGTGAATGGTTGGCCACAGCAGTTCTATTTTGTAGGAAGCGTTTGTGGAGCCCTCTTTCATTTAAGATTATGAATCACAATAGTGCTGAATAAGTAGAGCTTGCCTTTTTAAGATTGAGTTTGAGATGGCCTCAAAATTTTTGTTTTTGTCTTTCAATCAGGTTATTCTAATAATGTGGTAAGATATTGATAGATATTTCTACTTTTACTTATTATGTCAGTGATCTTAAAATGAAACTGGGAGCTGCAAACACCTACGTACTAGCTCTGCCTCTGATAGCAAATCCTTTGGGGGATGTAGGCACATTGCCAAATCTCTCCTCCTCTACTTCCGTTCTTCAAAAATAGTGATTGTTAGGAAGTGTTGTTTAATAGAATTGCATATGATATGTATCCAAAATGGGGAGCACAGTAGCAGTGTGTGCCTGCAATAATTAATGTGTCAGAACACAGTAATGATTTACTTGTGATGCTAAATTTGACTTAACAAAGCCATTTTGTATCCCTGAGGACACAGCAGATTCAGCATCAAAAGGAAGCAGAGAAAAGCCAAGTGGCACTGGCTCTTCCAAAGATCTTTGACAGAACCAGGCAATCTAAGGGATGCCTCGCAGCCTACGCCATGCAGCTCTGGAGCAGATGGCCTGAGTGGCAGCTTGGGCACCAGCATGTGCAGTTCAGAAAGCTCCTGTGTGCTGATTATTCCTTGTGTCCCAAAGGTAGAAGTCCCTTTGTACAGGCAGTGGTCTCTGTGACAGAGACCCAGGCAGGCAAGAGACATGCTTCTTTGCAAGATGTTCTGACCTTATAAAGCATCCACATAGAACACAGTGCCCTGAGGATCATATCTAGGGCTCAAATCTTCCTTGTTGTCTGGGTGACTTGACATCCCTGGAAAAGATGACTGGACAGGACTTTTTTGTCTTTGAGGTTATTTCTTCAGCTCACAAACATCAAATTACTTACTGGCAGGTTATGTGTAAATACAGCCTATTTTGCAAGGTTGCCATGTGTGGTGTAGTTCTGTAGTTCCATGAAGAGTAACCTGAGACACAGGGAGGTGTTCAGAAGGGAATGAGGGCAAGAAAGACTTGTTGGGGATGAGAATGAAAGGAAAGCAGGCCAGCAGGGCTCCAGGCTCTGGGTCTTGTGTAGCACCTTGGACTCTGCTGGGTTTTGGACCCCATGTGTTGGGCAGAGCAAAGAGCAAGGCAAAAATTCTGTGTCTGCAGCAGGAGGCTAAGTTACTGAGACATGTAATCATAGGCTTGACTGACCTCAGTACATGCCTGTGTTGTTGTTTATGCTTTACACATAAATATCTACAGCCCACCAGTTCTTACAATTCAGTATTGCAAGAAATGCAGTTTATAAACTAGGAAGATCCAGAACCTGGATTCTTCATTGAAAAGGTCAACTGTGGGAAATTATTTCTGGGGAATGTGATCACAGAAGCTGGGTGAAAATTGAGAAAAATGCTGCCAAACACATACTGCAGCTATTTTAGTTGCTGCAGTACTAATGCAGAGAGTATTCCAGAGAGCTTTCCTGCAGTCAGGACCTTCAGGAGTCACTTTCACCGAGTGACCAGTGCCAAGGTCACTTGGCACAGGCCTCCATCCAACTGCTGCGTTTTTCATCACAGCGGCAGTGGCAGTGAAGATGTAGGTGTTAGAGTGATGTTGCACTCTGGGAGTAGGCTTGGTGCTCCTGCTCTGACACCAGCAGCCTGGGATTTGTTGTCAGTGTCAATACAGGTTGCAATTAAGATTTTTGTTCATTATGTAAGAAATGATTTTTGGCCAGGGGCCTGTTCCCAAACCTTGTGTATCTGTGCAAAGGGGGGAAGTGGCCTGCAGGAAATGTCTGGGACACAGTGTCTGTAGTGAGCAAGACAGAGGAAATACTCAGGTCTTGATTCTTTGCTGCCCTGTAGATCTGAATAAGGTAGTTGGGCAGAGCTCCCAGGGGCTGTCCTAGACTGATGAATTTACACAAAACTTGACATAAGGAGCGAAGTCTGGTCTGTAGCGACCAGCAGCAGCAAGAGGTGTAGAGAGGAATCGTGCACAGAGCTGGACCACTATGCAACCTGTCACAGCTCTCTGTAAAGCACTTCTGTTTCCACTGGGCAGTGTAAAGTGCATATCATCAATCAAAGTAGTGTAAAAGATTCTTCTCAGCATTTGCCACTACAATTCCTAGTTTGTTATTGCTGTTATAAAGGGTGTATATTGAAGCCACCTGTGTGAAGCTGACCACCTTCCTCCTCTTTCTGAGGCTGCACAGGGGAAGAGGAGAGCTCTGACCATTGCATCTGTACAGCAGGGTCTGTAGTGCACAAGTTGCACACGGGTAGGCTTGGTTTTCTTTCTGTGCCTACCAGGCATAAACTTTGTAACCATTTCCTTTGCTAGTGTCCAACAAGCACCATTTTATGGACAGCGACTTGCTCTACCAGTGCAGAATGAATTTCCGGCGGCGGCGGCGACTGATGGAGCTCCTCACTGAGAAATCTCGCTTGATGCCAGAAAGCCATGACAGCCCCTTTTGCCTGCGCAAGCAGAACCATGACAACAGGAAACACACCAGTTTTCTCTCAGGTGACTCATTAATTATACTGCTCTTTGTAGAGTGACTCCACAGAGTATTAAAAAATTGGTTTTGGACAAGGTGTTTCAGTATTAGAAAAAAATGCTGGGCTGAGTATTACATGTCCCTGTTCATAGGCATTGTCCATTCACTCATTTCACCAAACCTATAGCTCCCTGGGGTGTATCTGTATCAACAGCATTTCAGATGCTGATCAAAATTTGGGGTCCATGTTCAAACTGAAATGGTTGAAGTCCCCCAAACTCGAAGTAATTTGTCAAACATTCTCTGGAGAGTTTTCAAGAAGATTAAAAGTGAGGGGAAGAGGCCTTGCCACATTTGTGTACAGTAATATCTAGTAAGAACTGAAAAAAAGGGAAAGGAAAACTGCAAAAACATAGTTCCCTGTATTGAAATGCCTCTTAGAAGACCCTACAATAGGAGCAGTTAGTTAGTTATGTTAGTTACAGCATTACTCTCATGCAGTGACTCTTTTATCAGTGTAGGACATACTAACCCATTCCCAGTGTTGTCAGTGAAAGCATGGCTTGTTGCTGGATTTTTTAAAAAAGAAACAGGGAAATGGCTTAATAACTGGTACCGGGTCCCTTTCTCTCTTTGTTTTCTCTCTGCTTGCAGTGAGTCCCACCAAGGAGATAAAGATCGTGTCGGCAGTGCGGAGGAGCAGCATGAGCAGCTGTGGCAGCAGTGGCTACTTCAGCAGCAGCCCAACGCTCAGCAGCAGTCCCCCCGTGCTCTGCAACCCCAAATCTGGTGAGCACCAGCATGGCTTAGGATGCACAGCAGCCAGGCTGCAGACATCTCTGTGGGGAGAAGGCGACATGAAGAATGCCTGTCATCACGCCTAAGCCTCTGTTTCCAAGAATACATTAAAAATTCGGTGTCACAGGTTTTTTAGGCCAGAGGGAACTATTATCAGCATCTAGCCTGAAGTCCTGCTGAACACAAGCCAGACCTCTGCCTCCAGTAATCTCAGCATCAAGTCCATAATTGTGGTTTGAGCTGCAGTTTATCTCTTAGGAGGACGTGCAGTCAGAGGCCTAGATTTGCCTCTTCACTGCCAAGCTCTGAACCAATTCAAATCTCCTCCTAGAAACATTCCTTTGGTGCAAGTCAGAGGAGAGTTTAACTATCCAGTGACTGCTTGAGCTGCTATGGAATAACACCTCTCAGAAAACACAAGGCTCTCAAAATACTGAGGCAGCATTGTTTCAGCCTGTCAGAGACCATTTGAACATTTCAGTTTGTTTTAAGTCTTACACTGGTCTGTTTCAGAAGGTAGAAGTAGTGTTGAAGCTTATTTTCCTTTTGAAAGGATTTCCTATCCCACGCCGGAAGGTTAAACACACCCATTCTTCCACGGTTCACTTAAAATTGTTTCTTACTGTACATCTGGGAAGGGAAAAACAGACCAAGATAGATATTGTTTCAGCCTCTCTGTTTCCCTCAGAAATAGCCCTGAATATCAAACAGGGCCCCTGCTGCCCTTTGAGTTCCTTATTATTTCAAATTCACCAAGTCTCTGCCAGTGGTATGGGGACTGTACAACGGGGTAAGGCTTCTGTGGATATGTGTAATCTTTGCTTTCAGAGGGATGCTGGCATTTGAAGTGATTATAAGAGAGTGCCTCAAGCACTAGGTGAGTGCTGTTCAAAACATTGACCATTTACTCTGGAGATGAGTGAACTAAAGTGTGTTTCATTCCTGCTGTGCAGAGTGGCCATCAGAAAGGGAAGGGTATATTTCATCTCTCTCCTTTTAGTGCATTTCCTTCCCTCTGCTTAAGCTCTGCTGGGAATTCAGTATGGAGCTCAGAACTAAAATAATTGGAAGGATTCAGTAGGATTATATGCTCAGAAGCCACAATTCCCTCCAGCAGACCTGTTGCCCAGCAGATGAAATGCTGTCAGTTCCAGTGGCCATTGCATCCTCGCAGTGTGGTGCTGTTGGGTGTTCAGCACCACCTTCCAGTATTCTCACCCCTTCATGCAGAGGCTTGCACCTATATACAGGGTGCTACAGTATCATGTTTTGGCAGAATATCTCTCAGGTATACTTTCCAGAAACATTTTGGTAGCTTTTGTATGGGGAGCTCTTTGTCCCCAGTACATAAAGTACATCCTGGAAAATTTTCTGGGACAAATAAAACAGCATTCATGTGCTATCCATAAATGTGTATGTTATCTGAAGTATGCCAACTATTCAGTTCATTTATGGTTCTTGATTTTATATGAAGTGTCAGCCCATGAGTAGTGAGAACAAGTTTGTTTTAATGTAGCTGATTACACAACACTGGAAGAAAAAAAATAGGCTGACGTTGCTCTTGCATAAATTTTTTAGAAGAAATTTTCCCTTAGGACTAGTTTTCAAACTGTGAATAGCTTTAACAGACTCATATTTGAAAGAAGACAGCAGTGGGCTTATAAACAGACTGAACTTTACGAATTACACAATTACTGGCAATGTAGGATTATTTCTCCCAGAGCACAAGTACAGATCCACACGCATAGGTTAACATAAGGCTGTCAGATGTAAATGTTACAAGGAATTCTTAATCCTCTGCTGACTATAAGGAGACTTTGTTCACAAATAGCTTCCTGCTATCCAGACCCAGAGAGTGTTGCTGAACTACGTGCTAATAAACACAAGGCAGAGGTATTTGTCAGACGAGCTCTCTTGCAGGCAAGCACTTAAAAAACACCCAGGTCATGACTTGACCAATCATGCAGAAAAACAATCATCAAACAAAAAAAAAAAAAATAAAATTCTTGGAGGTATAATGTAGGGAGGCACATAAGAGAGGCCTGCATGGATTATTTACCTGATTCTGACTTGCCAAATGAGTACAATCATTTAATTTTTTCACGCTGCTCTGCAACGTGAAACATGCTCTGCAAGGTGTGACACTGACTAAATGACAGTTCATCAAAATGCATGGGAAAGTAAAAAAAAGAGGTATTGGTTTGTCTGCTAGAATTCTCCCTACTCCCATGAATGTTATTAAGAAACTAAAGAATGTCTTCAAATACCATCTGTGAGAAATTTTATCTCCCACCTGTGACTGAAAAGACAGACATCGTCAAAATTATTTATCACTAAAAGAAAAACAGGCATAATATTAAGGGTGAAACAGGCATATGGGATAAACAGCATATATCTTTATGTTGTCCTTTGAAGCATTTATGGACAGATGAAAAATGGTATGCAGGATGGTAACGATTTGATCTGGCAGAACTTCAAATTTAATTTTTCAGAGGAAAATGATGCCATTACATAGGAAGGCAATGGGGACCTGTAGAATGGGGACCTGCAGAAACTTATTGCTGTTTCCTCTCATTTAAATTCTCAGATACCTGTAGGTTACCTTGTCCCTGGATAAGATGGGAATTATAAGGCTGTGCCTACAATTGCAGAAATCTCTTGAGATAATTCTTCACCCAAGCAAGATTTTCTTGCTATTCAGTTCTGTGATTCAAACCCAACTCAGATGAAATAGTAGAGAGCATCCAACAAGCACACAGTGAGCTGTGAATGAAAGCTGCTCTGTGCCAGGAAGGTTGGTCACTTATTTCAACACTGGACACAGGAAAAAGCTACTTGTGATTTTTGTGATAGTGTTTAGAGGATTTTGATTGCAGACAACAAAGTCTGTTGGCTAAACGACCCAGTTTTCCAAAGAACTCGTAATTTATACTCAGAATTATTCTGCAGGCTTTTCCTTGGTTCTCTTACTGCTTTCAAACAAATCTGCAAGAATTGAAAGCATGTAAGGGAAGTGGGGCCAAAAAGATTAATCTCATCACTGTATCTAATTTATTAGGAGAAACTCCAGAGGAATGTTTTTATTGAATATTTGTTTCTGTACCTCCACAGTATTAAAGAGACCTGTGACTGCTGATGAGCTCTTGATGCCTGGAGCCCCATATGTTAGAAAAACTTTTACGGTATGTCTCCAGTACTCTTCTTTATTTTCTGCATGTTATATGCATTGGCCAATCCAAACAGACATTTTCTGATGGGATAATTAGAGTTTATTTGTATTTGCTGAGGTTTATACTTTAAAATCTCAAACTCCATTATCAGTACAAATTTCAGGTCTGATTCAGCACTTGCTTTTTCTGTTTTTATGCCAGTGTGATACTTTAAAGGGGTGTAAAATTACATTAAGCCAATAACATTAGTATTATACAAACTCATTTGGACTTGGTGCTCTTGCTCTCCTGGAGTGGATCACCTACCCAAACTGAAGTTCTCTAGCAGGGTTTTCTGTATGATGGGACAGAAAATTCGACTCACATCCATTACTAGAGTCTTTCTTTAAAGGCGTTCTTGAACCTAGTCATTGGAAGCATTGCTTTTACAGCCTCCTACTTCAACAAAAGAACTTCATTAAAATCAAGAGGAAACATTTGGATAGAGCCTTTCCCATGAGTGACATAGCAGCCTGTACTCTACTGTATGTTGGAAGTACAGAGATGTTGAAATTACATCTTGGACCATTTAGAAGTTGCCCCCTTGAATTTCATGGAGCTGCTTGAAAGTGATCATGTCCTTTCCTCTTTGCAGATCGTTGGTGATGCCGTGGGCTGGGGCTTCGTGGTGCGGGGGAGCAAACCCTGCCACATCCAGGCTGTGGACCCCAGTGGGCCAGCAGCTGCAGCTGGGATGAAGGTGGGTTCTCAAAATGGGATGATTTCCCAGGGAAATTGGTGCTGCTCAGTGAAGGTCTGGGCTGCCTGTATATGGGGAGGGAGAGATGCTTTTGCTTCCAGTTTTGAGTGCCTTTGTCTCAGTTTCAGGCATTTGTGCACAGTGAGTTCTGTTGTCTTTAAACCCCCTCATATTTCTTTTCTTCTGTCCTTGAGATTCTTGAAGTCTCTTTTTCACATGAGACTCGATTCCTTTTCAAGTCACTTTCTTGACCTTTTCCCTCTTTGAGGTGGGTTTTTCTTCATATAGTTGGCTGGTTTTGGTGCTGGTGGTGTTCTTATTTTTTGATGGAATTTTTTTTTTCTTTTCTTAATTTTCATGTCTTTTTTCAACTCTGCACAGTTTTAGCTTCCCTCTTTACTTTCCAATTTATGTGATTGCTGGCATGCACTTTCTGGACTTTGCCTGTATAGGCACAAAGTCAGACTACCTAGTGGAAGTGAAGGTAGCATGGCTCATTGTTCAGTGTAAAGCAGTTAAGATTCAAGACAATTTGGAAAGAACAATAGATGTTGCTTTCATAAAGAGCTGAAATGGCTTCATAAGTGATTTAAGAATCAATAAATATACATTCCACTTTTAGCTTTTACACTGCAATGCAGAGCCCATTGACTTACCTGTGGGCTTGGATCACATCCTGCATATATCTGTGAATTAATCTCTGCCTTGTACAAAGAGAAAAACAAAGACAAAGTATTATATTAAGTACAGATAAAACCAAGAAAATTAAGTTAGCTGCAACACCTTCTCCAATGTCCAGGAAGATTAAACTACCAATTTATGCCATGCTTTATTTGTATGGCAGCAACACAGATGAGGGTTTCAGGTGTATTCTACATGTACCCCAGTTTGCCATGAATTTTGCCCATCCTTCTAATTCATCTCTCTTTCCCATCACACTCATCCCAGTTGTCTCTCACCTGTCTATTCACATCCAGCAAGCTGGAGGCCACAGCTCCAGGGATGCACATCCTGCCTGCTGCACAGTGCCAGACCTGCCATGGGACCCTCCTTAACAAGTGCAGGACAGGGGTTTCTGCTCTCTGGTTGCTGATTCTTTTTTTTAATGGAACTTTCAAGAACATACTGTCTTTGAAGCTTTGAAACAGGGAATGGCAGCTGCAGAGCTTATTGGAGCATGCAGCACCCAGACACAACCTGCTGGCAAAGAAGCTTGAGTTCTGAGGGAGCTGGAATTTTTAATATGTTTTATACAACACCTAAATATAGTATACAGTTACAATTTTTATATGAAGAGTATAATTTTCAAATAATGATCATGCCTAAAATTTAAAGGGCCTAAATTTAAAAATTATTTATTAATTAACATATATATATGTTCTAGATCCTGAAATTGGCAGTTTAGTATTTTACAGCACCTTTTATTCTCTGAATATAGAAGCTAGCAGTACAGTGGATCAATTCTGAAGCCTGACTTGTGAAAACAACACTGTGGTGTCATATGTGTAATCCTGTGGGGTTGCAGAGGTCTACCTGAACCATGCAAAATCGAAGAATGCAGAATAGTTCACTGTCCTGAGAGGAACAAACAGTGCTGTAAAACTGGAATATATTGCCTTGATTTTACAGAAAGACAGATCTGATTATTTTCAAAGCTGTTATCTTTATATGAATTGTTTTTTCAGAGCAGAATTGCACATAAAAATTTGTGTATGAGATGAGCCCCTCTTAAGACACAAAAATTGTTGCTCCATTTTTGGAAATGCTGAATACCTTTAGCCAAGTGAAGAGATGGTGCTTTTCTTTGAAAATAAGGGCTTTTGTTAGATGTTCCCATGGCAATAAGTATGTAAATCATAGTGTGGTACTTGAAATTTAAAAAAACCAAAAACTATGTCACTTAATCCATCTGTTTACAGAACTCCTCAATCTGGAAAATTTAAAGAAATCAAATGACAGGCTTTAGATGACAGCTCCTTGAAATTAAGCATTCCCCTGTGTGGAAGCTGCAGGAAGGGCACTTTGAAAACAGGCTGTTGGGCACGGTAACTTCTGGTGGGCTGGTGCAAGAGGCTTTTGTCTGCAAAAAGAGTAAGCGCAAAGAAGTGCTAACAAGGAAAGTTGGCTATGATCAAAAGGGCAAGAATTTGAAGAAGAGCCAAGACTTGGCGTTGCAGTTTGTAGAGAAGTTCTTGGCAGTAACAGCAGGGATTTTCCTCCTAAGAAGATGCATCCACTATAATTGTTTTTAGAATGTCTTTATTTGTAAAGCTTGTGATTTTGCCCTTTCGTGTTTTGGAGGGCACTATTTTCCTGTCTTTATGCTGGACATACTGTTAAGAGAAGACTGCTGCCTACAGTCTCATTGTAGGACCTTGGTTTGTGCATTTAAAATTCTACCATGTTTCACAGAAAGCAGTAAACATTGCAGGGTTAACCTACCTGCTGGACTTACTGGTGGCTTGCTTTCAGTTTGAGCTTGTCTGAGCTCCTGGCCTGCTCCAAAGTGCTGTGAGTTGGGAGTCTGAGTGGAAAACTCAGTGATCTCAGGACAGAGCTCTGACTGCCCGCAGTGGCTGTGCTGGGACACATGGGCTCTGTCACACATGTGCACCTCAGTGTGGCAGCACTTGCCATCTCCTTATGTGTGACATCCTCTTCTGGGGGAATTTTCTGACAATTTATTTCTGACAAAATCCGTAATAGCATGATCTGCTGAAGATGTGTGAGAGGCTATAAGCTTTAGGACTTGATACCTCTTTAGGACTTAATAGGCTGGTAAATAGGATTACCACACATAGTCTGA
The DNA here is from genome assembly GCF_052056855.1 of Sturnus vulgaris. Taxonomy (NCBI): domain Eukaryota; kingdom Metazoa; phylum Chordata; class Aves; order Passeriformes; family Sturnidae; genus Sturnus; species Sturnus vulgaris. Next base: position 143,545,186 of record NC_142243.1, read on the forward strand.
AGTTTCAGGTGTGAAGCTGAGAAAATAGTTCAATAAATATCTATTCAATTAGCTTAATTAAAGTATTTTTGGTTTGCTGAAGTGTGTTTGCCTGTGATAGCATTGTGAGGAGAGTGGTTGCTGTAAGTGCATGAACAAGTGGGAGCTGGAGGCGATGTGAGGCTATGAAAGGAGTCAGTGTTGCGATGCGTTCTTCTGAGTTATTTGCAGCTCTCTTTAGCTGTCTGCTGTCGTCAGCAGTGCAGACAGGAACAGCAGGATTTTGAAGTTCCCAAGTTGCTTTAATATTCGTTATTGGCTGGCTGAAAAGTCTGGTTGTCTGCAGATGACATTGCTACATATTGCCAGCTGTTGTCAGTAAAACTAAATTTCTTTTTCTTCAGTGATTTATTCTGTAAGTTAATTTCTGCTTTTAAGGTGCAAAGTACTTTTTTAAAAGTTGCAACTTGACTTCCAACTAGTGACTTAAATTATGCATCACATTGTTATTTAGTGTGACATAACTGCAATAAAGTGTGATGGAACAAGCAGACCTAGCTAAGTATGAGGCTTGTGAGAGAGACAAATTAATCACTCATTTTGCTGATCATCTGTTCTTCCTACTGGCTGGAGAAATCAGTGCCCTACTCAAACTGTTAAAAGAAAGCTATCTGATTCCTTAAATTGATTCTTAGCAAATTAGTATTTATAGCTGTTACACCTAAGGTCCTCAAATCATACAAATTGCCAGTGGCTATTTAAGCTTTTCAAGCCTAGTTTTTCTAGCAGGGAGTTTGAAGGACCACATGCTGTCACTGGTACCAGTGCCTTCTGTTTGGAGCTCAGCTTGGCAACTGTAATGTGCAGCCAGGACCTTTTCTGCATGGTTCTGCTCTCCTGATCTCTAAAAGCTGGCATGAGGAGGAGATCAGCTTTATAAAGTTTCTGCCTGTGCATTTGTCTTCTGCATTCACAAACGATTATTTAATTTCAAATGGTTATTCACAAATGATGATTTCACTAGCAGAATAAGAACCGACTCCCAAGTGTAGTTGAGTTGCCACTGTGTCAAGAAGCCAATGGATGTTACTTTATCAGGATCATCAAGCCCATTTCATGCAATCAAAGGAACATCTGTACTATCTGATTAGTCCGAAGAATTCAAGTACTGCCAGAATAACAACATATTTCAGATTTGTAACATGGAAGATTAAAAGGCACACATTATAAGTGTCCAGCAGGGTGAAAACCGACCCCAAACCATGTGATGTCAGAGGAATTGCCAATGCCTTATATTCCTGCACTTGGAAAAAATTTGAACAGTGAGATTCTCGTGAAGTTGAATGTACCTCAAGCTGCAGAGAAACACAAAATCCATTTGATGGTCCTTGCCAACCTGACCTCGAACATGAGGATTGTATAACTGGCAAGCAAGATAAGTCAGTCTAAAAATTCTTAAAAAAATCTTTCCCCAGGAAAAAGTATCCCAAGTCTAATTTCCAAGTCTTTTAGAGGATAGTGAGAAAGGTAGAGAAGCATGGATATTTTAGGTGAGAAACTTCTTTGTAACTCCTAAAGGCACTCTATTGAGAGCTTGAAAACTGGGATTTATATTGTATCAATAAGGCACAAGGTACATGCCTCCATTTACTCCTCTCCATAAAGTTTAGCATAAAGAAGATACCTCACTGTTTGATGCTGGGCCTCTAGCCCTTCAAAGCACTCCAAGGATGCTTCAGTGCTAATTGAAGGTATTTGAAGGGTACTTTCATTTTTTCATGGAATTGAGCTTTAAATGAGAAGATGGAGTAGGCTTGGATAAATATTTATGCTGTGCACTAGCATATGGTGTTGTTGAAGCAGATGCAAATCAGTCTCAGAATTCATATCTTATACCAACATGGTACTAATTGTAGAAGAGCATAAATTACACGAATTGCCATCTGTTTTCAATTACAGCATGAAAACACTGAAGCAGGTTGGGATTTTCCTTTAGCTCTGTTATCAGCTTGCTGCTGAATTCGATAATTACATTAGAGTGAGTTGAGAATGGATGTATTTGGTAATGTGAGCACTCAGAAAAAGTTGCTGACAAACTGCTTTCATAGCTTGTCCATAAATAGAGAAGCAGCAGAGCTAAACATGCATAGTACTACCCACAATATGCTTCATTTTCTGATAGTATTTAATTATAAACTATAATATAAAGGTCCATTCTCCTCCAGAGAAACGTGGAAGCTGTATTCAAGCATCTATGACTTTAGAAAAATCTAATTTTAAGAACATCTAATATTTTTACTATAAAACCAGTCTGGTTTTGCAAAACCAAAGAAAATGCAAAGATTTTTTTCATTCCGTCTTTCATTTTATGCAGCAGTAACCATGACCTCAGATTTTATCTGCTATTGTCCATCACGGAGATTGGAGACTGAGCCACTAGGTAGGTGGATCTGGGACTGTGCCTGCTTCAGTAGATCATGAACCTGTGTTCTTCTGAGCCAGTGGATATAAAATTGACTAAAGAATCAGCCACCTTTATCTTGTACTAGAGACCAGGTGTGTGCCGTGACTATGTGGACCTGATAAAGAAATCAAAACTTGGCGTGTGAAAAGTCACATGCTGAGGTATGAGGGGAAAGACCCCCTCCCAGGCAGTTGGGAACATTGACGCAAACATCGCGCCAGCAGGATGTGAACTGCAAACTGCACACACAAAAGGAAACAGAGAAAAAAAATATTTTTATGATTGTCAGACCTGGTTTTGAGCAACAAGATCCATGTTACTCACTATAGAGAAAGGAATTAAGACAGTGGGAATTCCCAGGTGAAGTATAAAAATAGTGAGTTCAACTTTTTGAGTCTAAATGTTGCCTTTAACATCTTACCCTCCCTCCAAGGGACACAGGTTTAACAAGGTTTTACTTGCTTATCCCAGACCCAAATTTTGGCCTGCAGAGCAGTATTAGGTTTCCAATGCCGCTGTGTGATTTTTCCTAAAGACTCTTTTAACAGAGAGAGTTTTACTGGGCAATAAAATAACTTTTTTCTCTTTATAACAACTGAAACCTTATGTGAGTACAGCAAGTTTCATAATATCTCAGAGCTCTTTTTTCTGCATTCGCAGCAGTGTAGCTGACATTATAATTGACCTTGTTTGTAGGCCAGTCACCTAAAATGCTGTTGGGTAAGTGCCCCAATGTACTAATGTCTGTACATTGGCTCCTTCTCATCAATAAAAATACAAATAAAAAAAAAATTTCTGCAGCCTAATTATTGGAGATAAGTGGATTTTCTAAATTTAGTTACATTATTTTAATAAATTATAGTTTTAAAAATTGTTTTCAAGTAAGCAGTGTTTTATGACAGGGTAACCCAGGTATCTGAACACCCTGCCTTTATGAAAGTGTTTTCTTGATTTTTCTGAAGTCTTACAGCTGTAACCATTCAGAAAGAGACACAGCAGCACTGTAAAACAGGGTTGTGCTTGTGTTTTGATACAACTTCCAAGTTCCTGCATGGTCTATAGGCCATTGAATGGCGAGATCTAGCACCTGACGGAACAGCTGGGATTTCACCCATGCTCCAGGTGTCACAGCCTATTGCAGGTCACTCCCAGGTAGTCCAGGCTCTCTAAAGAGAGTACTGTCATCTGAAAAACTGATCTGCAGAATGCCTGAAATCTTTAAAAGGGTATCCTAAGTGTCTGCAAAAAAGACATAGAATTAGAGGCCACTACAGCAAAAAGCTCATTTTGAACTGCTTTTGCTCTCAACTGAGGATGAAAATTACTTTGTATTACTTGGTTTAGTTGCAGTACTCATTTCACTTGATGTCTTGGAGAGTTCCTCAGATGCTGTTGGTTTTACAAGACCATGGCTATCTCAGCTCTCTGCCCTGAGCACTCTAAGGATGCTGCTGCTCCGCAGCTGCTGCCCTACAGACTCTTGCCTGCACTTCTCTGTCTCTTCGTCTCTTGCTGCTGCTCAAGACACAAAGTGGCTTCCTTTCATGGTATAAGTGAATGATTCGGGAAGCATGTTGCATTAAAGCCAAGGCTCTGTTTAGCTAGCCAAACACGTGGAAAAACAATTGCACTTTTGTCTGTGCAAACAGAGAGCAGCTGTTTGTCTCAAAGAGCGCAGACTGTTCCTGCTCATGACACACTGGATACGGAGGGTGCTGAGGGTGCCTTGCCTGAGCCTGTCTGCCCCTGTAATTCCTTTGCTCGCACTTAGTGACTGCTTTTAACCAACATGGGACTTAAATGAACTGCAGTTCAGCATAATTATATTTGACCATGTAGGTAAACTGATACATAGTTTTAAAGTTCTTTATTCATTATGTGGTTTGGTTGTAGCAAATATAGTTCAGTTACAGATATACCAGGAAAAAAAAAGACACCAAAAGGTCAACCCAAGCATTAAAAGAAATTATTTCTGAGCTCAGACTCTGTGTTCTTCTGACACTGATGCAGTATTTTACCCAGAGCCATCTTTAGCCATTTGAGTTATTTAACATTTTCAGAACTGTTCTGTGGTAGGTATCAAATTGCACTATGCAATAAAAATGCTTATAAAGTTAGACATGCAGTCACTGGTTTGCTTTCCTGATGTGGCCCAGCTTGGCTCAGCTTTACCTGTGGGTATTTCTCGCTAGGACTCACATTAAGTCAGTGATTTTACACACCAATTCCCAATTAGGGCCGTGAAAAGCAGTGACCTATATTCCCCTATTCCATATTTATGGATGGTTTGTGTTTCATGGTGTTAGGTTCTTATGTTATTACTCTCCAGATATGTACAGATTGTGTTAATTTACCTTTGTGGATAATTCCTGTACGCTGTGTGGGTGTTTGCCTGACCACTCAGTGGATCTGTCAGCAAAACTCCACTGCTTGCAGAGCTGAGACTTGTGCAGCCCAAAAGAGTCGCCCTCCAAAGTGAGGGTTGTTCTCATAGGTTCTTAGGTCAACACTTCCTCCTCTAATTTGTCCACTCTGTTTGTGGAGTTTGTCCAGCAATGGTTTAATTCTCTTCCTGGTGAAGAAAAAGGACTTGAATTCCCACAGATTCCCATCATTTGGAAGGGAGGAAGAGAGGCAGAAACTATCTGAATCAATGATGAAGCCCTTGAGAATCTATGACTTTTTATATTATATTATGTGACTTACTGTAGTATGTTATAAAATAGACATTATCACATGCCTCTTTTTTTGTTTGTTTGTTTTGTTATGCATTTTATAGATTATGTTGTTTTATTCCTGTTGGGTTTTTTCAGTTGGAGACCAATTTTTTTGGAATACTATAAAAAATTCAGCCTCTTTTTTAAAAATGAAAGAAGTGTGTAATACGTATGTAATGAAAGTGTGTAATGGAGCCTTGCTCAGGCAAACCATCCACACCACTCTGCAGTCACAAACCAAGATGGAGCACAAGAATTATGAACTTATATTTTAATTTTGTAAATGGAGTTCATTTTCTCTGCTATGAGTTGCACTGTGCTCTGCTGGTATCCAGTTTCTAGCCCCCTGATGGAACAGTGAGCCAGTTTCACACTGGTGTAAAGAATGAACAAGGAACACATCTCTCAAGAGACAAAATCTTTTTTTATGCAAAGCCTGGATGCTTGCCTACTCCCACACCACCCACTCAACATCCAATTACACTTTCACTAGAGATATTTACAGAACTGAACACACATCTGCAATTTATTCTGTTCCATCCAGTAACCTCAGTTATGAAGGAAAGGCCATGGTGATTTTTTAGCCTTACAGCATCATGCAGTTGGTTATGAATTGTGAGGTTCCAGCTTTACTTTACTAATCCTATCAAGATTGCATGAACTCTTTAAAAAAAATAAAATACCGAAGATAAAAATCTAACTGGAATCACAACTTCTAGGACCTCAGATTTTCATCTCTTTTCCTCATTCCATTGTGACAGTGTAAAGCTTAGCAGAGTGAGAGCAAAAACTTCAGTGCTGCCTGTGTTTGCTTTTATGTAGAAGTTAGGTCTTAGGTCTTAGGCTCTTCTGTGGTACCACATTCAGCGTCTCTGTAGCCTGGGCTCTTTGCTGAGCATGTGGATTCCTTTGCTTTATGGCTATGGGTGACCTTTTAAAATAGAGAAATCCTGTATCAGCATAAATGCAGGCTGCATGTGTAAGTGTGTAAAAGAAACTGAGCTCTGCGTTCTCTCTCATCCACTGTTGTTCTCCTGCCTCAGATTTCTCTGCACTTGTTCTTGGTACCATAACATCCATCTTGTCATTGATTTCACTGGGCTTTATCTGAAACTTAAGGCTGCAGTTTACTGGTCTAAGTGTAAGCTCTGCCAGGAAGGTTGATCCTATCTTCACCTCCTTTTCATCTCCCTCTTTCCCTTTGCTTCCAAACAGATATGTATCTATTGCCTCCTTCTTCCATCCATGTCAGGCACATCAAGGAACTTACTTTGCCTGGAGACAAGTCCTTTCATTTATGTATTTTTGCTGGCACGGGATGAAAAGGATGAAAAGGGAGTGGTGTCTGGCTTTGGTGTGCTGCTCCCAGAGCTAGCACAAAGGGACAGGAGCACCTCTTGGGACTGCAGGCACCAAGTCCTGCTATGAACCTTCCTCTCCTTTGAAAGGGGTTTCATATCTGGATCCACAGACTCCTTGGCAATTCAAGTTGAGTGTATCCCTTTCTCTGAGCTGAAGGAGTTGTGAGGTTCCTAATCAGATTACTGATCCAGCTTTTAATAAACAAACACTTTTTTCCACATTTCTTTTAAAAGTAAAATTATCTTTTTACACCCTAAAGAGAATGAAACTTCATTGTCACTACAGGTGTTGTCACTAAGGGTTTTGTATACAAACCCATGATGTGGTATGTGAGGTAGAAGGTGATGTGGTAATTGGGAAGATTTATTCAAGAGATCTAACAACTGGCAAGGCAAACTCTTGTGGTTATCCACTTGTAAATGGCTCCTTTCTAGTTGGTAACAGCAATGAAAAGTATAAACGGTGTAGTTTTTTGTTTCTTTGTGACAAAGTCACAATCTTAAATGGAAGTGTTTACTTTCACTCATTTCTCAACTTCACATTTCATATTTAAATTAGATTTTAAAAAATGACACCTTGACTTCCGTCTGTTTGCTTGAAGGGCAGTGGTGCTTGAGAGGCAGGAGTGGGAGGAATGGTTCCCAGCATCTGCAGAAGAGCAAGGGAGTGCAAGAGGGAAAGGATCCCATTGGAAAGATACCTCTTCTTTTAAAATGGTGGAAGCTTGGATGTCCCCTTCTTCATTGCAGAAAGCTGGAAAGCTATGTTTCAGATGTTATGTTCTTGTAGCACCTAAGCCTTGCCCAAATTTTGCTGAAATCTGTCAACAAGACAAGAAAAGCCAAAGCATCTATATTGACTCCTGAAACAAGCAATGGTAAAGGCTGTATTTTCTTCTCTTTTAGCTTTGCTTTTTCCTTCTCAGTTTCAGGAGTTTAGTAACCTTCCTAGGTAAGAGGTGGGCCATACCACAGGAATCAACCAATAAGTTCTCAATTTTAGAACTGGCCCAGAGCTTTCGAAATATCTAAAGTGTGAAAAGTTTGATTTGTTGGGTATCCTGCTGATGACATCTCCAGGTCACTGACAATTGCAAAATGTTAACCCTTCAGTCCTGATTTCATGGATGCCCATAAGGAAGGGGTCTTACTGACAGCATGGCCTGATATTTAATAGAAATCAGGACCTTGTAGGTCTTTTATGCACATAGAAAACAGATGGGTTTGCTAACCACATGTGGAGGACTTTCCTCTGGAAGATCACAGTGAATTTCAGAATACCGTAAGGAAGCAATTACAAGTTTGAGCTACTCAAACCTCCCAGCTGATCCTTGTCCCTGCCGGATTAGTAGGACATGAAAAAAGTATTTATTTATAATTATTGAGGGTATCTGTATAACAGAAATGTAAGCAGGCTGTCTCTGTAATGGATTTAATTTTAATTTTCATTAGCAAGAAGAAAAGCAATTACCATTGGGATATACTTTTCTTTTTGAAATAGTTATATTGTCAATTCTGGTAAGAATTCTACTCTATAAAATTGTCAAAATACACTTTTGTTTGAATACTCCAGCATTTTTTAGTATTTTCTTTCATACAGTTGCCACGTGTACAGTAATATTCACACCTTCAGTGGAAATTAATTGGTGGCAGTGTTTCCAACATCTCTTTATGCTGTTAATTGCTGATGCCAGAGCTGTTATCAGGACCAAACAGCCCATCAAACCTTTTTGTTTGGTTGACCTTGTTGCTGTTGAAGGAGAAAACTCGAGTGTACTGGCATAGATTTTGTGCAGTTTTAGACCCTGAATATTTCCATTGCTTCCTAGATAATGGGGTAAAGTATCAGTGCTGCTGAAAAACAGTATTTTTGCCACTATCTTTACTGTGTAATTGCATAATCTAGCTTTGGATTTGAGAATTTCAAGCCTACATTATATTTGGTAACATTGATTGCTTTGATACCTATTTGATCTGCAATTTTAGTACCATTTGTACTTTCTGAAAGAGTAGTTAACAAACAAAACACCAAAAAAACACTAAAACCCCGCAGTCAATCAAACAAACAAACAAAAAAGCAGAGTAGATTCCAGACACTGGTATGGGCACTGAAATGTAAATGACAAATCCTTTGAGAATTAGCACCTCACCCCCCCCAGCTGCTGGAGTGGGGCACACGCATTTGCTCCTGTGGGAAGGGCAGTCCCCTGCCATCCCCAGCCAAGCTGCCTCTTCTGCCTCTTCATCTGGATGGGTTTTTAAAAAATTATTTCAAATTAAGGTGCCCGTGTAATCATGGTCTTATCCTAGTGTTTTGAGATATATTATCTGTTGACTGTGCACGGCTGTTACTTGCTTTGTACCAGAGATGAACAGTCGGACTCACTGCATCTATACATTTAAATGTCTTTTTTAGGGCTGTCCCAAACAGCAATGATCACTTAAGTCAAAGTCTACAATAGGAATTTCCAGCTCTTCATAAACTTTCACAACACCCTTCTAAAAATGTGTGCCTAGAAAAAGAAGGAACATTTTAAAAAGATATTTTAATATATTAGGTTCAAAGAAGTCCAGCAAGCAAGGCTTGGCTCCACAGGGAGAGCTAACACTAAAACCTACAGTGCAAACAGAATCTGAATATCCAAGGATCTAGGCTAGCTGTTCCTCTAAGAACATTCCTGTAGCATTTATAAATATTAAGGTCATCCTGAGGCAGAACTAACAAAGAATTAGTGACAGGTAGGCAATGTTTTTATTTAATGATTGGCTTTAAGGCAGTTGCACAATTCCACACCCATGCCTGCAGACAGTCCCTGACATCCCTTAAAAGGATCCCACAGTCGTCCTCATCTCAGCTCCTGATCAACACCAGCTCAGCTGTCCAGCCCTGGTGCAGGCAGCCCCCTGTGAGGGAAGAGCTTTGGTTTGGCCAGCAGGCAGTTGTCCCAGCAGGAAAATCAAGGGGTGTGGATGTACATCTGCAGGGCAGCTTGGCAAGATTGAGGAGGGGCAGGCAGCCAAAGATTGCCGTGGAGGAAAGAGCAATTACCAGTGAGGGGGAGGAAGGGTTGTGCAGTTCCAAGTACAGCACAGTCCTGATTTTGGCCACTAAATGTTACGGTAAAACGAATTATTCTCGCCTCTTCTTGCCATCTTCCGTCCAATGATAAATGGCATGATGAATCTTTGCTAACTTCTTTAAACTACAGGTTCCTAGATCCTTTTTGTTCAAATGTAAGCCCAAACTTGATGTTTATATCTTTATTGGGACACCTGGATTTGGTTAAACCTTCTGTATGCACCATGGAAAACCCACAGAAAGACAGAGGTGCCTTTTCTACTATACCTGCTTCCATGAGGTGCCGTTTCCCAAGGTGGGAAATTGAAATACTCAACAATAAATGCTTATTGCTGTAATACTTAAATATTTGAAATAGTTAAGGGAGGGTTTTTTATTTTATTTGAGTGTTGCTTTATTTAACTATTATTAGTTCTGTGGTTTTTAGATTACCACATCCTGACCAACAGAATGGTCGGAATTTATTCTCGGCTGTGTCATTTCTTGAAGTCTAAAGGATAAAAAGGGATGGTTATCTCTTGTGAAGCTCCTTGGAGAGCAATGAGGAAATGAGCAATAAAAGGTTCTTTGAGGCTCTTTTAACTGTAGTTTATCATCTATTATAGTTACTGATGTGTGGAAACCAACAGAAATATTTTATATGTTTGTAGTTACAAAGCCCTTAACAGCTGCAGCTATGAGCTGAGCACTCACAGCTTTTTGAAATGTGTTTTTATAAATGCAACATTAAATCATTATGTTTTTGTAAACCAGTTTCCTTAAGAGAATTCCTGAGATAATAATATATGGGTTGACATATTCAGTCAGGGCTGGTGAGTGGATGCTCTCTTGCTCTTGCTTGTTTTCTGATTTCAGTAGAGCAATGCACAATATTTTTGGAGTAGGATTAATGATGACTAAAATGCACAAAGCAGCACTGCATTTCATTTCCCCTCGCTGGATGCAGAGCTGAATGGGAAATCAGGTTAAGGAGTGAGTAGAGGGCAGTCAGCATAACAAAGGGATCAGACTATGCAAACCTCTCACCAGGATTGGAGGACACAGCAAATGGCTCCACATTTCTTCATCCCCGAGGGAGCCAGGTACTGAATTTGCAGAGACAGCCCTCAGGAGCACTGGTCAAGCAATTACTGTGGAGAGAGCTTTCAACCCCCAGGGCAGTTGGGCAGTAGGTTTATCTCCTGTTCCTCATGGGTCTTCTCCTGCAGTTTTAGGATGGGACTGTGCTCTTCTGTGTGTTGCCCTCCCCTCTGCATTTCTCTTCTCATCCGGCCTGGGTAGATTTCTTACATCTAATCCTCTCCACTGGGAATGATGAAACTAATAAGCCATGTGGATCCACTGCAGAGGAGGGCACGAAGGGAGCTGTTCTCAGCCTGTACGCTTTGCTGGTTAATCGTACCGCCAAGGGCATATGATAAAACAAACACATTGAGAATGCAGACGTGTCAGCTCTTGTCTTCCACAAAAAATTCACTCTTTGGCATCCAGATTGCTGTTCACATTGTGCCTGTACCATCTGCATTTACACCATGGCAGCCCTGGTGTGGGTGACTGGCTGGTCTGAAAGTCTGTTCCTCTGAATGCAGGGGTGTTCCCCAAAGGGCATATTTATCCATTGCATGTGTGAACCTGGCCAAACACGAGTCCCATGCATTGGGATTCCAGTAACTCAAGAAATCAGAGAATATGCAACAGTAAAACAAAGATCAGCCATTCAACTTCCAAAAAGTGCTTTAAGCCAGAAGAGACAATGTTGTTTCTGCAGGTCTGTTTTAAATCAACCCAAATATTATTTATAGAGCCAGAGCTATAATTCAGTAAAACTTGATATAATCTTGGAAAGCCATAGAAAGTATTAGGAAATACCACTGGAAGCTGAGACCTACAGATACTGAAATAATCTGCATTTTAAAATAAATAGGCATGCCAGTTAAATACTAATTAGACACACTGCAGAGGATGCTGGGTTACCTTTACAAAAATCCTTAACATTTAGAAGGCTTTGCATGCAAAAACTGAACCATTTTCCCAATGCTACTTGCAGCTGAAATATTCATATATAGGAAAGATTACTGCCATGGGAGTTTATTCAGTTGCATCACTAAATGCCATACTTTGGTGATCATTTAGGCTACCAGTAAGGCTACTTCCAGGATCTTCAGCTCTGCAGAGGAGTTCTGAGGGTAAGGAGTAAGGTACAAGAGTCTACCATCCCTTTGGGGTCTGGTGCTGCCACTCTTCCAGTGCAGAGGCTCTAAGTAGCAGATATTAATGTAATCAGTGACATTTTAAATGAAAAGTTTCATTTTTGGATTGGGTTTTCTTCCTCTATAACTTTTCTTAAATTGATAGCTACATTCTGTCCATTTTACAGAAATACAAATTGAGTTTCACCAAACATTTTACTTGAGAGGAAAGTTAGTTGGCACTTAACAAAAGTTAAGTGACTTGACATGTGAGAAAATCTGCTTTAGAGCTAGCATTTAGGACACCAGACTTGCTTCCCACCTCTCTCACATCCATTTCTATCTTATGCTTCTGCCTAAATAGGAAAAGTGAAAAATCATAGACTGATAGAATTGTTACTGCTGGAAGAGACTGATTGGTCTAATAGTATCAAGTCCAGCCATTAATCTGACACTGCCATGTTCACCACTAAACCATGTTCCCAGGTGCCACATCCACACAGGTATTTTAACACTTGCAAGGATGGTGGTTCTATCACTTCCCTGGTCAGCCTGTTCCAATGTCTGACCACCTGTTCCATGAAGAAATTTTTTCTCATATCACTGAATCAAATAGATTGGAAAATACCTCTGAGATCATCATGTCAAAGCTATGACCAAACAGCATTAAGTCAACTAGACCTGGCACTAACCCTCTCCTGGTGCAACCTGAGGCTGTTTCCACTTGCTCTGTCACTTTTTACCTGGCAGAAGACACCAACCTCCACCTGGCTCCAGCCTCCTTTCAGGTAGTTGTGGAGAGTAATAAGGTCTCCTCTGAGCTTCCTTTTCTCCAGGCTAAACAGCCTCAGCTCCCTCAGCTGCTCCTCATCAGACTCGTGCTCCAGACCCTTCCCCAGCTGTGTTGCCCTTCTCTGGACACACTCCAGCCCCGTGGTGTCCTTCTTGTAGTGAGGGGCCCAGAAGTAGATACAGCACTTGAGGTGTGGTCTCACCAGTGCTGAGAACAGGGGGAAAATCCCTGCCCTGGTCCTGCTGGCCACACTGTTTCTGATCCAGGCCAGGATGCCATTGGCCTTCTTGGCCACCTGGGCACAGCTGGCTCATGTTCAGTCACTGTTGACCAGCATTCCCAGATCCTTTTCCAAGGGCAGCTTTCCAGCCACTGTTCCCCAGCCTGTAGGACTGCATGGGGTTGTTGTGACCCAAGTGCAGGACCCAGCACCTGGCCTTGTTGAACCTCATAAAATTGACCCCAACCCATTGAGCTAGTGTGTCCGTATAAAATAAAGCATGAAAATTTCTGGTGATACTTGTTTCATAGCTTCTTTCTTACAGATTCAAGGTGACTTACAGGTAAGATAATCTTGTAGTAAATGTATCGTTTCCATTGAAACATCAGGACAATATTATTATTCACTTAGGCTCCTTATTTTTACAATTAAAAAATATAGATGTAGACACCAGACACATTTTTTTACCTTTTTACCAAACACTGTAATGTTATGATTTGATACAGAAAAGTCTTAATGTCTTTGAGGAATCAGTATTATTTTCTTTTCCTGCATATATTTACAATGTTAATGTGACTTTTTCTTTGTTTAAGTGTTTTAAGATGTACAGTGATATTGGTCAGTATATTTCTATCAAGACTGTTTTGCTTGAAAATGGCCTATGATCATATGAAACCTCCAATCTTTGTATTTATTATAGCTTTTACAAACAAAGTACTAGCATGTTTGAAATTAATTAATTAGCCATACTTGGTGAACTAAATCAAAACCAGTCACAAGTCTGTGACATTTTAATCTGTTCTGACTTAATCTTCCATGATATAATTTTTTAAATTTTAGCTCCATTTAGTTCATGTTATACCACTGGAAGTTTTGGCACTGAATCTAGTGAAGTTATCATCCAAACCTTGCCCTGAGCCTGGAAACATGGTGCACATTTTTACTGTGATTACCAAGAGCTGAATAAAATTATTTCTAAGAAAGCATTTAAGACAAACTAAAGATAACAGACTGCAATAGCCAGAGCTGTCTACATAGAATCATAGGATGGTTTGGGTTGGAAGGGACCTTAAAGATCATCTTGTTCCCACCTCCCTGCTTTCAACAGGGACACCTTTCACTAGGCCAGATTGCTCGAAGCTCCATCCAACCTGGCTTTAAACAGTTCCAGGGCATCCACAGCTTCTCTGAGCAGCCTGTGCCAGTACCTCACCACACTCACAGTAAAGCATTTCTTCCTAATATCTGATCCAAAACAACTCTATTCCAGTTTAAAGCCTTTGCCCCTTGACCTGCCAGTCCAGGCCCTTGTGAAAATAGTCCCTCTCCATCTTCCTTGTAGGGTCCTTTTAGGTACTGGAAGGCCACAATAATGTCACCCAGAAATCTTCTCTTTTCCAGGCTGAACAAACCTAATTCCCTTAGCCTTAATTCCTTATAGAAGAAGTGCTCCATCCTTCTAATCATTTTTGTGGCCTCCTTTGGACTTGCTCCAACAGCTGTTGTCCTTCCTGTGCTGGGGACCCCTTAGTTGGATGTCCCATATTATTTGCAAAGTACCATCGATACCATAAAATATCACTGATACAAAAAAAATAACATTGTTATAAGAAAAAATGATTTATATAGGACCTCAGAATCTCAAATATTGGAAAGTTGAATTCCACTAATTTGAAAGTTGAAGTGGTGTTTAAAATAAAAAAATATGGAAAATTAACTTGCCAGATTAATTCTAAGAAATGTGGGGGCTTTAAAGAGATGATGTGAAGAGTTCTGGAGGTTTTGTCTGCCCAGGAGTTGATTGTACATCTGTGTAATTAACCAAACACAATAAAGTCTAATGCATGACTCATTTTGCTGCTTGCTTTCTCCTCAGGTTTGCCAATTTGTCGTGTCTGTCAATGGCCTCAATGTTCTCCATGTGGATTACAGGACAGTAAGCAACCTCATCCTGACTGGCCCTCGAACAATTGTGATGGAAGTGATGGAAGAAACGGAGGCCTGAGAAGGCAAAAAACCCTATTACTGGACATTTTTGTGACAAATAGCAACAGCCATGGAGCGGCATGACACAAGGCAGCAGAATGTTATTGTGTCTGATGTTTTTGCTTTTAGGGGAGGGGGTTCTCTTTCATTTAACAATAATAGCACTGGTGATTATGCTAAGGTGTGAGCAATAGATACCAGCATATCTTCACTGCGGACTTCTCTGTGCCCAACAGAGACAAGATCAGGGCCTTTAGGTGGTCTGTCCAGCCATGGCTGCATGGGTCAGAATGGGTTCCAGCCTAAGAGGCCGTGGACCTCCAGTCCAGTCCACTACTGGATCAAAGCACTTCAGGAGGTGAAAGAGACAAGCTCTGTGAGGTCAGGATGTCACAGATGGTTTCCATGAGATACTGACAGTGATAAACTTTGTCCTGGTGTCCAGCTTTGTCCCTGGAGCATGTGCAGTCACAGTTACTCTCTCCTTGGGCTGAGGGACAGCTGACTAAATCCTGGCTTGATTATAGTCAAACACAAATGAACTGCAAATGCATGACAAAAGTGTCTGTGCTCTGTAGAGGATAGTCTGGTATGAATGTTTGGGCTTGACTGATTACACGGGTTAGTCTAGAAAGAAAAGGGAAAAACGTGTGGTACTTTTACAGAAACTGCCTTTGAAAATTGGTCTTTTGGTTTCAATGCCTGTGTGCTGGATTAGATGCTTGAGTACAAAATAATGATTTTGAGGTTTTTTCCATATCTGTAAAGGAAAGGTGCCTCAGTCTTGCTATTCATCACTTTGGAGAAATTTTGGACACCTTAATTCCCAGAAGAAGAATATTTGTCAGGTTGTAGTAGGAAATCCACAGTGTTAGCATAAGGAAGAATACATTCATATTCTCCAGTAGCAAAAGTACACTTCAAATTGAAGCAATGTACTTGAATGTACATTAAGCTTATCAGCACTTTCCAATCATCTGATGTTTTGCAAAGAACCAACTTCCCTCATGACCTGCATTTGACACTATTACAAATAAAACATTGCATTTAACTGACTCTTGTTTCTCAAACAGTAGGATTTTTTCATTGATGAATTCATGGAAGAAATATTTTTTAAAAACATATATAAAAATTCCGTATTCTGGAGAGTTACATGACTCTTCAACTCAATGTTAAGGGGACTGCATGGGTTTTCTTTGATCTTTAAATTGAATGAATACATCCTGCTCCACAAAATTATAAATACGTTTTACAGACTTTCTCTGCTGTCTAAATTTTACAATTAAAGCTTGACTTTCTATATGCACAAATACTTCAATTATGGGGTGGGAAAAGTATTTTTCCTCAAATAATATTGAAACATGTTTTGTATTAAATATTGTTCTCACTAAATAAATTGCTCTTTCAGTATGTTTTTCCTTCATTCAAACACTTCAGAGATACAGCAAGTCTTCAAACTCATATATTCCTGCAGCTTTTTAGGAAGAAGTCTTTGTGCTCCTTGTTTCTAGTTTTGTATATCTGTGGTTGTATTTTCACCAAGAAAACTTCTCATATTCCACTAACATGCAGCAGTGCAGGATGATATAAAATTGCAGCTGCTTACTCGATACTAACCAGGCACGAGAGTATTTGGAGGTTTGTTCAAACTGTCATCTGCTATGGCAGTTCTTAATCCCAATTGTACTATCCAGAATTTTGGTACACATGTATAAGCCATAGCTGGTTACATTTCACAGGTCATCTAAATTAAATAGCTGGGCACATAATGTTGTGTTAGATTGTAATAACTGTCCATGGTATCCACTCAGATCAGTTGGAAACAATCTTCTTGTTCCAGAAATGTTTTAGTATTCTGTAAGTATTTTGAGTTTGTGAATCCAGGAATGCTTCTCCAAATATTTCTATTTAATTTCTATTTTTTTTTTTTAATTTTCTCTTTTTTTATTCTTTTCTTTTTTCTCCCCTGGGTTGTTTTGGTGGCTTAGCCCCTTGAAAATATAAATTCTGCATGTTAGGCTAAGTTAAATATGACAATTGAAGGATTTTCTTAGCAAAATGCTAATGATTCTCTCTAATGCCATTATGGGTTCGTCTGTATTACATCTCTTGCCTTAGTTAATATTCTGCTACAAGTTGTCTGTAGCTTACAGATAATTAAGAAACTGGGTCAGAATTTGGCTTAATAATGCATTATAGAGTGCACTTCAGACTGGAGCAAAAAGAGTAGCAATGGGGGCAGGGAGAAATCTGTGCATTTCATTATGTTACAGATTGGAGATGGCATCTTGATTTACAAGATACATTAGTCTCCATCACAATTTGAGCACAGCTACTTGCCTTCTGTTTAACAGGGATTTCCATATTGTGTTCTCAGCTTGACTGACAATCCGGGATTTAATTAATTCTTTCCCTCTTCAACATGACAAAGATATTCAAATTATGTCTGCAATGAAATTTTATATTTTGGAAAAAAGGATGGAAAGTAAACAATTAAGCTATGAAATACCTTCTAATTAAATTGCAATTTGTCTGCACATAGTGCTGCATATGCTCCAAGACATCCCAGAGGAGTCAGTGTCAAACTCTCACATGCTTCAGAGGGCACAGCATTTCAAATATAACAGAGCACCTTGCTTCCTGCAAAGTGCCAGGGGAAATGTAAGATTATTCACAGAAGTGAGGCATTTCAGGAGATGCATGAATATCACAGTGTAGAATGAGGCAAGAAACCAGAAATAAAAAAAAAACCCAAAACCCTGGCATCAGCAGTAATAGCTTCATTAAAAAGACAGGCATTTTTGTAAGACATACTCTCTTCTGTGATCCCATTTTTGATTACTGTCAATCTTGCAAGATCCTCTAATAAATCTTTAAGCCTTAATCACTCAAATTAGTGCCATTCCTCTGTACATGTACATTTGCAAATAATTTATGGACATCTTCAAGCCATGTAATATTTAATTAAATTCAAGCAGCAGTTAAACTAATTGGAGCATTAAATCAGTGCAAAATTTCTCATATTTTCCCCTGTTATATTTCCTACAAGATACATTATTTTCATTATCTTTTTCAAGATCAAATACCATGTGTATAGTGTTGAACACATCCAGTTCCACAGCTAGTCCCATGGAAGGCATTTCATTCCCACAATGATGCAATAATCCACTTCAGGTGCATCAGAACTTAATTGTCAGCATTTTAGGTCTGCATAGAAGCTGAAAATAAAATTTTCAGAATTAAAAAGACATTGTGTCATAGCAGCATCTGAAAGTGGGTGTGGCCTGCTGTACCTTCTTCTATGAGATTACATTCCGGAAGAGGTTTGGAATGAAAAGGTCATTCAATATGACCGTTTTTCAAAGTGTTTTTCTTAATTTTCTGCTCATACCCTCACTAATGACTACAGTGCTAGGGATGTGTCAAATGCTTTCCCAGAACTGTTGGTTTAAAGGTGAGCTTGTTCCCTTAGTGTGGTCCTGATCTCTGAGAAATTTGCCCCAGTGCAGTTCGAAGAACAACATGAGATCTGAATTTGGTGCCTCTTGGCCTTCAGACCAGAGACATTCTCTGTACTGACTTGATGTACTAACATAGACATACACAAACTAGAATAGTCTGAGGATTAGGAAGAAGCAGCAATTAACTCCTTTCTTCTTCTGTGCTGACAGCTATAATGCATGGAGGTTTCCTTTTTCTTATCAAATTATAGGGTAATGTTCTAATAATTTCAGACATTTCTAGGAAGTAAATAGTAATTTTTATTGTTAATTTTTTTAGATAAGTATTATTCTAATTCTGGAGACAGGAGAAACTGAAACAATATGTTTTGCAAAAGTGTTTGTCTAATGAAAGACAGACTGAGAAATCAGTTGTTGCAATTAAGAGTGTTTTTTTCCCAGTGTGTAATTGGAACTAGACCGCTTGTGTAAGTGAAAAAGCATGTGTATGTCACAAACATAAGTACAGTTAGACCACCCCACTCTGCAAATGAAGTGAGAGAATTTCTACCCTTTTACAATAAAATTGTCATTAAAGATTTTCATAGATCACACTTTTTAAATGTCTTTATCTGGTGGGTGATGTGGCTTATATTTTTCACCTATATGTGTTACTTTAAAAAAGAGAAAAAGTACCTGCCAATTCAGTAATTCCCTTTGTATACTCACAGTGCAGATAAAAATATCATTAATGTTCCAGAGAGGCGGAGTGATTTTAAACCATTAGATTTCCCTACAAACTTGTACATAAATAAATATTTATAGCTTAATTTTTAAAAGGAGCAACTAATGCAAGAGACAATTTAAGAATGTCAAAGGATGTCACAGCAATCAATGATACAATTAATTTATGCGATAAAGACAGTGTTTCATGTATAGCTGCCTAATCTTTGTACTTGCAATTCCTCAGGAAAATACTGAATATTCAGAAGGGAGTAGCTATAACTGTCAGACTGAATGGCCTGTAGGAAAATGGCTGTTGTTTTGCAGTTAGGTATCCCCTCTCTTGGCCATGGGAGCTGTGAATTTCCAGTACTGTTGAAACTCAAGTTTTATAAGCACACATTTAAAAGGCAACTCTTAGCTTTAAGACCAGGGGTTTGAAGCAGACACTGAAATTTAGGTAGCACAAATTGTTGTAATGCCTCTTCTACAAAGATGCTGCCATATATCCGTAGGTTTCCCATCCTGTGTCACCATAAGTTTCCTTGAACTTAAGAGTACAACAGTCTCCTGCTGGCTTTTGTATGGCCTTGTCAAATAACAATCATAATTTCTTTCCAGAATTTGCAGGTGATTTACAGAGGAAAACTCTCCTTTATGTGCAACCTCTTGTTTCTGCTCCTAAGGTGCCTCTACATAGAGATGTGTACAAACTGCTCCCTAGATTACAGTACATAGACAGCTAGTGGTATTCTGACCACTTCAAGTAGTCATTTCCATCATGCCTCAGCAGCTGAACTCCTCCTCTCCAGGGAAATGCTCCCATTGCTCCTGCTGCTGCTGCTGCATGCACCCAAGCAGGCCAGGCTGGGGACCACTGGTCAAAAGGACAGCCCACACCCACCAGACTGTTTTGCCATTACCAGTGATTTATGGATATATTTAATTTTCTTTCCTATTCTACTTATTTTGCTACATAGCTGACATTGGTCCTATATTATTCTTCCAGCTCAAAAATAATTTCTGGAAGATCTTGGTGGTCCTGCTTTCTTTGTATTTTTACTAGTATGTTTTTGAGTGCCTCTTTACCATGATCCCCGTCACTAGCTTTTCATAAATTAGCAGTGTTTATTTAGCAAACCTAATATTTCAGGAAAACAGGTGAATTGGCTGCTGCTTTACAATCAGATGTTAGCTCATGTAAACAAAGCCTCGAGGCAAGACACCAAAGTAAGAAAAAGCTACCAAAAATGATGGAATAAAATTCATTTTAGATATAAAATGACAACACATCTACTCTTAACAAAGCTGTGTATGGTTCATAACACAGATGGGCCACAGCTTTCATGGACTTTCTCAGGTTATAGAGAAAAAAAAAAAGAGAGACCTTCAAAGAGTGGTGTTTTCTTTTGGGTCTCTTGATGAGCTCTCCTTGACTTCCTCACGAGCCAGCTGGAGCACAGCTTCCAACCATAGCTGGGCTTGGAATCACATAAACTCTTATCTTCACTGCTAGCTGTAAATAACTGCAGATTTTAAAAATTACGTTTTCCAGTTCAGGTTTTAAGAGTTTCACTTATTAAACAGAAAAACAATTAATTTCTCCATCTATCTGATAAAGAAGTGCTGCATTTTCCCACCTTATGTTTGCAGTGGGATGCGTGATGAACAGAAATACTTTTCAGTTTGTACTCAAGCCTGACTCAGGGAATATTTGTTCTTACCTACCCTTCTCAAGGCAAACCTCCTCTGGGAAAATTTCATGAAAATTTCATGAAAACCCGAGCAAAACCTACAATATGATGCCTATTAGTAGATAACACCTAGAAAATACATTGTATGTTCAAATAATTATTAAGAAAAAAGAAGAAAAAAATGAAGGTAAGTTAGCTTGTTTTAAAATTCTTGTTGATGATTTTGAAGTATGAGCAAAATGAATGTAGATAGCAGAAGAAAATCCATCAGACAGGTGCAGTGAAGGGGTGTAGCATGGAAAGGTTCTGTCATAGAATGATAGAATGGTTTGGGTTGGAAGGGACCTGAAAGATCATCTAGTTTCATTCCCCTGCCATGGGCAGCGACACCTTCCACTAGACCAGGTTGCTC
This sequence comes from Sturnus vulgaris, assembly GCF_052056855.1. Lineage (NCBI taxonomy): Eukaryota > Metazoa > Chordata > Aves > Passeriformes > Sturnidae > Sturnus > Sturnus vulgaris. The sequence goes on from NC_142243.1 coordinate 143,566,243, forward strand.
AGAGCCCCATCCAACCCAGCCTTGAGACTGCCAAGGATGACACAGACCCACAGTGTCCTATTAAGTTTCTTAATAACATAATAGAGAGAAAAAGTGTTAACAATTTTATGGCTAAATTTAAAATTTATGTTCTTAAGCCTGCCATTTCAATAAAAACAAGGTTTTAATTAATGCTTTTGCATTTATGAATATTCAAACTGAAAATGCAGTACATAAGAATATAGTAAAGATATGTTTGTTTGGGAAATATCTCACTTTCAAATATAACAAACTACCAAACAAAACATAACCTTTAACGAAATAAGTTTCATTTACATTATGAAGTAATATAAACTTTTTTCCATATCTTTTACTTATAAAGTAGAATGCAAACGCTGCATGTATCAACTAACAAAATGTACACATGCAGGCTTGACTGAAAAACTGTTTTATCAATGGAGTCCAGCAATGAGGCTAAACTGAGTGCTTCAGGTTTATTAGCAAAAGTTTAATTAAGCATAATATTGAGGAAAGTTTGGGAAATATTAAGTGATTACACTCAGAAGCGCTTAGTAGTGTGCAGGATCAGGAACCCATTTAATTTCTCCAAGTGCCCTAACAGCCTTGCTTTGCTTGCAAAATATTTCTAGAACTATGACAAGATTTTCTTAAAACTCTTTAAAAATTGTAGATGGAACGTACAAACTTTAATGACTTAACCTGGAAAGGAAGAAACAGGAAATTATTTAAGATCTTCATGTTACATTTTCCCAATGTCTGTTTTGTTTTGTAAGCATTTTCAGCTCAACTGCTTTCTGAAGATAATGTTATGAACCCTTTGTTTGTAACTGCAGCTGGGAAGTGTGTGTTTCGTTTGTTTTGCCAGAATAAACAAGATCCTGCTGAATATTAAAATATTCAGTATTTCATTTTCTATTACACTCCATCAGGCAAATCATCTATTAAATGCTTAAAAGATGCATTTACAAAAGAGTGCTGAGTTACCCTCTTAATGTTTTATTTTCATGATAAAATGTGTTATTATGTATTGCATTTTTGTTTCATTTCGCACTGTACATGATTGTATCATTGTTATTCTCCTAAGAAATTATTTTCTGGGTGTTATTGATTCACATTCCTTACAGTATTCAGCATTCCATTTAAATATAAATCCCCTCGACCTTATCTCCTACAGTTAGAGAAAGAAAAAATCTCTTCTGGTTCAGAAATTTTAATTTGGAAGATGAAGGCACAAAAAACATTTACCTTAACTCTTGCTGATTAATGCTTCTTTCTCAAAAAACAAATAATACTGCCTTAATGTGCAGAGCTCCAGGAAGTCGTGTAATACAGGAATAAAAACTTCATGATTAGCATCAAATTGTCCACATTTTAAAGGCTCTTTGATGATACCCTTTTCCAGTAGTTACCATGATTAACTCCTAACAATGGGCTTGTGATTGCAAAGATGACCTTTGGCACACAGGTTAATGCAGTGCTCTTTTCCCAGCACTGCAGATAGTCTGAAAAAACATCACAGCAGGGTGATGGTATCTACTTCTACTTACCTAATTGGAATCAGAGCTCAGAAGCGAGGGGCTTGGTTCTGTTGCAGACATAAATGTCATACATAAATGTCAAGTGCCATCGAAGATGCTTTTAGGGTATTTGAGACGTTCTTCTGCAGCAGAGAGCAGCTTCAGGGAAGTTTGTGACCCCTCAAAATCACATCTAGAGATTAAGTCCCAGAGGACATATTAAATATTATAGGATACTTCAAAATGCTTTAGACACCTATGTGTGAATAACTGAATGACATCCCTAATAATCACCACTTAATATCTGCTAATTCAATTGTCTCACTGCTGGTAATTTTTTTTTGGAGTTACCCAGCTGTATATTCAATTAGCACTGTTGATGGAAAAGAACATCCTGGCTGTCCAGCCAATTCTCAGAGAAGCTGCTGCACACTTGTATCATGCAGAACTGACTGTGATGATGTGCTGTTATTAAATGTCTCAAGAAATGTGTCTCCTCTTATTTTTCTCATGCTTTTAGTCAAGTGGCCTCTCACCCCAAGATCTCTTTGCTTCTGAATTGTCTATTGCCAGTCAAGGGGACCAGAGCCATTTGTCAGCTTAGCTGTAATCTGTGTATATAAACGAGCATGTATAATTACTTCCAGTGTGTTTCAACAGATTCTCCTGCTTTTTGGATGTTACTGTTTTTAAGTTGTCCTGGAAAGTACTAATTCCACCCAAGGAGTCACAGCAAGGCAACAACTGCTCCCGTTAGAGAAATGGGGTCATAAGAATGAGGAGCAGCTACTGCAGACCCAGTAGATGAGAACAGATGCAGCAGCAGCTGAGTGTTTCTACATAAACCCGTTTTATTGCACTGCTTACAATATGACAGGTATTGTAGTCCTTGGGAGCCTTGAGGTACTTATATACTACCCTACATCAGTGATGGCTATCTCTGCTATGTCCCTTGCTCAACGGTCAGTCACATCTCAGTGTTTGACATCTCAGCCTTTGCTACAAGGGGAGTTTCTGTTCACCCCTGTAGCAGAACAGGACACAGGCAGCATCCAGACACAAGTGAGGAAATCAAAGTGAAATTTATAGAGGGTTTAGGTGCTGACATTAAAAAAAAAAATCACTTAAAAACCCCTGTTAACTCACACAGGTGTTTAGAAGGCTATTGGGACTGAAGATTTCACCACTAGTTACCTAACATGTTGTATTACTAGCTGGCTTCTACCTCTTCATCGTATTCATGTTCTTCATGGTTTTACAGGACACCCTCACACTCCCCCACTCCCACATCCACCACTCTCCAAGTATTACCACATGAGCTCCTAGATCCAATGTACACGATGTAAAATCCATGTCCTGGATATCTAAGCCCATCAAGGAAGCCTGCAGAGGAGCAGAGCTGAAACTCAGTCTCTTAAACCCCTTGCCAGTGGGCAGCCTGCAGGATGGCCATTCAGTGAGCAAGCAAGACCCATACCCCCTAATGCAAAGACAGCAGTGCCCCACATAAACTGCACCCCACAGGCTACATGTCTGTGGAAAAATATTTCCCTTTATGCATTTTGAATCTTCTGCCATAAAAGCGCTATTTACAACTTGGTATTTCAGTTTTGGCAGACTCTTGTCACCAGCATGCCAGGTGCTCATCATGTGTGGTCAACCTATGACCTCCTCAGCTCCACAGTCATCTTCTAGTTCCTCTCCCAGCTCCTCTTCCTGCCAGGCTGTCGTGGTTCTGAGAGGCTGTGTCTGCAGCCAGCCTCCGTGCCAGGCCCTGCTGGCCGAGATAGCTGAGGCCTGGCCCAGGCCCAGACCCTGCTCACAGCCTCTGGAGCAGCGTGAGGGAGGCTGTGCAGGCCGAGTGTCCCTCTGCCTCTGGAGCAGCATGAGGGTGGCTGTGCAGGCCAAGTGTCCCCCTGCCTCTGGAGCAGCGTGAGGGAGGCTGTGCAGGCCGAGCCAGAGCCACCCACGTTCACTCAGGCAAGGCCACAACAACATCTGCGGTCTGCGAGAGGCTGGGCAGAGCACAAAGCACTCTGAGCAGTGTGTGCTGTGCAGGATTTGTCCAGCACATTCCTGCCTGTCGCTCAAAGCAAGTACTGGGAAGCCCACAGGCTTTTCAAAGGAATAACTTCATAGCCACATAATGAGTATTGCTACGGTTCACACTGTGTTTTCAGTACAATAACACAAGTGGGAATTTATAAGAAAATATGACAGGTCAACATCTTTTGAACTATGAGAGCTGTAAATGTGGGTTACATTCTTGAAAAAAGACAGAGATTATCAAGAGTTCAGATGTAATTTTACCTCCATTAATAATTCTGATTTTGTTACTGACATTAATCACACACTGAAAGCCCTATAAATCTTACACACTCACTAAGCAAGTGAAGAAAATGAATGCTAGTTTAAGAAATAGTGTTGAAAATTCTTCAAGAATGCAGTTAGGCAAATGACAATAGTGGTTATTAATATTTATGGCGACCTTCTGTTTTATTTACCTACTAGAAAACCAGAAATAATTCCAGTGAAATAATTAAGAGTATAAAAATGCTGCCTGACTATAAGATTAGCAGAAAAATCACAGTCTGGCTTCTTACTGGCAGGCTGATTTTGACAGCAGAAAGACAAGACAGCTCATATTTAGGAAGCTATTTTTTAAATTTGCCCTGGACTTGATAACCAAATGCAGCCTTTATTTAAAAATAAATGCTAATCAACATGATGAGCACAGATTTGACTATGATGATTCTCTAAACCAGCATCTTAAAAAAAAAGGCAAACAAATATGAGACTGGATGCTCACTATGACAGTAAAGAACCTGTTCCACTGATATTCAGGGTAGTGATTCAGCATCACTAAAGCACTGGGTGTCATTCAGACCCTTGTTTTAATGGGCCACTTTTAGTGTGGCACACTAAGCTCTCACCTAATCCTGCAAATCCAGGAGCAAGCCACAGCACTGCCGTCTTACTGTGCTCCTCTGCTGAGGAAACGTTACATGCTATAAGTTCTATGACAAAAAGTTTTGAATATTAACAGAATATACATAGCATCTGAATGTGTCATATGATTGTACTTTCTGGATTTGGCAAAATGGCCATAGGTGGATTTTTTAACAAAAAGATAACATAGTAAGAATGTACTACATTGGAGAAACAAAGCTGCTCTTCTTTCCAGTTATTTCTTTTTTTTCATTAGAGCGCAGGTAATAAATACCGAGGTTTTTTAAAATATCAGCAGATATAATGCAAAGAAAATGAAGTTCACACTGTAAAGAAGGGCAAAAACATGATTTTAGTAAAGCTTTATGCACTCACAGTTGATGTCAGTAACAAAATGCCTCATGACTGCCTGTTCCTTTCTCTAATACAGTCCAGAAAAAGCTAATGGACAGATACCTGGATGGTTCTGCATCACCTGGTGGAAAACTGCTCAAGGAGAGCTTCTGCGCGTGAACTGAGCCTGAAGATTACAGAATTTCAAAGGTGCTTATAGCTCACTTTGAAATAAGCTTTTCCTATCCCCCTCTTCCCTTTCCAGTGAGTTTTGCTCTTCATTGTAATGGAACACAGTCAAATCCCAACCAAGCTGCTTTTATCAGTGCACAGATTCAAATCTCTATTGTAGACTCCTACAGTTTGCATATTTTAGATCCAGTGCAGAATTAATTTACTGAGGAAATCTCATTGTCCAAACCCACATTCTCCTGTTCAGTTTCCCAGACTTTCCAGGCTGGCAGCCTAAGCAATGACAGAGCACAGGGAAGACAAGAGGGGGAGCCCTACAAAGGTTTGTATCAGTCAACTAACGGTGTGATTCCCCCTTGAAGAGTGAGCTCTGCCACATGGGAGACAGGAAGGCAAGTTATTCCTTCAGCTGGCTTTAGGAAAAAATAATTGATCAGGATGAAACTGGATTGTGGTGCATCTTGATGTAGTTGAACTGCTGTCTAATTGTCCATATACTCAGTCTCTTACACCAGCTAATATTAGCTCCAGCAAGCCAGCATATGCAAAAGCAGTATGAACATAGTCTGTAATTGCAAACTCACTTCCCAGTGCAAAAGCATTTAGAGTTTTCAGATTTTAAGGACTAATTTGTCGGGTTAAACCTTGCTATTTGAAGGGACAAATTGGCTACTGGGTCAAACAGCAGTAATTCCTTTCCATGTGCTGGAGAATAATAATAATAGATTTATGATTAACTACTATGTTTATTATTACAAAAAACAACATTGCGAAATGCCCAGTGGCCTAGAGTAGGTGTTTTGACTGTTCTTCCAAGACTGCATACCTCAGGACAGAGATTTTGATTGTGTAAGACAGTGAAGAATATCTACTAACCCAGCATTATCTCTGAAGATTATGCTGTAAGAAACACTGTATAAGAAACAAGACATGACTTTTATTATTTTTTGTAACCTGTCTGACCTCAAACACTATGTTAAGCAGGCCACAGATAAACTTTTTTCTGTGCACTGTAAGACAAAGAACATTACTGTGGTCAGTGCCAATATTACAAGAACATTTAAACTATAATTTATGAAAGATGATACCAATAAGTTAAAGATTACAATAGGGTCCAAAAAGTGCTAATGAAAAGGATATGGGGATTATGGTACTTGGTCAAGAAGCCTGAGATGACAAGTCAGTCACTACAGTTTAACAAACAAATACTAGAAAATTAAGTAGAGTCATGGATGGTTGTCAAATATTTTTACTTATTTTTGTGGGGAACATGAATTGAGGTGATGTTCAGGGCAAGAACCAGATACTGCAAAAAGTTTTTACTACAGCATAAAATACAGTCTCTAAGTGTTGAGAGTGAGAGAAGGAAAAGAAAAAAAAAGGCTAACCCAAAAGCTTTTGAGATGTTATCTGCTTTTTGTGGTTGTAGACTATTGCCTCTCCTTTTTTCTGCTTTCTCATTCTTTGTCACAATACCCTATAATTCTTTAAATCATCAAATCACTTTGGAGCACAGTTTCTGCTGGCGCTTTCTTTAAGTCTAGAGTATACACTTGTCTTCCTTCTGTGTAATTTCCTGTTATTTTTTTACTTTATATTTTAGGTGCTTAATCACGTTCAGTGGGAAGCGTATGCACTTCCTGGGTGCATACACAATACAGAGCTAATTCTGCAACAGATGCAGAGCAGAAACAAAACAGCCTCCCCTTTATCATAGCAACCCTTGGCAAACCAAATGACCATCTCAATCTCAGGGGGAGCTCAAAGGCCACAGGCACAGGAGCTCTTGCAGTGCAGGTACCACTGTCTGACCTCAGCCATCACCCTGAGCAGCACTGCAGTCCATCCCACGGCAGCAGCTTTTCCTCCACGGGAGAGCTTCAGTGGGTTGGCTTTGGCTGGATGAGTGTAACCTTTCTGCACAGAAGGAGAGTAATCAGGTAATAATTTCTTGACTCTTATAATGTAGATGAAAGAGTGGTGTTTTAACAGACACAGTCCTTGAATTTGGATCTGCAGAAGCACAAAAGATAGAAGTTTGTGAATGCACAGAAGAGATGTTTATCCAAGACTGCCCCCCTCTGTTATTGCTTCACAGCTAAAAAAGGAGAAATATTTTAAACTGCTGTAAATTCTTCTCATACCTCATAAAGTGAGATTTCCAGTATACTGATTTTTAGTATCAGTATTTATTGGAAAAAACATAAATAAAGTTAAATACTCCTGAAATATAAACATGGAATGCATACTGAATTTCTTCTGTGAGTATTTGAGTAGGGGTAATTTTATTGAGCTGCTTGCGGCAAATAAAAATATTAATATTTCTCTTGGTTTTTCTCTGTTTGCATTTTGTATAGAATTACTCTAAAATACAGCTACAATTTTTTACAAAAAAATTACGATTTTTTTTTTTGCTTTTGCTTTGGCAAAGACAAATCTCAGAACCATTTCTCTTTCATAAAGTTTCTGCTAAGGTCAATTCAGTATTTTATTCATGGAAACATAAATTTATATTTTTAACATATATTTAAATAAATATTGGAAAACTAAGTCTATTCCTGAAAATTCCAACTGTAATGCTTAAAAATGAGTAGGGGAACAAAGTACCCATGTCTGAATCTCATCATCCACTTCAAACCCCTTAAAACAAAAGCAGCAAAGAGAACCAGGCTGTTGAAAACGCAACAAATGAAATAGTTTAGTGAATAAAAATTTTGAGAAATATCTTAAAGGCGAGTCTGGTTTGTGTATTTATTCAGTGGCATAAAAATGTTATGTGATATTATTCTAGGAGACAACTATAATTATTTTTAGAGTCTAATGAACATATGCTTTTCTTAAAATTGCAAATTAGAAAAACTGACAATTCAGTTTTTCAGTAATCTACATGGTGCAAAACCAGATCATCATGTAGACAACATTTAATAAATCTTGTTCCTCATGTCAAACATGTACTAGAAAAGTACTCGAGTAGAGTAAGGCAGACCAGAGGTGCATAATTACACTGTTCAAGGGTGTTCAGTGTAGAAACTCAGTGCAGAAGCTCAGTAGGAGAAAGACAAAAAGCTCTGCTTCTTTTAGGAAATAGCTTAAGATATGTATTATTTGGAAAAGAATTCTTTCTTCCTCCATAGATCCCTTGCATTCATTACTTATGGTATTTATTACAGAGACCACCACCGCATTGCTTCCAGCTCTTACTGTTTAAATATTTATTTCAGCCAGGATTTCATTCCAAAGAAAATGATTTCTTGCACAGACAGCCAGAATCTGTAACTCTTATGCTTATTCAGTAAAATATGAGGGAATCCTTCCCTCACTGGGTTAAGCTGTACAATTGGAGGGCTGCAAATTTATCTGCACTGCAGCTTAATCCAGTGAAGCCTTTTGCCAGGCTAATGTATTTGTACTTATCCATTCCCAGCTTCTGGTGGATCCAACTTCACAAAGTCTGGTTGTTCCTCTTTACTCAGGGTACCCTTCCTCCCTGCTGGCAGGAGTCCTGGGACACTGGCAGTGTCCCAGGACTACCAGCAGATGCAGTGCTCTCTCAGGAGCACTCAGCATGTCTCAGCATGTAGCCTGGGAGCAAATGGGAGCTTACATTAGGACTGCAATGTACCACTTAACTTCAGTAATGCTTTCTCCCATAACTTCCTCATAGACACATTGCTGAGGCATGGACTAGATAAGTGGACAGTGAGATAAATTGAAAATTGGCTGAATTTCTGGGCTCAAGGGGTTCTGATTAGGAGCATGAAGTCCAGCTGGAGCTCAGTCACCAGAGATGTACCTCAGGGGTTGATACCAGAGCCAATACTGCTTTGAGTCTTCATTACTGGACTGGTCAATGATGGAAAGTGCACCTTGAACAAGTTTGCAGATAGCAAAAAAGCTAGGAGGAGTGACTGAATCATAAGATGGTTCTGCTACCATTTATAGTACCCTCACCATGCTGGAGAAATGCAAAATAAGAACATTTCGAAGTTCAGCAAAAGGATGTGCAAGCCCCTGCCCTTCAGGAGGACTCAGACACCAGTACACACTGTTGGCTGACTGATTTTGTGGAACAGGCGCTAGAATGGCAGGTGATACACGGGGAAGACTCTATAATTCGCAAGAAATGAGAGTTATCAAGTAGATATGCATTTATTCAGTGCTGAGGTGCATGGGGATAATTCCTCCCAAAGCATGCACCCCGAAACTTCAAACTACTGCTCCATTTATTCCCTAAAAGCCTAGGATTACACAATATGCCTAATGCATATTCATATCCTAGCCCCGCCTAGTCCCGCCTACTCTCGCTTCGTATTCAAATGAGCCAAAAAGTCCTCTCGCGCTTGCGCCACCCCAACTCAGGGGTCGTCAGGGGTCTCTGATGAAGGCTTCCAAGCTCTTCATCGCACTTGAACTTTTCAACTTTGTCTCTGGAGCATGCGTCTTAGCCATTTGGGTACATTCCAGAACTTGAGATTAGTTCTTGCTGGTTTAGGGTTTTGGATTTATCACTTATCACTGGTAGCCTTGCACCCCTCACCCTGTTTGCAAGTCCTGGCTCCATTTGTCTGCCTCTCCTCCCGATTTTTGCAAGCACGTAAATGTCAGGAATTCCTCATTGCCTTGGTTTCTGATGAACTATTCCTTACTTTTTTTCCTGGCCTGTGAGCATGTCAAAGAGGATAACATCACCTCTCTGATGCTCTGCCCTTTCACTACAGCTATGAAGAAGCTGTGGGTGCAGGAATTTGCACCTTCAGTATCTCAGCAAGCTGAACTTAACCTCCCTGCTGCTCATGGACTTTAATAAGTGGCTGAGCTCCCTTCCTAAATGGATCTGGACAAGCTGCACTTGTCAGAGACTCAGAATGATGAAAGTAGCTCCTGACCATATTGCCAGGTTATATTTATTCCTCAGATCTGGCCAGAGAAAGGCTCAGAAACTAGCTGAGATGTGGAAGTGTACACACATGGTAGATAACCTCACCTCTGAAATATAAAGAGTTCTAATTTGATTGTAGAAGGGAAAACCAACTTTACAAAACACTAACCTTGTCATTCTTGCTTTGTCTTCTTCATACTGAGAAGAGAACAGAAAAGTACATGACTGAATAATATTTTGGGTTTTTTTTTCCCATTTTCCTATGGTCCCTTTGCCCAGTTTTGCTCTCTTTCCTGCATGTTTGGAGGAGCAGGACCAACTCTAAACATGAACTTTTACACTTCGATGGCCATGGCATCAATCTGGTTTCTTCTGCATCCCTTTCACTTATCTCATTATGTGTAATAAGCTTCAGATGAATACACTAGCAGCTCAGTAAAGTGCTGACAGCACTGGAAGTATCGAGGAAAAAAAGTATCAAGGAAATGAAAATGACTCATCAGACATGTCAACAAATAATGAAGCAAAGCTGGACTACTTTGACAGTTCCTGTCTAAGAACAGAGATGTAAAAAGCCACATTTGTGGGCTTGATATCAGAGAAATAGGTGTAGCACAAAGAAAAAGCCACTAGAAAAAAATACTTCACAGAAGTACCCTTTTCAAAAATAATTTCACTGTATATTCATATCACAAAATAATTGTCTTAACTAATTATCTTGACTAATGAAGAGAAAATTTTAAAAGTAAGCATGCATGGCTAATTTGTTAGAGAAGGTGCATCACAATTAAAATATCTTTTCTCTATTTTAATTTGAGCAGAATACAGTCCTAAGTCCTCTGCTCTGTCAGTGCATGACTTTCCTCGTAGATCACCTAATTACTGCAAGTGTTGACAGACTGATCTTGGCAAACCACTTTTCAGAGAGTGTTGTATGTTCCATTATATTTAACAAAATGTAAAGCAAAAGTCAGTTATACTTCAAGTATTATCTCTGTCTCTGTGTTATGGAGTTCTTTGAATAGCAAAAAAGGAAAAATCTACAAATTATTGTTAGGCCTAGTTTGAGTCATTCAAATAAATGTGCCATAGTCAAGATCTTTGAATGTGACTGAAATTTTTGGATGCTGGAGGAAAAAAGGCACTTAAAATTGTAGATCTCTTTGTAAGGAAAGGAAAGGAAACCATATTTTAGTTTTGGAGTTAAAAATGCTAGTTAGCTATAAAAACACAATTTTAATAAAAGAATAAAAGAACAATTTTAATAAAAGAATACAAGACCTGATTAGTTTTGATAATTTGCCATTTGAAAATATCACCCAAACTTGATATTCTCAGTTCCAAAATCTTGTGAAAAATGGTATACATTGCATTTATTAGTATATGAAAAAAGTCAGAGAAATATTCTAAGTGTATCATAAAAAACAGTAGATATGGGGAAAAAAGATAAGGATTGATAATTACAGTGCAATTCTGTCCCACAATGACCAAAAACATCCATTATTTTGGTTTCTGTTCACTTTGCACAAGTACTGCTGCTGGTGTTCCATTGCTTGGTTTAATCATACCATTAGATATTCAGCCAGCTCACTCTGAGATCGTGAGCCTGCACTAATTCTGTTCTTGTGAAGGATTAATGGAATTGATTCCAGCTGTATTTCCAACATCATTGCCATGTAATCCTATTTATAGAAATTTTGTGGTATCTACACTAGCCAAGCAAAAGATGGTCCATATTTTGATCATGTGAATACTTTTAATATGTGGTGACTGGAAATAGTTGTTCTTTTGAAATCACTGAGGTTTGGTAAGTTCAAAATAGTGGAAAGTGAATTTATGGGGCAAATTCACAATCAGTAAATTCATTCTTAAAATACAAAGATTTTTTGTTTGCTTGCTTGCTTTTAATGGAAGACAAGAAGAAAACATTGGTAAATAATTTGTACATTATTTGTGCTCTTACTCTATTTCCAGATGTGCACATTATACAAACTCTTTCAAGGAACCTTACCTTTTAATTTTTACCTTGAACTCGTGAACAATAGTTCTTCCTTGGAATAATGCAAAGAGATCTATTGTGCCTTCCAGAGAAAGCTGAGTAATCTCAATGGTAATAAGCACCATTAGCTCTAAAAGTGGTCCAAATTATGTTAAAATATAATTATAAATGAGGAAAAAAGTAAAAGAAAGTAACGAAATCAACCAAGTTGTACTTGAAAGCACATACTTTGCATAATCTTAAAATATTAATTTCAATTCTGATGCAAACAGACAAATAAAAACTGAAGTATAAAGACATTTGAAGGCTACAAAGAGTTATAGAATCTATTTATACATCAGTGGTATCCTCAAGACCTTTCTTGTTTGAATCACAATACTCCAACTAGCTGCAGCCACAGGATGGTGCTCATGGGCTTTGGATACTACATTACAAATCTGGGAGGGGAAAAAAAAGAGAAAGAGAGGGAGGCAGACTCTCACCTTGGTAGGCTGTTCCTTGTTCTACCCTGAAATACATAAGCCAGCAAAAAATCGTGGATTGGGCTGATTTACCTCTCTACATTTACTGAGTCTTCAGGGGCACTGCAAATAGACTGATCCATCAAGGGAAGTCACTAAATGTAATCTTTTTGGACTTCATCTAAGCTGTGATACTGTCTCTCACAGAATCCTTCTGTATTGTTTAGCACACAGCTGGATAATTGAGTTATGTGATAGGTAAGCAACTGGCTCACAGGTCAGGCAAAAAGAATTATAGTGAATGGGGGACATCAGACTGGTGACCTGTCACTGGTGGGGTTCCATGGGGCTCCTTCCTTGGCCCAGTTCTCTTCAACATCTTCATTAATGACCTGGATGCAGGACTAAAGGGAATACTAAGTAAATTTGCTGAAGACACTGAACTGGGAGGAGCTGCCAACTTTCTTGACGGTAGAGAGGCCCTGCAGAGAGACCTCGACAAATTGAAAGGATTGGGCAGTCAGTAACTGTGAAGTTTAACAAGGGAAAGTGCTGGATTCTGCACCTGGGATGGGGCAGCCCTGGTTGTTTGTATAGACTGGGGAGCAAGAGGCTGGAGAGCAGTGCCATGGAAAGGGACCTGCAGGTCCTGGTCAATGGCAAGTTGGACATGAGTCAGCAGTGCCCTGGCAGCCAGGAGGGCCAACCCTGTCCTTGGGAGCATCAGATACAGCATGGCCAGCCAGGCAGGGCAGGGGATTGTTCTGCTCTGCTCTGCACTGGGGTGGCCTCACCTGGACTCCTGGGGGAAGCTTTGGTCATCACAATATAAAAAAGATATTAAGCTATTAGAGAATGTAGCAAAGGAGGACCATGAAGATGGTGAAGGGTCTGGAGGGGAAGCTGATGCTTTAAGGCATCAAAGTCATATGAGGAGCAGCTGAGGTCACTTAGTTTGTTCTGTCTGGAGAAAAGGAGACTGAGGGGAAACGTTATTGCAGTTACAACTTACTCATGAGGATAAGTGGAAGGTCAAGTTATGATGTTTTCACGCTCATAACAGGACCCAAGGGAATGGCCTGGAGTTGAGTCAGGAGAGGTTTAAGTTGGATGTCGGGAAAAGGATTTTTACCTGGAGGGTGGTTGGGCACTGGAACAGGCTCCTCAAGGAAGTCATCACAGCACCAAGTCTGACAAAGCTGAAGAAGTATTTGGACAATGCTCTTGGGCACATGATGTGAGTCTTGAGGAGTTCTGCACAGGGCCAAGAGATGGACTTGATGATCCTGATGGGCCCTTTCCAACTCAGCATATTCTATAATTCTATGTACTGTTTCTTGTTCTTCTGGGTATTACTGTTTAGCTAAATACATAAATTAGGGACTGAAAGAGGTACAAACTATATCATATTTAACATTGATGAGCTGAACATATTTTTACTTCAGAGGAATTGTTATCTTGTAAGCTACTCTTCTTGACTGGTATGTGTGCTGGCTGTTGCACACAGCTGGCAGTGCAGTAGAATAACTGCAGGTGACAAGATCTAGGAATCTGGTAGTTGTTTTTTAGATCTAGGAATGTTTTTGAACCTTTGCTATAGAAAACAACTGGACTTAAAGAGTTCTTTTAAAGTTCAAACACTTCTGCAGTTTAACTGGAAAGACATCTATGCACTATGAATTTGGACAGGAATCTGCAGGACTGAGAATCCTACTCAGCAACAGAAAGTCTTGCTTTACACTTAGTCAGAGTCATCTTCCTGTGACTCACTGCCTTTTTCTTCCCTAGAAGGGGCTCCTACTTACATTAAGAAAGTATGCACATCTCTGTATCACCTATGACTGATTCTTAGCTTCAATACTTCGGTGATTTCATTTGTAATTTTATACAGATAACCAGGCATGTTATAATGAATATTTTCATTCACCTCTTAAATTCTCGGGATTTACAGATTTGTGAATAGTAGCCTTAATTGTAAATTCAGTAGGATATATCACAGGGCAACTCATATTTAATTTCCATGGAAATATAGAATATAGATTCCGCAATTGCATGTACCATTGCAGTGTCTATCCATATGGCAAAAAATGTAGTTATGTACTACAACACTTTTAATCAAGGTTTATACTAAGCCCGAAAAGTGTTGGAACACTTTTATATAAATATTTTCCCAATGAGTCACTAATCCACACATCTCAATAGCTGGCGTGGGGAATACTTGCATTCCAAGCCGTACTGCGGAGTAGGCAGCTTCCAAATCATTTATAAACGAAGTGAATAAGGAACTTTGGAGAGAGGAAAATGAGTTAACAGATAGCAAACCCAGAAGACCGAGGACACTGCCAAGCCCAGCACCTGCCCGTGGAACGCTGCCCGCGCCCCCCGGCTCTGCCTCCCGTGCACCTGGCCGCGCCCCCGCCGCGGGGGTCGGGCTGGAGGGCGGAGGGTGGGATCTCAGGCATCGTTTATGCCTCTTCCCTCCCCCCTCCCTTTCTTTCCACCTTCTGCTCTATAATTGCCCGCCTCCTTTCTCTACCCTTTCGCTTTATCAGATGCGGAGCGGCCAGCGGGGAGGGAAGCGGATCTCCTACAGCCGGCTCAGCACCAGCAGCCCCGCGGCGGCTGCCCGCCGGCCGCTCCCCGGCTGATGCCCGCACAGGTCGGTGTGCGCTGCGCTTCGTTCCCCTCGAGGGCAGGGGCGAGGCGGGCGGGGATCGAGGCATGGCCAGAGCGCTTCCCATCCACCTGCCCGGCCACCTCCACGGCGGCGTGACCGGAGCCCCGGAGGGAGAATGGGGTGAAGGAGATGGAGGAATGCAAGGTGGCGAGCTCAGGCTAAGACAGGGAAGCCCCTTTAGAAAACCCATTGCAAAGGCCTTACTTTTATAGCTGATAGCAATTAAACCCTAACCAGTCCCGCTGTTGGTGTGGTGGAGGCTCTGGCTGCTGCCCTCTGTGCCTCCTCCCTCGCTCGCTCGGTGCCGCGCGGTGTCGGGGCAGTCGCTCCGC
The DNA here is from genome assembly GCF_052056855.1 of Sturnus vulgaris. Lineage (NCBI taxonomy): Eukaryota > Metazoa > Chordata > Aves > Passeriformes > Sturnidae > Sturnus > Sturnus vulgaris. The sequence continues at coordinate 143,581,582 of NC_142243.1, forward strand.
CCCGGCCCCGCACGGTGCTTTCTTCGTCGGGCTGTCCGGGCTGACAGGCTCCCTGCTGGCAGCCCCTCGCTCTCGCGGGGCCGTTCCCCGCCTCAGCTCGGCGCAGACAGAGAGCTCCCCGCTGTTCCTGCCTTAACCCGGGGCGGGGGGCACTCGCTTTCACACGGGTGGGCGCTGATGATGGGGATTTGGGGGTCAGGAGTGGAGCCTGTGAGCCGCGGCCCCTTGGCCAGGCTGGTGCCGCGCTGCGGGACTGTGGAGAGGAGAGCGGGCGAGCGCGGTCCCAGTCCCGTCCGCCGCCTCCCTCTGCGGGGTCGGGCCACGTCCGCTCTGGCTTTGCCCAGCGGGACATCCACCCGAGGAACGTGAGCGTGTTCCCGAGCAGCGCGGCCGCTCCGCTCCGCAACGAGACACCGAGATAAGGGAAAAACCCCGGCTGACCTGCCCGGCCCGGATGCTGCGCCAGGGCTGCGCGGAGGCGGCTCAGGCTCCTGCCCTGGGCTGGCAGTGCGGAGCCGCGTTTGTCCCGCTGGGAGCTCCCGAGGGCGCGTCCTGCCCTCAGGGGAAGGTGCCCTGTCGCCAGGCCCGTGCCACGAGTCCTGGCTGGGAGAAATGCTGCGGCGAGAGGCGCTCACGTCATGGCAGGGTTCTTGGCTTGCTTGGAGTCTGCTCCTAGCGCTAGTCTGGCAGATAACTCGTTTATCACATACTTACTAAAAGGTGAAATATATGAAAAGCAGTAGGAATATGATTTTTTGTTTTTTTTTTTAAGTCCCAGATGATGTCAGCCACAAGGTGGCTGCGGACGGGGGTTTCCTTTCGTGGTTAGATGAACCCTGACATGCGGATGATTCCAGAGGTGAACTTGTGTGTAGTTGATCCAGGACCAGTTGTGTCTATTCCAATAAATCCCATTTCTCTGGCTTTTCTCTAAAAGCAGCAGTAGAGAATGTTTCTAACACAGGATTATCGGTCAGTAGTATTTATAACTCTTTGGAGGAGCGTTTATATCAAATGTAGCAGATGGTGAATTCAGCCACCACTGAGTGAATATTTTAATGTCTAGATTATTATGGGAGGCAATCCACACATCATCAGTGGTAACTGCCTGGAAGAATGAGTTGTTTGCCGTTGTTTGAAGAGTCTGTATTTACTTGATCGGGTTTTATTCCTGAGTGAGGGGAGAAGCATCAGTACTCAACATGAGACACACGAGAGGTGGATTTCAGCCTATTTTGCGATACTCTCAGTTCTTCCTATTGCCTGTCACTGGTAGCTATCTGCTGACTGTGGTCCTTGGGTATTTGACACTTTGGTTCATGTAGTTGGACACCTGGGAGCTCTGCACAGGTTTCTGAACTCTGTATAGAGGATGGGTATAAGACCTCTGCATAGCAGTATATAAGTTCTTGGTGCACATCTTTGATTTGAGATCTAGGTATTTTCCTCTGTCTTGAGAGATTTGTACTATGAGAGATGGGTTCAAAATATATGTTTAAGTGATGTGAAATTGGTTGTTAATTTGGTTAAAACTGTGATAACCTCCTTTGGAGATGGAATTTACAATGTATAATCCCCCTATGTATTTCTAGGAGTATCAAGCATTCATGACTGGGATTTGTGACAGTAGACCTACCAAGTCCTGATTGCAACTATGGCAGGTTGCAAATACTCAGAGAGAGAAGGGGATGTAGGTCTTGCCCTCTTCTGTTTAATAGTGTTTGAGGTACTTCAGTCTGCTTTTTATATTAGATAGTGGATGAACCACTTGCTGTGTGCCTTCAAGACAAGGGAGACATGGAAAGCAAATACAGTGATGTTATGTCAGGAATATTAGAGAAAATGACAGAGGAGGCAAATGGGAGAAACCTGCAAAACAGAAATACATAAACCAAAATTTAACCAAGTAAGCCTTCAAATGCTCTTTGCTGACAGCAAGAAATCTTCTATTAATTATCTTAATTTCTTACTCCTGTAGAATTTTAACAGGAGAGGACAGAAAAATATCATTTTGGCCCAGAAAATTGACTAAAACTAATGCAGTAAAGTTGAGTGAAAGATAAACCTTTTTAAGTAGGGTGTTAGGCACATATTGATGTATCTTGAGATTGGTACTGTTTTTAAACTAACTTCTGTGGTCAGGTAAATTAACCACTCTGAAACTTGCTCTTTGGCACCAGAATTGTTTCCTGTAACACAGCTAGTTCACCTAGGGCTACCTTTAGTGTTTATATATTGATGCATTCTAAAGTGTTGACTTCTCCTAACTGGTTAAGTTAGTGTAAATGATTTTGGCCATGATATTGCCTACTGTAGGTGCAGATAGTACAACAGCACAGGATAAGCTGAATAAAGTATAAAAAGGAAAATGGACAATGGGAGGAGGATGCAAGTTCCTGCAGAACAAAGTTCTGCCTTTTTGAAAAAGCTTCAGAGTTCTTTGCCACAGATATCTTGATAAGGTTCTTACAAAACTGGATTGTACAGAACTAAATGCTGTTCTTTGTTATCTATAGCTTACTCTATTTCCAGTGCTTGTGTATGATTGGCAAAACATATACAGTTTCTTTTTAAGTGGGCCAAGTTTTCAAAACTGTTGAGTAGGGTTCTTTGTCCATTTCAGGTAAAGTGTGCTTTGGTCATAAAACTACTGCCAGGAAAATTTGTCTCCACTGATGTCTGTAGTAAATTCCTTGTTGTTTATTTGTTTTGTTTGCTTGGGTTTTTTTGTTTGTTTTAATCAAATACAGATTTTCCCCACAATTTTCAATAAAGTGGATGCCTTCTCTTTGCCTGTTTAGTAAGTCTTTTTATTCCAATGTGTTTTCAGACCTGCTGATACTGTGTGTATTGAGGGGAAGAAGATGCTTTGTCGACACGAGATACAGAGCTGTTTTCTCTTGGCTTTTCTAGCTGTCACAGCTGTTTTCATCAGTGATGTCCAGGGCCAAGGTAAGCCATAAATAAGAAGATGGAGCTTTTCACTCTGATGTGCAGAAATAGACCTTTTATTCCAAATGCAAGTGTTACTTCCTACTTTATAGGATGTGAATCCAATAATACTGAAAAGAAGCAGGAATTTTGCTGCTGAGCTTGGGGAACAGGTGGGAGTAGAATTACATCTTCATGTGTGCTCTTTGAACCCAGTATCTCAAATAGCATAAATACTTGTGCAAACGCGTGTATCTCAAAATGAGTTATAAACAACATGTTTTTACTCCTCTTGACATGAAAGTACTTATCAGGAATTGCTCTTATTGTCCTCTACATAATCAAGTAAGTTTGGATCAGGTATGACGTGAAGCTTTTATGCAATATGTTTTTTTTTCTCATTTGGAACACTATCTATTGTGGTGCTTATATCATTCCATATTGCACATATCTGTTAAATATCATAGACTACTTCTGAAACTTTTAAAATTAAAATCTCCTTTATGAGTATTAAAGGATACTCCTGGGGTTTTTAGGCTTACATACTTGTTGGATTGTATTGATAGTAGCTTGACTGCTAGAGAAAATTTATCCTGTTGCTTGGGGAAGGAGGGAGGAAGAATACCAATGAGTTTTTATGATTTCTAAAGAAAGGCATTTCTCTCAACTTTAGATTTATGTAATCCCTTTGATATGAGATTGCATGGGCATAACCAGGAGTAGAATTGGATCCTGGGGTCTTTTAAAGTGTTTTGTGTAATGTGTTATTCATGAGCACATTTGGAGACTATTGGCAATTTGAGGCTTTCGAAATCCTGATAATGCAAGTAGCAATGTTGTCCAGTCTGCGTGGCACTCCAGTGCTGGGGGAGCATTCTCCTTGCATGTCTGGAAATCTGAACATTTTACAAGCTTCTCCCAGAACTTAGGGACACATGTAAGCGGTCATATTCAGTGTTGGCGATGTGAGGTGAATCAAGAAGTGTATGTTCCCAATGTTCAGTGCATCATTCTGGTCAGAAACTAGGTCCAGAATGTTTGTGACTTAATGAGCCAATAAAGCAAAGCATATGGTTAGTCTTTTCTCTGTGTTTCAGTCCTAATACATATGGTTAAGATTTGCAAAACAGGACTGGGGATTGAGATCTCCAGAAAATTTTGTGAAATTCCTCTGTCTTGGAAAACTGTATTCTTCTCTGCCTTTTTTGAACTTTGATTCAATCAGTTACAGTTGGAAAGTTTTCTCCTTTTAATACCAATACAATGAAATGAAGGTCAGAGAGGGGTTTTTCTTCCACAGTAATCACACTAGCAGAAGCTAGAGTTGGTGCTTGATGAATAAAGAACAATACTTCCCTTGTTCTTAGACTCTTTCAGCAAGCATCAGCTATGGAATGCTGTCAGCAGTGTGATATTAAGCTGTGTGGATCATTGCCTTAGCCCAACACGACTGTTATTCTATTGAATTAGGTGATATGAAGTCTCTGTTCATATTCACAGAAAAAAGAATCTCTTGGTACACTAAAAGTAATAAGATGTTTCTCAAATTCTTTCTTTTCTCAAGGTTGCCACCTCTTGAAGTAAGCTCTTCATGCAGCTGGCTAACTATTTACAATTTCATACAGTTTGTTTGTCTGTTTTAATCAACTGTACATTCTGCCAAGGTGTAGGAAGAGCTGGCATTAGTTCCAGTTTGTGTTTCCTTCCTTTGGCAAAGATGCTCAGGTAAAGGTGTGCAATGTGACTTCTTGGAAAGGAGAATATGTTTGTGAGACTGACGCCAACATGCCTGAAGCTACAAATTATCCCTTCAAAGGAGCTATGTGGTTCTATCTCATTTTTTGTCCTATTGCCTTATAAACCACATAATGCGGTATGGTTTTTACTCAACAACAATTATTTTTTCAGCACTGCTGTTTCTTTCCCATTCACTATAATGTATAAATAACAGCTTTTGTCTACTTGTGTTCTTATATAGTACATGAAAATAGTGCTGGGCAAAACAAAACACTTGAGAATTTTTCATGTATTCATAAAGTAACTTGCTTTGGGAGTTTTTCTTTATTTAAAGATGGAAACTTTTTTCTTTGTGTAGCAATAATTTTCATGTGTTACTACTGTAATTGCTAAGTAATTGCAGTGCATATTAACTTGTTCAATTCTTATGACAACAGTAAATTGAAAGCCACAGTATTTAGTTAGTATCCAAACAGACTATTGGATGTCTTGGAGAATTGTCCATAAGCAATTTATTGTATTTTTCCTTTCCAGTAAGGATTATGTGTTTGGAGTGCTAATTTACCTGGTGGCATAAACCAAAACCTTGAACTTGTCAGTTTTCTTTTGGGTGACTGCTCTAATGTTGCTGACAGCCATTCTCCTTTGCATTCCTGTAAAACCGCTTAAAGAGATCTAGCTACTGATTTTTATCAGTTAACTGACTCAGCTTGGATTAATTTTTTTCCCTTTCTGCAAGAAGTGAGATTTTGTTCCACAGACAATAAAGGTCCAAAGAAATAAAGATATCCTCTTCAGGTTGGTGAATGTGTAGTAATTCCCATCAATATTTTGTTGTCTGTTCGAGTGTTAGATTTTTAACTTCCTTAGCTATATGTACTTTTCTATGCCAGAACATTAGTCTTTGCACAACTAAGACACAGTTGATTATCTGCCTAGTGAATAATTATTTTCTTTCTTATGGCTTATTGCTGTGTGGGAATGTCCCTTCTGCTGCACTGCTGCCTTTGAAACAAAAAGTACCCAGTGAAAATTGACCAGTTATGTAAAGACTAATCTGGCACAACTTTTCTAGTCTTTCACATTGTAACTCTGTAGTATACAAAAAAACTTCTGGTGATTGTGTCCTTCTTTGCTTGTAAGATCTGTGATTGTTTTTAGGGGCTCATGTAATTTACCTGTTTTGGTGATGGCTAATAGCAGTTAGGCCAGAAGTATGCTTCTTTGCTAGAAGGTGATTTCATAAATTGTCAAGTTGAAAGTAGGATGGAAAGAAATGACAAGAAAGGAAGAAGATGGCAGAGAAAGTGAATTCTGATATTCTAAGACCTGATTGGGGTTTTTTTTGTCGGTCCTTGATGCTACTTTGTTGCTCTCTGCTCTGCTTCTTAATCCTCATACAAATTTACCACTTAATCCCAGTAAAATCTGCCATATTTTCACACTTGCATACAGCCATTATTAAAAAGTTTATTTTCTATTCCTGAGGCAAAATAACAAAAGGAATTGTATTTTTGTGAACTTCTGAGTATGATTTGTCACTCTTGTTCATTCAGCCCCAATTTATTGTGATTTATGTATAACTCAAAGACACAATGAATCTTGAGAATGAATTAAAAGCTGTAATCCGTAATTACAGTCTGCTTGGCTTTAAAAACTTTTTGCTGTAGTCTCTGTCATGTTTTTACAATTATAGCATGCTGAATGTTCTTGCAGAAGCCTGCCTAGCAAAACATTTTGCAGTACGAGGGCCAAATTTTCAAAGAACTGATGTTATATTTACAGCAATTCCTGCATGCAACCTTGCTCGCAGCCTCTTTCTTTCTAAACCTCATGGGGGTGACAGGCAGACTGAATATGAGGTCTGACAAGTTTGTGCCCAGCAACTAAAGAAATGCATGGGTTGGGTGTGAGCCCAGTGCTGTGAATCAGAACAGCTTTGAGTGTGTGGAGTTCATGTGCTGCTTGCTGTTTCTGTCCCCTTGCCTGTCTTCTTGAGCTTGTTCTCTGAGGTCTTTGACAATGCACAGGTGTTGTGAAGCTGTTTCTGGTACTTATGTACTCTCTTTTCTGTGTTCTGGTGTTAAGTCCTTCAAGGAAGATAACTGCAGAACCTGCCCTTGGTCTGACAAAACTGCCACTCTTTTATTAGACCTCCAGATTCTTACTTCTAAGATCCAAAATGTATTTAATAGGAGATGACATGAAAAAACACACACCTCCAAATCTCAAAAAACTACAGCCTGCCTTTTTCCTTCAGTCTTCCCCTAAGCTGCTGGAAAAAGTAGCACATAGGAAAAAGTTATTGGTTCAGGACAGGTCTTTGGCTTCTGCTGGTGCCAGAGCTGCAGAGCTGTAGTTGTAGCAGGTCAAATGGAGAGGTCAGAAAATGTTGACCAGCACAATCTGCCTGTTGACTCAGATGCTCCATGTGCTATAATCCTTAAACCTCAGAAATATCATGAGACTGTTGGTTTATTTTATCTGAAGGACCAAAAATCTGTGGGCATGAGCCTAGTCAATTAAGACCAATCTTAGCCTTGGGGAAAAGAAATTGCCACTTGCCTGCTTCAGATTAATTTTCCTCGTTTCTTAAGGATGTAGTGGCAAAGGCACCAAGGGTTTGGAAAATGAAGGAGACTGTTCAGGGGGCTGTGGAGACAATGTGAAGAGGAAGAGTAAGGTTAGAGGTGTTCAAAGTTTTCTAGCCCTTCTGTCATTCAGCCTCTGGGTATCTTCCCTGGCTGCCTTTCCCTGTAAATCAGTTTGTTCTCTGTGAGCCAGATTATATTCAAATGTTTGAAGATTCCCCCTTGTTGACAGCCTTGGATACCCCAGGCTGCACTGCCAGCTGCTCTGCTGCAGTTCTTCAGTGAAGAAGGGATGTGCCTCCCCGAAGCAGGGTGGAAAGGCTTTGTATAGTCCAGCATCAGTGGAGTTTGACCAAGCAGTTGGATGCAAAACTGTGAGAAACTAGTTTATGTGCAGAGACAGAAAGTTGCTGATATTATGGTAACAATGTGGGGCAGTTTTTCCATTTGTTCTTGTGGGGTTGCTCCACTGATATATGGCTTCTTGTTCAATCATTTCATGTTTTTATTCATTTCACCTGCTGCTTCAATTTGAAACCTAGGTGATGGTACAATATAAACAGAAGCCAAATTTTACTTACCATCCAGATTGCCCCTAAGTCTTGACTTGCCTATGCACGCCTGCTAGTTTTGATGAGACTGAAGCAGTGTTTGCAGCTGCAAAACTTTGTGCTGCTTAAGCCAGGTTTGCAAATTGGGCAGCTGACGTTCCCTTAGCCTTGTGCATGCCTGTCTTTTCTCTTGGTTATTCTCTCCTCACAAGGATTTGAAAATTTGGCCCTGGGTGACATTAATTGTGTGGAAATGCCCACAGTAATGAGAGGTCAAGAAGTGTAGGTCATGCATATTTTCAGTATTAGCAAGAGAGCAATTTTAATTCTCATATATTAATAAAGAACATTTTTATTGCCAGCTTTGCCTGCTAAACTAGTGTCTTAACATCTAACATTAACATTGTTTGTCTTTCTGTCCTCTGCTGTTAGGTTGTTTAGTTTGTTTTGTAAAGAGATAAATAAAAGGTCTGTCTGAGGGAAGTAGTGCACTTGGGGATGTCATTTTACAAACTAATAAACTGATGTATGTCACATTTTAAATAACTTGCATCCTTTACCATTAAAATTTTGTGTTGTCTTCCTATATGTGTTTATTTTTGTTTGTTTAAAATTGGTTAGTCTTTATTTGAATTTAAAATGTTGTTTTCTTTCCGAACTTGCAGTGTCCCCACCAACAAGACTAAGATATAATGTAGTGAGTCCCGACAGTGTACAGATCTCTTGGAAAGCCCCCAAAGGGCAATTCACTGGATATAAACTTCTTGTCACTCCAAGTTCAGGTAAAAGTCTATATGTTCTCTTTTAAGGTGAAAGAACTGTCTTCCTAAGGCATAAAAGCTTTTCAGAGTTTAGTGTCATCCTCCACAATGAAGAAATTGTGATCGAGCTTTGGATAATGAAGTACTGGATGGTCAACAGAAGATAGATTGATTTCACTAGAGGGTGGTCAGGCACAGAAAATGCTTAAGGTAGCAGAAGTGGGTCAATGCTAGTTATGCTTCATGTGCAGTTTTTTGGAATTGTCATTGATCATCTGTCTTTACCTTTCTTGCAATGGGGTGTAAAGAAGTCTAGGAAGTATTCAAGGGAAAGCACTGGAATCCTAATTCAGTCAACCTTTAAGATGTAATTCCTTGTCCCTTGTCCCTTAGTGAGCTTTCCAGAAAAGATCAGGAAGAAATAAAAAAACAAGCAATATTTAAAAGTTTTCAAACTTTTAAAGTGGTTTTCTTTTAAAAGTTCTTTTAAAAGAAAGCTTGAAAAGATAAACAACAAGGTGGCTGTATAGAGATATAAAGGTCCTACTTCTGTACCTTTAAAATTAAATTTGGATATGGAGACAGTTTTAACATACAGCTAAAATACATCTTTGTACATATTGGCATGCAATCTTTATAAGTACATGGACATAGAAATGTTTAATATTTGTATTTATACATGAGAATTTCTTTGCCCAAAGAATGTTGGCAAAGCGATAATTCAGAGGTGATTTGGGTACAGTAGGGTCAGAACTGGCAGCCAATCACAGTGAAAGCCTGTAGGCATGATGTTACCAAACTTGACAGACTTTTGTAAAATGTTTCTTTTTTTCTTAATGATTTTGCTGGACACCATGGCTGTTCCATGAGGCCCAGATACAGATGTTGATCTTAAGAGAGTTTCTGTTTAAGAAAACTGGTTAGACCACCTATCTTGTTGCTTTTCTGGGATGTTCTCTGGCTGGGCTGTATAGATAGTCCCAAAAGTGGAAAAAGTGGGAGTGCTGTGGAAAAAGTGGGAGTGCTTAGGTCATGGTAGAGCTTGAGATATTTTTCAGTCATTTGGTTTACTGGACTATAAGAAAAGCAAACAAAGTCATGTATTTGTTGGATTTTTATCTTTTCTCCTATAGGTGGAAAAACAAATCAATTAATTCTTCAAAATACTGCAACCAAAGCAATTATTCAAGGTCTCATTCCAGATCAAAATTATGCCCTTCAGATCATTGCATTCAATGAAGACAAGGAGAGCAAGCCAGCACAAGGCCAGTTCAGAAGTATGTGTCTCTTTATGGCTGACATACAGAATGTATCAGATATTTAATGTTACTTTCAAAATGGTGACACGACTTACACAAAGGGGAATGATGGAAAAACAGTTTTACCTGTGGTGGAAGGAAAATCAAAGCCATGTATTTTAACTGGTGTAAATACAGATGGAGGCCTGAATTGATTGCATAGTATATTCTTGCATTGGGCTATCTTTGTTTCCATTGGATTGGCATCCCTTTCTTCCTCATTCATTAGGAAATTAGCTGGTATTTCATGGAAAGAATCTCCAGTGAGTAGAAAGAAAGTGCTATATTCTGATACTTTAAAAATTTCCTTATTATTAAAAAGTTATAGCTGTGCCGACTGGCAACTAGATGCTAGTTCAGCAGTATGACAGGCTGATTTCTTAATGGTCTTGAGCAGTCAAATAGTTTTTCAAAATTAAATTTTTATATGATCAAGACATGCTCTTCATGTCTAGATCACAGTGATATATACACATCTTATCTGATTTATCTTGATATTCATGTTAAGCATGTTAAATATGATTGGAGGAGATTTGGTTGATAATGTGGCAGTGTAGTACAGTTGAAAGCCTAATGAATTCTCTGACACCAAATTTTTCTCACTGCCTTTGCTAAACTACCCTTCTCTTAAAACCAGCACAAGATAAAATATGCTGAGTACTTGATGTGGTGTGTATTTTTTACACACATCACTTTTAGCTTTTCATCACTACAACTGTGTAGTTGCTATTTTAAGTTCTGTCCTGGTTAGGAAACCCACAAAACCACAGATTACTTTAGCAATAAAGAGAAGCCCACAGAAGGCTACAGAAAGTTCTATAATATTAGGTGTAGCTGGTTTTGATATGGCATTTAGGAAAAATAGAGTTGGCAATTTGATTTAAGAATATGGGGATTGTATTCTATTTAGTATACTCTTTGCTGCACTTAAGGCTGGAGTTTCATTTAAAAACACAATGCCTTTCATGAGTAAAACCGATACAGCATATATGCAAATTATTTTTTTTCTCTACTGTAATATAGCTTTCTTACCCCCTGTTCTCTGACATGTGGCCACTAATTCTTGAGACGAGAAAAGGTCAAATATATAAAGAGCTTTGAGAATATCATCTGGTTTTGTGCATTGGAAGTATGGTTTTAATGCTGTGGAGTTGTAACTGATGTACTAAGAATTCTCAAACTTACAATAAAATTTTATTGTCAAAAGAGTATTTATCTTTATATAGTGAGGTGTACATTCTTATTCTAATACATAGTGTTTAATGAACTATGATCAATGGGGATTTTTTTTCCTTTGAAAATGCAGATGTAAAAACATGTGCTAGATAAAATCTTTGTCTGTGTAAATACTTGAGTAAAACTGACTCTTCCTATGTGATTAGAATTTTGACAGTTCCCAAATCCAGAAATCTCTGTCAGGATGTGACCAACTTGACTCCTTTGAATGTTTTCAGACTGTTTTCTCTGAAGACTTGCCCCTCAATAGCACTAGCATTAGAGGAGGCCAGCTAATTGGCCTCACTTGGCCTTTTCTCAAAGGAATGCTCCTAGAAGGATAAGCAGCAGCATTCTTTTTGGCTGATATTATTCTGATATTTCACCTCTCATTTTAGTCAGAGTCTTGATCAGTTAAGGATTAAACCTGGACTTCTGATTAAGACCTGATGTCATTGTAGCATTATCTGTAACCCAGCTAATAACCAAGATCTGCCTTGGTAAAAGCTAGCTCCTCAGCAAGCTTGTGGACTTGAATTTGCTTCCAAATCCCAAGTCAAAGTTTCACAATTGTTTGCTAAAGGCAGAGGTGATACACAGTCACACATGCTGTCTTAGTAAGAAGAGGAATCAAAATTTCAGGTTTTTTGTTCTCACCTCTGTACTTGGAATGTGAACACTGTAGGTTCTGCAAAGGGTTGTCATACTGAGAAAATCCCATTCAGATGTTTCTGATGACAGTGGCTTGTCTTCCTTAGAATTTAGTTTTGTGATTATATTTTGGATTGGAACTTGGAACACTCCTGGTTGATTCAGATATTCCACATACTATTGGGTAAATTAATGAAATCCATTTGACTTTGGTTCCACTGTCTTAGATAGTCAAGAGACAGATAACCTCCTTTCAGACCCTCACAGTGGTTGTTTTTGAATGATGTAGCACAGAGAGACTTTGGTCCTGACTGAGGATCAGTGCCTGCTTGGGTGAATGTCAGTCATAATCCAATTTTACATAAACTAAGAAGTGTAATTGGAGTAGAATTTTATTTTCTGTGGAAGATATTCTCAGCTTCACTGTTTTAAGCTTTTCCTGGCTGTTGCAAACAGTGGACAGTGTGGATACCAATTAGCATTCCAAGAAAATTCTGGAAGGGCTTTTTCTTCCCAATACGTGACTTTAGCAATGACTTTGTCAGAACCTTTCAGACTGTTAGTAATATTAGGAATTGCTAACCAAATTGGGTTCTGCTTGGCTACCGTGAGAGATTTGGGACATAGTAAGGGAGGTATCCCAGTCACTTGTTGAACAGGAAACTGTCTAAGTGTCAGCTCTGGAGCAGCCTTGCACTCCTGGGAGTATTTGGTGCCCTGAATACAGATTTGGGCATGGGCTCTAAGCTGATAGAAGAGGACAGTGTAACAGCTGGCTTATGTGCTTTTATGTTGATTGACTTGGAGTGGAACTTTGCAATGCTGGACTCTCCCCAGCTAGCTTTGCCAATTTTCTGGACTATATTTCCAGTGTGGGATCTTGTCTGCATGGGCTTAGGTGCTGATGTCACTATTTGGACTCTCCTGTGTGAAAAGAGTCAGTTTTGAGAGCTTTAATGATGGTAGAATGGAGAAAGATCGATAAAAATAATAAATGCAAAGGAAGGGAGGGAAAACACAGAAACAGTAGCTCATCACCTAAGCATATCTTCAGATGCTCTGTGCAACTACTTTATCAGGAAGAAGAAAATTACATGCTTCTAACTGCATTGTTTCTAGAGTAATTGATTTTTTTCCCCTTACTTTACAGTTAAAGACATAGAGAGAAGAAAAGACACAAATAAATCCAAGGTGAAGGATCCAGAAAAAACAAATGCGAGTAAACCAGCTCCAGAAGGTCAGATCATAATGACTTATGTGATATTCTGAAAATAATCAGCTTCTTTATTTAACTTGGCCCTTGTAGTGATTTTCTGTAAGTCAGTACTTTAAATCTGGTTCCCAGGATTAAATTAGAGGGGAAAAACAGTATTTTCAGAAATACTGGAGGGTTACTATAGAGGTATAGCTTTTAGTTCTGTGTTTTGCTTTGCTTTTTTTATAAAGTCCTAAATGCCATCATGAATAGATGAAAATTATTTAAAAATAATTTTAGATAATATTAAAATTATTAAAAGCTGCTTGTACTTCCCCACTGCATAGTGGAAGAATCATACGGGTGTGTGTGTATGTAATAACTTCTTATCTTGGCTGTAAGACAGACTGGCAGTATTAATTCCCACCTAAAGTCAAATTAATACTATTGTATAATTAGCCACTTGGTAAGTCTGTCCTAGTGTAGGTTGTATATATAAAAACATTTGAGACATTTTGGGGAGGGGGGAAAGAGTTAATTTTGTCCTGTTGCAAGGAGCCAATCTTCTGGTGAAATGTGATACTGCTTGCCATGAGAAGTTTGTCTAGTATGGATGAAAATCTATTTCAAGCTTAATATACAGCTCTATTTCCTGTTATTTTAAAATTCAAATAATATCTTCTTTATGATACCCCAACAGTAATTATTCCATTCAGTGGTTATTTATGGTATACAGAACAAGAAGAGCTTGGTATGACCTTAAATAGTCTCTCTGTGAATAAATTGGACAGTTTAAAGGATTCCATTTTCCCCTTCCATATAAATCTGTCTCCAGTGATGCAAGTATCAAAGACCTCACTCAAAGCTCCTTAAAGCCCATGCAAAATTTTCTTCCGTGGGTTTTTATTCTTACCACACATTTTTGTGTCATGTTTTATTTGTTAACACTATGCAGGTTTGTTTCCATACAGCATTTCTCAAACCAAAGCACCCTTGAATTCCATTGGGTGCATTGGAAGAATGTTAGTTAATGTTTACAACACTAAAGAGACAAGTTGTACCTGCTAGGGCAGGCAGGGTAGTGGATAGGTGATCTTTCCTGCATCATGTCTAGAGGAAGGCTGAACTGGAAGAAATGACAGAACTGAGAAGGAAAATGTGATTTGCTTTCTTAATGAAGGACAAGTGATAAAAGTTGAAGGAGGGAAAACTGGGCCTGTACTTGGAAAATGTTGATTAAATACAGACAGAAGAAAGTGTCTGCCAGACTGCGGGAGAGAATTTACGCTTTTTTCATGGTGTAAGGGCAAAAATACAATTGGCGAGAGGAGCTTGGATCTGCAGTCCCTCTCTTTTTAGGATTCATGTTTACTTTTGAAGTCTTTAGTTTAGGCACTTTACTCATCCCTGCACCACTTTTTACTCATCTGAACTTCTTCAGTTTTATCAGGGCAGTTTGTAACAGAATGAAATACATCTCCATCCACCACTTGTGAAAAGATACTGCCTTATAATTACTGTAGCTGGTTTTACTTAGAAAACTGGGGTATGCATTTAAAACTAAGGCAAAATGTGCAAAATTCTCAATCAGCAAACCTGATGATAAAGAGAAAAATTATGCCAATTTTTATGAATTCTTGAATTTATCCCTATTTCCAACTCAGCTATGTATTATTATAATGTAACAGACCTTTTTTAATCTAACTATTGCATATTTCTCTGCTTTGTGCAGTATGATGATTATTCAAAGTGATGGAGATTCCAACTGAATGACTACAGTGGGAGTAGGGTGAGATTCCAAGTGAAAACGTTGGGCAAAAATAACAGCATCAGCAAAAAATGTGTAACTGGGATAGAAATGAATTCAGAACTTATACACAGACAGTAATGGTATCAAAGCTTTCCTAGTTTAATATATAAATACCATTCTGACTCATATTGAAATTGGATCAAAGAAATAAGGAAAAGTCTGAAAGAAATGGATTAAAGAAATAAGTGCAAAATTTTATGGCAAACCATGAATAATAACTTGATCCTCTGCAGATGTTTGATAGGAAATGATTTGAGTACCACCAAATGAATTCAGGCCAGCAGTTAATTAGTTTCATAACTATTGGTTAAATTTGATGTATTTAATAGCAACCCTGATACATTGCGTGTCTGGTTATATCTTTGGTCAAGTTGGTTAGACCTTGGGAGTTAACACTACAGAAGAAATTATTAGAATCATAAAACCATTAAGGCTGGAAAAAAACCTGCAAGATCCTCAAGTCCAGTCTTTGACCTAATACCACCATGTCCATGAAAACATCTCGTGTAGTGCCACATCCATTCAGTTATTGAGTGCTTCCATGGATGGTGACTGACCAATTCCCTGGGCAGCCTGTTCCAAAGTTTACCCTCTCTTGCTGTGATGAAATTTTTCATAATATCCAATCTGAATATCCCTTGGTTCAACTTGAGGCCATTTCTCCTTGTCCTGTCCCTTGTTACCTGACAGAACAGACAGACTCCCACCTGGCTCCAGCCTCCTTTCAGGGAGCTGTAGAGAGTGATAAGGTCTCCCCTGAGCCTCCTCTTCTCCAGGCTAAACAACCCCCGCTCCCTCAGCTGCTCCTCACCTGAGTTGTGCTCCAGACCCTTCCCCAGCTCTGTTGCCCTTCTCTGGATGTGCTCCAGCCCCTCAATGTCTTTCTTGCAGTGAGGGGCCCAGAACTGGACACAGGATTTGAGGTGTGGCCTCACCAGTGCTGAGTACAGGGGGACAATCCCTGCCCTGGTCCTGCTGGCCACACTGTTTCTGATCCAGGCCAGGATGCCATTGGCCTTCTTGGCCACCTGGGCACAGCTGGCTCATGTTCAGTCACTGTTGACCAGCATTCCCAGATCCTTTTCCAAGGGCAGCTTTCCAGCCACTGTTCCCCAGCCTGTAGGACTGCATGGGGTTGTTGTGACCCAAGTGCAGGACCCAGCACCTGGCCTTGTTGAACTTCACACCACTGGTCTTGGGCCATTAACCCAGCCTGTCCAGAGCCCTCCCACTCTTCAGCAGATCAACACTGACGCCCAGCTTGGTGTTGTCTGTGATCTTACTAAGGGTGTTTTTAAAGTGTTTGTATAAACTTTTATAGCAGCCAGGTTGAGTTAGGTAAAATAATATCTTACCTGAGAACAAGAGCAATCTTTGCCCATAAGACAAAATGAAAACAACCATTGTCCAGACTACTACTGTCAGTGGTTGTGGCTTCTGCTCTGGTCTTGAGTGAAGAAGCATAATTCCCCAGTTATTAATATCAAGCTTTGTTGTAATGAGATGCTTTCTGTGAGCATGTGCACCACTTGTTACAGAATGATGCTTATTGGCATTAGTAAACCAGAAAATCAAAAATTATTGTTTTGGGGCTAAACTAATGAAACATATCAATGTACTTGTCAGTGAGTATGAAAAAAGAATATGAAGTATTTCAATATTGCAAGCTCCAGTTTGTGCGTTATGATAAATCATGTATCCTACTGATTGTCCTGAAAGCAGTACAGGCACATAGTTGTATAATTTTGTTGTTTATAAATGCTTAGCTAATATACCTACCCCAGAAATTTCTCTTGCAATTTCAATGGGACAAAGATTTCACCATAACCCTTCTGCACCTAGAAACCAGCTCTTTGCTAAGAAATGCAACCTGTACTCATGATTCCAGGTAGTTCCAGAGCATTTCACCCTTATTTTCATCTGTGGTTTGGAGGATTGTTTATGTAATACTGTCCCCTATTTAATTATCAACTGTCTAAGGCTCTGAGCAGTGCTGGGAGGTGCCTTCTCCTGAACTCCCAAATCTACTTTCTTCTTCTGTCCTTAAATTAAATTGTTATGAGGATTTTCCTCTGTCTTTATGGAACTCTGTCAACAGCTTGCATGGCTTGCTAGAAAGCAGCTTCAGCAAACTAGATTAAAATTTGGCACCTATTCTCCACTACTCATTCAAGTAGTTGAAAAATATTTACTCCTTTTCTGCTGTAAGTACTGTGCTCTTCTTGCAAGCAAACCTCCAGTGTACATCCTGTAATGTCATAGTGCCAAATTAATTCAAGCTTAATGTCTATTTGACTCATCCGTCAAATGTTCACTTTGACTACCAGAAACTTTCTGTAATTCTTCTGCATGACCATTTTCAAGTCTTGAATCTCCTTTCTATATTTTTGAGAATCTATCATTTTTCAACTTAGTGACTTATCACTGCGGTGCACACTCATATTAATAATGTCAGAAGCCTTTTCTCTTTCTGTCTGTTGAGAAAAAACTCATATATGCAGCTTCTTTCAGCACACACTGATATTTGAGTGCTTGTACCCTGGCTTCTCTCCAACTCCTCATGTACAAAGCTCTTTTTTGTACAGTGACATGGGTTAATACATTCTGTGCCTTCTCGGATGTTTTACAGTTTCTCAGAGAGCTGCTATGACTGATTCTCTAATCAAATCCCTTTGGGGAGGGGAGAATCAGTGCTTTGACTATATTCTCTGGCAAATATATGACTGTATCTTTTTCTGCAGAGTATTTTTCCAAGTATCTGAACTCGGTTTAACAACTCTTTTCCAAATAAACAACAAAACACTGAGGCCAGTTTTATCTGCATGCCTGTTAACTTGATTGGGGTGATTTTTAGTTGAGAGGTGTGGTGACTTAATGCAGGCTAGCAGCCAAACTCCCACCTAGCTGCTTGCTCATTCCTCTCCCCCGCAGGATGGGAGAGAAAAGAGGAAGAACAGGAATGAAAAGAGTTCATAGGTTGAGATAAAGACAGGGAGACTGCTTACCAGTTACCATGGTAGGCAAACAGAGTCAAGTGAGGGAAGATTTACTTAATTTATTGCCAGTTAAAAAATTTGCTAATGTGGGTAGTGAGAAACAAGAGACAAACATTAAAACAACAGCTTTCCTTTCCATTTTCCCAGGCTCAGCTTGACCTCCTCCCAGACTCCTCTCCTCCTCCCTTGTTATCACTGAAAGTTACACTCGGTTCAAGTCCCTTCAGAGAGGAAGCAAGTGGTGCAAAAGGGGTGTTGAGAGGTTGTGATCAGGGCGTAGTGGTCTCTCTCTTCCATTCTTTTCTTCTCCATGTACATCATCCACAGGCTGCAGAGAATATCTGCTCTGCCATGGAGCACACTCTCCTCCGACCTCGGGGGTCTCTCACTGTTTCTCACTCTTTCTAACTCTCCTTCAGTCTTTCCCGGGCATTTTTTTTTCCTTTCTTAAATATGTTTTCCCAGAAGTGCCATCACCTGTCCATGGACACTTGGCTCTTTTCAAAAAGGCCACCCCTACAGCTTCCATCCTGCCAAACCTGGCCAGAAACACTCAATACTAAAGATGCTCCGTTAGTGCTTTGCTAGAATAAAGAATTTGCACAGTCTTTAACCTGTCATGTTTGGAAATTTCCTTTTGTAAATCTCAAATCAAGATGACTGAGGACAGCACAATGCATATACAGGTCAGATTTCTCTTCTGAATCAGATGTTGCAGGATAAGCTTTACACAGTCTGTAGGCATTCAAACAATGAGAAATTAACTCCCATAAAAGGCTGTGATTTGTGTATCACATGTTAGTTACTTTCTCATTGTAAAGTGCATGTAATAGAGTCATACAGTAATTTTGACTGATTAGGGAGGTCAGGGATCTGCACAGCAGAGCACAGTTCAACCTTCGTTCAACCTTCCCAAGTCAAAATTGTGTTTCACCCCAGAGCAAGTCCATTAGGAGCAGGTGTGGTTTTTTCACCGATTTTTATGAAAATGTAGTGTAGAGTTAAAATACCTGGAGGAACTGCAGCTTTTTCAATCCCTTAAGTGCCTCTTTCTGATGGGAGTTACCTTTACCAAATGCTAGGAGTGAAACTGGTACAACATCAGCTGATCTCTCTGGGCTGGTGGGGAACCAACTGGAAGCTCTGAGAAAATGGGTGTTGCCACCCAGTTCCCTGCCCAAACAGAATACAAAGAAAGCTCTAGGAGAAATTGATTGACAATAAAAGCTAGATCTGAGTTTCACAGTGTGGATGACTGGGACAAGCAGGTAGAAATTTAAGACAGAGAATTTATAACTAATCTATTGTCCATAAGTATAGAATGAACAACTTGGCAATGGAACATTTAGGTAGTGGGTGAGTGAAAAACAGTATGGAAATTGTAGTGAGCTTTAGAGATAGAAAAGCAGAAGCTCTATATAATGAGCTGTGTAATGCCATAACTTGGCATTAGGTGCAGATGTCTGGTTACAATTTCTGTATATAAGCATTAGAACCTGAACTAATGTTAAAAATAGCAAATAGTGACTTCATGTGCCTTGATCAATAGTCCTGCACTGTATATTAATTTAAATTAAAAAAAATTTTGAGGAAGAGGTAAAAAATTGCCTGTAAGGAGAAACAAAGGTTTCCTTTGAAAGAATTTAAAATTATTAGTGACCTTTAATGAATTTAACATTGTTGCTGATATTATTATGATGATTGTGGTTATGCACACAGATATATACATATACAAGTTATAAATACAATGAAGAATAGCTGCTCATTTAGTCACAGCTACCTCTGACACATGCTCTTTCCACTTTCCTTTTCTTTTCTTCAATACTCAGTGATGCACCAAGAAGAGATTTTGGTTATATTGTACTAAATTTTGAGGTTTTAGCACATTCAGGGTTTAGTATCATAAAGTGTTCTGAAAAGAGGCCTGAAGCAATCTGTCATGTGATACCTACCTGCTAAATAGCAATAAGTATGCCTGCAGTTTGTTTTGGGTGAGTGTGATCTGCCAGTGCTCAGTTGCCTATATAAACTGTGTAGATATATCCAAGTTATTATGTTTTGTGGTGGGATAGTTTTTGATAATTTTTTGAACTTCCTAATGTGTTGTACGTTGTTAGGGAGGTATTTATTTACATAACTTCTATAATCATTCAATGTAAATGTTTCGGAATGATTTTTTTTTTTCATAACATGTTTTTGATTCAGTGCTATGCACCTATCAGACAATGCAAAAGGCATATCCTTCCTCAAAATGCTATGGTATATTTGTCTGAGGTTTCAATTTTAATAGCTCTTGGAGTGAGGTGGAATCAGTCTTCTGATAGTGATAGAAATGAGTGGTGTGGTAAGCTTAAAATATATACTGCTTTGCTTTCTTCTTTCAGCATTCCTACTACATTTGATGCAAATGAGCTTTGACATTCATAGTTTTATAGCTGTTGAATGGCACTATTTAAGCAGAGTAGGAAAAATCCACAGAGAGGTATATTAAGGTACTATTCAGTAGAAGAGACTAATTATCTAATTTATTAACTTGTCTGTTTAGTTAATGTCAGATGCTTCAGTAAGTACTACTAGACAGTGTGAAATAAGTGCTGTGAGGTATTTGACTAAGCCACAGGAATGAATACCTTCTGAACTTCTGCTTCATTGGCAGTGTTTCATAGTTTTACTCACTTCATCCTGGCTAATGTAACTGCAAATGTTGGTTTTTTTTATTACTTGCTGAACTCCTGGGCTATGGAACTCATTAACTATGACTTTACACAACCTATAATTTGATTTACTAGCAGGGTTTCCTTGAGCTTTCTGGAGAACACTTTAAGTCTTGATTATGAGCAGCAGAAGAAAGAAATGGTAACTATGCTGTGTGGGCATTTTCCCTCTGTGCCATTATGTTCTTCCTAAGCAGTCTTTGTCTTTTCTCAGCTCTTGAACATTTTTCTGCTTCTGCAATCTGAGAGTAAAAGCAAAGTTTGTTGGAAAGCACTTAGCTCTTCTACTTTAAATGCTATTTTTTTGTCTTGCTTTGGGGACCACTGAACCCTTTATCCCAGTGCCCCATTGCCAGCCCGTAGCAAGAGTGAGCACATAGTCCCAGTAGGTCTGGGGTGATCAAGCACAGGACTTGGCTAAACAAGTACTAACTTGCCATTTGTGCAGATGGAACTGGTCCCCTTGATGAATTTATTGTTCTATTTTCCCATGCTTGTTCTTCCCCAAACTACCTTTCAATGCTTTTGGTTCCTCTCCTAAATATATCCTATTAGAACCTGCACAATCCCCAAGTACTTGTTCCTGTATCCTCTGTCTCATTCCCCCCTAGGCTGTGCCTCACCAATTTGAACCATACAGACCATGTAATGAAGAAAGAAGAAGTTCTCCAAATGTGTTGCTGACCTCAGAAGATTCAAGCAGGATGAAACCTGTGTACTTATTGTTTAGTTTCTGGGTCTATGCTGGAATTACACAAGAGGCAAACACAAAATTTCTGCATACCTTTTGTTTTCTTTTGTTCCAGTGCAGTGCAATATAATATTGAAAGGTTGCTTGAAGTAGATGCAACCAAGTTTACTCCAAAACTAATAGCATTGCAGCAATCCTGTTCA
Organism: Sturnus vulgaris; assembly: GCF_052056855.1. Taxonomy (NCBI): domain Eukaryota; kingdom Metazoa; phylum Chordata; class Aves; order Passeriformes; family Sturnidae; genus Sturnus; species Sturnus vulgaris. The sequence continues at coordinate 143,602,926 of NC_142243.1, forward strand.
GTACAGCACTCTCCCTGGTGAACAGAATTCCCTGCTCAGAACTAGCTAGATCAACATCTTCTACCTTATCCTCCATTCCAAAGTGTAGAGATAACCCTGGCCATTAGTCTTTAGCATCAGTTTCTTGATGCTGCAAAACGGGAACATCACCTACTTCAGAGACATGTTAGGTTATTTAAACATTGTGGAGTACTTCTATGTGATAGGTTTCATTTTTGGATATTTGTAAATGAAAGTCTGCATCAGAAAATATAGTGAAGTTCAGAACTATTGATTGCATTTGTCTAAATTCTAGGCTTACTGCCTACATTTCCCTAAAAGATGTCTATGCATAATACTGAGGCTAATATTTCACCTTGGCAGTATCTGTAGGGAGTATGGGGATGCATTACCTTGTAATGGATGAAATGGGATGCATATCTACTGTTATTAGCTGCCTCTCACCTGAGGCCATGTGCTCTGTGTAGGCTGTTACTTCAGGATTATTTTTGGTTTATTTTTCAGTTCTGTGCTTACCATCTTGACAGATATGTTTGTAGTCTTTAGCAAAAGCTGCCTTTTGGCACTGAGTGGCGTGCAGTGACATTTTCAGTGGCATGCAGTCCTTTGACCTGATTGTCAATAGCTCTTGTGTGTGTGGTGTATACCTGCTTGTTCTAGCATTTACTAATCAGCTAAAAGCAATATGAACATAGGAATTAATCTGTTTTCTATGCTTCTTCAAGGGGAGTGGCCTCAGATCCCTGTGCTTCCCTTGAGAAGACTGGGTAATGCTTGGACCATTTTGGCAAGCATTTTTTATTATGTTCCCCTCACCATGCTCTTCTGATCACTCTGAGGTTACTTAGCCCAGACATTATTTTGTAGACCTGATTTTGGTTTCAGACTCTGTCTCTTTGCCTTTGAACTCAGTTGTCTTTGTTCTTCCCAACCTTAACCCAAACAGAGGATCCATGTCTCCTATCTCAGCTTTTTCTAGTAAAAGGAGCACCTGCCCATCTGAACTTTGCCAATAGGGCTCTCATTTAAATGCCTACAGCCAGTGGTCTCAGTGCTTTCACTGTGGTTAGATCACCATCCTGATGTGTGCTAAAAGATGGCTGCACTGGACCCCACGTAGAACCTGCCCAGCAATCCTGTCCCCATCCATGTTAGGTCATCAGAGCATGGGTTTTTTTGACAGTGATTGTTCTTTAATTTGTGCAAAATGTCACAGCTTTCCATTCTTCTCTGGGACTCCTCATTTTCTCTCTCAGCTTTAGTTGATGAAAATATCTGTTATATTAAGGAGATGAAGACTTGTCAGAATATGCCATTGCTCTCTTTGATATGTGAACTTTGGATGCTGCACCCAGGCCATGCTGACTTCTGCACTTTTCTGAATGTAGAATTTGATGAGAGGCATCCATTAGGTTTCCAAGCTAGACTCTAAACCTGTGAGCTGCCATGCAGAGCTTTTCATATTAGAAATTCCTTGTTTAATATTGGGGGACTTACAGGAGGACTCTGACACAAGGAAACTCTTGGGTAAACTCCTCTTTACTGCCCAGAAAGTTTAGCTCATTTTGCTGTGGATGAGCAATGCTTATTCCAGGAATTCATCATAAGGATAGCTCTGGAGGAAATAGTTTTTGAGTCCTTTGAGTATTACTTGCAACTTGGATTTAATTCTGCAATGGCAGTATTTCTATGGACCTGGCCAGGGTAATTTAGAAGACTCCTTCTGGTCTCTCATGACTGAAAAATGTGATGGGAAGTATCAGGACTGACATGGACAGAATTCTTAATTCTTATTTACCTTTGCCATCATTTGGTAGTTGCTTTGGAGAAAACTAAGCAAGCTACATTTAGAGATTGCAGCATTTACATCTGCTATCTGGACAAATTAAATAGCACACAAGTGTGTTCATATAATCTGAATAAGAGAAAAATATACTTTTGAGAGACAGCAAGCTTGAAACTGAAGACTTGGAAATTACTGTGAAGCCTGGAGCTGGGAAATTGTTCATACTAAGTTGTATACTTTGATCCTGACAGAAGAAATCCCAGGGAAGAGAGAGAAAGAGAGATTGGGAGCAAGGGGTTAATTTTAACATAAAGAAGTCTTTCTTATGTGTTTATAAGAGACAAACTTGTCTGTTCTGGACAGGTGTAAAATTTTATTTGCATTATTCTAGGTTGAGAGTGAGTATTAATTTGGAGGTTGCTGGATATCTTCTTCAGTTTGTGTATTCCAGATGACAAACCATTGCTTTATTCTGAAAATGGAAAGCTTGGCATTAGAAATGATAACCAGTCTCCATTCTTACCAAGGGATTCCACTGACTTTTCTCCTGGCTCTGTAGGAGAGAATGCATTTCTTCCTGTCAGTCTATCAGTGTATTAATATCTGGTTAAGGTTGTGTATTACCTCTCATAAGTGTTCCTGGCTTGGTAGAAACTGGAGATTAGAGAGATTGCCTTTCTGTCATCCAAAATGTCCCTCCCTAGGAACTCTCCTTGACTGCATCTGCTCCACTGAAGTGTAGACACAGTGTTGACATCGATATCTAGAGAATCTGCAGTTTGGAAAAAGAACAGCTCTCTGAGTAGAAAGAGAGACTTAGCCTCTCTTGGACCTAAAGGGGAGTTTCATTTTTTTCATAAAGTGATTCAGCTCCTGATATCAGATTGACAACCTGATTTAAAAGATGCTTATCCTCATATTTATAATCATTGAGCTATGTTTCTCCTCATATCTGAACAGTGAATATGTGTAATGGTTCATAAATCTGAACTATTACCAACTGAAAACTTGTCTGGCCTCTTTTTTTCCTTTGGTAGCTTTCCCTAAGGCACTGACCTTTTTTTGTGCAATTTATTCTTAGTGGAAGTGGGAGGCTGCTATTCACATTCTTGAATGATGGATTAATAGAACCTCAGCTGAATGAATGGTCTTTCATTATCTTCAGACTGATTTTCATCTCTTCAAGTCATTAGCTCTTGAATATTCATCCAATCAACAGTGCACTGGCATGACTGAATTCTGCTGGCAGCAAGGCATGTTCCCTAAAGTCAGATTCAGGGTCCATGTTGACATGTTTCATTATTGAAACACTTTCATTACTACCCTGCTGAGACATTGCTTAACAGTTCTTCATCATTTGGCAGCATGAATTCACACAGTCTGAAGTCTGTAGGCTTGCTCAGGACTATGTATATTCTAGGTAAACATCCTGGTATGTCATGAGTGATGCTTGTCTTTGATATAACACAGAAGCCACATGGCAACAAGTTGAAACTCTGGGCCACTTTTTTAAACTTGGAAGAAGAACCAAAAAAAGCTTTGGAGAGGTGGTAGCAGACATATATTATAAACGGCTGAGGTGCAAGACCAAGAACCTCTTTAAGGAATGTGTAGTCATAAAGGATTGATCCATTCATCAGCAAACTCATCAAGGGTTTGCATACCCTGATGAAGACTCTTCTTTGCTTTATGCTATGATCAGCAAAATGGGAGAGAAAGGTTAAAGTTTTGGTATCTGTTTTCAGGTACTGTGAGATGGCCTTGTGTTGAATGTGACTATAAGATACCCAGTTTTTGGGTTTTTGTTGTCTGCTGTACAAGTTCCCTTTCAAGGCTGTTCTTTACTGTTCCCCCTTTGAGAGGAGGAGAGTCTTATTTCATAATCAGTCTCATTCATCTTTTGTTAAACAGCAAGCCTGAGCTTGTACTGAGGAGATATGATTTCAGGGTAATTTCCACCCTCACTGCATGGTCTGAGGTCTGGGTCTGTTGATGCAGGACTCTGGCTTTGGGCTGTCAGCACCCTTTTGCTGGTGTCCTGTGTGCTGAATAAGCCTTGCTGTTACAGCTGAGATATATCTCTTGATTAAAAGATGCCAGGTGGTAGCTAAAATGGGACTTACCTGGCTGTGGGGACCACACTTTCCACCTCAGAGGTGTTCTCACTTGTCTGATTGGCTGTACTGATCATACTACTCTGCATGGAACAAGGGAGTCCTGTTTCCTCATCTGACTGCTGAGTTTGGTGTGTCTCTCTTTGGCTCATTATTCTCCAGAGCTGTGGTATTCTTGTACTCTGCCCTTCTGGAAGAACCGAGGGGGCTTCTGTAGAGCACCGACACCAGCTTGGTGACTGAGAATATTTAGTTTCCATTTATGCAGGAAAGTTAGCAGAATTAGGGCTGCGTAGTGGTGCAGACAGCTATTTCAGAAGTAAAGCTCATGTCAGCAGTGTCTTCACTTGGCTTTGATTGGTTTATGTGGTTAAAAATGTGGGCTAAAATTTCTGGTCTTTTGCACTGATGTTTCCAGTATGATAAAGGAAAGGCAGAACTGTAAATTGTGAGCACAGGGATGGTGACTCCTGTGGCTTGTGAAATACCACTCATATCTCATCTCATCTCTTCTCTCCATACCCTCAAGACCTTTCAAACTCAACATCCAAATTTAGCTCAGTGCATAGGTAGGGCTGTGGTATCAGTGCCAGATCAGCAAGGGGAAGCACAGCACATGCTGGTGGCCCACCGGCTGGCATGGAGCTTGGCAGAAAAAGCCCTGGGAATCAGGTGACCATGAGCCTGCATAGACATGTGTCACAAAGGAGGCAAACAGCCTCCTGGGCTACACTGGGAAGGAAGCAGATTGATGGAGGTGATTTCTTTTCCTCAGCCCTGGCTTGGTGAAGCCACATGTGGAATTCTGATGTTGGGTTGGCTCCCCAGTAGAAGAAAGACATGGACTTAGTGAAAAGCGTCCATTGAAAGGCCATGGAGATGTTTGAAGGTTTGGAGCATCTTTCATAAGTGGAGAGGCTGAGGCAGCTGGAGTGTTCAACTTGGAGGACAGCAGGTTTGAGAGCTATCTTTCCACTGTGTAAAAATACCCTCTGGAATGAGTAAAGAAGACAGAGATTCTTCTCAGTGGTGTCCAGTCATAGGACAAGAGGCAGTGGGCACAAACTAAAGTAACTGTAAATTATATTTAATCAAAGAAAACACTTATTTTGCAGTGAGGATGGTAAAGCACTGGAGTAAGTTACTCAAGTTGTGAAATCTTTATCTTGGAGACTCTTTAACCTGACTGGACATGGCCCAGAGCAATCTGCTGTTGTTGCCCCTGCTTTGATTAGGGCAGTTTTACTAAACTCAAGAGATCCATTCCCATCTCCAGTACCCTGTGATTCTGGGAGTTAAGATTTCTCAGAGTTAGGTATTCACTTAGACATCTCTGCTAGTTAGAGAATGGAAGAATTGCTACATTCAAGAGGGCCCAAATTTCATCCTGAGTTTTTGTAGATTGACTCGTGACATCCTAAATTAGCAATACTTCTAAAGATCACTGCATATTTGTATTTATACACTGGTTACATTATGAAGATATTATTTCAAGAACTGCATGAAGTTCTTGGAAGTCTTTTGCACTCTAATTGTATTGCACCAACCTCTTTTGTTTCTTTTAGATCTCTTATGGTGAGTTATAATTTAACTGTGCTGTAGCAGTTTGTTTCTAGTATTTATTAATTATTTCTATGTTACCTACTTTCATAAGTACACAGATTGTTCTCTCAGCAGCCTCTTTTCCGTTATTTGGCCTGTTGTGTTACAAGCTCAAGCACAGACCAGCTCTCTGTCATGGTTTAGAGGGATTTAGATATACACCTTTATTAATGTTGAGGATTTCTGTACACAAAAATGCCACTTTTGTCTGAAGTGCCCTGATTAACTGTCTTCTAGACAGCCAAAGAAAACTGTCAGGGATTTCATACCTTACTAAAGAAATAGGAGAAATAAGTCTTTTAAATTCTGGCATATTTTTTCATAGGAATGGTGGATAAGTATGACCATATTAATAAAAAATACAGTTTTCTGTCTTGAAAAGTAATTTAGACCTTGAGACAGCTGTTTCATTTAAAACATTCACGTACTCAGATGCAGAACTGAGAGGAAAGAGAAATGGAGAGTTATCACTAAAATCTGCGGAAGAGTTTCTTAGGTTTGTGTACTTTACAGGAGGATTGCTGGTCATCTTCAGTGTAAATTGTGGTTAAATTGATGAAGTATATTGCCAGGCTGGGCTTCAGGTTCAGGAAAAACTTCAGCAGCATGCTTTGTTCTGTGTTGACATGTTGCCTGTTGGAAGAGAAATTATAACAAATGTTTTAAACTCTCCATTTAAATTCAGGGGAATTTAAAAACATATTTTTCTATCTAGGTACACAGACCAGGAGTGTTTAGTGTTGATGTTTGGTGAGCTGCTGCAGATATTGTGTTCTTCAGTGCTATCAATCAACAATGCTCTATAAGGAGACACCAGCACTTTCTTTCACAGTTACTTTTTTTTGTCTCTCAAATTAAAAAGTTCAGGTTTAGAAAGAAAGCTCTAGAAGTTTTGCTTGACTAGTGACTACTTACTGAAGAAGTAAAACTGTCATTGAGTGTGTATAGAAAATTGCATAGAAAATAGCTCTATGCTGCCTTCTCTCACACTTGAGGATTATTACCACTATATATAGGCAATTAATGTGTTATCAACTAGTGCTTTGATTAGTTTTATGGTCTTAAATTCAAGAGGTGTGCTATAAATAGTATTTAGTAACTGCTGTGTACTTTTTGGAAGCAGAAAATTTTTGTACTACAGTATTCACAGTCAAATGTGATGTGATTAGACACAACACATTCAGTAAATCTTAATATTCCAACTCCACCAAATAACAAATTTGTAAGCTTGCCAGTTGGGCTATATTAGTTTCCTGGAGAGGAATAAGGCACATGGAAAAGGGCTGGCTGATTTTTCTTTTTTTTTCCTAGGGGCCAGGGACAAACTAATAACCTTGTTGGGCAGCTCTTTAAACCTAATATTCCAACATTTGAGTCCTTCAAATTCAAGCTGTGGTTGGATCTAGTTTAAAGAACAGCAGTTATGTTATATGCATTTGTCTGGTCCATAGACCTGACATATGGGATGTGTTAAACTGAGGTCCAAGTGCAAGGATGATATCACCAGCACAGAACAGTAATATCAATGTCAGAAGCATGGACTAGTGAGTTGCTGAATTTTGGAGTTAGACACTGCCTCATGTTCCTTAATTTTTTTAACCCTTTTTAAAAACAGATGTGACATTTTGGTGATGTAGATTTGCATTGCCCTTGTCCTCAGTGGTCCTTCTGCTCAGTGTGGTGCTGTCAATCACTGTGGAGTGATTCTGTTCTCTGTCATTCATGCTTTATTCACAAGGTATTTTTCACTCACTGCTGTCATCAAGCTTCTTGCCTTTTGTGCTTTGTTATTCCATGAACGAGCCTTCTGTTCATACTGTAGTATTAGTATTGACCTCTACTTGAACTTTCTTCCTCTTCTTCCACATATATTATTTGACTTTCCACTGTGACAGGGAGTAAGAAAGGAAACGACATATTGCAGACTCAGAAAGAATTATAGTCTTAACTTCTAGAAGAAGTGGTGTGTGTTTTGGCTCTTGAAAATGAGAACAGTTTCGTACCAAGGGTAGGCAAAATATCAAATGTGTTTCTGTAAAACATATCATAACTGCATGCAAATTGAACTGGTTTGTCTAAAGCCTTGAGTCCTCCCATGTGACAGTGCGTGTATTTGCTGCTTCTCCCTTTGCCTTTCAAGGACCTTTCAAAGACTAGTAGCATTAACTCCAAGAGTCAAAGAACCCTACTCTAGGTTAAAATCCATAGTTTTGTATTTACATGTGAGTAACGTTTGCAGGTTTTTTGTTGAACTTCTGTTTTTGCCATTGCTCACAAGGAGCGTGTGGAAGAATAGCCGCAGGTAGGGAATGCAGCCATGGAGAGGTGGTCAGTGTTTCCAGGAGCTTGTCAAGCCTGCTGTGTTCTGTGCAGCCCCCACACTGTCAGAGCTTCTCTCAGGTCTCTCTCTACACTCCCTTCCCTTCAGTGGGATGACTCAAGGGTCCTGTTTTGCAGGCTCCAATAACACTCCCTCTATCCCAGAAAATTCTATCTGGATCTTTCTTTCAGAATTGCCATCACTGGCTTCACTCTCAGCCAGTTTTGACATGGTCTTGAGAGTTGTTTAACACTTGCATATTGAAAGTGCCAGCAAATCACCTTTGGTGTCTGGGGGCTTGAGCAGTCAAAATCAGAAAACTTTGTTTGGCAGACGTGAAGCCCTTTCAATGCTGGCTCTTTGAAAAATTTCCCTGAAACAAAGGAACCAAAATTCTTCAGAATGATTTGATTTTTGGTGATACTGAAGCAGGTTTTCTGCAAATACCTCACCCCAAAACATTGTTGGTAGCTTTTTCCTGTATGTTGGTGCCTTTGAAGGTGAAATTTTGAGCCTGTGTCTTCTTCTGTGAAAAGCAGAAATGAGCAGAGTCCCTTCCTCCTCAGCTTTCTGGCAGAGTGGCAAGTTCCTTCTGCCAAGTAGTGCTAGGAAGATTATAAATTTGTTACAGAAAGTGCATTAATATTTTACTTTCTCCCCATAAAAATTCTCCACCAATTGTAAGTGAAGCAACTGAAGACAATTGCTGGTGTAAAATATACAGGTTGTTATTCTGACTTTAAAATTTGTGCAATTCTGTTATTTTTGCTTGCCTAAAGATCACAGGCTCTGATATTGTTTGTTGTGGAATGCAGCACTTGAATCAGAATTATGGTTTCTATATAACATTAGGAAACATGATACAAAATTTGGTAACTGGTCTCTTCCCTACTGTCCTACCTTTGAAATTGGTGAGTATTGTATAATTCAGAGGGAAGTGGGACCCTTTCTCTCACTACTCTGTTCTTGATGACCAAGTAAAAGGAAAATAAGCACATTATTGAACCTGATCACACTATTGAACCCTGTAGTAGACTAAAACACTGAGTGTTGAAAGCTTTTGTTATATGGAATGATATGCTGTCATCCTCCTTTAAGAAAGGTTGTTGGGAAAATTGCCTATGAAAGTTGTTTAGATACTTGAAATGTTCAAAATTGCCCTCAAACTCTACAGGAATTCATGACCATATATGATTATATGGAAAGATTATTGAAAAAGACATTTTAAGAACTGGCAATGGAAACTGGCTAAACACAGTGGGGTTCAGAAATTATTTGCTACACACTGTGTCTTTTAGACTAACTTTATTAACTGGGATGTCATGGTGTTTGTGTTCCTATCAGATTTTAAAGATTCTATCACCGTGTTATTCTGTTTAATATCTCACTGTTGTTTATTCCCTTTTAGGGAACTTTCTACAATTCTATTAAGTACAACAAGGAGAAAGCATAAGCAAAATAGTGGGTGTACAGAAGTAACAAAACCTAAATATTTTATGCAGAAAAGATGCAACAAGTATCTCCTTCCTACGAAGAGCGAAACAAATTTTCACAATGTGACCTTGCAGTACAATCTTGGATCAAACCACACGTTTCTTTAACAAAAAAAAAAATTGAATTATACTATTTGCATTGATCTGATGATGTGGAAATAAAACATTGAAAGGAATGTTGTTATTGTTTTCTTTATTCTTTGGATTTTGCTTCACTGAATGGATTTACTAAAATTGATAAAAGCTTTCATTACAAAGCCATCACTACAGGATTAAAGAAGCTTTATAGGCCAAACTTGTTGATATGAAGTGATATGAAATATTACCAAGGATAATAACTGGGTTTCATACTCAGCATACGATTTTAGAAGTAGAGAAGGAAAATACTACCACACAAATCCTCATTGGGCTGTATGATTAAACTGCTGGGATAACACTGAAAAGGTACATCTGTGCTATTGTACAGCTGCTTGGATGTGAATCAGGGGTCCTGTGCTCTCATTCTTACTGGAGTGGAGTAGCATTTTACTTTGGCAGTAGTTCTTTTGAAGCTTGCAGTGCTAGTCGTGGCCAGTGTGAGAATGGCACGGTTGAACTGCGTGTTAATGGAAGGCAGATACTGCAAGCAATGCAGACTGATGAACAGGAAGTTTATTTGGCAAAGATATTTAAAACATTAGTTTTGCCATGACTAGTAGATTCCTATTAAATCACAAAACAGATTCCAGTCCCACTGAAATCAAGGGAAGTTTTTCTGTTGACTTCAGTGACATAAAGATTTGGACCTCTTTTGGATTTATGTTCCAATTTAAGATCATTTTTCTGATGCTTACTAAATGTTCCCCAGTGTCAATACATTAAAATATGTTGCCAATTCAAATAGTGTTGCCTTGTACTGTAAAAGCTAAAATAAAATATTTGCCTTGGCATCTTTGTAAGTGGAATTTTTGTCATGTGTTTAGAACTTATTTTGCACTGCTAGCTGCACGTAGGAAATGTTCCCTGTTCTTCTAAAAACGTTTGTGGTACACGTTTAAGACATTAACTATAACTTTATGGATTGAGTTTAATGCTCAGTGGATTTACACTATAGTATGAATCTAACCCTTAATTATTACCAATTGAACTCCTTCTGCACATCAGATTGGTTTTGCCTGTGAGATTATCATTTTGTATTTAATGGAAATATTGTCATTAATATTATGTTGTGAAAATTTAAAGTTGCTAACCATATGTTTTATTTTCTCTGTGTATCAGGAGAATTTCTTGGGAGCTAATGCAAACATCTTTTAGATAATTTCTCACTGACTTATTTTATTTACTGAACATCTCTGCTCAAATCAGTTTATTTCTGGCAGTGGACTTAGTGATTGCTGTTAACAGCATGTTGAACTGTTAGTATTCTTTGTGAACTGACTTATGTAGTGGATCCTGACAAAAATCATAATAAAAGCTGGGCTGCAGCTTAATTCACTAATCTGTGTTTGTTTTCTACTGTATTGAGGGACATGATTTTCATCCTTAAATGGTTTGTGATATATCATGTCTCTTCTACTAAACTCGCTTTGCTTTGTCTTTCCTATTTCCCTCCTTATTCTATAGCCAATCAATATTTTTGTACTTCAGACATAAGCTCTTATTTCTTAAATCTGTATAACATCATCCCTTTTTTCCCTCCCGACAATATGAGTCTACTGTTTCAGCAACCTCAGTTTTACAGTCACACATCCACTTCTGTGGAATATAGCAATTCTGTCTGAGGTTCTGAAAACCTTTTCCATTCCCTTACTTCTTTTCCTAGCGTTTTCTCAAACTGAATGTGGCACTTCAGTTTAGGCTTCTCAGTTTGCTTATTGTGCAATTTGTGTCTAATCTCTGCTTCCCTTCCTTTGATTTTCCCACTGGTTAGTTAAACCTTAGAGACCACTAACATGTATTTCTGCTAATTCTCATCAGATATTTTCTGCTGTTTAGTTTGTTTGGTTTTTTTAAATGATCTTGTATTTTTCTGTTTTCCATGTATCTGTAAGACTAAGCTTCATTCTCATGCCCGTTCTCATAGAAACTGTGAATTTGAATCTGAGATCTTTGCATTTTACCTCTGCTATATTGAGTGCCTCCTGCTTAGGTTTAATACAGTGTATTCAATTGGCCTTCAGTTTTGCTCAACTCCCAGGAGTGAGATTAACTTCTGGATTTACGAGTCTACAGTGGTGCCTAGTGGTTTTCTGTAAGGCTTTTGAGATGTATAGAAGCACCTGTTTTTCTCTGTTGACTGTGAAAGGGGCCTTGATAACTGTTTTATGTGTCTGCATCTCTAGGTAGCTCTCTGTATTGTCTGTGCCTAAGGCAATGGTGTCATGCACTGTGTATGGGGACTGAAATTGTATATGTGCATTGGGAATGAAAAAACTCTTGGTTTGGTTGTTCTATATGGCAGTTAATTTTTTATTTCTCAAATATTTTTAGAAGAAGGGTTTTTTTAATAGGTCTCTCAAAAGTAATTTTGAATGCTTTAATGAAAGAACACTACAAGTAGATAATGGCTTGGTGGAAGGTATATATTTATTAGATTACAATTTTATAGTTGAATTAATAATATTGATTTAATTTTAATGATTTACAGGAAGCCTGTTTACCTGTAAAACTCCAGCAATTGCAGATATTGTGATACTAGTAGATGGTTCTTGGAGTATTGGCAGATTCAATTTCAGGCTCGTTCGACTGTTCCTGGAAAACCTGGTTTCTGCTTTCAATGTGGGATCTGAGAAAACAAGAGTAGGTAAGGAGCTGCACTCTTTTCCTAATATTTCTGTAGCAATGTGAAGGTGTTATCATTTCAGGATAATAAACAGCTTAATGCTTCTATTTTTGTGCAAGATTTATCCTCATCTAGCACTAGCACTTCTATCATCAGAGTAATGCTGCTGGAATATTTGTAGTATTAATTCCTCAAAGTTTACTGTGATCCTCAACTTAGTTAACTCTACTGCAATGTCAGTAGAAAAATAAAAAGAGTGGAAACAGTCTTAGTGGCTTCAGTCAGCATTAGCCTCAAACACTTGCAGTTTAATTTTTGCAGAATGTGTAGATGGCTTTTCTTGTGCTTTAAACTGGCTGAAATGTTATATTTCTGATCTGCTACTGTTCAAAAGTATATTAAGTAAATTGTTCTTAAAATAAATTCTTGTAGTCTTAACTCTGAAAAAGTTTTGTGTTTCTTTGCTTTTAATTTACTTAGTACTTGTGGAAAAGGCTTTGAAAGTTAATTGAGGAGTTGTTACTCAGAACAACTTTATACTACTTTTTGTTGTCAATCAATGCAGTTTTTCTAGTATAGTAGCAAAGTTACTTGCAGAAACCTAATTGGTAAGGTGCTGGTAACCAACTACATAAAACGTATATATTTAAAAAAAACCTGCTTTATTATCTGATGGATTACCTTAATTTCTGGTTCTTTAGGTCTTGCACAGTACAGTGGTGATCCCCGGATTGAATGGCACTTGAATGCCTATGGCACCAAGGATGCTGTTCTGGATGCAGTCCGTAATCTTCCATATAAGGGAGGGAATACATTAACAGGTACTGTGTATGTTTGGGCTTTTGCTTTTTATTAAAAAACATATTCTGCTGCACTGCCCAAGAAGTGTTGGTGCTTATTATGAAGGGTAAAAAGGGGTTTTGCAGCTTGCCAATGGCTTTATCTGGTGTCATTTAAGTATTTTCTGAAGTGCTTGTCCATTGACTTCACTGGGAATCAGGACAGGGCCACATAAAACAAAGTTACCTAACTCTCTGTACTGGAAGTAAAATCTTTTACCTGCTGGGAAGAAAATGCAAAATCCATTTATAATGTTCATGCACAGAGCTTTATTCTGGAGAAGGAAAGAATGTTGGTTCAATATTTGACAACTGGTAATACTAACTTTACAAATGACCACCCAGGGCTTTTAGATTTCCCTTGACCTTTCAGCAGTCAAAGCACTGAAACCCCAGAGACACTTAGTGATGGATAAAGGGAGGATGCCTGACAATCTGGGAAAAATACAGTCTCTGAATACAATTCCAGTGTCGTCAAAGCAGCAGTTAGTAATGTTGGAATAATATATCCAAAGACTCAGACAAAGCCTTTTTTTTTTTTTTTTCTTAGCGGGTAAGAAAAAGGAGAAACAATAAGCAACAGTCTTTATTTTGGTAGAAGGAGTGATTGCAATGGGACAAAGGACAGAAGACTAGTATGATTCTAGGAATGAGATTGCTGGGTGGTAGGAAGTAGTAAATTATCATGATTATTTTATAGGGATGTTAGAAGAAAATGAGTTAGAAATGTTTGCTGTGGGAGACTTAAAAGAGTTTTCAGATAAGATCTCATTGTGATGTGTAAGTTTGTCCTGGAGCTGTTGTTCTTTTTCCTTTTAAATAATTAGTATTTATTAAAATCAGATTCTCCCTGAGCATAAATAAAGCTTTTTTTTTTCAGCTTGAAAATTAGAAAAAATTTAAAAAACAAACAAAACCAAGATTATCTGTCTTATAAGGATTTACTAAGCTATCCAGAGCATGTGCTTTCAAATAAGCAATTTAGGTAGAAGGAGAGGGAGCTTCCTATTCTAACTTTGTAGAACTTGGTAGAGGAAGAAAAAAAAGATTACACATTTGCAGGAAATATCTATTTAAGTTTTCATAGTTTAAAATACATTGCTCAAAAGACTGCTAAATATAAATTTCAGCTTCTCTGTAGTTTAAGCTGCTTGTTGGAATTAAATTTTTAAGTAAACTAATTCTTCTTTTATGCTTATTCTGCATCAGAATTTCAAGTTGAGTAGAAAAACAAACACTGTGATGCTGGCAAAACTAATGGACATTTTAATCTGTAAAAGTATTTTAAAATATTTTCTTTTTTAGGTCTCGCCTTAACTTACATTTTGGAAAACAGCTTTAAGCCTGAAGCAGGTGCAAGACCTGGAGTATCTAAAATTGGGATACTGATTACTGATGGGAAGTCCCAAGATGATGTTATCCCTCCTGCTAAAAACCTGCGGGATGCTGGCATTGAGCTGTTTGCTATTGGTGTGTATTCTGCCATATCCATGTGCATGTCCCATTGTACTCTGGTGTATTTGCATCTGTTGCTGAACTAAGTGAACTAAGGAAGTTTACTTCTTTTCTGCCTGTATCCAATAAGTACCGTCATTAATTTGTATCTTTTATAAACATTGGTTATAACGTTGTTATAACTTGAATTTAGCAGTATACATGGATGCTGCATTTTCATGAGACAGCTGAAAAGATGCCACTTACACTGGCAGAAATTAGCATCTTGAACTGAGATCTTAAAAATAGAGCAATTTGTAGCTGGTCATTAAAACAAATAGAATTTTATATTGGCAATTTTTTATCAATCCCTTTGATACGTGGAAAAGATTTTATAACTTGTGAGAAATGAGAGTTATAAAGTAGGTATATATCACCTGTGTATACAAGATTTTTTCCTTTTTTCTTTTTCATTTATTGTCTTTGTTTTCCTTTCCAATAAAAGGCGTAAAGAATGCAGATATAAATGAACTCAAAGAGATTGCCTCTGAGCCTGACAGCACACACGTCTACAACGTGGCTGACTTTAACTTCATGCATACCATTGTTGAAGGTCTTACCAGAACAGTGTGCTCACGAGTAGAGGAACAGGAAAAGGAAATCAAAGGTGAACAGAAACAAATTTTAATGTAACTTATGATGAACTTAGAGCTATAAATCAAATACCTGCGGTTCTAGGCTGGCTTCTGGCACTAGACTCTTGCTGTATATTCTTTTGCTTGAAAGAAAGTACACTGTCAGGGAAGTTATCTTCCTGTTTTATTCTTGCTTAGATATCTCTGATCTTTCGCTCTTTGTTTTTAGTAGAGGTAAATATTATGGTATTTGGTAGTACAAAAGAAAAAAAGTACATTCATTCTGCTGTAACTATTTCCAAGTGGTGGGTTAGGAAATCTTTTTGTAATACAGAGTTTTGGGGATGAATTAGTTTAACAGCTGCACATGGAATTATATTCATGCTGTGCTTTCTGCCTCCTAACTTAATGGTTTTATTGTCTCATAAGTACTCAAGTGTTTCAACTATTTAGATTGCTTTGTCCCTCCTCTTGATGAATTGTTTTCTTTTTCATATTTAATGCACAAAAATATATTTTGGTTCACAGGAAAAGAAGCCAGCAAAGAAAATTGTTCTTGTATGAAAAAGCCTTCTCTGACTACAATTATTTTGGCTTTTCTGAAGAAATAAATGGCAATGAAAAAATATTGCAATTTGCCAGAAATACAGTTCTACCTGAGGCCTTTCTTTCTGAAAGGTTTCAGTGGATTTTGTTTCTATTTATTAGTTTGTGATTCCTTAATATCAATGCTGAGTTTTTCTCCCTCTCTCTCTCATAATAGATATGGATATATGGAATATTATATATATACATTAAATATAATGTATATATTATATGTAATATATATCAATAAGGAAGGCTCTCTTGAGCAGAAGAAAATGGAAAAACCATGGATAGATGAGACATCTTTGTGGAAAAGAATGATTGCCAGAGAAGATGACTGTTCACTGTGTCTCTTCAGCAGCCAGTATCAGTTTCCAACCTGCTGAGGAGCACAGGAGATCACAGCTGTATATGTACTTGTATGTTTTGCATGACTGGGAGGAAACCAGAAAAAAAAAACAACCAAACCAGCAGAAAGGTCTGGAAATAGTGATGGGAAGCAGGTCAGGAAGACTTAGTGCTGTATTTTTGTCATTTTCACATAAAGGTTTATGAAAGACCAGGGCTGCTTAGTCTGATGTGCAGTACTCATTATTACCTCTTTGTTTCCATTGAAAATAAGTGTGCAATAGCCAATTATTTTATTTTCTGATGAGGAACAATATTTAGAGCTTCAGCAACTATAACAAACCAAACAATTATTATGCAGAGGGACTAAAAATTTGTGTTGTCTCCAACCTAGGGGCAATTGCTTCTCTTGGGACTCCTTCGGATTTGGTCACATCAGAGGTAACAGCCAGAGGCTTCCGGGTCAGCTGGACCCATGCACCAGGCAAAGTGGAAAAATACAGGGTTGTGTATTACCCCACTCGAGGAGGACAGCCAGAAGAGGTAAGAGGAGGAAAAGCTGCCCAAAGTTTTTAATGCAACAGGGGCAACTAACCAGACAGGAAATCCATGGTCCTGTTTAAATACACCCTGAAATTGTCTATGAGGGCTCCAGAAAGGAGATTGGGCACACTGGATGGTGACCAAGATTAGTAGTAGCCAGGCTACATGTCTGTCATACAATTTAAGGTAAATTAAGTGCTTTAATAGTAATAATCACTTTCAGGGGGTGGGTTGAAGTGCCTGCATTTTTCCTTACATATATGGTTACTTGAAACAATTCTACCATTACCCCCTGCACCACTCTGTTTACAAGAACAGAACAGGTAGGAGGTGATGGTAAGCCACATTTTCAGTTCTAAGAAAGAATATTAATAAAAGGAAGATTGTACATTTTGGGACATCTACAACTGTTTATTGAAAATTTGGAGAGAATTGTTCATTTAGATGGGACTTCAACATTTTGGAGATGGAAAAAGTGCAGTGGAACAAGCTTTTGACTCCAGCAGACAACTTATCAAATAGAATGGAAACGTAGAAGAGCAAAAGGTTTTAACTAAGGTTATATTTTGTTTCCTTTTGCACTAGAAACTAGTTTAGGATGGAATTTGTATTGATGGAATTTTGAAGTACTCTGTGTGTGTATATATGTAGTACTAAAGGAATATTTATGATGATATTATATAAAAAAGTTCCACATACACACCCTTAAACTGTATTCCATATACTTTGTTCAGCTGAGCTCTTCCTTTGTTCTGAATGGCTATTTAGATCAGATAACCATTTTGGCTATGTATATGGTTGTTGTTCATTTCAAATACTTTACTGTATATAAATGCTGCACGATCTGAACTTTAGTACAGCGGAAACATTGCCTCAAGGAGGGCTTGCTTGATTTGATGGTAATATAGTTTGTTCACTTTATGCGTATTCAGTTACATTTTCTTTTAAACAGGTAGTGGTAGATGGAAGTGTATCAACAGCAGTTCTGAAAAACCTGATGTCTTTAACTGAGTACCAGATAGCTGTATTTGCTATCTACCCCAATGCTGCGAGTGAGGGCCTCCGTGGAACAGAAACCACACGTGAGTATCCTTGGTGTGTTTGCTGCAGATTTGACTGTCTGCATTTAATCAGACTGAATAGGCATTAGTCTTTGTCAAAATTAAACACAGAAGGGAGTCTTTTTCAATTTACCTTCTTTTAGTCCATTTGCATTAGATTAAATTTTGTTTTAGTAATTCTGGGCTAAGCTCTTAAGTCCAAATGCTCTGTGGATATTTAGACACTGAGAAAGGTTTGATCTCTGGGCTGAACTTTGAAGTCGGTTGCATTAAACCCTAGATGAGAACATTCCTATGTTTTGGGTGTGGAGCCAAGTTTTACAAGCTAGATTTGTAGCTGGAGATGATCTGATGTGTGGAGATTTAGGTGGGACCTGAAATACCTGCATATGATTCCTGCCAATGCCAAAGGTTTCAAGGCAACACTGTAAGTTTCTTTCTCAATGATTTAATTATTTTCTTATTGTAAAAATAAGAATTTATTTGTAAAATGTAAATAATGTAAATATAAAATTTTACATTGATTTGTAAAATGATGGCTTGGGATATTGTAAGACTTAATGCATTTACAGTTGTATGCATTTGTATACAAAGTGCAGGGGTTTTTTAGTAAATATGACAAATATTAGGAATGGAAGTAAAGAGTGACTTTATAGTTCAGAATAGGAGACAAGATATGGTATATCAATAGTTGATATCTGCTGAAAGAACAGAGCAGCAGGGCTCCAGAAATCTACAGGATTTCTACAGTGCTTCCAACCAACTTCCTGACCCAAGTGATCAAGGAACCAGCAAGAGAAGGTGCTCTGCTGTAGCTCATACATAGAAACAAGGAAGAGCTGATGGTGGAGGAGGAGATCACATCCTACCAGGTCAGGGAGGGTCCCTGCTGACCAGCTGGTAACCAGCTGACTGGAAGCTCACGTGGATGATCAAGAAGCTTGTAACAGAACTCAGACATCAAAAAGAAATGTCTGAGAGATGTGTAAGAAGAGGCAAATGATGCAGGAGAAGTATAAAGCTGATGTCTGATCTTGCAGCTGTTTAGAAAAGTTTAGAAAAGCCAAGGCCAAACTGGAGCGGAATCTGGCAAGTGTTGTGAAGAGGAAAAGAAGTTTAACCTTATGCATTTCAAAAAAGAGAAGTGCAATGTCCTGACCCGCATAACAGCCCCTGTCACTGCACACTGAGGGGTGACCAGCTGGAAGGCAGCTCTGCAGGGAAGGACCTGGGGGTCATGGTAAATAACAAACTGACTGTGAACCAGCAGAGCACCCTTCTGTCACAAAGAAGGCCAAGAGCCTTCTGGGTTGCATTAGAAATGATTGCCAGCAAATTTAGGGAGCTGAGGATTCTTGCTTTCTGCTCAGCACTGATGAGGCCACACCTGAATACCTGGTCTTGTGCTGGGTTCCCCCAAGACAAGAGTGATGTGGACTTACTGTAGTGACTTCAGTGAAGGGCTGTAAAGATGATTAAGGGCTTGACACATCTTTCATAAGAGTCTGAGACAGCTGGACTGTTCAGCCTGGAGAAGAGAAGGCTCTGGTGATCTTGTCAATGTGTCAAAATCCCTGATGTGAGGAAATGAAGGAGTGAGCCAGACTTTTCTCAGTGGTGCTTATTAACAAGACAAGAGCCAATGGGCACAAATTAAAAGCCCATGAAATTAAATTTGAGCAGAATAAGAGACAATTTTATTTTAATGATGGTCAAACAATGGGATAAGTTGTCCAGGGAGGTAGTAAAATCTGCATCTCTGGAGATATTTCAACCAAACTGGACAAGGTTCTGAGCAACCTGCTTTATCTGAACTTGACTGAACTGGGAAGTTAATTAGATCAGATGACCTCAAGAGGTGCCTTTCATCCTCGGTGGTTCTTTGATTCTGTGTCAGTGCTAATCTTCTCAATCTGAAAAGAAAATAAAATAATATAAAATTATTTTAGACTTTTCTTTTAGTCTCAGTCCCCCAAAATGTCATCTCCAGCCGTGCTATACCCCAGGAGACAATGTTAGGACCTGTTTAATTTATTGAGGCTGAGAGAACAGTCACATACTGAGCCAGCAAGGTTGTTTTGTATTGCACCTGGTATTCCTTTGAAGTCACCTAGTCAAGTTCTGACAGAGCCCAGCCCTGCTGGCTGTGAGATTTGATCAGATTACACCCCAAGGTCATGCAGCATCAAGCATCTTATACAGCTGTCGTTGATAGTGTGTTGGAAGTAATAGTCTGATATATGCAAGTGTTAATCACTCCACACGCTAAAAATACTTGCAATTTTAAAGTAATTTTTTTTACTATTCTAATGGGGAATTATGTAAAATTGTAATTTACATTCCTGCCTGTGTGTGAGGTACTGACAGATTAAAATAGTCACCAACTGCATTTTTTATAAAGAGCATTGAAAATAGTTTACAGGTATGTGAAATCTAAACAGATATATGCATAATGTACAGATAACTAGAAAGTTTTGTGATTTCATAATCACTTCTAAATTGAAATAATATGAAATTAATTCACCTATTAATTTGCTAAAAATATGTTTTTACCTGCTTTAGTTTATTCCAGCTGTTTTTAGTTGGTTTTATTTATTGCTATGTTACCCTATGAATATTAGGATAGTCTGGTAAATGTCTAAGATGCAAGCCAGCATTATGTACTACATATTAGAGATTCTGAGGTCTTTGGCTGAAAATTCCAGTAGAAAACACCATGTTTCATTTCCAGTCACCTCTTTGTCAGTTTTTATATACATTGTTAGAGTATCTACCCCTTCCTGTTGAGAATTAAAATGCAAGTCATAAGGTACAGTTAGGGGACACTTTGCCTATAGATTCTTTAGAATCAAAATAAGGGGAAGAACAGGTGATGGATACTCTCACTGTGACCCTGGGGCAGTTTGAATAGGAGTGAGACAATGTGGTGCAAAGTGGCTTCAGGATATCTCAATATGTAATTTCTTACTTCAGGTATCAGAAGTGTGAGTGGAATTCTGAGCAAGGAAGATGAAGTACATTTGAAAATGTTCATGGGGAGTTTTTCCCTGTAATTAGAGAAATTGTGAGAATTCATGGGAATATAAATCAATACAAGAACAAGGGTTTAAATAGGATGGAGGTAGGTTGTGAAAGTTTTGGAGGGGTAGGTGGGGTAACCTGGAAGTGGAAACCTCAAGAGAAGCCTGGTTTCAAGTTTTGCCACCGTTTACAGACATGAATGACAGACTGAGTGAACAGCCTCAGTGAACAAGAAAGGATGAGGCTGGCATGGTTCTGTTAGAGTTCTTTTTGAGCTTGTTGAACATAAGGTAGGCGATATACTTGGAGATACCAACTTGACAGGGTGCAGCTTTTGGTTGGACAAGGAGTTCAGAGAAGCTCTGTGACTGAAATTAGAATTTGTTCCTGAATATTTGTGTGCAGGTCAGATTCTTCAGAATTTCAAATAGGAAAGGTTTTGTATCAGTTAGCAATTGCCTTCTGTTTTTACAGACCATTCCAGTCATTTTGGGGATTATTCTCAGTGTATAAATTCCAAAGGAGAAGTCAAAGTTCCTTCATATGTCTCCGTATTCATGCCTGAATATTTCTCCATATTCATGCCTGAATTTTTTGGTGAGATTCATCAGTGATGTACTAGCAGTGGAGAGGCCATTCAATGTTATTCTGTGAGAGGAATTAAGTGAGAACAACCAGGAAAATGCAAAATACTACTTTAAAGAGTTACAGAAATGCAAATAAACATTTGGAAACGCAGATTGGTGCTATATTCTGGTATTAGTGCCTCAAATCCACAAGTAAATCCCCTAATGTTGTTTGAATTTCACTCAACCTGCTCTCCCTTGCCAAAATAGCATTTGCCATGATTTGCAATTGACCTTACCCATATCTGCATAATCCCACTTATACAGCTGCCAGTTTGAACAGTCCAGACCTTAGACAGGCAACATTTACAGCCAAAATATTTTAATGTGTTCAGTGTACTCATCCAGGGTTTTTCCAGGGTGCTGTACCTAATGCCTGTCACATCCACACTCTGGCTTGGGAATTACTCCCTGAAAGAGCCATCCCTTAAAACTGCTACTGGTTCCTAATAGCAGCTATGCTGAAATGCTTTAATCTGCCCTGGCATTAGGATTGGTTTGGGTTAGCGTTTCCTTGTTTCTCTGATTCTGAGTCCTTTTATGCACCAATTAGATCTTATTTGTAGGATACAGACAGCACTTCCATGCCTGGAGACAGCTGTATTCCTTTGTGTTTCTGTGGTAAAACAAACTGTTTGAATAAAAGCTGGTTGTTCAAGTGAGAGAACTGAAGTGTGTCTCTTGTTCCACGGCAGTTGCCTTGCCAATGGCATCGGACCTGCAGATCTACGATGTGTCCCAGAGCAGCATGAGGGTGAGGTGGAGCGGGGTCCCGGGTGCCACAGGGTACATGATCCTCTATGCTCCCCTCACTGAAGGATTGGCAGCAGATGAGAAGGAGGTGATGTATTGTCCTTTCATTTGAATAGCATTTACTAAAAAAAAAAAATCAGTCTTTTAAAGGACAAACTAGTACATGTTCTTTAACTTCCAAAGTGATCAGCAAATACTTGGGTTTTTTTCTATGACTTTATTAAGCACTGTATGTGTCACAGGCTATGAATAAAATGCAAGTTCCAGTTGGTTATTTCTATGTCATCGCCATAAAAATGCCACAACTTTAACTGAATGTAAGCGACTCTTTTGGAATTTTATATAAAGTGATATTGTATCATCATATAGAGCTAACACTCAAAGAAAAAATAAAATAAAACTAAGATATCTCCTAAGTGTGCTGTCAGAAGAATATGAAGCCTTTTAAATGTAAGTAAAATCTGTAGGTCTGAAAGAAAACAGTCATTAATTTTCTTTTAGTTCTGCTCAACATTTATTTTTAAATGAAAAATACCATCTTTCGTCAAAAGTGATTTTAGAAGGCATTCTTTCAAAGGAAAAGAAGGGAGGACAAAGTAAAGTCTAGTCTTCAGCTGCTGACATAGTAAAACCAATGGAACTTCCAGGATTTGAAAATTTCTACACTCAAGTTTATATATGTAAGGTTATGTACAATATCTGTGTTCAAGCAAGAGCACTGTAAAGCATGCAGGGGCATGTGAACTTGTGAAGGGGGCATGAGGCTGCTGAAAGCCAGCACAGACTTGTGCTAATTGCTAAAGCACTGGCTGTGGGCATGTAATTCTGTTAAAAGTGGGGCCTCCACCAGAACTGGCTGCTTCAGGAGGACAGAGCTTTGCCCCAAAGAAATAAGGACCAGGAGGCCATGTTAATGTGGGTCTCCATCAACAGGCGGAAGAGGAAAATGATTCAAATAACAACAAATCTGAGCCTCAGTGTGCATAGAGTTCTTGTGATTTTAAGGTTTGTGACTGAAGATGAACCAAATTGTAGATGGGAGTGGGAATAACTAAATGTAGATGGGAAAATGCCTTAGTAGCTGCTCATTCTGGAGAGGCATATTTTGTCATTGCTAATGTGATTAATTCACTTCTCAAGTCCTTTTACCTCTGTATTGGCTTTTTGCTTTTTGAAAGTTTTAATCTTTTAATTATTGTGCAAAATCCCAAAATCTTGGGCCAAAGCACTGTAGGCACAGTGTCAGACAAATACTCAGCAGAGCATTTGATCATGTATCTAATTTGAAGTGTTTAACTGGTATTATTCTTCATTATAAGCTAATTCAGAAATAATGCATCTTTTTTTATTCATGGTGTTTTTTTAGATAAAAATTGGGGAGACCTCAACAGATCTTGAACTGGATGGACTATTACCAAATACAGAATATACAGTCACAGTTTATGCCATGTTTGGAGAAGAAGCTAGTGATCCCCTTACAGGACAAGAAACTACATGTAGGTAGCTGAAATCTATATTCACTTCAGTGTTAATAAAGCTTCAGAATGGTCCTTGCACATATTAGAGCAGGCATCTGATTATCTGATTTGAAAAATTGGGCAAATTCTTTATGTAAGTTTCTCACTGTGGATACTCAATTTGCAGAGGCTGAGGTTTTCTACAAAACAGTTGGTTTTTGCAACAGGTGTGTGAACTTCTCACTCATTGTTAGTGGTACTATGGATGCCCTTACTGATCTTGGTAAAATTCCTGACAGTTTTCTGAACTTGCTGAAAGTGAATGAAGGTCACCACGTAGACCTTCATGGTGAAAAGAGAAACATGCTCTGTTTAGCCTCCTTTAGCTAGAAAAACAGGTGTGTGTGAGCCTGCTCAGATGGAGAAAGTAATTCCTCTGGCTCAGTAGTAGTACAGACAGAAAAGAAGCAAAGCGAAGATTTCTGTCCAACCCCTGCTGCCTAACATCTGGTAAATGGAGGGTTGGAAAGTGCCTGTGCACACATGATAGATGGTGTGTTTTTAATAAGCAGCAAGAATTTTGCCAGCTAAATTCTGTCCTCTGCAAACTGTACACAGACTGTATGTCAGCTCTCTAAATAACTCCAGCATTTGAAGACAAAGAAATTGAAATAAGCAATTGTGCTTCTGGGACATTTCTGAGACTGCATTCAGTGACATTTCTATTTCTCTCAGCAGGGGAGTGAGTGAATCCTCTTTTTTTGTGCTCCTGGCATGAGTAACCCAGTCAGGGTGAAAGTGACTTATATTTAATAAGTGAGAGAAGTTCAGGCATGCAAATGCTAGGAGAAAGAAACCCCAGAGCAATTCCTTGTAAGGTCGGCAAGCAATAGTGGAAGCAGCTCTAGGAATGGTGTTTGTTGGGTCTTTCTCTAGGTGGGCAGTTGTGGACAGACAAGTTCCAGTAGCAAACCACTGCAATTCGTTGACTTGAAATGAGTGCAGAAGATTGCCAACAAAGAGAATCAAATCTTTGGCTTCTTATCCCTCCCTACCTTTCTCTGTCTCTTTATGCCTCACTCCTCATCTTGCACAGCCGTCCCTGCTCATGTCCCCCACCCTGGCCTTTGGTCAATATCTACCCAGTATCAGATTTTCATTTCTCCTAAACAGTAGTTTATGTAGTTTTGACTGTGCCTGCTTCAATTCACTTCATACCATATGATCTTGGGGAATGCAAAGCTCTGAACCTGGCTAACACATTGGATGGAAGATCACATACAAATTCCAGATACATTGGCACAAGCTGAGCTTTCATGACCACTGTCTGATCACAGAAGCTTGTAACGTGTTAGTCAGCCCATCATCACTACTGCTGCTACCAGACAGAATAAAGAAGAAACCCTCCCTTCTCTGTAAGCTTCATTTATTTTTAGGATGACACAATGTAGCCATCGCTGTCTATAGGACTGAAAGAAGACAGATTCTGTCACACGCAGCTATTAAAATCAGCCCTCTGCTAGCAGGCTTTGATGAATCAGGCAGTGGAGCAATCTGGGAGGGAGAAAGCTCCTGGTGATCACACCTGTCCCACATTGTTGGTGTTTAACAGCAATGTCTTACTTGTCCAGAATCTGATTTAAGCTTACTTTTCTTTTATTTCCTTTTTTTTCTTCTTTTTTTTTCAGTGTGATTTTTTTCTGGCTTACAATTAATGAATAGGCTACCTGGTGTTTTCTTCCTGGAGCGTATGTCTGCCTGAAGAGTGATCTGCCAAATTTGCTGTAGTATTAGGTGTAATATCTGATAATCTTTGTTTAGTAAATAATATTCTACTCACTGTATCATCTTGGTTACTGTAGCAAAACCTTCCCTATGCCAAACAGAGACATGCTCAGCAAGCTCATTCTAGGGTGTAGTTTCATTTTGGGGCCGGGATTCATCCAAGACTCACTGTAAATATCACGTAAGTCTGGCACCAGGACTGCCTGTCTGGTTGAGAGCAATGCTGTCAGGAGCTTGGTTCCAAGAGGAAAGAGCTCAGACTGACACATTTTGCTGTACGACCTGGATGGTGGAATGAAGTGCATTTCACGACTGACAGAAAGTAGAAAGGAAAGCCAGCACGTGATCCTCCCTTCACTAGACTCAGAGGAATATGCTGAATGCCAGAATGTGTGGCAAACCCATCTACTACAGTTCCAGTGTGTTCCCGTCTTCTCTTTTCTCAGAGCCAAGTTGACTTCACTGTTCCTAAGCTGGTTGCAGATTCTAGATTGATAAATGGTTTGGCTGAAGATCTCACATAGTGTATGAGGCCTTTAAAATCTTTGCTTTTTCCCAGGTGCTATTGTGTGAGGGAAGCAGCTTCTGAAGTGCTGATATTTATCTGTCCACGTGGACTGGAGAGGAGTGTGTGTGTGAAGGCAGGATGGATAGAGAAAGGTTTTATAATTCAGAGGAAAGTAGCAGATGTTGGGCTAATACAGAACCTACAGCTGAGAGTAACAGACAGCACAAATTGCTTTCTGTGGTGTGACAGAAAAGTGGATGTAATCCGAGACTGTCTCTTGCATGACCTCATTTTCCTTCAGCTCGTGATAGACAAGGAATATATGGTATAAAAATACAGCTTTAACGGGGATTGTTGTTGGGAAACAGGTAAGGTTTCCGCACAGAAAGGGTAGGCAGAGGTAAGAAGTAGCATCTTTGGAGATCTTAGCTGGTTATGCTTTTTGGACAAACTTAACTCTTATGTCAGGGTCTTTCAGGATTCAGAATAGTTTTTGCCCAAATTCTACTGTCATGGAGTATTTTTTCTGGGATACACATGAAAACCAAATGTGTATAGCATAAAGATCGAGCTGGCTTAACTTAATTCACAAATACAGCCCCACATCTGTTGCAAGTGTTCTGTAGGCTAAATCTCGCTATGATATCTGCAGTGATCAACATCATAACTTATTTCTTTTTCAGTATCAGTTGAGATACGTTTAGCAAATCTGGAAGTTCTGTTTCAGTAAAGATCTAAGCTCTTTTACCTGCCTTTAAGTACTTTTGTAGCTCCATTGATGTAGGCCTTTGAATAGAAATACTGGTGATATACATTTTTGAATGGAAAACATACTTTTTATTATTAAGACATGAAAAATTCTACAGCTAAAACCTGGGATCACTTTCATGGTTTTATCTCTTTTCTTTTCAAGTGCCTCTAAGTCCACCAGCAAATTTGAAGTTTTCTGATGTTGGACACAATAGTGCTAAGCTGTCATGGGATCCTGCTTCCAAAAATGTAAATGGCTATCGCATCATGTACGTTAAAACAGACGGAACAGAAACCAATGAGGTAAATTATTAGCACCACTTTTCCCTTAACCAATATCAAACCTTTCCAAACTTCTGTAATTATTAAGGATAAGGTTTATAAACAAAAGTTATCATGCAAACTCTAACAAAAGATTTGCCAGAGTATTCTGAAACTTGCTGTAAATAAGAGTTTGCTTACTGTTGGATATATGTATGTGTGGGGGAGAGTACTCTGAACAGTCTGGGGCACGTAAACTGAGGGAGACAACTCAAGAGAAGAGTGGTTTGCTAGAAGCAGGATCTTGACTAAATGTATAGTATGGAAACATTTATTCTTGATTCAGTTCAGATAATAAGACTTTTGATGTATCACATAACATGGACTCAACATCATTCAAAAAGACCATCTGAAGGCTTTGCCACATTTTCTCAACATTTATTGCTTTATTCATGTATTGAGAGCTCTCTAGAAATAGGATTTGGCTTGAACAGAATGCTAAGGCAATACTAATATGTTCTAATTTATACTCTTATATTTAATAATTTGCAATATTTAATTCTGCCTTGTTACAAAGGGTGCTTTGTAATACCTTTTAGCAGCATGAATTCTGTGATAGAATGCAAAATAGGATGGAATGATTCATACTGAAATATTAATAAAGACATTTTTAAAAATACAGATTAAAAAAACCCCATTTCAGTAAGTGGGTTTGATTATTAAAACAGTCCAGATCCCTTAGGAAATAAGTTGTTGTGGATAACTTGGCCCTCAAGAAAAAGAATTCTTTAATGGTACTTGTCTGTAATTATGTTTCTTCTGGGACATATTTGGCCTTTCGTCTGTATAAAGTGGAATATTTGTATTGAACCTGAAGGAACTGCTCACATCTCTAGAAGGGAGCATACCTGTGCAATGTTTTGTTTCTTTTCTTTCTGCTAGGTCCCTTAAAAATCTAAAATTTAGAAATCATTTGACCTCTTCGTATTGATTACCCTTAATGTAGATAATATGCCAGCCTGTACTGGTCACAGTGGTATTTGAACATCTCAGGCTCATCATAGCATAATTTGTAATGTGACTGAATGTTCAGTTCACTTTTCCCTTGTCTGTTCAAAGAACAGGTGGCATGTTTTTGATTGCTCTGCAGTTGTAGCATTTTCCCTGGGGTACTGAGTAAACGTGGCACTGAATAGTTGGACTGATAAACTGTTTATGCAGCTTTGAGTTTTATGTCCCTGGCAAAGTCACTTAAATGCAGCCTGGAGAGAGACCAGACAAAACCCTCATCTGTCTCTCGACAAATGTTAAACACAAGGGTTTTAATGTCTATGAGAAAGGGTTGGATTTAATAGCCCAAAAATCTCTTTCCCCTTCTGGGTGCCTGAACGTGCAGTGCTGATGTTAGCTGGACAGTTGGGCTTACCAAGGCCGAATTCTCCTTTTCCATGGTTTGTCATAATTGCAAAATTCTTGTTTTTTGTAATTTGTCTAGTGTAATTGGTGTGGTCAGCTTTGATGGACCTGAGTTTATACTTGTTCATAGTTTCACTGGATTTCTCTACTAATTGTATGACATTCTCTTTCTGTATCATTATTACCCAGAAGAATTTCACACATTGATAATGTTTGTTGTTGATATTGTATGGTCAATATCTACTGCCAATTATGTTTTCTCTAGGTTGAAGTTGGTCGTGTTTCAACCCATACTCTGAAAAGTTTGGCACCCCTTACAGAGTATACTGCTGCTATTTTTTCCCTGTATGATGAGGGACAATCTGAGCCACTTACTGGCAGCTTTACCACAAGTAAGTATTGCTGAACTTCTGAAGGCTTTCCAAGAAGAAATTTTATACTCTCCTACGTTACTGGAAAGTAAGATTAGTTACAGCAAAGGTCTCTGGCTGTAAATTCAGATATATGGAATGCTTTCTGTTATTTTCGTTGGTGTTTTTGGCTTCTTTGCTCCCTTACTATGGGGCTGATGGCCTCTTTACTCACATGAGTAATCTCTTGACATCACGAAAACATCTCCACAGCTTTCTGAAGCATTATTCAGTGTTATGGCATCTTCATCTCCAAATGAAGTGTAATGAGTTTTGAATCAAACATTTAACCAGTCAACTATCCAGATACTAGGGCATAGAACCTTATATACATGCAGAGGAACTACATCAAAAGGAGAAAATATAAGACATTCAAAGTTCCTATAGTGTGTTTAACATAGTTATAGTTTCTGTAACTGTAGCTCTGCATTAAATGAATGGCTGATGACACACATTAATGTTTTCCAACAACGATGGGAAGGGAAAGGAGGAAGGGGAGAAAAGAGAAAGGTGAGGTAGAAGAGGAAGGGAGAACATACGTGTATGGAGCAAGTTGTTGACACATGCAAAAGCTCAAAAGGAAATGCACACATTGTCTAAAAAAGGCAGAGACTGGGACAAGAAAAGAGCCTAGTGCACAGAGCTCTGAGAAAATCAGATAGACTTAGGGTTGCATGGCACTCCTTCAGTGGAGAGAGGACAAGGAGGCCTGTCCAGTTAGAATAAGGAGTCTATTCCCTTCCTTGAACTACAAAACTACTTCCCTAAGAACAAATAAGTGGGCAAAGAATTCTGTAGTACCTTTGTTGTCTATCTCCCATGTTATACTCTTTTAAGAAACTGCAAGTAAAATGGTATGTGCCTAATGTTGCATCTATGGAAGTATCAGAGCATAATTCACTCTCACTTTTCTTGTGTGTAATATTTTCCAGAAAGAGTTCCAGCTCCTCAGCATTTGGAAATTGATGAAGCATCAACAGAGAGTTTCAGGGTCAGCTGGAAGCCTACCTCATCAGATATTGCTTTTTACAGACTGGCATGGATTCCTTTGGATGGGGGTGAATCTGAGGAGGTAAATTGCCTTGATATTCTGAGAGGTGAAAAGGAGGAAGAATTCCATTCTGAGGACAACTATGTGGAAGAGTTTGCTGATTAAATATGGCCAGATGACTTACAGAAAAATCTGCTCCACTGCAAAGCTCTCTAAACAAAAAACAAACCAATATTTCAGTTTTGGGTGAAAGAGGAAGAGATATTTTGTGAATATTCAATCTAATTCGTAGTGTGCCAACAGCCATAGAACTAGCATTGTTGTCTGAGGCCACTTCAGTTTTTAGAGGTTCATGTTCTTCACTTTGATGTGAAGATGATGATGGTAGCTGAGCAGGGTAGTGATGTCCTCACATAAAGCTCCAAATTTGTTTAATGTGATGGCCACAGTAAAATTGCCTCTGAAGCCTTATTAGGTAACATTACAAAGAGAAAAGTGTACAAAAAAAAAAGTATTAAATTGTTTATCTATTCCTCTTTATATTTTTTCCTTTCATGCTGTATTTTTTGCATTAAGCCCTTGTACATCTTGTACACAGCACCCTTTTGATCAGTCTAAATTTTTAATTTTCATCACTTTAGCTTTTCCTTTTTCATTTTCTTTTTTTGAAGAAGACATATACTTTCTCTCCTTTCCCAAATTTTCATTGTCTGTCTCATTTCCTCTTTTTCTTTCTTTATTAATTCATTATTTTGGCTTCTTTTGTATTCTCAGGCTTTAGTGACTCTCAGACATCTTGCCCTGTTGGCATCAGTAGTGTGTGGGGAGGCCACATCTGGAAACTGTTTATCTGGGTACAGAACTCAGGGGAAAAGATGACATTTCCCAACTGGCCCTAGGTGTCATGCATTATTTTGCCATCCATTAGGGCAGAAAGCAGTCATTTTAGCTTAGGTTATGTCATTTTTTCTGCAAATTTAACTTAGCCTGATTCCTTTCCTCCTTTCACCTAGTGAGAGGTAGTCATGCAAGAAAGAGAGAAATTAGAGGAGTTAGCCGGGAAAAGAGGGAGTTGACAGATGAGTGAGTGGACACAGGTCATCCACGAGCAGTTTCTTTTGCAGTGGATGAACTGATTTGTTTCTGTTTCAGTTCCAGTGAGTAGCTGCCAGTGAAAGCCCTTGACTCACATTTTTAAGTGAGATGTGAGGCATCTGTATTCTTTCAGTGTAAGAATAAATTATCAAGAAATATTTGAACTGCCAGGGTTCTACGTGTTCACTGTATTCACAAAGAACTGCTGGAGGCTCTAATATTTCAGAACATTAAAATATTAAAAATGCCCAAGCTGCTTTCTTGTTCTCCTTGCATGACCTCTCTAATGGGGTCAGGTCTAGGATAGCACAATACCTCTGGGCTGTTGCCTCTTTAAGCTTCTTTCCCAGCTAAGTGATCAGTCATGCAGACAAAGGACATGCATTCCCTCATTCTTTCTCCCAAGATCCAACTTGCCAATTAGCTGAGTGGGGTCAGGGGGTGGTGGTTAATCACACACCTCTCCTCTCACTTCACCCACTCTGCTGATCCCTGAGGAGCGTGCAGTTGGGTGTTAGCACTAAAAAGCCCGAATAAATTTAAGAGAGACTTTTTATTTCTAGGTTACAGTAGAGAATGCTGTTGTACTCGTGTGCTTGTTGCTGCTATTTGTCCTGCCCACTTGAAAGTTCAGCACTTTGTGTTGTTTTTTGTAGGCTACATTAGCAGGGAGGGGAGGGCGAAGGAATTGATGCTTCAGAAAGTATGCCAAAGTTACTTGTGAGAGAGCAATTATGCATAGATATTTTGTAATGATTTGATACAGACCTAGAGGCACTGGGGAGTTGAAAAGGAAGACATTACATGTATCTACTTAGTACACAGCTAGATTCACTCAAAGCTTATTCCTGAAATTTTCCCAAGAAAATCTGTGCCAGAAAGTGTGCAGCATGGGATGCCTCATTCATTACTTGATAGTTGTAGAAGGCACAACCCCAATCTGCTTTTGGTTTTTGTATTTGAGTTCAGAAGGTCTGTGATTGCATTATGGACTTTTTTTCTCCTAGGATCAACTCAGGAAATCTCTTGTGGAGTTTAAAAGAATGAAATGTGATTCACTGTTTCTGCAAACTTCTATGGCAGATTTTACACAGGACATATCTGTTGTTTGATTTCCATTATAAGGCTAACTTTGACGTTGAGTATAAAGTGACCACCTTTAGAAACTTGTCAGTGTTAACCCAGAGAAAGGTTGTTTTATTGTAGTGTCTGTTTGTGTAACCTGAAAACTATTCCCAAAATTGGCCAGTCCATTTCACCAGAATTACTGCTCAGGGTCCTGTACCTTCTGTTTTATAGTCCTTTTGTTCCAGCTCCTCCCCATCCGTGATCCCTTCTAATAAAATGAATGCAACACACAAAAATCTGAAGTGAAACTTGCTTACAGTTCACATTGTACATCAATCTTCTTCTGCTGTAATAGCTAGAAATGGGAAAAATGACTATTTAAAACTTCACACCATATAAGAAACTAATCATCAGCACATCTCTCCTAGTCCTCAAGTCTGAGGCATGTGTTCTTTTAAGTTCCATTCGGAAGTGTGGAACCATAATTGAGATTACAGTTCTGGTATTGAAACAGCCTTTTTTAAGGCAGGGGAGATACTGATTGCATTTGTCATAACAATGTTTGAATTGTAGAAATATGAATGGAAGTTAATCTTCCTGTTACGTTGTTTTTATTGACTAATATTTTGAATGGTACTGATTTTTTTTTCACTACAAAAAATACCAAAACATATAGTTAGTTTTAGCAATTAATTAGCTGTGAGTGAAAGCATAGTACTGTACATTTTAAACATTCTTAAGTGTTTTTTCCAGATGTACTCTGTGATATAAGTAGATTTTAGGGCAGATCTGAGTGTAGATTTCTTTTATTTTAAAGGAGAATTGATTTTCCTATTTTTATTTCTGTCAATTAATGTGAAATAATCAGATGCAGAACTGATATTCTTCAATCTTGCTGTGTAACTTAGGTTGTCATAAATGGAGATGCAGACAGTCATGTTATAGAGGGTCTGTTGCCTGACACAGAATATGAAGTTTCTCTGCTGGCAGTTTTTGATGATGAAAGTGAAAGCGAAGTTGTTGCTATTCTTGGAGCTACAAGTAAGACAAACTCTTGATTGTAATTAAAAAAAAATGTTTAAGTGATTTAAATTTGATGCATATACCTTATATATACAGCATAGTTCATCTTGGGTAACTATATTATTGAAGCTTGTGGTGATTTAGCACCAGGGCTTTGCTGACTAGTTTTTGCTTTTCCTATTTAATATTATGTGATAGGTGGCATTGAATCAAAATAGTGGTTTGGCTTCCTATATGAGCTGTGGTATTAATAATCTTTGGATCTGAGTGGATATTCTTCCATCCTGCATTTTAATATTTAGTCTTTGAACAGGGAGAGGATAGATCAGGTTTTGGAAGGGATGTTTGTTAAATGTTTTAAAGTAAATAATTTACAGGAATTTCATTTAAGATGTTTGACATTTTCAATATACCCTTTTCTTATTTATGTAATTTATACTCCCTAGAGGTGGATTCACTCTTGGCTGAAATAATGGATCCAAAAACTTACACAGGCCTCCTGTGACATTGAGATGAAAGTACCAAAGTTAAAACTTGATAATCACATCCAGTTTGTTTTATAGTTTATTATCAAAACAGTGGCCTGTATTTCAGGAATTTTGCTCTATTCTCTTTTTTATGGATAATTACTTGGATAAGTAAACAACTATATTTCTTATGTGTAAATTCTAAAATTAATTTGTTAGTAGTAATTTAACTGCAAGCTTAATTCTAAATCTTCTGTTAAGACAAAAAGCCCACAGCCCTCCAAATGATGCTGATATTTCCCAGTGTTGCTGAATGTACTTCAGTACTTGGACAGAAGTAAAACACCCTTAGAAAACTTACAATTTAATTAATCTGACAACCTTAAAAAATGGTTAAAGTGGAAGTCTATTGTGCAGAGTTCAGCCAGAAATCTGTGAAAATATATGCATTCTTATTTGATTATGCAGTTTATAATTATGTCTTATCTGCACATCTAAGTGCTAATCCTGCAAATATATGTGCCTAAAGTAAACTAAATGAATAATTCCCTTGTAGTCTCTGAAATGTCTGAAGTGTGTGGGTTACTTGTAGGTGTGAGCACATAGTTTCATAGTCATAGACATTCAAGATAAGTACTGTGACTTCCATGTTTTGTTGAGCTGTTGGTGACCCAAGCCCTGTTTTCCAGCTGCAAGTGCTACCACAGCACCTTCCAGGGTGAGCACCACCAGTGCCACAACCTCTGAGCCCACCACAGCAGGTAAGCAGAGCAAATGCCAACAGTTTAAATGCTGAGTGCAAAGCACTGAGGCTCCCCACAGGCACCCCCAGCGCTGGGGCAGAGCTGTGACACTGCTGATGGAGAGGCTGATGTTCCTGCTCAAAGGTTCACACCTCTGCACCCCCTTCTGTGTGTGGCCAGGCTCCTTCTGTAGCATTCTAGCTTCGGTTATTTTAAAGCTCCATAAACTGAGTAAGATAAACAAAGCAGATGGGATATTATATGTTGATAGAAGTATAAGATAACAATTATTTTAATAAGTGGTTACAATTTTTATATTATTAAGCCCAACCCTATTGTTTTGCACCACTGTGGATCTTCAGAGCCACCATGACTTCAGTAGACCTTGCAGCTCCTTGGCGATAATCATCACAATAAAATTAATACAATAATAAAATTAATTAAATTAATTAATAAAAATTGTATTATATCTAAAAATATAATTGAGAAAATATTAATTAAATATTTCTGGATTCAGTTTTTCGAACAGGAGTCAGAAACCTTGTTATAGATGACGAAACAACCTCAAGTCTGAGGGTGACATGGGACATTTCTGACCACAGTGTTCAGCAGTTCAGGGTGTCCTATCTCACTGCAGAAGGTGACCGTGCAGAGGAAGCGGTAAGAATGGTCTGTATGGGTTTTGTTATTGGCTTCATAAGCTTGTTTAATAATTGCTAAGACGTGATATCTTCTTATATGACCATTCTGTTGCAATTAGTAAAGGATCTGTGTTTGATATTACTGTGAGCTTGGACTTCAAAGTTCTAATTTTAAAGCACCTGTTGCACTGCAGGCAACAGCAGTTGAATGTAAGATCAAGGCCCAGTCATAGACATGTTTAATGAGCTCACAGTTAAAAAAGGATCTGGCTGTCTCTTTTTTCCTGTATTTTTTTTTAATTCATCCAAGTTGGGTTTTTTATTTTTAATTTTATTTTTTACTCCTAGGCATTTTTCTATCCTGAGATTGTTTTAATGACACTTAAACGTTGGTACAGGACAGTCTTAAGCAATTTTTGTTTTCCTTCAGCAATTTTCTCTCTTCCCTCTTCCCCTCACGTTATGCTGAAGCAATGAAATTAAAGTTCCAATGCAGAGTTTTCATATTTCACATTAACCCGAACATATCACAATAAAAACAGCACTTTTTAATCTAAGTGCCTGAGACTATTTGTTATTTTTCCAATGCCCTGTGATGATCAAGATTAAAGTTGTCCTACACAGAAAAACTTCTGGTCATTAAGATTTTGGAAAATATTTGAAAGAATGAAGAGTACTGCAGGTACTCTTTTAAGCATATAGGAAACAAACCAAAACACACACTCTCCCCCACAAAAAAAACCCCTCTGAGCTCCACTATTTTAACATTTCACAATTTTGAGATACTTTCAGAGTTCAGCTAGGCTAAATGCCTTTTTTAAAACCTATTTTTAAATTGTGTTTTTAAATTAGTGTTGTAGTGCTTGGTTTCCACAAAATCTGTTATAAAATGTTGAGATGGCTGCTTGTAGGTACATTTAAAAGATTAGGTTGTATATTTCAAGGTTGTTTCCTTAGTAAATAACTCAAAATACAAAAATATTCCCTGTCATTTTCCCTCTGTCTGCCACTTGAGTCACTGCTTTTCATAGGGCAATTATAGCAAAAAGATGGGTTATTCTTTTTGATTCTTAGCAGCTGACATTTTTAGCCCTATATCAGGATATTTCAATAAAAAATATTAAAAGGAGGTAAATATCTTTTTTCTAGGAAAATATGAATCTTTTTCCATTTCAGTTTTATTCATGTTTATGAGAACCTGCTAGAAATGTACTTTTTAACCATCTATTTCAGCTATGACCTGAAAATTAATTTTCCATGTAGTGGTGTCCTTTTGGAGTAGGAAACATGCTCTATGAACGTACTTATATGCTAGTATACTATATCATAAAGTGGAAAACTTGCACGGTATAATTACATAAATTGTACTGTTCTTCTGAGAATAACTCAGATTTTCTGAAATTCAGATCCCAGATTTACTGTTTCAGCTCTCTAGTTCAGTTGGATGATATAAATGTCATTCTGCTTTAGTATTCAATGACTATTATGTTAAAATGAAATTAAAACTGTAGAAAAAGTATTAAAACTGTGGCTATCAGAAGGATATCAGAGCTGACTCAAAAATTAATTAAATAAAATTATAAAACCATATGATTACGTAGGTATCTTGGCTCTATTCTCATAAATTATTTAATTTTAAGTACACTCTCAAGCTTTATTATCTTTGGTCACAATTCAGCAAACAGATTAACCACATTTCATCTTTGAAATTAATCATATGCATTAACACTGCTGGAGAAGGAATTATGTAAGATTATACTTAGAATTAGGCACATTTTATTCAAAGGAGTGAATTTAATCATGTGGTTTCAAGCACCTGAGAGGTGCACAACAGATGTCAATAAAACAACACAGATGTTAAATTTTAGGGGAGGGTTTATATGCTGAAGTACATTTTTTAGGCAGAGCCCAAAAGTTATGTGGAATTTGGGCTTACATGTACTATAGCGTGACAGTTCTGTGGTGAGTGCTTCAGTTTTTTGGCTCTGATTTCAGTGATATAAGTTTCAGTTACTCCTCCCTTTCCATAAAAATATTAATAAGCTTCTTAATTCTTGATGCAATTGGCTGAAAATCAGGGACTAGAAAATGTAATAGAATACAGAAGGGTCAAGCTCTAAACTGCATGTATGTTCTTGGGTGTGCTGTACATACCAGAAAGCTCAAATTCTTTCTCTTCTTTAAATCCAAAAATGTTTCTCACTGCTGAAAGCTATATTGATCTGTGGAAGATGATGCACATATGGAGAGGAGAGAGTTCTCAATGCTTGCATCCACTATTCTAAAAAACTCAAAAAATTTATTGGATTTTTCCAGAAACTTAGTTTGTGTATTGAATGCATGTGTATGTAAGAGGGACGTGAAAATCTTTCAATAACATTTATTAATGGTTGAAGTTCAGTTTTGATCAAAGAGTAAAGCACTTTGGCAAGTTTCAACACCTGGGTGCACTAGATAAATTTCCTTCTTTGTATCACTTGCCAAAACTAGAAGTAGTCTGAATGTGTCCTGGAGTGTTAAACTGGTGACACCTTTCTTGAGCATACGCTTCAAAACTTTGGCATCATCACGTACATCAGTCTTCTTTGAAACAGCACTTTTATAGACTTACTTTCTGCTTTTCCCACGTGAGTTTAAAGGGCTTATGATTCTCTCAACTTCTTGCCAAATGTAGTCCTTGGCTCAGGTGATAGATTCACACAGTAGACATGGGACAAGGGATGTCCAAAATGTGATGCTGGACCTTGGGATTTGCTTCCAACAGCAGCACTTCAGAGCACAGGTCTCTGCACAGGAAATACAGGATTTGTTTCTCTTTTTTACCATGGCCATACCATGTGATATAAGAGGCTTTGGAAGCTCTCTGAGATTAAATTTTACTGGCAAGTTAAGCAGTTGCAAGACTTTGCTTGGTACTCCCACCACCACTACTGTGATACTGGTTTTTGAGGCTCTGGCTAAAATACAATAATCTATTGAAGAGTTTTAGAATTAGCTGCTTATAGGGAAACCTTTTACTGTGCTTAATTCAGCAGACTGAAATATACTCTAGAACCAAAAACTGCCCAGAGAAATTGCTACACCTTCTCTACTACCAGGTTGCCTGGTTGCATTTTTCTTGCAGATCTTCCATGTTTCATGGCAGTTTGGGATCATGTGGTATTTTTGGGATGTCATCCTACTTCCTCTCCTAAATAGCTTCCTTCATTTGCTTGTCTCCACACTAGATGCAGACAAGACAAGTATGTTTTATTCCTGCTTGCTCAGTTCAATTTTTCCAGAGCTCATAACCTGATTTTCCTTCCTCCCAGGGAAGGAGGATTTTTTGTCTCCAAAGAGCAAAACAATCAGCCTTTATTACCGAGCTTCAGAAAATCTAAATATGTCCATAATAAATACATCAAGAGGATCTATTTTGTCTATACAGTAAAATAGTTCAAGTGTTTATGATCCAAACAATAGAGTGGTTTATGGACCTGTAGTGGCTCATAGGTTTAATATAAAACAGTGTTATCCCATAGGACCATTTCCTTTATTTTGTTTCAGTGTAACAGTAGATCTGTTAAAAGGGTGAATAATGTAGTGATTTATTTTACTGTAGAGCATCAATAATATTTAAAAATGCAAGCTATACAGCAATACTAGTGGAATGTGTTGTCAGAGACTATGTAAGACAAAGTGGTTTGGCTCCAGTCATTAAGCTTGGTTGTTTCTGCATTTTCTGACCCTCTAGGTTATGGTGCCTGGCAGACAAAACACTCTTCTACTTCACCCTCTGCTGCCTGATACAGAATACAAGGTTACCATAACCCCCGTCTATTCTGATGGGGAGGGAGTCAGTGTCTCAGCTCCTGGCAAAACTTGTAAGTACAAACTTTCTTCCTGTCTTTGGCCAGGATGTGTATGAATTAAAGACTTACTCCTTGTGGCCTTTTTTCCTTGTCTGTAGGAGTGTATTTTAGTATAAATGTGGGCTTATTTTGCATGACTTATATGACTGGAACTTCAAATTAATCTCAGATGATTGATTTATAAACAATGGGTTTCTTCTAACAGACGAGCTGTAATTTATATTCAAATACTCGGAGTTTGCAGAAACTTGTTCAGTAATAAAGCTGGTAAATGCTTGATAACTAGCCCACCAAGGGCAAGCCAACTAATACAGAAAAAGTAAACAAAACCTGCTGAGATGGTATCAAACCAACCATTGTACTGTTAGATTTTCTTTTGTGTGAGATCATTACTTTCTAAGGGTCATTAGAAATGCTGCTGAACTTTTATACAAAGTGATTGCATTATGTCCAGAATTCTGACCAAGTACCATAAGATTACTCAGCTGTAGCTTAAGCTTCCTCTCTACTGTATATTGTAAAAAATCCTTTCATTGTGTACTTGTAGTAATGATAGTATAATTTTATTGAAGTGTTCTCCTAATTTACATAATTTGTCTTAATTGAAATGCTATTTGTGCAGAGACTTAAATCACTTGTAAATAATTCCTTTGATTCCATTCTACAGGATTAAGTGTTCAAAAGAGCATGATTTATACATTAAAAACTTTAATGCACTTGAATTGGAAGAAACCATACAATGTATAATTATCTCTAAATTACCTTAGATTTTTAGGAAACGGAAGTAAGTTGGTTTTTTTTAAAGAAATTTAGGGACAAATTTTGGAATTAATTCAAAAATTCATTATTTGTTGATCAAAGTTTGGGGTTAATCCACCGAGTAATGCAAAGGATAATTTGATTAAGAGTTTCATCCTGATAATTTTACCTATAAATCTGAGAGTGCTGGGTATCACACGCTTTTTATTTGCATATCTTAATTTTTCTGCATAAGCTTGTATGAGATAACCTTGTAAAAGTCGAGTTTGGTTTCTTTTCAGTGCCCCTGTCTGCTCCTAGGAATTTACGTGTCTCAGATGAGTGGTACAACAGGTTACGTATCAGCTGGGATGCTCCACCTTCAGCAACAATGGGTTACAGAGTTGTTTACAAACCTGTCAACAGTGAGTTTTTAAACTGATTTTTTTGTGGTCTTCTTTGTGGACTTCTGACTGAATGTCATATTTTGCTCAATTTTGCTCTTAAATCTATCAATAGCAGTTACAGCCTTTAAAGTGTTATTAACTTTGGTGTCTCATTTTTGAATATGAAAGTTTCATACTCATAGACTGATGCAGGTTGGAGAGGATGTCTGGAGATCATCTGGTCCACCTCGCTGAACAAAACAGGCCAGCTTGGAACAGGTTTCAGTGGACCCTGGCCAGCTAAATTTATAATATCTCCAACCATGGAGATTTTAAAACTGCTCTAAGCATCTCTCCCAGTTTTTGACTACTGTCATTGGAAGTGTCTTTGCTAATACATAATAAAAATTTCCAATGTTGCAAAATTTGTCTTTTTTCTCCTACATTTTCCTGTTTGCCTCTGAACACATTCTGTCTGTGTCTTCTCTACCACCTTGCATAAGGTAGGTGTAGGCAGCAGTACATTTCCCCTTAGACTTTCTATCCTAAGGCTGATTAATCTTTTCGCAACTCTTTCAGTCTGTTTTTTCATTTTATCATGACTCTGTTTCAGAGACTGTTTGCTTTTTTCCTGTTCCTCTCTTCTGTATTCTCTTGTTTTTTAACTTACTTCCTCTCACAATAAAAGGTATTAATTTCTTCTCAGACACTTGACATTTTATTCATTGTCCATTTTGTGTGTGCTGCATCCTTTGCCCACCTTGCAGCTAGACAAGACATCCAGAATTCTTCAAATTTCTTTAGAAAAACAGGGTCCTCTATTGACAGCACATCACAGATGTGTGACCATTAAGGGACTAAAATACTGTCCAGAGACAATACTGCTGCCTGGTTTCTGAAGAGTATCCAGAACAAATAGGGGATGTGATGAAGGAGCTGTTTGCTATTCTGATTTGGGAAAGTTTCGTTCTTTTCTATTTTCATTATCTTTTTTGCACAATATTAAATGATGCTGTTGTATAAGAAATCCCGAGGGACTGTAGTGCTGGCTGGCATCTGCTGTCCCCCCTGTTGGTCCTGGCACACAATCAAACTGGGGAGATATTTGGCTGCCTCTTTAGAGCACTAGTAAGTCACTGAAGCAGAACAAAAGGGTCTTAACAGATGCCAGTGTCTAGCTCTGCCTTAATGAATCCCACTGCTGAATTTCCCAAGTGTGTTTGTTGTGTTTTCTATCCATGCAAGGATTGAGGAGAATGTCTTTGTATTTGTGTATGGTTAAAAAAAAAAAAGAAAAAAGGCAAAAAATAGCAGGAACTTTAGAAACACGTGTAATTTTTTCTAATTTAGTAGATGAACAAATGATTTTCTAATTTATTTAATTTTTTTTGCAGCTCCTGGTCCTGCATTGGAGACCTTTGTAGGGGATGATATTAATACCATTCTCATTCTAAATCTCTTCAGTGGAACGGAGTACAGTGTTAAAGTATTTGCTTCATACTCAACAGGCTTCAGTGATGCCCTAACAGGCGTGGCCAAAACCTGTAAGAATGATTTCATGCTGTTCAGTTCTCTACAAGCTGGTTTTCCTTACATCTATGGCTTTCTACAGCTCCCTGAATAAATTTTCATATGGAAGGTTTTCTCAGTCATGTGCAAACTTTCTTCCTGAAATGAAAGTCTCTCTTTCTATGACGCTATACCAGACTTTAAAGTGATCTGCTGGACATTAGCAAGAGAAGAATCATAAAACAGATATTATTTATTAGTCAAAAATATATTTGCCTAGTAGTAGATGTAAGTTTCCTTAGTGAGAAGTCTATTTAGTGTATTTTTTCCAGTTTCATATATAGGATTATTTGCTCTTTATATAACTAAGGCTCAATTTTTAATTAGATTTCAACATAAATGCTGCTGTTATGATACTTTTATACTTATTAGTAATAACTGAACTTTTTAGCAGTGTTCATTATATAGTTTTAGGTAAATTGCATAAAGTTATAAACTTTTACTTTGAAGGTTCACTTCTTTTTTACATTCTCCTTTTAGAATTTCTTGTATTTAAGTAGCTATGGACATTATATGTTAAAAATGAATTGGCACTGGTTTCACTGTAATTATATTTTCTTTTTTTTCTTGTATGTCTTATTAGAGGTATAAAACTAATTTTTTTACATGTAATTTTCAGTGTATCTGGGTGTGACGAATTTGGATTCCTACCAAGTCCGCATGACAAGTCTGTGTGCTCAGTGGCAGCTTCACAGACATGCTACTGCTTACAGGGTAGTTATAGAGTCACTCGAGGGTAAGTTACTAAATAATTCCATGTGCAGCTACAGCCCAACCCAGAGAATGGAATTGCATAGAAATTCTGTGTATGCAGTTAGACCTGGAGACTGGCTCCTGAAATACTGTGAATGATGGACAGAAGAGAGGTGTGTACACACTGACAGTTTCAGAATGGAAGTAGCATCCCTGTCCTTTTATGTCAAACACATTGATGACTTGTGCATTTTATGTCATGGACTTTCATCTATCAGTAGAGGAAAGGTGATTATCTGAATTTTTCACTGCTGTGAAGAACAGAAAATGGATAAGGATGAACTGAATACCTCAAAATTTGTAAATATACCACCAGCAGTAGCTCTGTAGGATTAGGCTAGACAGGAGAAGAGGGCAGAAGGGTAGAAAAGCTCTGAATTAATCCAGACCGTGCCCACAGAATCAGAACAATGTCCAGATTTGTTTGTTCTCATTCTATTCATGCTTCATGGTAGCTTATAGTAGCAATGTTGTTCATATGGATAAACATGACACAGTTTTATGCAGTCACACAAGGTGTCTTGATGCTTTCAGCACTGTGCATATAGAGGGTAAATTACAGCCTCTTCAGCCTCACTGATTGTCAGGTGTAGCCAGAAGACATTATGGAGAAGTCACTATTTGTGCAGACCAGCACTATTTGTGCTCTCTTATCCCAAGTAGACATCAGTGGTGTTTGGCCTGGCGGCAAATTAAAACCTGGGCTAACTTGAGAGAAGTGCAGTTAGTAACACTTAATGGGCTGTGTTAAAGGTATCATGAACAACAACACCAATCTTGTAGCAAAAAAGTAATGACCTTTCTGTGGAATGGCAAGGAGATGGTGATAAGGTTTATTTGAAGCCCTGAAATACAGACAAGCTATTCAGATAGCAGAGATCTTGGCTTACACAAGACAGCACAGACATCCCTCTCATCTGGGAGCTAGCCAACATTCTACTTTCTTCATGTAGAACTGCCACAATTGTGTTAGCTGAGCTGAAAGCACCTAAATGTGAGCAGAATAACCTAGAGTGTGAACAAATGTTTCTTATTAATAAATCTGAAGGGATTTGTTTGTCAAATCAGGTATGTGTCTGGTCAGGCAGTGATCAAATATTTTTATACTAGTGTAATACCTGATAAGCATTGAATTACTGTCTTTTTAAATACTCTGTAAAATGTGAGATCTGTTACTTGTATTTCACTTCTTCCTGCTGCAGATTTTAAATGGTGATAAAAATTTTTCTTGTTATTAAAATATGTCTTATGCTATTTCCAGTACCCAGCCTTTTTCTATTGTCAATGTATTTTCCAATTCAGAATTTAGCAGAATCAGTTTTGGAACCCTGTAAATGCTATTCCTTAACCATCTTACAAAGTGGTTACTAGTGAAAGCTGGAACATGGTACCTAGTTCAGTCTCTTTGTTGTGACCAAGCACATTAGAGATGCTGAGAACCAGGGGCATAGACAAAGGATGCCTTAGAATTGCATAATGCAACAATTCCTAGTTAGGCTCTGATAATGTAGGACTAGATCCAAAGCCCATTCATGAGAGTGATTTTTATTGCCTTCAGTTCATGGGGCAAAATTCATCTTTTTTTCCTGAAGATGTTTGACACATTCCTCAGCTCTTACTTAGTATGAAGAATGAAATGTTACAGAGATGTCTGTACAGAGGTCAATTTCCAAAAGTAAGGTAGCATGTAGTTTATTAACTTATGTCAACCTCTTACCCTTCATTTGCTGTCACATACCCTTCTTATTTATGATTTAAATTAC
Organism: Sturnus vulgaris; assembly: GCF_052056855.1. Lineage (NCBI taxonomy): Eukaryota > Metazoa > Chordata > Aves > Passeriformes > Sturnidae > Sturnus > Sturnus vulgaris. Next base: position 143,646,522 of record NC_142243.1, read on the forward strand.
ATTATTCAATAAAACAGTAAAAAAACAATGGTTTTTTGTATCTTTCGTAAATCCAGATGGAAAGAAGCAAGAAGTAAATCTTGGTGGAGGGACGGCTAGACATTGTTTCTTTGAGCTGCTGCCTGGAACCAAATATAAAATCAGTGTTCATACACAGCTTCAGGAGCTGGAGGGCCCTGCTGTGAGCATCATGGAGACAACGTGTGAGTAAAACAGAGCAGACAGAGTTCAGCCAGCAGCAATAATGCTCGATTGCTTCTCATGTTCTGCCCTTTGCCCACACACGTGCTATTCCTACACAGTTTCCTTTAGCTGAGTTATTAATTCTTCAAGTACATTGTGACTCCTCCACAGAAGTGCAGGATTCTGACACCACTGCTTTCAATTAATTGTTGTCGCATTCAACAACTCTATTGGATTCTTAATGAGTATAACACAGGAAGGATTGCTTAGTTTTCTTCATAAAAAGTCCCACCCATAAAAAAGTACGGGATACTCACAATATCTATGACTTTGGGGAAAAAAATGCAAAAAAATGAAGAGAGAAAGTTTTGTTCCTGCAGCTCTTGTTATTTAGTAAAATTAAACTAGTATTTAAGTAATTTACTGTTAAATGGGACATCGGAACCCAATTTATTTAAGTATTTTAACTTCAACTTCAACCAACCAACCAGACTTTTTGATTATTAGTGGTAGTAATACAAGACAGGCAAAAGAAGCCCCTCACAGCTGTTGATGAAGACAAGATCCTAGCGTGGCCTGGCCAGTGCTGCAGCACAGCAGGAACTGGCCTGGCCAGTGCCCAGTTCAAAGGCAAGAGAGCTTTTCCTGGGACTTGTTCACCTTTAAATGTGATTTCACAGAGGTGTATTCAGCTCTCTTAAGTGATTTAACAGGGTGTCAATATTCTAAACTAGCCAGCTGATTGGTTCTGCCAGGCCCAAAGGAAGCTGCCAAGGTCCCTACAGGGAAGTCGTGGAGTCCCTCCCCAACTAAAATCCAAACTGTGTTAAACCACGACACTTCCAGGGTGAATAAAAACATACTTTGTTACTGAGGACTTTTGGTGAGAAAGGAAAAGGACACAGACCTTTTTCAAAACGAATTATGGATTCTAAGTCAAGAATAGTGCTGGCACATGGTCTACTCCACTGAGGAATCTCAAAAAGGCGCAGTTCCAGTAGTAGTTCAAAGTGTTATTAGTATTATTTTTATTAGTATTGTGTCATTCACCTGAATATACAGCCATTAATTGTTTTGTATCATCTTTCAGGTGACATTTTTTGTGTGCACTCACCTACATTTATCTCCAACTGCATAACTAGTTGATTAGAGATAATGGGTTTTTTTAATGTGAAGTAGAAAATGCTGTTTATTACAGATATCAGGCTTTAAGCATGTTTGACTATTCCCTCTTTTATTCTCCAGTACCACTTCCTACTCAACCACCAACAACACCTTCAACACCACCTCCACCACCTACAATCCCACCTGCAAAAGAGGGTAAGTGATACATGTGTGAGTTTCTAGTAATTTTAAAGTGTTGATGCAATGTTTTTCTGCTTCTGATGGTATTTTAGATCTGTGGGGAGCAAATCTCACAGGACATTTGCTGCAGAAACACTGCAGCTGGCTTAAATTTAATGAGCCAAAAATCTGACCTCATTATTGTACTGTTAAAATTTGCTGAAAGGGTGGTTAGTATATGTGACACTTCCTTTTTCCAAAATCCCTAAACCATACGTATTTTGCAATTGAAGCAGACATCCTAGGGTAATTCAACTTCAAAAATATGTCTAAAAATATGTCTTAAAATATGTCTACTTTAGGTAATGTGAAAAGTAGTGACCATGTTCAGACTCTCCTCTTTAAATGTGGATTTCTTTTTATTATTATTTAAATGTGTAGTGTTTTGTACAGAAGCTCATAATATTTCTGTGAGATGAGCATTATTGGTGGAGACTGAGGATCAAGTACATCAGCTTGAAGTCGGTGGACCAAACTGACATGTTGAAATAGAGAATTTAACCCAGAAGCACAGGGAAAAAAGACCTTGTGTGTGTGTGCTTAGAACTGCATGGGAGCAGATAAATGAGGGGTTTTTGTTATCCAAGAGCCTTGGATTATGTGGAGTGCTGAAGGTTCCCAGTTCCCATAGAAGAGTGAGAAATTTGTGTGAGCTCTTGCAGGCCATTTTGCCTAAGAAGGTGCTGGAATAAGATGAGATGAGTGAAACCTGCATTGCTCCTACACAGTGCTGTTGAAGTGCATTAGACACTGCAGACCTCAGGGTAACTTTTGGAGTGGAATAGTTTCCCAGTAGGAGCCTCCACAGCTGAAATTCTGTCATCTTGCTTACTGTATCATGCTAGGAATCTAGCATTGTATAAGTTCATGTGTGACTTTGACTTAAAAACCTAAATAAAAGTAGAAATTATTAGCCAGACTTTAAAGAACAACTGAAGTGTGTTCTGTGATCAGATCTATTGGTGCAGACAATTCTCCCTTACAGAGCTCAGCTGGTTCTACACCTGCCCTGTCAATGCCAGCACGTCTGTTGGCTGAAATATAACTAGCTAACATTAAACAAGGGCTTTTCATGATGGTTGCATTTTCTTAAGTGATTTATGAGATTTCATGAGGAGTTGAGGCATTGTTCTCATTCCAAAATTCTTGCTTTTCTTCCTCAGTGTGCAAAGCAGCCAAAGCTGATCTGGCATTCCTGGTGGATGGCTCATGGAGTATCGGAGATGACAATTTCAATAAGATAATTAACTTTCTCTATAGCACTGTTGGAGCTTTGGATAAGATTGGTCCTGATGGAACACAGGTAATCAATGTTTGCAGAGATGGAGGGTGCATGGACTTGACAGGGTATTTTAGACTAGACCAAAAGTTAAATGAATCAAGAAGTAACTGACATAATTTCACAGTTCTGTGAAAATACAAAGTGGTCTAAGTCAGTATCTTTTTTCAATACCTTTTTATGCACACCATATGTTAAAATTCACAATATAAATTTTGGTAACGCGAGGGCTACGAATCATTTCAGTCTCCTCTAATTCTAATGATACTTAAGTTTGTTAATGCATTTGGTACTCACTGTAGTGTTTAGTTATAAATAAGCTAAAAATGGCATTGATAAGGAAAAATAAAAGTTCTGTTATTTTAAATCACATGCTGTACGGGATCTACAGTGCTTGAAATAAAATTTACAATGATTGCTCAATTTGTGTATTTGTTTAGAGAGGTACTCCAGAACAAATTATTGGCAAATATGTTACTGTTTTAAGTGTTACCTGTATAATATGTGGTTTGGGATCTCACTGGAAATTAATTTTAACTTGTCCAAACTCTGAAGAATACTTAGTTTTTACTGTTTCTTGCTACACAGCTATTTTCCCACAATAAAGTTAATGGTGCTTCAGAAACTTTGTCACAAGTTTAAACACAATAGCTCCTTTTAAATCAGGGGCACTACTTATGGATTATGAAGATAAATATATGCTTTCTGCATTCTAGGGGTTTAGTGTATAGTATTGTAATACAGGGTCTTAACTCTTATAGTGTCATATTTAACAGAGGCAATATTTCAAAATTTATTCCTGAATCTTTCTATTACTTACTTCAGTCTTGCTCCCTAGCTTAAGTTACTTATGTGCAGTTATTAATTCGTGGAGACTGAATTAAGTCCCAGCAGTTTGGAGTGCGAATAACTGTACACATGTGAGCAGCTATAACCAGGATTTTGCTTTTGGGCTCGATTATGCTTTGGCTTCTGCCAAAGTGGGTATTACTATTCTCATCCTGTTTGCTGCAAAATGAAACCAGAAAGTGTTATAGGGCTGCCAAAATTGCGGAGAGCAAAACTGAACTTTATTTTAGTGAAGGCTTTCTTAAAGAGAAAAAAAGTCTGGCTTCAATTTAAGGATGAAGCAAAGGTACAAGATAAATCCTAGTTTTAAGTGGTCAGATTCACTTACTTTTTGCTCACACAGTGGGTGGTGCTTTGGTAATGAACATCTTCTATGTGCACAGGTGGCAATAATTCAGTTTAGTGATGATCCCAGGACAGAATTTAAATTGAATGCATACAAAACAAAAGAGACTCTTCTTGAAGCTATTCAGCAAATAGCCTACAAAGGAGGAAATACAAAAACAGGTGAGAAAGGTCGTGATTGTAATGCATATTTCCTTCCACCCCCACCCCACTTCTCTAAGCAGTATTTCTCCATTTGCTAAGTGGTTAAATTAATCACTGCAAAACCAGTGATAACATCCTATCTTCAGTGATAACACTGGAGATGAAAGGCTGGGCTCTGAAATAAGAAAGTCTTTGCAATCTGTGGTTTACACATTTCAGCCCCTACTGCTGCATACTCATCCTAGTAACCAACAGTAATGACAAGGATCAGGGAGGCAGGGAGAGGGGCAGGAGGGCAAAGCAAATTAATTTTGGGGTAGTGGAAGGTGGAATGGGTAGTAATATTAAATCAGCTTGGCAAGTGACCAGAAAAGTGAGAAAGGAGAGAGGGTGGGAGACAGCTTGCAGGGCACATAGAAAACTGAAGAGTGGAGGGTCTGTTTGGTTATAAGCCAGGACAGTTAAACCTCTGTGGGATGTTTGAGACTGGGAGGAGAAACATGACTGTTAATGTTGCCTTTTAATTAATCCCTTAAGATAGCTTTCTAATATAAAGAAATTATAGATGAGGGTGTAACGGGTTAAAATCTGCTTTGGTTGGAAACCATAGGTTTTATTATTTTCAGACTGCACAGAATTGTCTTGCTGCTGTTGCATGGCACCTATTTTCAGCATTATCAAAATAACTTTCCATTTACTACAATGACATTCTCAGTTGTTAATGTAGATAGTACCCTACAATCCAGAAAAAGAAAGATTCTTTATCTCTAACCCAGCCAGCAGCTAAATACCACACAGTGCTCACTCACTGCCCACTCCTACCCTGGTGGGATGGGAAGGACAATCAGAAAAGGGTAAAGCCTGTGTGGGCTGAGACAACAGTTTCATATTTGAAATAAAGTAAAATAAAATTGTAGTAATAGTAATTAAAAGGGGTATAACAAATAGAGGGAGAGAAACCCCAAGAAAAACAGATGATGCTCAGTACAGTTCCTCACCACCCACTGACTGAAGCCCAGCCCATTCCAGAGCAGGGATTGGCCCCTCCTGGCCAACTCCTCCAGTTTATACCCTGGGCAGGATGTTCTCTGGAACAGAGATTCCCTTTGGCCAGTTTGGGTCAGCTGTCCTGTGCACACTCTCCTCCAATCTTCTTCTGCAGCTGCTCAAGAGCAGAGAGTGAGACACTGAAAATCCTTGACTTTTCAGTGTAGAAAGCACAGCTTAGCAACAACCAAAACATCATTATCAACATTAGCCTCAGAGGGATTCCAAAATTCAGCACTGTACCAGCAATAAAGAAGAAAATGAAGTCTATCCCAGCTGAATCCAGGACACCCACACAAATCATGTTTGCAAGCTTCACTTTCTGGATTGAAAAATGGATGGCCAAAGGCATTGGAAGGTGAAATGTTACAGTCAAAATCAAACTTTTCTAAATCTTGATTTTAATAACTACAAAATGAACTAATTGACAGACTGCTCAGGACACAACAGATTTCTCATTATATATATGTCTAACATGTGATATGGGAAGCCAATAGAAATCAGATTTAACTCATAATCAATGTCAATTTTTGTGTTACAGGCAAAGCCATTAAACATGCACGAGAAATGTTATTTACAGGAGAGGCAGGCATGAGAAGGGGCATTCCAAAGGTTTTGGTTGTCATTACTGATGGGCGATCACAGGATGATGTGAACAAAGTCTCCAGAGAAATGCAACTAGACGGTAAAATGTGTGGTTTAAAAACAATTTACATATTCTTTTTTTTTCATTAATTGCTTGTACATAAGTGTGGGCATGAGGTAAGGATAGCTTTTGCTCCAGATTTTCAGTTTTAAAGAAAACAGCAATTGCTGAGAAACTAGTGTAACATGAGAGCAGGTCAGAAACAGTGTAAGAATTTTCAATGGACCTCTTATGTAGAAAACAAAATAGTTCAATTTGCTCATAACTACAGGACTACATTTTATAGATGACAATCCAGATTCTCAGGATCATATTCCCCAACTACTTCATTCTGGGAACAATTCCATTGACTACTACATGATTTTAGCACTACTGCCAAAATGAAAAATAATTCCATTAATTGCCAAAAATATCCAGAATCCAATCACATCCTAGTGATATTCTAATTACCTCTAGGAATTTTTTTAAAGCTTCAATTTTAGAGCTTTAAGCAGCCACATCATGTTGTGAGTCTAACTGTAAGAACTGGATTAATTGTTGTAGAAGTTTGTATTAAAACCCAAAGGGCACAGTGTGCCACCTGAAACAAAACTTAAAGGATGAAAGAAAAAAAAATCTTCATTTTAATGTGATGTGACCTAAGGAGAAATTACATTTGCGCCTTTCATTTGCTTTTAGCTTTGATAGCTGAAGTTCCCAGTGTATTTCACTGATTTCTGAAACCAAATGTAATTGTCCAGCTTGGCTGCCTCCCTGTTTTGTTGCTAGTTGCTGAGTGTAGGAACTTCATGAATAAAGCATATGACAAAATAGTGGACTTCCATAACCTGTTTTAAGTAGCAGTCAAGAAAACTGTGTATTTGTGAATAAATTGGAGTTTGTGTCTAAGCTGAACAAAAACCGTTCATCTCTCAGGAAAGTCTTGCAGTTTCATTATTAGCTCCTGGACGGGGAATGACCTGCAGAGAAGATGGCACTTTGTGAGGGTTCAGTTGCTGGGATGTGGCACAGAACTTCCCCTCTCCCATTTCCTCAGGAGTGGGCAATGAGGCTGCAGATAGGTTGGAGCAGGCACTGATGGGCATCTGTGATGGAGGCTGGCACAAAGAGGTGCTGATCTCGGATGAGACATGAAGACATTGTTATAATGTATAAGTCAAAGTTTTGTTATGCTAAAAGCTCTGCAGAAGGTGATGAATGCCCCTCTTCCTCATTCAAATTTAAAGATAATGTTGCTTGACTGGTATAAATTTGTGACTGAGCCGTGCTAGAACAGTATATCCATTAACTATATTCAACCTGATATACAGAGGTTTTTTCCTTCATCTCATATGGAAAGGAAAAATATCCAGCCAGATATAGAGAGATTTTTTTTCCTTCATCTCTTATGGAAAAGAAAATGTTGAAAAATTTAATGGCTCATTTGTTGCTCCTGAAACACGTAGGATACTGTTTCCATTTTATTTAAATCTTCTAAGTCAGGCTCAAATTTTGAAAAATATTCATGCTAAATATATAGAACAGATTCAACCAGTGCAGTTAAATTGCTGATGAAATGCGAAAGTATTTATTTCAGTGTTCACTCATGAGACAGCTTGAGCTTGAAATCATATAAATACTAACACATAGCACAAAAAATCTGTAAAGGACCTGCAGGAAATTAATTTTTCTACTTTGTATTTATTCTGTACTTCATACATGGATATTTTTGTGTAATACAGTATAACATAAAATTAGAAAAACATTTAAACATATGCTAAAACTTTAAACTACAGAGTAGTCATATATCTTCAAAAAACGCTTAAGGTTTGACTTGAAATAACTAATTAAGCATAAATATTTCACATAAATAAGAAGAAATATTTCACAGAGAATATTTTACTTTTATTTTAGGTTACATAAGTGAATTTTCTCATGCTATAGGATAATAATAAAATGTCCATGTTTAATCAGGAAAGGAGTCAGTACAAATATACTTGTGTTCATACTGTGTTTCCACTCTCAAAATCAATGACTCACAGAAGTGTTCTTTTTTGTTCTACAGGTTTTACCTTTTTTGCTATTGGAGTGGCTGATGCTGACTACTCAGAGTTAGTTAATATTGGCAGCAAGCCCAGTGAAAGACATGTCTTCTTCGTGGATGACTTTGATGCCTTTACAAAGATTGAAGACGAGCTGATCACTTTTGTTTGTGAAACTGCATCAGCAAGTTAGCCATTTTGATTTGTTTGTTTCTAAAACAGCTGCTAAATACAGGGGAGATAGTAACTATTAATTTTCTATTAAGACATATTCTTGAGCTTTTTAATATAATTTATTGCTGACATTATAATTCTAATTTTATTTCCACTGAAGATAAGGAAATGGAGGTATTGTGACTTCAAAATAAGTAATGGTTGTTTCTATAAAGCCAAAATATAGCCTTTGGTTGTCAAAAACACATTTCAGATGTTGTTGATATTTCAGAATTAAGTTAATTATATTTTGTTTTCTAGGCTACTATAACCCTCTCTAAGAGTACTGCTAGCTACATTCATTCTTACTCAGGTCACATGGTAATTTATTACTAGAGATCCAGTCATTAATGTTTGTATTATGAGAGAAAGTAGAGAGAAAGTAGCCTAACCAAAAGCATAAAACACACTCAAATTCTGAAATCTGTGAGAAAGCCACACTTCCGTCTCTTTATGAAAATTAAAGAATAGACATTCCAGAGCAACACTTAATGATTATTGGTCAGAAATTTACATGCTTTGGGTGTGTGCCCACAATATATTTCCTTGGGTATAAGCCAGGAAGCAGGCACTGTGTAGCTGATGTGAATCATTTGTGGTTGTTAGGAGTCCTTGTGCATAGGGCTGTGAATTATCATGAGACTGTGAATTGTCAGAGAAGGTAAGCAAAAATAATGTTGCTTGTGAGCCATCAGTTCTGAGATTTTGACCATAACCTCTACTTGTAATGGTAGAAAGAATGCTAAACACTGACAATACTCAACAGTATCATTTATTGGTCATTTGTGCTTGTTTTCTAAAAGTGATCTTCAGATATGAGTATCCTGGGGTGCCACATTTGGTTGATATGCTGCTTTAGGCTTGTTGATTTCCCAGGGCACCTTTCCTGAAATACATTAACGACCTTGCTTCCCTGTCGAAAGAAATGTATAAATCAGATTTACAGCTATTTAAAATGTGAACACACATCTTAAGGACTGTTCTGGTTTCTCTTGCTCATGAAAACTATTGTGGAGTTTGAAAAGGTACAGAGAATGTCAGCTGCAGTACTTGAACTTGACATGGGTTAGGCTGGAGAAGCTTACAAACAGAAAATCAGGGAACACTTGGTTAAACCTCAGTATAAGATGTACTTTATTTTATGCAGCAGGCAATGACTTTGTTGCCTTTTTTTTCAACAAATTTAAAATTGCTGAAGAGGTTGTGAAGGCAGGTAAATAGGGAGGATTAGACAAATCAACAGACAAGAAATCCAGAAAAATATATTATATGGAGCACAAAGGGAGCACCCCTTAATATCTTTGCTACAATCCCTGGAGATCCTGAGAAACATCAACAGAATGGAGTAGAAAGCAGTCAGGTTTGCCTGCCCTTCCTCCCCAACATCTCCTATTGCAGCTCTAGAGGGTAGAGTGCTGAGTTTAGGGCTGAGTGCATGATTGTTCTGACTCAGTGGGACATTTCTTGTATGCTTAAATATATCTTCTTTTCTTTTCCAGCCTGCCCACTGGTAGTTAAAGATGGCAATAATTTTGCAGGTACAGTATTTTTGTGTTCATTTTTGTTTCTGATTTATGGAATAATTTTCATTACATTATTTTCACAGTGTTAGGAAATACATTTCCCTTTGTGCTAACAGGAAATGAAACTCTTGGATACAATTGGCGTTGTCCTTTTTTTGTATCCTCTAATGCAGTATTAATTTAAATTAATAAAAGATACCTTTTGATATCTTCCAGGATTTAAAATGATGGAAATGTTTGGTTTGGTTGAAAAGGAGTTTTCAGCTGTGGAAGGGGTTTCCATGGAACCTGGTACATTCAATGTTTTCCCGTGTTACAGACTGCACAAGGATGCTCTGGTATCCCAGCCTACCAAGTATGTATTCAGCTATAAATACTCAAAAAACACATGAAGATAATTTTCTCGTGCAGGCAATTATTCATTTCAGGGACTAGTATTTTTAAGTAAGAAGAGCAGAGGTGCTGTTGTATATCTGTGATACACTCATGAATAGGAAATCTATTTGGTGCTCCGACCCTTCAATCAGTTTATTTTAAAAATAACAGTTGCAAGTAAAAGTAGGTAAGCCCACTGGTTATTTTGATTTTCCCATGAGCCCCTTTCAGGCCTGTGTCTGTGTAACACCTGGCAATTTCATGCAGGTCTTTGTCTGGGCAGATTGCAGTCTGCAGCACTTTGTGAAGGGCGCCTCTGGAATGCAGGTTGAAGTCTCATAGAACTCAGCCTGTCCTTGAAGCAAGGGTCAGAATGAGAACCTGCTTCAGCTGTCCTCAGTCACTTTTACTGCAGTCTATGTCCAGCCATTGGTTACAAAGGAAGATTAATCCACTTAGGTTGAAGTGAGTCTGTGTGAAACCCATCTAGTACCTTCCTGGGAGGCAGGACATCTTTCAGTCACAAGGACTATATCTTGGGAGGCTTATGGAGGAGGCCATGAAAAATCCCCTGACTGAATTTACAGTCATTCCTCAGAGAGGAAGTGATGGAAACCCTGTTTTTTGTATGAACAATGTCCATATTGTGTTGGATTCCTCTCAGTCCAGACCCCCACTTTGTATTAAGTGACACCAGAGAGAAGCAGTGGCTGTGATGTATTACACGTGGGAAGGTGTAAAGAAAAATATTCTTTAGCTAAGATAAATAAGAAAGAAAAACAGTGGGAAGTTGAAGGTTTATATGAGTGTGTGATTATCCTGTTGTGTCCCAGTTGGATCTGTACTTCTTGGTGCTGTTTCACATTCTCCTTGTTATGTTTCCTCCTGGGCCTTGATGGACTGAGATGTTGAGGGATTAACATTTCTCACTTCTTTTTCCCTTTCTGCTTCTTTCTAATTTGATCTTCTGCCTTTATATGCTATTATCTAGCTGCCACCCCAGCCCAGTCTTACTGCTTCATTAGGCTTTCACTCCTTTTTATGGTTCAGAGAACACCTTTCTCTGCATGATCCACAGGTACGTCTGAAAAATACCACTTGGCTTTGTCACCTCATCTGTGCACTGAATGCCATTGGCTTTATTCTCCTTTTTCAGCTCTGTGTCCTCAAACCTTGTTTTTAACCCACCCTGCTTATTGAATTGACTTTCCTTCTTGTGCAATGGACTGACTGTAAAGGCTTTTTTCTTTTACCTGTTGAGTTCCCTCTCTTTCTCTATGGGAAATGGGCAGTGTAACATTACATTTGATCATCTACTGACACTGTGCAGAATATATTGATGATACATCATGTTAACTTTCTTTTCAGATGATTCATATCTATACTTTTTTATGTACCAGAAACACTTAAGAAGGAATGGGTCGTATTTGGGGAGAATAAATTGCTTGAATAAATCTTGAGACTTCTTTCAGATCTCCTTACCATGGTTTTAAGGAATCAGATTAATTAACATTTAACATACAGTCAGTTGTCTCAGACACTTGTCCAGATGTTTCACTTTGGGACTTGGCAACAAAAGGTTAAATTAAATTTGAAGTAAGAAATAATGAATTTTTGGAAATGACTTAAAATAAAGTACTTCTTTTATATGATAAACTTCCTCTCTCCTCTGCATAAATTCTAGGAAACCAGATTGTGTTTCAGTATGTGTTCTGTTCTGACCTCACTTTCTTTTATTTTGGCTTTAAAATATATAGACTCTATTCTCTATGTTTTATAAAGCTTCCTATAAGAGTCTGTCACTGCTAATTTTAATCCATTTATAATGGTTTAATGACAAAGGACATGTGTATTGAGACTGGTCTTCCAAGCAATTGTCTCCTAAATCAGACAGTTTCAAAGGTCCTGAGAGTGGCTATTGTTTGTTAAAAGCTTTAAATTTAATTAATTTCAGCTTCATTTCCAACTGACCTGTGATTTGACTTTCAAATTAAAAAAGAAAGTTAAATTTTTAAGGTCAATTTTGTAAATTTCAAGGGAAACTATAACTTCTACTTTCTTCATAAGCATTCTTTTAGCATTATCAAATTGAGTAGCTTTTATAAACACTTTTACTGCTTCTCAGTCTCGATTTATAAGGAAATATACAGAGTAATAGAAAGCATGTCAAGTGAAATTCTGACAAGTAGATCACTAGATTTCATGTTGTTTCAGTTTCAAAGACATTATTTCTCTTACAGGTATTTGCATCCTGAAGGTCTCCCTTCTGATTACACCATCACGTTTCTCTTCCGGATACTCCCGGACACACCTCAGGAGCCATTTGCTCTGTGGGAGATTTTAAATGAAGCATATGAACCACTGGTTGGAGTTATTTTAGATAGTATGTGTTTTGTGTTTTAGCAGTGATTTTAACTGTACAGATGATTTATTCTGTGTCTAGTTTTATTATTGCCAATGTTTCGATCTGGTACCAGAACAAGCACCTGAATCTGGCAGGAGGTGATCTCTAATGCATGTTTTTTAGATTCAGTTTAACTTTAAATTAATTTGGAGTTAGAGTCAAATTTTGACTTAACTGCTTTAAACTGAATTCCAAAGATCTATACCAGATGCAATTTGATGTGAGGTACTCATCTGCTTTTAAAATTTCCAGTGCTTTGAATCTGATTCTGATCCAGTCTGTCTTGATACAAGCCAGTGGTCCTGGGAGCATATGCAGAGGAAAAGCAGTCTGGTGAAAAGCAGAGTTCGAACCACAGACATGAACTCCTGATGGCTCTTCATTTCTGCTTGGTTTTACTTTCACAATTGTGAAACAGGGATTATAATTTACAAGGTTTTACTGTTGAGAAGATGAAGCTACTGTGATACCTGTTCTTCATAGCTGCCAGTTTATCACCTTGAAATGGGTGGGAATGAGGCATTTAGATGGCTTGAGGAAGAGTTTTTCATGTCCAGCTCCCACAGAGAGCTAATGGGAGACTAGAACCAGGTAGACATGGGTGAGGTAGACTCAGAACTGCTGGTCCATCCTTCCTGTCAAACCAGGAAAGAGCGTTTCTCTGATATAAATTGTTACTTCCAGGTCAGTATGTTGTTTTGGAATTTGTTTTACTAACATTTGAGCTGTCACTATTGATCTGCTTTGTTAAATGCAAATTGATCCTTTCAAATATTGTATCAGGACTTTTCTTTAATACATAGCCCTTAATTTTGATCTCACACAGATGGTGGAAAAACTCTGACTTTCTTTAACTATGACTACAAAGGAGATTTTCAAACTGTAACTTTTGAAGGTCCTGAAATAAGGAAGATATTTTATGGGAGTTTTCATAAGGTTAGTAATAACAGTAGGGGAAAAAAGCACTGTGAACAAAAGCTTGTGAGTTTTTCATGTTTCACAATAATGTTTCACGAGATCAATTACTGCCAAAAAAGTGTATTTTGCATCACCTGCCTTACTGTCATAAGTTTCTGCAGTATTAGATTAACATTGAACAAATCATAGGTTTTTATCACGAAGCTGATGTGTTCAGTTTTCATCTCATACTTTTTGCCTGTTTTAGAGTTCATTTAAAAATACCTATCTTGAAAAGTAATTTAGAAACAAATCAGCTTTTCCTTTTAAGATTTGGGTTGGCAGTCTCGCTCAAAATAAAATGTCTAGAAAAAAATAGTTTTTTCATCAGTTGTAATTTTAAAATAAATTTTAGCAGCTATGCCATGTTGAACTTTCCTTTGTTATTTGAGAATTTTTAACATTCTTTCTGAAAGCAGGTGTAGCAGTGTTGGGATTGTAGCACCTATTTGTTGTAGAAGGTAGTTTTGTCACTGACTTTTTTTCCTGATGTTTGGATCTTTCCTAGACAAAACAAACCTTGAGTGTTTGCTCATGACAGGACACTTGTGGCTAGTCCTCCCTACTGGGAGTGTCTGCTGCACCAGTGAGGGACAACAGAGTATGATCAAGGCAGAAGAAAATAATTTAGTTGTTGTGCTCTGCTTTCTGTACTGCATTTGATGTGATTTGATTTTTTCAGTGTGAAAACTTCACTATGAAGCTTTTGCTGTCAATGTATAATTTACAAACTAAATTTTGCTGCTTAGGTTTGGCTTTTGCAAGTGGCTGGCTATAATGGCTGTAATGGTGAAAATCCACTGCTCTATGCAAGGAATGACCACATAAATCAAGGGGTCTGTGGGATCTGAGTGGTATATGAACACTGCGTACATCTTCTGTTGGGACAAAATATTTACTTATTGAATAAATTATATAAGTTGCAAATTTCTTTGCAGATGTTCCAGGAGTAGAAAAATAAACGAAATTCATTAAACAGATTGCAATCATAGAATAATTCAGGTTAGAACTGACCTCTAGAGTTCAGCTAGGTTATTTGCTTTGGAGTGTTCTTTGAGTTTCATTAGCAAACATGGAGTTAGGAACTCATTTCAAAAAATGCCCCCCTTTTCCCAAGGAAAGAACACATACATCCCATCTGCTCCTTTGTATGTTAAAGCATCTTCTCTTTTGCTTAGTTGCATGTTGTCATCAGCAAGACCACGGCCAAGATAATTATTGACTGCAAGGAAGTGGGTGAGAAGACCATTAATGCAGCAGGGAATATTAGTTCTGATGGCATAGAAGTGCTGGGGAGGATGGTGAGATCCAGAGGACCAAGAGACAATTCTGCACCGGTGAGTGGAACAGTAACAACTCTTTCTAACATTATCAATATATTAAAAAACAACAGTTTGGGAACTTTGCAGTTACTTTTATCTTGAAGCTAAGTATTTTAAAAGATAAAGTCTCAGTATTTCAGAAATTCTGCAAAAGCCAGCAGTAGTTGTCAACTTGGTAAAATCGATTTTTTATTATTTTAATAAATGGAATCAAAAGTTCATCATTGTTGAAATTTTATTCTCAAAAACATATGTAAACACAGTTCATACGTTCAGATATGACTTATTTTCCAAATTTAATTACATAGAGTAATACAATGTATAACTCCTTTGCCTGAAATTATTTAAACTTTGGGATTTAAATTTTTTTGTAATTATTCCTCGTTTCTGTTACTCCCTCTGATTCTTTGTTTGCCCCTTAATTCACTGTCTGTTCACTAAAAAATCGAACTGTTTTGGCACAAACTGTCCTCAAAAGCTCCCATCTTAGTATACCCAGCTCTTTTATAATATAAGACATTTTCAGTGTGAAAGGTCTCCCCTCTCCCCCAATTTAAGTGCTCAATCATTCCTCTGAAATTATTCTCTAAAAGTAGTAATTGGTTGTTCTTTTTGGATGGCAACCAGTGAGAGCCTTTCCATTTTGTTTCGTTTGGGGGGGGGTTGACTTTTTTGTGTGTTTGCTAATTTTCTTTGAACTTTCTTGACCCTAGAATGAGGTTAGCAGAGAATGTGAACCTTGAACCAAGGATTGATTTGAATAGGAAGGAGGTTTCAAATATGTATTTGCTTGGTAATATATGAAAATACTCTTGTTTAGTAAAAAATAAGCCCTCAGAATATGTCTCTGTACAAAAAAAAGCTTTTAGGACTCAAACAGATGGATAATAATTATATGAAGCCTGTAAAGACAATTACACAGAGAAACCTTTGTAGTCGCATTCCAATAGAAACAGAAAAAGACAGACTTAGGAAATCTTGGAATTAGAGAAGGCTTTGTAAAGAAGTGGAAAGAAATGTGTCTTTTGTTAGGACATAGTAATCTATACAAAAAAATTCAGACTGCCCACTCACTGAAAAATTTGATTTTGTTCAAATGAAGTGTAAAGCTGATGTAAGATTAGAAATGTGCAGATGAAGATGAAAATTCCTTAGTAGTGTTAAACTGTCTTCTAGCATTACCATACATATCAAATCAGAAACAAATCAAGAAAGCACTCAAATACCATCCTCTGAAGTCTCCGTTCTGCACAATTTATTTGAGTAGTTCTTCTTTGAATAGTCACATTTAAGATGTGAATGAGCTGATTTCCTACTCCAAAATTTGGAGGACATCAAAGGAATCTAGTAGGAGGCAAGATAGAGGGTCTCAGAACGGCCACTAGATTAGTAGGTCTCTTAATTTTAGAGATTCTTATTACATAAAATAAAAGTAAGCAGTCAGTTACTTTGGAACAAAATTATGGATGTTTTGTTCTAACTGTATTCACATAGAACAGTTTAACATTTTCAGAATGTTTTTAGTGTCTTTTTAAAATAAATCAATAGAGCATTCATTAGAGTTTTCCCAGACATTTCAGTTTTGAGGAAATTAATTGTATAATTGTACCAGAGTTTTCTTTCCCATCAGTGTATACAGTGTACAATGGTAAAATGAACAGGCAGAGATAGTTAGATAGATTGATCAATCAAAAAGGGAATTAGGCTCAAAGTGCCTAATCTTTTTAACACTCCTGAATGAGTCATCTCAGGATTAGATTGTAGCCCAAGCAGTGAAACCTGACTAGGGCCTGCAACAAGTAATGTTTTCTGTTCCTTCAGTGGGATTTAATTAAAAGTCCATCTTTTAAAACATTATCTACAATTCACAGACCTTCTCTTTATTGATGCTTCCTTCTCTTTGAACTTTAATTTGTTTGCTTGCATGTATAATGTACTGTTAATAGTATTGTCTAATGTGATCTGTTGAGAAACATTTGCAGAACTGCAGACTGATTAGATGAGGACTTTTCCACCTTACTGATTCTGCTTGCAGGGCTGGATATTTAGAAAGCAAAATTGCTATGAATGCAGAGACTTATGAATAAATGTTTAGCAGTCGCAAAGAAAGCTTTGTTTTAGGTTTTAGCTTGAGTCAGAACAACCCACATAATGTTTTTAAAAAAGGATACTGAGTCATCTAACATTTTGTTGGTGAATACAGCATTTCAGAAAATGTCTGTTTGCTCTTTAATTTACACTAACATACTGTATTGCTATGGATGTCCAGATTGCCTAGTCCAGACAAGAGGAGTGCCCATACACACGCCTATGTATAAATTTAGCTAGTGCTGTCATCCTACAATTGTTCAGGATAACAGAGTAGCTTGGGATGGACTGGGTTATGGAAAATAATGGCACTACAACTTCTAACTTCTAACTTCTGAACCTAAGGCTCTGTACAGAACCAGCTCTGGGTGTGTGGCATCCCATTTCTGGGATGTCTGATTTTCTTCGGGGCAGTACCATGCAAATGCCCAGGCATTCTGTGTCTCAGAGCAGTGTGTGCCTGCACTTTGATCTGCTGCTGCACTCAAGCTAGTGACACCTCTGGAGTCAGGAACTTAGGGATGTGTGGCAAGGAGGGAGGCATCTAAGTGGCTCCACGTGGAGCCAGCTTCCATTTGACACAGGCATGGACACGACTTGCTGGACTCAGGGTGGGTCTCCGTGGAGCCAAACTGAGAGTCCAGATGCTGCCTCCATGCTGCACTTCAGCTGTCTGAGGTGTTTTGCATGGTGCCAGCTCATTGTGTCTACATCTGTAGTACAGCAAATCTACAAACCAGCTAATCTGCTGGAAGGTGAGGAGAATGTCTATTTATATGAAAGTATGCCTTTATTTAAAATACAATATTTGATGGTTTTTTATTTAAGAAAAAATGAGGTAAAACCAGAGATGCACATATGTAGTTCATTTTAACAGATTTAGAAGTAATGCAGTTATAAGAAAATTTTAAAATGCATACTCTGTTCTGATCTTAAAATAGTGCCACTGAAAATAATGGGAACAACCCAGAGTTCTATCTCTAGCAGTTCCTCGAATTTTTTAACATGTGGGGTTAATTTAATGGGATGTTCTGTTCCATACCACTCTCTATTCAGTATGCACATAAACAAGGCACGGAAAAAGAATAGAAATAGTAACAGAAGAAAGCTTCATCTCTCTAGATCCTTTTGTTCAGTCAAAGCTGTAAAGGAGATAATTGGTTTTACCATTGAGTCCTATTCTGTATATTGTTTCTGTATATATAGCAGCCACTATTTTTAGCAAATATGTGTGTTCTTGCAGATTAAATTCTTGTCCAAACCATGTTCCCAGACCTGTGATGGGAATTTTCTTTTCTGCCCAGTGCTGTCACGTGGTGAGCAAGCTTTTCCCCATTCTTAAGCTATCATTGCCTGGGGATAATATGGATAAGAGAGGGCATATTCTAAAGTAAAATTAAACTGGAAAAAAAGAGAAATATTATTTGTGGCTCAGCTCCAGTATAAGTAATAGTCTACAGAAGACCTTGTCCCAGATAAAATCTGAACAGCAGACCAGAGGGTTAAGAGGAATTATTCACAGAAGCTAAACTTTCTTTCGCCTGACTCTTGATGTCTATTTTGCTATAGAAAGATATTGGAAGACACCATTGGGCAAAATAAGGAATTTAAGCAAGGAGTGGGGAAAAATTCAACAAATGCATACAGCATTTAACCTTGAACAGGTTTGCTCAATTCATGTAACATCTGATAATTCAGATGAGTTGGTTTGGTAAAAGCTGTGGATGTACCATTTAAGTGTGGTGTTTGTGGCTTGCTGCTCAAAGTCAAAAGCCTTTGTCTAATCTGAGTGCTTGAATCAAGTTGGCTTTACTTGCTGATGGCTTCATTTTGCACTGATCTTACATCTAACAGTCATATTGTACATCACCCTTGTTTTGAAACAGCTGCAGTTACAGATGTTTGACATTATTTGTGCTACCTCATGGGCCAATCGAGACAAATGCTGTGAACTTCCTGGCTTGGTAAGAAACCTCTTTCCATAGTTGTAGAATTTACCTTTTATTTTCTACTTTGTTGAGACAAAGTTTATTGGAAATGGATGCTTAAAGGTTTTTGAAAAAGCCATTCTCTGCTTGGATTACTTGTCCTATTGAAAGTCAATAAGACACATTTTTTCTAAATCAAGTAGGTACTTTTGAGTACTGTGTCTTAGACTGTACAGAATACTATATCTTAGATTGATAAAGACTTATCACTTGAAGTTCTGGACATCACTCTTCTCCTATCTTAACTTTTTCATAGAGAGATGAGGAAAATTGCCCTGCCCTTCCTCATTCTTGTTCCTGTTCAGAAGCCAATAAGGGTCCCCTTGGACCTCCTGGACCACCGGTAAGGTTTTATTCAGCTTTGTAGTGAACTGTACCAAATAGTCCACTGGCCACCTTTATTTCCAAACATGTGAATATACTGCCATTGTATAACTAATAAGGTTAAATTACACTTTCAAATGTTGGCAAAGAGATAAAATTCTATTCAGTTGATATTGAAGATTATATAAATTATGTAAAGAAGTATTATGCTGAAGCAGTTGTCTATTCTTTAGGCCTGGAACCCTTTTATGTCTCTGTAGAATTAGATATGTCATGGGTGGTGCCATTTATTTTCGAATTTTTAATCATCTGCTCTCTGTCTACTCTAGCAGACGTGTATTAAATGTAGCTTGGAGTTTACATTTCTGAAATGCTCAGTTTACAGATTTCTTATCAATTAAAGATATGGAACATGACAATGCCACTTGTGTATTATGTGATGAAAGAAGACTTTTCTGTTTTAAAAGCCTTACTTAAGTACAATATTTATTGGAAAGTAGAACTGGAAGTACAGGTTCTTCTGAGAGTTCTTAGAGGCAGAGAGATATCCAAGAGCCATGAAGGGAAAAAATAATGAAATAATCTGCCTTTGTGGAAAGTTAAATTTAATTTTTTAAATGTTCCAGTGAATTATGATATGTACACAGTTACAACTTCTACATATGCTTAGTGGTGTCATTTTGATGGCACTCATTAAGAGTTTGCTGTGTAGATGTTAAGTGTATGTCTAATTGCTTGTGTAACCAGTGGAACTAGATAGTTTCTTGTAGAAGACAGACATTTAACTTTCCCTCTGTGTCAATGTAGTATCTTAGATGGAATAAATCTCTTTTCTCTTTATTGTCTTGTGCCAGTGGAAACTGAGATAATGAATCTTTATTGGCAATGAACTTTGTCTTGTGAAAACTGAGACAATGAAGATACAGGCCCACTAAATTTTGAGAACTCAATCTTGCATCCCAAGGCTGATTTTTATCAATTTAGAAAAGCTCTGCAATGGTCCATCATTGGTTTGGTTTAACAAGAATCCTGACTGGGACATTTGTTGAATAGTCATGGTTTTTTCTGTTACAACTAGATAAATATGACTGGTATCTTAGGGCTGCTTGCTGAATGAGCTTGAGATGAGGCTCTCCTATGAAAAGTTTGAACTGCATATTTCTCTGCTCATACTGTGTCCTGGATGCTCCAAGGGCATGTTTTTAAATCAAAGAGCCAGAGAAGAAAGTAAAGGAAAATGGTTTTGGTGTACACCAGTGGCATGAGATGCATGTTTCAGAACAAAATTGACTTGCACACAAGGCCTTCACATGGAAGGTCCTAGCAGACATTAATCCTCCTGACAACTCAGAGGTTAGTCTTTCTGCAAGAACTGTTCTTCAAGCTCTGGTACAAAACCTGGAAAGAAATTCAAGAGGAAATTCACTTAAGACCTGCTTCTTGAACAAGGAGAAATTATTCTGTTCTCCTATTTGAGTATAGGTCATTAAATATGGATTCAAGTTTTAATTTCCACATTTTAGCGTCCAGTTTGTGTTCTGTAAAAAAGACAATGGGATAATTCACATAAAAATGTCATTTAAATTGAGTAGTTTGACCACATTTCACAGTAAAATGAAAATTATTTGACTGGAAGGATGTGTATTGCTATAATTCAAAGGATAGGTGGATCAGGAATTGCTAAGGCTTAATCCATCAGTAAAATAATGTACTTCTATATATTACATTTAGGATTAACCATATTTTGAATAGCATAGTGTCAGGCAAGAGAAAGCTTAAAATCAAGCAGAAAAATCACTGCCAAGGCAGGGAAATATGTGATTCTGGAACTCACAACTCTTACTCTGTTGTAAGTGATGCTTTTTGCCTGACAGTTAGATGGCAGAGCTCTGCCAAAAAAAAAAGAAAAATTCAAGATCTATGAAAAAGCAGAGCAAAAGAATAAAGTCAGTGTTCATCTCTGTGCCAACCAAAAGTCAGAAAGTCACATGTGCTATGTCTGGTCAGGAGTGTTCCAAGTCATTAAAATGCCATGTGACTTTCATCCAAGCCAAAGATTCTTCTGTTTAAGAGATCAGGATCCTACCATGTAGCCAGTTTTAGACATTAGGCTAAAAACACTCCAAATAAAATGCTTCCATTTGGGATAGTAACTCTAGAAAGAATTTTTAACCTTTTAGAAAATATTTCACTTCGGGTAAGACAAACTGTTGTTTAGAATTAAGATTATCTGGCAATTTTCATCATGGGATTCTGTTTTCATGGCTTCATTTTTGGCAAAATATTATCCTGCTCTCTGAAGTTCCCCACACAAAGTAAAAATGAGATATCACAGAAAACTAATGCCTGCATTTTAAAGGAATGCTGCAGAATTGATGAAGGTAAAGGAGATAAAAATATTGAAAGATTGGAGAAGTTTAATTGCAAATAAAAAAACTTTCAATACTTCATAGGTTTTGACTACTAAAAAGAAATGAGGAGGTGTCTTGATAACAGTACATTAAGATCCATATCTGGGGGAAAGCACTGTCTACTAAGAAGTTATTCAAAATAAGGGAAGAAGGCACAATGTGAATTTTTGGCGAGAAAAAGAAGCAGCACAAAAAAAATTGAAATTGATCACACAGGCTTAGTAGTGCTGGGGAATAACCACCAAAACAAGTTTATGAGAAAATGAGGGGGCCTCTTCTGATGTTTTCATGTTAAGTAAATGCTCTTCTGGAAATTGTGCTTTTACCAAGCAAGGTTACTGGGTTCAAAACATGGACAAGTGTACCAACTTCAGCATGACTCTGAAAGCATATGACTTAATGGCTCAGCATGGGGCTATTTTAAAGTATATATTTTTAGTAAAAATGCAATCCACTTATGGGAACAAAATGGGAGAAAACTGTGATTTTGTTTATGTTAAAAAGTTGTAGTTATTGTGCTGAGAAATTTTTAATCTCAGAGTTAGGAGTAAGGCAGAAGGAGAAAGGACAGCAGATTGGAATGCAGAAATATGAATATCTGGAATTTTGCAACTGGCAATTGGAACTTGGTTCCATGGAGGATATGGGATGAGATTTTAAGGTCACAGCTGGTCATGGTGGAATGAATCATAGCCATAGAGATGTGGGATGGAAGAGAGAAGCCTGAGGGAGCTGGGAGAGACAGTGGAAAATTGTTTTGCCATCACACATGTGAAGACCATGTCATGATACCTTCATTGAAGAGCAACAGTACTCTGGGATTTCCAGATATTTCTGTTATTTCTCCTATTTAAAGTCTCATAGATACTGCATATAAGCACATTTTCTATTCTTATAGCTTTAATTCAACTGCTGTTATTTCTGTAAGTACTTATTGTAGCACCTAAAGAGTTCTATTCACTTATTCTAGTTGTACGGGTCCTTTCTGAATACAATCATAGGTAGAATACCTGTAAAACTCATATTCTAAGAGATTAGGCAATATATTCAGGTGGGAGAAGAGGGAAATTGATATGAAAAAAAAAAAAAAATTAGGCTGTCCTAGAACAGAAAGCACATGTAGATGTTGCAAAGCACGTTAATGGCAGCCATCCATAGATATATGGTACTCCAGTGTCTCAGATGATACTAATAAAGAAGGCAAAAGTTGGTTAATAAATGATGAGCAGATGTAGGCATTGCTGAAGAAAACAAAAAAGTGAAAAATGTCCAAAAGAGCGTTTTACCTAAGAATAGCTCCAAATTAAACCATGGCGTAGATCTGGTAGCCTCTGGAGTTGTCCTTGCTGAAAACTATTCCTAAGTCATTAGAATCACAGAATTGTAGAACTGTTTATGTTGGAAAAGACCTTCAAGATGATTGAGTCCAGACATTATCCCAGTACTGCCAAGTCTGTTGCTAAATCATGTCCCTAAGTGCCACATCTACATGTTTGTTAAACACCTTCAGGGATGGTGACTCCACCATGTCCCTGGGCATCCTGTTCTAAAGCTTGACAACATTTTTCATAATATCCAATTAAGACCTCCTGCAGTTCAACTTCAGGCCATTTCCTCTTATCCAGTCCCTTGTTACCTGGGAGAAGAGCCTGACCCTCCCCTGGCTCCAGCCTCCTTTCATGGACCTGTAGAGAGTGACAAGGTCTCCCCTAAGCCTCCTTTTCTCCAGGCTAAACATCCCCAGCTCCTTCTGCTGGTCCTCACCTGAGTTG
Organism: Sturnus vulgaris; assembly: GCF_052056855.1. Classification (NCBI taxonomy): domain Eukaryota; kingdom Metazoa; phylum Chordata; class Aves; order Passeriformes; family Sturnidae; genus Sturnus; species Sturnus vulgaris. The sequence continues at coordinate 143,669,757 of NC_142243.1, forward strand.
TGCTCCAGACCCTTCCCCAGCTCTGTTGCCCTTCTCTGGACACACTCCAGCCCCTCAGTGTCCTTCTTTTAGTGAGGGGCCCAGAACTGGACACAGGATTTGAGATGTGGCCTCATCAATGCTGAGTACAGGGGAATAGTCACTGCCATGGTCCTACTGAACACACTGTTTTTGATCCAGGCCAGAATGCTCTTGGCCTTTCTGGAAACTCACCCTTTAACAATGTGATTTTGGTGAGAACAGACAGATGTGCAGGAGGTTTCAGGAACTGGAAGGGAACCCATGGCCACATTTCCATCCATATTGTAGCTTTCAGTGTTATTTTGATTCTTACGTAGTGTGCATTCTTGGCTCTAAAAAGTAGTCACATCTGTGTTTAAATCTGTCTGTGTATGGCCACACTTAAGTATGTTCCCAGTTTAATTACTCCAGTGGAAAGATATCGACAGGATATTTACTGTTTCTTGAACGCTGATTCAGGAACAGGAAGAATGTGTTTGGGCTTCTCTGGATTTCATTTCTGTTTGAGAGTTTTGGTTTTCAGTGAGTCCTGTGCTTGTGCTTTACAGGGTGGTCCAGGTGTCAGAGGTGCCAAAGGTCATCGTGGTGATCCAGGTCCAAAGGTACTTTTTACAGCACATTACATTTGATAAATGCATGGGTTCTTGGTTTATCTCTGCTGCATGGAAACCTTGAAATGAACTCCAGATTGTCTCTGGTGTTTTTGAGGAAAAAGCATATTGAAATGTCATTGGCATTTGCTATGGCTCTTTTTAAAACAATTACTTGTCCTGTTTGTTCCTTGATAAAAGATATAAAACTCAGAATGCTGCTTTCACGTAAATCATTCTCTTTTTATAGTACTTATAAATGAACCAGACAGTTTTAAATTGAACCCTAACTGCTCAATCATGTTAACTCATATTTCAGATGTTTTTGAATCTATTGGTATTTAATTCTTCAAACAGAAGCTGCCTTTGTCCATATGATAAGAGTTTAACTTATGTCCTGTGCTACTTTAGGGACCAGATGGACCTCGAGGTGAAATTGGTGTTCCTGGACCGCAAGGACCTCCAGGACCACAAGGACCCAGTGGACTTTCTATTCAAGGGCCTCCAGTGAGACTTAAAAAATCAATAGCCTTTTTTCCTGTGATCTTTTAAACAGCAAATAGCTTAGACTAGACTGAAATACCTTTTGGTGTTGTGATCAGAATCCGAATTTCAATATTTGAGGTGAAATCACAGATGTGGGTTTGACCTCTAGGAAACGTGGGTTCAATGCCAACATTTCTGGTTTTTAATTTTGCTCTGAATTTTTATTCAGCTGAAAATATTTGACTGCAGGTTGCGTATGACCTGGGTATTAGCATCCAAGCCTGGAGTCAAGTGAAAATAAATTCCAGTGGGGATTGTGACATGGCACCAGACCAAAATGTTGATATTTTCTCTTTGTCTGTACTGCTCATCACAGATCAGTTCTGACTTGAAAGGTGTACCCAAGCAAGAACATCATATTCTCTGCCAAAATTAAGCAATAATATTAATTACATAATAAAATCTGTCATCAGAGGAAATGATTAGGCCTGGAGTTTGCAAGGCTATTATGAAATAGGTCACAGAATTTCATCATAAATAAGCATTGTTAGAATAATGAACCAGTAGCACTTATCTTGTTTCATGCACCTCTCCAGTAGATGGGTACAGACAAGTCTAAAAAAGTAATAATATTTTTTTTCTGTTAGTTTTTGTTTCAAAACTTACTACAGTACAATAAAATTTCATCTTTTTCCCAGCCTATATGATGCTAATGTAGAATATAATGGTATACCAAAGCTATATTCTTGATGGTGTTGTCGTAGAGAATAATTATAAGAGCAGTTATTTCATAGAGTCATTGTTTTTTTATAAAAGTAAGTTTGTTTATTACCTAGAAAAAAAATTTTTTCATGCATATGTACCATAGAAACACCCTTAGTTTCCACAGAAAACCCTTTTTTCTTCATTATTGGAGATACTGCTGAGGTCTGAAGTGAAACAAATTCCTTTAAAGAGGAAAAGAAATTAGCTACCTTTGTTTCTTGGGTATCAAAATGGCTATAGTTTTATCAGGCTACTTATGAAATCTTTTGAAATTAGTTTTATTTTCTATGTTTCTAACTTCTACATTTGCGTGTTTGCTTTCAGAAAGAAACATAGTCTGTTTTCTTACTGGTTGCTTTGTTGTTTTTTTTTTTAAGTAGCTGAAGGGAACTATTAAAAATAGAAAAGTAACCATATATTTGGTTTACTATGTGTGATTCTTTATTTGCAGGGGCCACCAGGTGAAAAGGGAGAGAAGGGAGATCTTGGTTTCCCTGGCCTGCAGGTATTCCCTGTTGTATACCCTGTCACTTACTAAGTTTGAATGTTGAATTGATGTCATTTCTAGTTTAGGGCACATATTCTAAAACACTGAGAGATGTGATGTTGGGGTGATTTTAAACAGGGATTTAGAAAGAGAAGGAATCCAGAGTATGCTGGTGTGCAGCAGCCGATTCACTTAGACCTGAGGAGCTGATGACTTTCCTGTTTAATGCAGAAATTGTGCCTCTGTAGACTCAGCACCTCTGCTTTTTAGCGATGTGTGTTTCCTCACCTCTCATTTCACAGAAATACCTTCTTTACCGAATCCCTTCTATGGCACCACCCATTACTGAGCTTCCTAGTTCCATTGTCCAAAACATGTCATACAGTTTCACTCGAAAATTATTTAGTTGGATTCTGTTAATTTCATCCCATCATTTGCTCTCCTTTTATAATGCTTAGGGTGTCCCAGGAGCATCAGGCTCACCAGGAAGAGATGGAGCTCAAGGTCAAAGGGTAAGGTAAAATGTGTATGTTTTACATGTGTTTTGTTTCCATTCTGTAATGGAAATATTTCCCAACTTGGTTGATTTATTATAATTTATATCACCTCTGTCCTTGCTGGAGATCATCTCTCTGTGCCAATAGGAGGGTGGACATCCTTCTGTCTGCTGGTGAGGGTTGAGATGTGTAATGGCAGCCCTGCTCAATGACTGTGCTTTATGCATTTGATAGGAGTAGATGTCACTTGTGTTCAGCATTTGCCCATTAATCTCTTGGCTTATATGTTTAAAATTAAACGGTTGTTAAATGATATATAATTAGTATCCAGTCCAAGGCAATGATCTACATTTGCTTTCTAGCTAATTAATTAACAGAGAGAGACAGCTACAAGGAAATCTAACATTGAATGTAGAACGATACCTGCAGAAACAGTTGACATGAGGAAAAGGTAAAAAACAATACCAAAATTTAGTCAACCTTATTCTGCTCCTGGTAAAACAACTGAAGATGTTTACAGTCTGTCTAGGAGCCAGTAAAAGAAAATTCACATTCATTTGTGCAGTTAAACCTATAAGTCCTCCTCTTTGTCTCTTTGGGGAGACTTCTGTTTCATTCTTAGTCAGACACTGGAAAGTTATTGTTAGCATAGTAATAGATTTCTATCCACAGCAGAAGTTCATATGAAATATAACTTTTCAGTTTCATTTGAGAAAGATTTACATATTCATGATCCTTTTTTTGGATATGTTAATGTACCTTGAACTTCAGAGAAATCTGGAACTTCTTTGATTTTCTGACCTTGTTAAAAAAAATCCCTGACCCTATAGCAAAACACATATTTGAACTCACTGTTATGAATTTAAACATTGGCATATCTTTATTTGTAGAAGTAATTCCACTGAAATTGCTGTAGAATTTGGCAATAGATAAGTGTTTTGGTTTTTTTCCTCTAAAAATCAAGAAAAGAAAGGCATTTCATTAAGGTAAAGATTTATGCAATATTATCATCAGATAAATAATCTAATTGGAGGAATAGCCTTCTAATTTTTAATTAAATTGTGTTGAAATATGTAAGTAAATGCATTTTTTTACTACTATATAATACTGTGTGTATTGTATAGTATGTATCATGGTTTACTGGTGCATTATGGTTTTGCATGTTTTTGTGTCTGCTTTTCAGCTGCATTGGAATATTTTCCTCTAAATTGCCCAACTTTCATGCCACCTGTTCATCTCCAGGTTAATAGAGACCTGGACCCTGATGAACATTTGGGTTTCTGCCATCTTCTGTCTAGTCTTGGTCCTGGACAAGTTGAGATGACTTGGTGCTAAACATTGTTCCAGTGATTGCTATGTGCCCCCTCCCTCTACATTCCTGATCACGAGGGACATTGAGGTGCCTGCAGTTCAAGGAGAAAAGAGCTCTCTGGTTTTATGTTATTCTGTAGCTGAGTTCAGATTTAGCAGAGGATGCCCTCAGCCGTGCCTTGATGCCAGCCAGCAGTTCAGAAGTGGTCTAGTTCTCCCACACGTGGGAGTTACCAAGTTATTGCAGAGAGATGGTATTCCAGAGAAAAGCCAAGCAAGACTAGTGCAGCAAAGGCTTTTGATACAGCCTGGAAAAGTCATGTGGTGTTTATTCCATAGACTACCCCACTGTTGTCTATAAAAAGATAGGGCAATTACATAAATTGCCTGTTGTTATACACAGAGTAATAATGCTTTGTTCATGTGTTCCCTTTCATCTGCTGTTAATCACAGGAGCTGGATAAACAGCCTAGAGCTCATCAAATTAGTTCTGTTAGCCTGGTATTGTCTCTGTGTGACCCTGATGCAATGTTGTCCAGCTGTAATTAGTTCTATGGCAACAAATAATTATTCTATACTGATTTTATGGTGTTTTAACTCATTTAATTCCTGTGAAGTTATGACAACATAAAATTGCTTTTAATGGGCGAAGATCCAAACCAATTATTTTACCGCAGTCTCTTTGAAGACCCAGCACTTGAAAAACGGATAATTATGAAGGGCATAACTGCAGCAGCAAAGGGGAACTAGAAAATTCCTGAGAAGTAAATTGCCTTTTTTTATAATGTTCGTTTTGCTGGGTTGCCTCCTATTAGCCAAGATGCCAAACTGTTTTGCAAGTATTATATTACTAGAACTGATATTTTCTGTTTTTCGTAGCTTAGTTATCCCTTCCTCTTCAGTATTTATTGATCTTTAAATATTTTAATTATAGTGATACTAGTGCTGTAGTGTACTTAGGCAGGTTGCTAAATCACACTGATTTTAATGGGTGGTAAGCACAGAGCTGATATTTACTGGGAGGTCTCTGAGAACTTTGAACTGAGTATAATGTGATATTAGACACATGAAGTGCTGGAATGGAGGTTTTTTTTCCTTCAGTTCCTGATAATTGGAATCACTTCACTTTTACAGTTCATTTTCCCTTCTTTTTGTTTTGATTTTCTTTTTGAAATTAATTGAGGAAAGGTCTTGATTTTCCCTTGTTAAAGTTGTAATTCAACACTTAATTTGTAAAATTTCTTTTTTGTATTTCTAAACTTGGTTTTTAGTCCTGACTTACTTGCTTTTTCTTGGATTTTAGAAAGAAATAGAACATCTTCCCTGTCAGTTATGTGAATTCATGAAAAGGCCATTTTCATAATGACATACCCTCCCTATAAAGAAGAATGGGATGTAATAAAAATACTTTGTGAAGGTTGAATCAGAGTAAAAAAAAAGGGGTTTTTTTTGCGAATATAGCAAATATTCTGAATATGTATGATAATATTTTATACCTGTCTGGTTAACCTGGTTAAATCTACATCTCACACTCCACATGAGGAACAGTTCTCTCCTCTCTCATCAGCTTCCAGAGTGTCAGGAAAGATTTTATAAATGTAAAATGATTTATTTTTATTGTATGACTGTAGCTGTGGTTGTTTGGTGTCCTTTCTTGCTGCCCCATATTCGCAGCCAGCAGTACAGGGGAGTTTTACTAAAAAGAACAGATAATGTTTCTCCACCAACACTCCCAAGCATTTTGTGTTGAAAGGCAGATCTTGAATGGGCAGTCATGTGTCCGAGGCTGCAGGGGGTTTTAAAAGGCTCTACGTGAAAGTCTTTCAAGCCTGGCTCAGTAGCTTCAGTTAAGTTTCTGCTGGTATCTAGTCGTACTTGAAAAGTCACCTTTCCACAAGTTCCCCCAAACAAGTTCCAGTCTACAGTAAGTTCAAGAGTTTATAATGAGGTCAGCAGCAGTACTGATTTCTGCAGACTTCATATTTTACTGGTGATACTATTTGTATTTTGGCAAATAAAATCCCTTGTAAAAATTCTGTCAGAGCTACACTCTTTCTCTAGAATCTTTCTGTCATGCCATTAGCAAAATATATCTTCATTTAAGTTAACTTTCTGAAATGATATAAACCTTGATTTTAAGATCTACATCCTAGGTTACACATCAAAATCTGTCCTACCCTGTGGTTCCATGGGAGAGAATCCACAGAGTCATTTCTAACCTGGATGTGACAGAGAGAAAGAGTTGTTGTGCTATGTAATTCCTCCAGTCATTCCCCTTGGATTAGAGGCAAAGAGGAGAATTCAATAAATGGGAGATTAAATAGCATCTACAAGGCTTCAGTATTCAAAGTACAACTTTGTGAATTCTTACTGTGCTCTATTTTCTTCTACATTACACACACCAAAAATTATGGGAGAAAGAGCCAGAAGAAATAAATTCCCAGTCTTCCTGCCAATTTCCTGGTACTTACTAATCTCTGCTCTCAGCTCAAAAGTTCAGAATGAGAGTCAGATCCATTCTGGCCATCAGGTCATCATCTTCGTCTTCAAATGCTGCTGGCAGCAGAAACAAATACCTTTAGTCTTTTACCAACATGAGAGATTAGGTATTACCATACTCTTTCTTGAAACAGGCGTCTCTTTGACTTGATTTATATATAGCAATTTTCACATCTAGCAAATACAGTAGGAGGTGATCTTTTGTGGGCGATACAGACACAATGCCAAGAGAAATAAACCATAGGAGACTAGACAGGAGGTGATTACTGAGCAGCCAGGAGTAAGAGCACTGCTCAGAAGAAAGAAATTGTGAAATATATTCCAAGAAAATGTATTTCTGATCATACTGTTAATTCTATTCTTTGACTGGGGTGGGAGAAGAGAAAGACATACAGTTTTCTTTTTCTTTAGAAGCTTGTATGAATCCACTCTAGATCCTAGAAGTCAGTGGAAAGCACTCACCCTCACCCTTGTTAAATTAAGCCATTAAAAGGGTCGAATCAGTTTTCATCCTGCTTTGGAACCAAGCAAAAATAAAAAGAGGTTTTACATCTTTACTTTAAAAAGTGAAACATAAATATGAAGGCATCAGCTTCATCTGGCTACATTGTGGAATAGGAAGGTATTTCCTTATCAAGTTTAAGTGCACATAGATAACATAATGTGAGTTGACTATGTAGCTTATTTTATCATTGAAACACCTGTCCAGTAGAACTGTAAAAAAAAAATATTTCTGGGTGTATGGCAGATAATATTATTCCCAGCCATTTTTTATGCCATGTGATTGCCGATTTCAATAACAGTTTCCAAATTATGCAAAGCATAAAACTAGTAGAATATGTTATACTCATTACTAAAACAAAACCAAAGATTTGGAAAAAAGTACAAACCAAAAAAGTTGTAAATTTTTCTTCTGAAGCTCCATGAGATACTGAGGCCTGGAACGTTCTTTACTGTGTTTGTAACCATAAACATTTTCAAACTTTTCAGCAATAAACCAAACACTTTCCAGCATAAACAACCTTTCAAACTGGTCTTGAGCCAGAGGTAAAACCATATTTGTCTTGTTCAGGCTGTGTAGTAATTAAAGAATTGCCTAATCACCAGGCTGGTCAGAAACCCAAGCTTCATAGCATGTGGATACAAAATGCACATATTGGTTAATTTGTAAGAATCCTTTATTAATCGTGTATTTTCTTCTACATCTGGTCAGTCTTTTTGCTGTGATGTACTTGCTTTCCAGTTTCCAAGTTATCTTTAGTTTTGGCTCTCATTTCTGGAAGCTCTGAGGCACGTTCATAATGTAAACCACATGAGCATTCCCACTGCTTCCTGAATCAGGACCTCAGTGGTAGCTGGAGCTCATGTACAGCACTGCTGGGCAGAGAGATCCACTCTCCATTGCCATCTTTCAGCACCTCATCAGTGGGGCTGTGAATACTTGCAGCCAGTGAGAACAGATGTAGAAATGTGACCTCGTGGTAGAGAGGTTTGACAGAAAACCTTCTCATTTATTCCCCTACAGAAGTGTTCTAAGTTAAATTTACTCAGAGGTGAAAATTGCCAGTATGAAGAATTTTGTATTGTTTTTACTTCAAGAATATTGTAAGACTAGCTGGGTTTGTTTTTTTTTTTTATTTTGGTGACACTATAGCTCCTTTTCAGAAATCAACCCTCCCCAGTGCAAATAAGGAAATTCTTTTCCTTAGAGACCACTACCAACAGGTATTGATTTAGAAAAAAAGCCAAAAAATACAACAACAAAGCAAAATTAAAACAAAAGTAAAGAATTTATTCTGGATGGAACACAACAGATTCACTAAGTGCATATAAAAAGCTGATGAAATTGCATTTATTTATCTTTCATAGGGCTTTCCTGGCAAGGATGGACCCACAGGTCCACAAGGACCTCCTGGTCCAATGGTGAGTATTGTCTATGGAATTTCTTACAGCAAAAGTCAGGATTTTGAGGGATTATAGGTCACACTTATCTATGCTACAGTGGATAGAGCAAGGCCAAGGGAATTCTCATGATGCACAGAGTTGGCAGAGAGCTGCTTGTCCAGTGTAATTTCTTTCCACTCCTGCTTTGCTCAAGAAGAAAATGTCTCCCATAGGAAGAGGAGAGAGTTGTTCTGTCAATAGATTGATAGCTTGTTCTTAGTCAAGTAAGTGCACTATGAAGAGACAATTACTGCTTTGAACACTTGGAAAAAGACTTTCTTTTTGTCAAAAATTCCAGTTAGGACTGTTAGCTGAAGTGAACCACCAAGTTTTACTTGGTCTAGAGGCTGAAGGTGAGCAGAGGTGCTCTCATAGAGTAACCAAGGAAGACAGCAGGGGCCACATCCAGCCTCTAATGCAGGATATCAGAACCAGTCTCAGTCTTCTCAATTAGGGCAGCTAGGCAAAGTTAATGCCTTCTTAATAGATTTAAAAGATTAGATGGAGCTGCTGATTGTACTGAGCATTCTCCAAGCTATCTTGTTGTTTTTTTACAATGAACATTCTGAGTCATCCCCCCTGAACACAATATTGACATCACAGGATTTAGTCCAGTAGTTCAGTAATTTCTGCCTGTTCCAGAAAGCAACCCAAGTTATTTTTCTCAAGTGCTTTTCTCAGAGCTGTGCTTTTGGTGCTCTTTTCCCTGCAAATTGTATTTTTTAGTTCTCTCTCTGGGAATCTCCAGTCTTTGACTGCCAGAACTGTCTGTGCACTTCTTGTCAGGACTCATGGATGTTGATTGTCATCACCACTATTTTATTACTCTCTTTCCACATAGGGCATACCTGGTGCTCCAGGTGTTCCAGGTGTTACTGGAAGTCAGGGGCCACAAGGTGATGTTGGAGCTCCTGTAAGTAAAACTAAGTAATATTTTTCTGTCTGCTGTTAGACATTGATTGGTTTGTGAGCCTGGCTTCACTGTTCAACAGATCTCCTCACTATTTATTGCCTATGATCTGTTTGCAGTTAGTGGCTAAGTTAAACATCATATTGAACTTTCTTTGTTCATTCTTTGTAATTAAATCTATTTGTTGGTCTTACACACAATGTTTGGAATATAGAGATTAGAGTCAAAACACAAGATTAAAACACAAAAGTTAAAAACACAACTATGTGAATTTGTAGTCTTTGTGTAATTACTTTCTTCTTTTTTTTCCCTTTGCCCTTCCAGCGACTCTCTGGAAATTCAAATATTTATTAACCTGAATATTTCCCAAATTTTATTCTGATTTCCAAACTGTGAAAATAATGCATGAATAAAAAACTGGCTTTTGGGGTTACTCTGTGTTTGTATCGGAACAAATGACTAATCACTAGGACTTTTTCTAGATTGCTATTATAGCCTTGACTATGAGTTTCATTGAGTGGAAAACTATGTCCTCTATACTAAGATTAGTATTAGGAACTTACAATATTAAGTTTGTCTCTCAGATGTTATTTTTATTATTATTAAAAAAACCTCAGAACAAAACATTTTGACTGGAAGAAAGGAATACAACTATGAAATAAGTGTGTAAATTATGTAAAGAGAATATTTATAGTGGACTTCTTTGTCTCTGTAAGAGTTCAGACAATGTTATGTATTCATATTTTAACATTTGACTACTTGTTTAATTATAAAGCCTGCTCAGCTTTTTCCCATCTACTGCAGTAAACATTCTGTTTAATTTTTAAAGACATCAGAATGAGACAGTGTGCATTTCTGACTCTATTTGTAGAATAGAAAATTATTTTCCAAAATCCAGTTTGAGTTGGAGATTTAGGCCAATGCAAGCATTTTCATTTGTTTAAGTGAAAATGAAATTAAGTTCACAGATAATACAAAAGCAAAGGTAATAACCTAATGCCCAGTTCTACATAGTTGCTAAGTGTAATCATGGAATCTACAAAAGAGATTTGATGAGCTATGGAACTTCTACTATCAATATATAACATGTTGACTATGCAGTTCCTGTCCAAACATATGTTCCAGATACTGAACTAAATTTTCTAGAACATAGATATTCCTGTGAGTCATGCAAGAGCTCTGCTGTGCATGCTTGGACTCAAATAGTGCAGAAAAAAACAGGTGTCTGAAAAATTGCTGAGCTTCAATAACTGTCTATTCCAAAACGTTGAGTTATAGAATAGAGGCCTTAGAAATAATCTTTTAGTCTTTGTAGGAGTTTCTTCTCTCCAAGGATAGACTAAGCTGTGCTTAACCATGTATCTGCCAGCTGGTTCCCTACACAGAAGCACAGAACAGTGAGTTGGAAGGGAAGCACAAGAGCCATCGTGTCCAACTCTCAAGTGAATGGCCTATACAGGGATCAAACCCATGACCTTGGTGTTGTTAGCACCAGGCTCTGACCAACAGACCTTGCCTTGCTTCAGGAGTTCCTGAGAAATATGTAGCCTACCTGAAAAAATAACATTGGTGAAGCTGTAGTTGCCCTAGACAACTTTTTTCAATCTATAATCCTCCTCACCATGGTTACAGTATTACATTATGCTTAATGTCAAACGTAACTTTCTGTGCAGTTTAATCCCATTACTTGCTCTGTTCATAGTGGATGCAGAGTCTCAGTACAGCAAATGTCAGGCTGCTATTTTTAAAAAAATTAGACCTGTTTCAGCCATGTGAAATGCATCATGTGTTGGCCTGTCCTTGCTATCGTTTTGAATAAGGGAATTCAGTGTGTGGCAAACACTTGTGAAAGTTCCCATGTAATCACCAAAGGTGAACATTTTGTTGAGAGCTGAAATGATAGAATGGTATTTGTCGCTGTCACATAACCTCCTGAAAGTTTGTTTATTGTTTAATTTTTCTCTCTTTACGATGAATCCAGTTGGCAGGCAAGGTTTAGGTGTTAAAAATTTTGAATCTTTCCACAGGGTCCTCCTGGAGCTAAGGGGGAAAGAGGTGAACGGGTAAGTCTGTGTTCATTTAGCCATGGTTTTTTTTCCTCCCTGGCCTTCTGTCTCATAAAGAGCTTTTCCTAAAAAATGTATGTTTCTCTGTGTTTACTGGCACTGTAGTTGTCTCTTTGCAATTAAGCAAACTTTCCTTCTTTTCCAGACATGGTCTTTTATATAGCTACATGAATGTTTTGAAGGTGGGGAATATGTGGCAGTAAGCATCTCTCCAAATCTCTTGTTAGGGTTATCTTCTCAGACCTCTGATTGCTGGCCAAAAAGAGAAATGGGGAGCTAGTGAAACAACAACATTTCTTTGGCTTTCTTTCTCATCTGTGAGGATATAATGTCTCAGCAATAATAAATATCTTTCTTTGCTCAAAGTGCTTTCAGCACAGAACTGATTCAAGAAACTGTTTCATGACACTGCTGCTGTTGTTATCCAGGGTGATCTCCAGTCCCAGGCAATGGTCCGGGCTGTTGCTCGTCAAGTGTGTGAGCAGCTCATCCAAGGCAAGTACACACATAGTCCATATGCTTCTCTCTCTAGAATGGATCTTTTCCCGCCACAGTTACTGATAAATATGACACTTTTCAAAATATCTGAGGGGATCTGTTTGTTTTAAACTAGACAGTTGAGATTTATGTTCCAACTAGACTTATGTTCAACAGGATTTATGTCCAACTAGAACTGATTAGCATCAGCCTTCTGAAAAAAAAAACCTGGAATTGTCTCCAAGCTATTACAATATGCAGAAGCTTCTGCTGCAACAATTTTAAATTTTTATAGACATAAAATACAAAAGCCCCCTAAACCGTTACCAAAGTAAGAAAATAAAATCCTGCACAATAGTTCTTCCATTTTCTGTGCACTCTCTAAACTACCGTTTCTCCCCCAACAAGTGCACAACTTCATAATACCAAAGCATGACAGACCACAGCCTTGAGAAACTGCCAGTACTCTGTTCAAACTTCTCTGAACCAGATTTTCTGCTGCTACTTGAAAATTATGACTTTTTTTCCTGATAGGTCATATGGCAAGATATAACTCGATTCTGAACCAGATTCCAAGCCAGTCTGTCTCAACACGAACCATTGCAGGACCTCCTGGTGAGCCAGGTCGGCCAGGGGCTCCGGGGCCACAGGGTGAGCAAGGATCACCAGGCATGCAAGGGTTTCCAGGAAGCCCTGGTCAACCAGGAAGACCAGGAGAAAGAGGTAGGCTTCATACATTACAAATGCAAAATTATACCTCCCTTTCCTGATACATTCTAATAGCTTTTGTCTCCTGTCTAAATGTGAAAGCAACATTTTTTCTCACTAATTAATTGGTGAGCTTAACACAGGCCATAGTGAAGGCTCTGGAGACTCTGTCATGAAGGTCATGCAGGCTTTGCTGAGTGTGATTTGGCAGGATCAGACAGAGGTTTAATGTTTAAACTGCTGAAGATTGGTGGAATCAAATTGTACACATCTCATCACATCATGTTTCATCTTAGTAAGACTCCAATGTGAGCAGAATCTCTAAATGTATAAGCAAAAGAGCAATTGAAGAAAGTCAGGTGCAAAATTGACTTGTATGTTGGGGAAATGTTGAGCTTTTCTGGTAACTTGAAATGTGCAATCTAGGAATTTTTGAGTCATGATCACCTGAAAGAAACAAGATTGATGAGAAGAGAGAAAAATTCCTAGTTTGAGGAGTTGACAGAATCATAAAGATGAAATGGTGAGGTCAGAGAGAAGTAATACACTTAACATTTAGAAGAATTGTCTTCTGCATTCTCACATGTAGGCTAGATCCCATTCTCCTTTCCTCCACGAGCATTGTCTAATAATGAAACAAGTTCCATGTTTGATTTACTCTCCTTCTGTGCAACCCTGGGTATCTTTTGTGTCCCAGAGAAGCCCTAACCTCAGAAGGTAATACTTAGTAGATCTATAATTGTGAAAGTGCTTTGAAGAACATCACATGAGAAGGTGACCAAAACCCCAAGAGATAAATGTGATATTCAGAAGCAGCGAATTGTTTTGCTGTCACAATATCTGCTAACTGGGATTTTAAAAATTAATTGCTGTGAAGGCTGTTCATGAACTTAATAGTTACAGTTCACAGTAGCCATTAGGACCATAGTTAAAACATTGTTTTTAACAGAAAGTTTTTGAGTAAACCTGTGAGCCTTGCCCTCAAGATTGTAATTCCCATTAGCATTTTGAAAAAAGAGGCAACGTTTCAGGTACTGACACTCAGTCCTGCTATTGCCTGTTCCAGCTGAGCAAAAACCAGACACTGTCCAGAAAGAAGGAGGAATGAGGGAGTATGAGACAAATAGAAAAAAGATTGGAAGAGACAGCAGTTGAGGAACTGATTTTAAAAAGGGTGATCTGGAGACACTGAATGCAGATTTCAGGATACCTGATTCCACACTAATACTAGCATATTTTAAATCTTTACCTTTTTGGGAAGAGATTTTTTCAAGCTAGGACTTCAGGAAAGGGACAATCAAAATTCCAGGCTGCAGAAAAGGAGCATGTCCAACACTTATCCTTTACTTCCCATTGTATTTGCTGTGCTGATGTCCAGACACACATGCTGGAATCACAGAGTGATTAGATACATTTAAATGAAACACGGCGTGGGCTGGCCCAGTGCAGACAATATTAATGTCAGGGAAGCAGCATTGGCCATAGACTACAGAAAGGGTAAAAAGACATTAAAAAGCATATTGCCCCTTCCCTCTCTATTACTCTTTCTTCTCTGTATGGATAACTGATGTTAGAAGGGACTGATTTTGGCAGGTAGTGCTTATGGGGAGTTTTATACTTGGTAGAGAGAAAGCTCTAATCAAGCATCCTTCAGAACTGCAGTCAGCCAGGCCTCTGTGCAGATTTTCATAAAATGTGATACCAAATGTTAGGAGTGTTTTACAATATTTTCAGCTTAAAATGAGGTTGTTTCAAGAATCAAGAATCCGTGTGTAAACTTTAAGACAAAATAATTGGCTGGTTTATTTGGAGTGAAAATGGACTTTAGTACATTAATGTAACTGGAGCTTTGAGCAGAATCTGGAAGAAAGTGGAAGGAGCTCCTTCAGAATCTAGGCAAAAATGTATAATAATTTATTGCTCCTTGAGGATTTAATTTCTTCAGAAGCAACTGAATTTTTAGACTGATGTGTGTTTCATGTAATAGGACCTTAAGAGAGGAGGGTAAATGGAGTCAGACTTCATCCCTTGCTGTGTTCTGAAGCATTGTTTGCATTTAACTTGTTTGGCAAACACAATGTATAGTCCTGTCCTGAAGATCTCCAGCCAGTCACCTGGAAGTCTTTATGAAAAATGTGTTTCTTTTCACTAATGTCACCAGCATTTTGATTGTACATGAAGCCAATTTAATGTTCAAGCACAGTGCCAGATTAGCAACTCTGAAAGTCAGGCTCCACCTCTAAGTTGAGAAAATGCCCTGCAACAGAGTGTGCTAAGAAGTAATAGTCATTAGAACCAAGAAAACCTGTTTGCTTATCTAGCAGTGTTGCTTTTTCCCTCTCAAACTGTTGGAATTGCTGCAAGAGCCTGTTACTGGCTCTGAGCTGAGTGGCAATGTGCTGGTAGAGCAGGAAGATAAAAAGGTGGGGAAGGCCAGATTTTTCTTTCAGCTCACCTCTCTTGCCTACCACCTATTCAATCCCAGCCTATAAGAAGGGGGCACTTCAGAAAGCAGTGTGTGGAACTGGTTAGAAATGGTGCACCAAAGAGAGCTTTACTGGAAAATGTCAGCAGAGAGACACATCAGTGAACTTGCCTGCTAACTTGCCTGGCCAATAACTTCTTTTCCATTGTTTACCTTGTCACTCTGCCAAGCGTTAATCAGGGGCTTTGGAAGGAGACATGGATTGAGAGAGTGTATGGAGTTCTGTTAGAAACCTCCACTTGAACTTGTAGGTCCATGATGTCCCATTCCTGGATGGGATTCCTCTCAGTAGTAACACACTGAGCTGGTCTTCCAAGAAAGACCACCTCAGTGAGAAAGGACAAGTCATTCCCTCGACAGATTCAGTTCTCAGTGTCTGTTGCCAGCTGAGAGGCCACGTTGTGTTACCACGCCCCTACAGTACACAATCCCTGATAAATTGCTAGAATTTTGCTCTTTGCTTATTTGCATAAATATAGGAGTTTGGAAAAAAACCAAACACTGATTATTCTCAGCCCTCATCTCTATTTTAATTTTAGCTAGCTCACAGCACTGGTTTCTATTTTTCTTTCAGCTAGTTTGAACGTATTTTATTTTGGTTTTGTTTATGAGCTGGGGCTTAAACAACTAGTGTCTGGCTTCTGAGTGCCCAGGAAATAGTTGCACCTCTGCAAAATGGTATAGAAACCAAAAGAGTCAACATGGTTTTTTATTCTTTTTGGTTTCCAGTTATTTTTATAATATATGGGTAATTTTCTCAACTTTGTGGAAAATCGAAAAGCCATAGTAAAAATTATTCTAAGACTCTGCTAGCTTTCAGATGCCGTGAAAGTGCAGTTTTTCTACTATTGAATGGACTTCAGCTCTTACTGAAGTAGCTCTTACTACTAGCAAGAATAAAACCTAGTAGTGAATAAAATTTAGAGCTACTCAGCCCATCCCACTATGATTAAAGTAAAATAAATACCTAAACTGTCACTGGGAAAGTTACTGTTCTCAAGCACAGCTTCCTCCTTATTTGCTTCCTGGCTTAATATGAAAGAGCCAGTTAAACATGTGTTATCAAAAGCCACGTTTACAGCTGTGATGGCAAAATTTCTGCGGAATTAAATGGAACTTTTGCCAGTTGAGTCAATTAAATATTTTTATTTCCAGTTTTAGCTTCATCTGGATTAAAAAAGAAAAAAGTCACAACCCTGTGTTATTATACACTATGCTCACAGCTGAACGTCTTGAAAAGAGGACATTTTTGGTAGTAGTTTAATTTTTCTTAAGTGCAATACATAGTTCTCCTCACAGGATAGTATTCTCTTAAAGACAAAATTAGATAAAGAACACCTGAGATTTCCATTTGTGCAGAAACCATGGAAATTTATTTTTCTTTGCTAGAGAATGTGTTCATGACCTTGGTTTTGTTTTCAATAACTGATGCTAGCAAAGTTATCTTTAGTGAAGGGTTGGAAATAATTGATTTCAGTTGCTTGTGATCTCCATGGGGCCGAACTGAAGACATTGCTTATCTTGGATGGGGACAAGACATAAACCCATGGTTAGCATGAAGGGGAGGGACAATTTGATGGTATTGCTGAAGCATATCCAGAGCACAAATATGAAAGCAGCTCCTGGGATCTGAAGGCATTCTTAACTCAAATGGCAAGTTTTGATATACACGCTTTCTTTCTGAGGGCAATCAACCACTGCAACAACCTACAGTGCAGCAACCTACAGTGCAGTAACCTACAGTGCAGTAACCTGCAATGCAGTAACCTACAATGCAGTAAACTGCACAAAACACAAGAGTGATGGCTTGTCTGGTTGGCTTTCTGTAAAGCCATACTCTGCTGGCACCAAAGATGCCTTGGGTGAATTTTGAATATTCTGCCATTTATTAGGAATGAGACCATTTATTAGGTCTGTAAGTATCTTAAATCCCTTAGGGAAGCCCATGGCTTTAACTCATGACCATTTTGCCTTAGGAGTAGGATATTTTTGCATCAGTGTTTATGTTCTCTGTAACTTGGATAAACTTTACTGGAAATCAGATTAAAAGAAACCTGATGCAAGCTTTTATCTTGGCCTTCGGTGTTTAATTTCAAAGAAGGTTTGTCCTCCACAAGAGATTAATAATTTATTCTGGAATGAATGTTTTCTTCTTAGGCTGAGTAGATTTGTTCCATGTTTAGTGTTTCTTACTGACGTTTCATCCTGTGAACATCACATATGGGTGTGTAGTTTTATGTGTGTTAATAATTATAATAGAGTGCTTGGCAGGCTGTGATTTCAAAACATCGTGGCTGTTGCCTTTGAAGTCGCCAAGTAATGTTATCATGCAGTAGGATAAGCAATGGTCCTTGTACTAAACATCTGTGTAGATTGTAGATGGTTGTAATGGGTCAGTCTTCTTAGGAAAAAAGTCATTCACACAAACAGACTTTGATTTTGCAAAGGGCAAGCCTTTTCTTGCTGGTCCTGTGTGTAAGAGGTAATTTGGATACATTTATCTTGTTACAAAGCCTGCAGCCCAAGTAGAGAATTGCAATAGATAAGTTTCTGCATATGTTTGAAGAAAGCCAGGGCTAAGCAAATTTCGGGCATCTGGAAAAAAAAAACCACCACACTTCCCTCAAAATTCTGCAACGGAATGAAATAAAAGGCAATAAAGAGAAACAGGCAATGCTTTAACTATGCCAGGACAGTGGCAAAGAACCTTGTAGAGGTAAGATAAAGAAATCATCATGCTTTTGTTAAAAATTACTTGCTTACTGTGGATTTAGGTTGCAGTGGTGTGGCCTGTTTTCCACGTGGCTAGGTCAGACAATATGTTGTCCTGGAAGCCTCTTGTTCCTTCAGAAGACCCAGAACTCCTCCACAGATAGAGAATCCAGTTCAGTTTTTAGTGGACTCATATTTTATAAACTTGATGTGAGCCATTCTTTGCCACTGATGGGTTCTAATTACAATTTTTTTTCCACACTTAGACTTCTTATTTACTTATTTGCTTCCATTACAAATTAGCTTAAGAAGGTAAAAAAGATATTCTGTGACTCCCTGAGGGGAAACCTGATGAGAATGGGCTGAGGTCACTTGGTTTGTTCAGCCAGGAGATGGAGGAGAGAGCTCATTGCAGTTACAACTTCCTCGTGAAGAGGAGAGGAGGGGCAGTCACTGATCTCTGTGGTCTGCAGTGACAGGACCCGAGGGAACAGCCTGAAGTTGTGTCAGGGAAGGTTTAGGTTGAATATAAGGAAAAGGTGCTTGACCCAGAGGGTGTTTGGGCACTGGAGCAGCTCCCCAGGGAACTGGTCACAGCATCGGCCTGACAGAGCTCAAGAAGCATTTGAACAATGCTCAAAAACCATTTGGAAAAGTGTTTGGCACTTTGGTGTGGCCCTTGGGAATGATCCAGGGCTGGGAATCAGACTCGATGATCTTTGTGCTGTCTTCCAATTCAGCCTATTCTGTGATTCTATGATTCCTAGCAAAAATGAGGTGTTCTCCAGCTGTTTTGCCCTAAGAGGTAGCAGTTACCTGAGCAGAGAGGAAGGAAGGAGCCCAGTCAGTTGGAGCTGTAGATGTTGCCCCATCCAGGGCAGCAGCTGTTTTCTTTCTGCTCTGTGTTGATGAAGGTACCATGTACAGACTTTGACTCTGAAAGTGGAGAAGCTGTGAAGCCAGGAGAGCAATTACCAGTGCTGGGAGGGAGGTCTGGAAAATGGGGGGGAAGTCCCACAAACCAGCCTGGATTTGGTGTCTTTGAACCATCCAAATCAAACATAGACTTTATGAGAGTTTCCAAGTCACCAGTGGAAACTTAGGGTCTGGAATTTATAGTTTCTACACCTACTATAGTTCAACACTGCTTATTGTGATGGCTACATATAGAAAGTGTTTTTATAGGATGCCATAGAAGTAGTGCAGAAGGAGATGGAAAGCTGGAAGTAAGTAGTGCTTTTTCTGAATTACTAGATTTGGGATCTCCATGGATCAGACACAAGGAGAGAAATTTAGTCCCACAAGTGAGTGCAGGAACACAACTGACTGGCTCTGCCTGTTGGAATATCAGTTTCAAGACTGGGAAACACTCAGATTGGGCTTTATTTGGGAGTCAGGTTTTGACTGTGAAGAAACTCCTTTCTCATGTGTTAGCAACAATCTGCTGTAACAGGTAACAACTCTATGAACAATCGTGTGCTGAACCACTCTTTAGTGTTTGAATGTTTGAAGGAAAATCTGCAGTACCACTAAAAATTTGACTTTTCTGGGCCACACAGTAATTTATAGCTACGAGGATTGGAAGACTCTTCTGACTTACTATAGTTGCACCTTGGTGTAGTCCAGAAGCACTTTCCACAGGAACTGCAGCCTGGAAACTGGCTGATGCCTCTACATACCATCCTGATGAAACCACCATAGCAGCAGGAATCTTTAAGACCCCAAGAATGACATTGCCCTTCAGAGGCTGTCAGGGAGGGACAGAAAAAGAACCAAATAATTTTTAATTTTCATCTCCTTCCTTCTCTGCCATCTCTTTTTAGATGAAAAATAACATATGGAATGATAATCCTGGTTAAATAATAAGCACTGCTCACTCTTTTGATCAAAATGTGACTGAATACTATTTCCTTAGGTTTACCAGGTGAGAAAGGAGAAAAAGGCAATCCAGGTGTTGGAACACAGGGACCCCGAGGCCCACCAGGATCCACAGGTAAACTTACATTTGAGGCATCTGTCTTAGACCACTCTGACCCACATGTGAAGAAGCTTACAGCAGCTCTGTCCTTCTCCTTAAGGAGAGTAGCAGAAGAGTAGCAGTTCAGGCACCTTAACTCTCATAATGTTCTTATTATGTATGTAATATCATGTTGAGATGTGCCACATGATGATGTCCCCCATCACAAATGTATTTTCATTTTCCCTATGATAAACTGCTTCTCCAAGCCCACCTTTTTAAAATGTTTCAAGTTTGTTTTTTTTTCAGACATGGGTTCTGGAAGGAGAAAATATTAATCTGGAATAATTGCATGTTTTCTCATTCACTTATTGTCATACCTAAACTTGGGTTGACAGAGAAATGTATAGTAATTAGCACATTGTATCACATGGATTTATGTTTAGGTCCTGAAAAAGCAGAGAGAGTGATAACCAGGTCCTATTGAAACAGGAGTAAAATTGCATTGACCTCATGAAGATATCCTGGCCATTAGGCACTGGTATCAAGTCACAGCATTACCCAGAAACTGTATTGAAAGGGAGTAGGAGGAATCAAGAGCTGTGCAGGCATCCAGGACTGTCCTTTCCCCATGAAAATCCCCTTCCAGAAGTCTGATGTTTGGTGAAACATTTGCTCCAGTTCTGGCTAGAAGCTGTGAAGCAGCAGCCAGAGAGGAAGCTCCTTTGGAGTGGGTCTCCTCTCAGGCTGCTGCTCTCTCTTTCTTGCCAGAGGCTGAAGTCTTTCCCTCAGCTTGCCCAGGGGAGTCAGAGCCAGGATGCCTTGCTCCTCTGCTCAAGCTGCCCCTGGAAGTGTTTATAACACACTCAGTGCCATGTTTTCCAGGCCAGGAAGGATGGCCTCCTATCCCTGCTTTCACGAAAGACACTACTCAGATGTTTCGTCTCCCTGTTCTATGCAGGACCTCCAGGAGAAAGTCGAACTGGCAGCCCGGGACCACCAGGATCTCCAGGCCCACGAGGTCCTGCTGGTCACACGGGATCCCCGGGCTCTCAGGGTCCTGCAGGGCCTCCAGGGTACTGTGACCCATCCTCCTGCGCTGGGTATGGCATGGGAGGTGAGTAGTGAGGAGTCGGGACAGCTGCCGTTTGCAGAGGTGTGGGTGGCATTTTCTAACAGCCCAAGTGAGATGGAGGCTACCAATGAACCTTGCACTAAAATGTGGTGGCTCCCTAAAAACCCACGTGTCCAGTGTGGCTCTGCTTTGTGGGACTGCAGCATGAAGAGAAGGCGACCCAGCATAGTGACCAAAGGGAAGTGACCACCGTCTGATCCCAGCCTGTAAAACTGATCCTGTCTAGTGGGTTTTGTCCTGTATGTGTTTGTGTAGTTGTACAAGCCTGCTCCATCTCAATAGTCTCTGTTGAAGCCCTGCCAACTCATGTTTGTGACAGCAGAGTTTTTACACTTGTAGTTTTTCAAACGTGTTGCTCAACTTCCCCTTCCATGTGCCTCTGAGTGGCATGAGAGCATGACCCTTACTAAACCTAGTAGTGTAGTGTAACCTGGCACAGGGATGCACGTGTCCATCATTAACCAGTGAAGCCATCTGGAGAAAATGATTCTTTCTATATCTTCTCTGTATCCTACTTTCCCATCTTGTTATAGCACGGAAAGGCCATGGGAAAAAGTTAACAAATTACCAAAAATTATATCACCCAACCTAAAATCAAAATTTATCAGTAAAGCACTAAACTACAAATGTTATGCATAAGGCATATTTGTTTGATGTTTACAGTTTAATCTGCCCCTGAGCTGATTTGTATGTTTTACTTACCTGAATGTTTTTGTTGTCGTCTCTTCCTATCCTTTCTCCTCACTTCCCCTCCCCGTTGTTCATTTCCTGTTTTAAGGCCCAATCCCTTACAATGGCTACCAATCCAGAAGGTGAAAGGCTCATTCTGGTTCAGGTCTCATTGGGCTGAAGGTCAGAGATGGATGCTGAACTGCTCTGTGCTTTCCAGCAACGATAATGACTACCACTAATGAACTTACAGCTGCTGTACATGCACTTGGCTTCCTGGCACTGCTAAAAATTATTGCCTGACCCAGTTTTGCCTGCTAATCATGTATTCTAGCCCATAATTGGAATAAGCTATAGCAGGCAGAGTGTGCAGTGTATAATGAGCACAGTATTACAACTGGACATTTGACAAATTGTGGTGGTGGTTTCCAACTAACTTGGCTGTCTGTTGGTGGGTTTCCAATTGCTCCGGCTTATTAATTTTGTTAAATGTTTTCATTGTTCATTTATGTGAATAAAAGATGTGTATTTAAAGATTATATATTATATACTCACACACATGATATAGAAATGTATCTTATATATAAAATGTCAATTTCCTAATGAATGCTTTAATTTTCTACTCCCCTTCTCCTGTGTTAACGGTGTGAATACTCTTGGTGGTGGTGGGTTAAGGTGGATACGGTGAGCCAACTGATCAAGACATCCCAGTAGTGCAGTTGCCACATAACTCCTACCAAATCTATGACCCTGAGGACCTTTATGATGGTGAGCAACAGCCGTACGTAGTTCACGGGTCCTACCCCTTACCATCCCCATACTCCCAGTCCTATCCATCACCTCATCTTGCTCAACCAGAGTTTACTCCTGTTCAAGAAGAGATGGAAGCCGTTGAGCTGAGATCCCCGGGAATCAGTCGCTTCGCGAGGAGAATCGCCAAAAGGAGCGCCCAGAGCCCAGGACGCACAAAGGCGAACGGAAAGAGCCCCTCTCAATGAACTCTTCAAAAAAGGGAAACGTTTTATGCACACCTGTCTTCGGCCTTTTGTCCCAGTGCTTCACCTGTCACTAAAGATGTTTACAGGCTCTTATGTTAAAGGAGAAAAAAGTGTACATGGCCAGTTGACACAACAAATAATGGTAATAATCTTGCATGCCAGAAGTTTAGTATGTTAGTGGGTTGGTGCTAGCTGATGATGAAAGGTCACTTGTAGATCCTTCTCTACTGTTCCGTTCACTCTTCTAACTGTATCTGAAAAAATGCATCTGGCTAGGTGGTGTACTTAGAACCATTCACAAAAGTTAATGTTTTGTTATCCATTTTTTTCCCTGATTATTTTCTGTTTGTTTTGGATGAATTTCTTTACTAGCAGAGTAACCTGACTAAATCCACTGGAGAACAATGCATCAAGTGTCCTTGAACCCGACTTACTATCCTTTTGCAAAGATTTCTTACATTAACAGACAATTGTTTTCTTAACTCACCTAAAATAAATACACAAGAATGTTCTGTGGGAGCACACTGATAATTTATTGTGAACCTTTTTCATTTCTGTTTTGTATGCAAATAAAAGTGGCAAGCTTTTGTATGGTAATTCTGTATTCATTTGATTTTTAACTCAAAACAATCGCATTAGACCTTCAGGGGATAGAATGTAATGAGAAGGAAATACATTTCCTGTTTTCAACACTTCGGGGCAATGGTTTTATTTTAAAGGATGTACTAAAAACATCATTTAGCCTTATTTTTAAAATTGTATATGGACAAATGCAGAAAGTAACTACGAGCTGAGGTAGTTGTACCAACTGTGGATGTGAGATTCCACATGCCAACATGCCCAAGCCAAAAGCCTGGCAAGTGTAGTTGGGATGGCAACTTGGATCAGCTAACAAGGAGAGGAAGGCAAAATGCCAACCCAACCACTTGAGCACAGAGCAATTCATCATCTACAAACAAGGTAAGTTATAAAGACTCAATAAACAGTTTTGAACAGTAGAGACTGAGCAAGATTTAGCTCAAAAATATCCATTTAAGTTGAAAGCGTAAGTTTGAAACACTTTTTCTTCAGCCTGATACAGACATGGAGAGGCTGTGCTATATATCCTAGGATGTCTTCCTGCTCATCCCTGACTCGGAGGGGGTCTAGCCATATTCTACAGTAAAGAAAAACCTGTCAGGTTTGGCCTCTGGCCACTGCCAGCAGCTCCCTTA
This sequence comes from Sturnus vulgaris, assembly GCF_052056855.1. Lineage (NCBI taxonomy): Eukaryota > Metazoa > Chordata > Aves > Passeriformes > Sturnidae > Sturnus > Sturnus vulgaris. Next base: position 143,693,688 of record NC_142243.1, read on the forward strand.
GCTCACCAGGAAGAAGATGAATGGGTACCTTTACTGTGTAATCTCCAATTATCTCACCTAGAATTCAGCCTCATTAGTAGCACACACGATTTGCACATGACAAGCAGGGTCTGGCTGGGGGGCTTCCTAAGTTCTTTCTGTTTTCCCATTACTTCTTTCACCTCTGACTCCAACCATTTTCTTGGGGAAAGGCGATAAAAGTTGATGGAATGTGAGTTGAACGTCATTTCATTACCCACACTTGCAATTCAAATAGAAGGTAGAAAAGTATAATGTAGTTTATGGACTTTTTTTAGCAGCTTAACCCCACTTGAGGTAGAACATTGAGGCCTCATGTGAGCATGGCTCTCTTGGCCACAAGCAGGTACCACAGCCTGGCACATGCAACTGATACTCAGAGGCATTATTAAAACTAAACACAGTAATGCCTGGGGTCACAGGATTAATTTCCCTGCTGGCACTGGCTGTGAACACCTGTGTTAATTTACTCCACTGCAAACTCCCCCTGCCCCTCCCTGGGTAGCCCACTCCCACCCATGTTCTACTGACACAGCTCAGAGTTCTGCCTGAGATATGCTGACCTGCAGGTCCTGTGGAAGTGATTGAGAAATGACTGATGGAACTGATTTCAAGCAATTCTGCTCGTGTTGTCCTTGAAAGACTTTGAGTCTCCTGCTAACAGTGCACAATATATTAGTCCTGACTGGCCATCCTGCAACACTATATCCAAATCTCAAGTTCTTGTGGAACCACTGAGAGTGATAAGGCAACACCAGGGATGTAGGGACAGCATAATCAAACTGATCAAAATAAGGCAATTGGTGTTATTTATTCCATGTACCATCCTGATGCTGACCAAATCCCTGAGAGCGCTTGTGGTGTGCAGTCGATGTCACCTGTGCTCTGCTGATCCAACAGCTCCCACACCAGACTCCTGAGCTGGGGGAGCATCTGGAAGCAGCCCAGCACCCCTCTCACAGGAATTCGGGTGCTCTCGGCCTGAGGGATCCCCTGTGTGGGCCACCTGCACAATCGGCTGCCACTGCCACCTCCTCACACCACAGGGATGTACGTGGAGTGAATTAAACAAATAACTTGGGGATAATAAAGTGGCCGTATTCATTCCAATTTTATAACAATTTATATACTAAAGCACAAGCTTCAATTGCAGTAGTTAATTTAACTTTCTATTTACTGTGCCATTTACTGGCACCATGCTGACCAGAATGCTTCTGGTTTCATCAATCATATAATCAGTCACTTGCTGAATATACCTTAGTAGTAAAGAGTAACTAGTGGGCATGACCCAATTACAAAAATACTATTCAGGAATTGTGTGTTTGCCAGAAGAAGTAAGACACAGTCAGCCAAGATTTTCTACAAAATCCGGTCTGAATAATCAAGTGTCTCATATTTTTTCCAGACCACCTAAGAAACTGAAGCTGCTGACTGAACTATTCAGCACATAATGAACAGCTGATGCCACACAGATCTTAACAATAAACTGTGTACTGTGTCCTTACACAGAAAAGAGTGCAACCTAGGACTTTCACAAATACTTTCACTGGTTACTACAGTGTAGTAACTGACGTGGAAGCGAAGGCTGCACATTCACTAGGCAGGAATTTTTCCTGGGATAAGCCCATCTGAATGTGAAAGGCCAGCCCAATACCAAATCATTATTTCATGTAATGAAATATGGTTATAAATAAGCAACTGGTTTTTTTCCTGTACGATGCTTGTATGAAACAGGTGTAGAACACTCAAATTCTCCTCACAAAACATTGTAAAATTTGGCAAAAAATGTACCAACATTTCCTGCAACACAAAAAACAACAGGTGCTTTACTTATCTACAGAATAGCTTTGGCTTGAGGGTTTTCAGAGCAGGAAAACAGAATGGAATTTCAGGGAAGTAGCTTGCTAAAGTGAAGTAAATTTTAACTATTTTTTGGCATCATTGAACACTTAAATTTGGTTTCCTCTTTTGGTTTTCATAATAAAAATGTTGCTGCTTTGTTCTGTAATATGTTCCTTAAAGTAAGTAAGGCATGTTCCTGTGACTTGAATGAAAATCAGACTGAGGCTGAAGGTGGAAAAAAGGGAAAAGTATCTCTCTGTGATCTGCCCTTACTGCCTGTTATTTCAATAAGCTCTTTAATGAAATCTGTTCTTCACTGGGTTGACAGCAGACCTCCTCCTAGTGAGGAAGAGTCACTTCAGAAAACGCACTGCACAGCCCCAGATGGGTGTTTTGGTTGGTATCAAGCAGAATCACCAACACTGGAGTCCAGAGTGTGCCATCTTCAAAAGCCATGCCCAGCTGGAGCAGTGCTCTGCCTGCCTGCTTTCCAAGGCAGACAGAACTGCAGGGATATCGAATCTCCCAATGACAACCATGTAACATCTCAGCATCAAGACTAAAACACCATTAGGAACAGATTTAATGACATTCAGCAGCTAGAAAGTAGAGTCACCCTTGCTATTGTCACTCAGCACACCAAAGATTTTGATGCAAATGAACAGTAGCCTGAAAGAGTAAGATTATTAAAAACTAGTAGTTGTCATTTTGTTTCTTAGAGCACAATGTATCAAGATAGCCAAAGCTCAAGGATGAAAACTTATGGGTGGTGACCATAATTATTCTCTGCTCCTCCTGCATGGAATTCAAGTTTAGCAACTTTTAGAGTGAGCTACTTCATAGCAGTAGTCAATGTATTGTTTTTATGAGACACAAATACTCATTACAAAGTTATTAATTCTTTAATAACAGTATCAAATCAAATGTCATTAACAAATATCATATCACACAATGCAGAGTACAGATGGTATTAACAAGATAATACTTATTCTTATCTATTTCAAATACAGTAATTTCTATAATCTTGCCAAGTCAAGTTTGCTAACAGCTGTCAGAAACATTCAGCATAGAAAGGTTGACTGAGCTGCACAGATGCTTCCATATTACAAGAATTTTCTTTGAAGGAGGAGAGACACTCCTGATGGCACTTCTTCTTTTCTTGTTATTACTTCCTTCGAAAATCTTTAGGTCTGTGGGGGGAAAAAATTGTTTTAAGAAATATATGTGCACTACAGTGGCTTGCTTTAAGGCTGCAGTAGCAGCCTCATCTAGTTTTATTTCCTTACTCTGGTGAAGTTTTTTTGACAAAGATGAATATTTTCTAGATTACACAAACAAGACAGAACAAATTAAAGAAATTTACTAAGACTTCTAAGAATTTACACATATCAGGACTAGTTGATCACTCCTACTTTCCTAAGCAAAACAAAAATCATTTTGAACCGAATGCAGTCTCACAGGGCTGTAAACACGAGCACTCATTTGTCTCCACTTTTAGAAATGGAATAATCCATGCATAAGGTGGTTAAGTTTTAGTTAACAGTACAGTCCACCACAACACTACTCAAATAGTTAAAACTGATGATTTAAAAAACCTCCTAATTTGAATCTTAAAAGTTCTACAATCCCCTTTGCTTAGATGACAAACGTGGGAAACATTCAGATAGAAGCAGGTCGCTGTTTGCAATCCCCTGTGATTTCCTGTTCAGGCACATCTCTCTCCCTGCCTGCCACACAGCCACCGGCTGCAAGAACCACATTCTCCCTGAAACTACACAGCTCAGACCAGCTCATGGCTTTTAGAATGCCGAGTTTGCAGACTAGATGTACGTCTACATCCCTAACATGTCCTGCAGAGAGGCTGCACATCCTGGACTGTGCCCAGTCCCTCCCCAAATCCAAGTGCAGCCCAGTGGTCTCCGAGGTGCCTGGGACACACCCGGGGTGTGCCCAGCACGGAGTGGTGCAGCCCCCATCCCTGCAGCTGTGGGAACACAACGCTCCTCATTGCTCCTCTCATCTGTGAATCAAAGCAGGGGAACTCACCAGGACTCTACAGGAGAGGTATTAAAGGTTTTAGAGACATCTGAAGGAATGCAGGGTCAGATTTGCTGTGAAGTTGAATGAAAAATTCTGGCTTACAGAAAACCTGCAAACTACTGTGCTAACCAAATTAAATTTCCAAAGGTGGTAAATTTTATCTGTAATTTAGCTCAATAACGGAAATGAAAAGCAGACAGCAATGGAAGCAGAGAGATTACTTTAAAGACTGAGTGTTTAGATGGCTGCAGAGATGCCACACAGAAATCCAACAGTTGCTGAATCTTATGTTGCAGCTCTAGAATTTGCCAAGCAATAGCACTGCAAAGTGAAGTCATTCACACAACTCTTGTATAAGCCCATAGGTTCTCACATGAAAGCAACTCTGGAATTCAATTTGTGTTATTTCAAGAGTAACATATAAAATTGTGTGAATTTTATGGAACAACTATAAAGAAGAGATGGTGTTCATACTGTGATGAATCACTGCTTTGTTTCCCATTTAAATAGCATATTCTGTATTAACATTTGGACTTGTAACTTCTGTGCATGACAGAACTGCTGCAAGCACCATATATGTTATTTACATACTTGCTTAATGTTGAACTTGAACGTACTCAACGTTTGGTGCATGCTGGGAAGTCAAGTCACATTTCCTAGAATCCCAGACTTCAGTACTTGGAGATATTCATAGAATCACAGAACAGTTTGGGTCAGAAGGGACCTTAAACATCCTCTGCTTCCAGCCTCTCTGCCATTCCACGTTTCGTCACTCAGATCTCACCCTGCATGCCAGAATAGGTATTTCATTATATCAAACTGTTTGTGGAGTAGTAAGAGTATGGGATTTTGAAAAATTCTCAGTGACTTTGAAGTTTTAACACTACATACATCCTAGACAGGTAGACAGTGCTGGAAGATTTGAGGCAACACAGCATGGCAAAGACATACTTGTCTTGCAGCTTATAGTAATCACTCTTTTTTTATAGGCCAATCCATCCTCTTGTGCATTGCTCAAAGGATTTTGCATTTTTCTATGAACAGCTCACTCAAAACTTCAATCTAGGGTTATGCTGGAGTGCTGCAGAACTACGGATCTCACAGCACTTTGTTCTGGGGTGAAAATCCTTTTTTTTCCTTGCTTGCTTGTAATCTGCATTTCAAATTTAATGCTCTTTGTCTTAAAATTTAAATGCATAAAAATGCACAAAACACTGGACTCTTAGTTTGTAGTCTTATGAAGTTAATGAAGCTTAAAAACATGATTTTCCACACTGAAAGACTTGTGTGAACAAATACAAAAGTTTTTAAAGCCTTTTCTATTGCCACAGTAGGCTTTTTATGCCACTAGTACTTGGCTTTTGGTCTGCTTTTGAAGAGTCCTTGGCACCAGGGAAGCTAAGCCTTGAAAAACACTGCCTTTGGCAAAAGTGTTATAGCCGTTTTGTCAGATGAAGAATATGAACCCACAAAAACGTTGTCAACTCAGAGAGAATTATGAACTACTTGTAAGCATCAATGGGTAACTGCTCATTGATAAGTGACATAAATCCATGTGAGTCTTCTTTGATGGCAGTGCTTCTGCCCTTCCTCAGTAAAGGCCTGAGTTTCTGCACTTGGAACAAAGGAAATGCTATCTCCTAGAACGGACAGTTGAGAAATTCACCCAAAGGCAAGACTTCACATAGCTGCTTCTCTTCTTTTTATTTTTAAAGTAACACTCTTGGAGGAAAAAAAAAGCTTTGCTGCATATTGTCAGGACACTCCAAGACAAGGGGAAATAGGGGAATGTGGGAACCAATGTCTCTGCAATCGATGCTGAAACGCAAACTATTATGGGTTCACTGAAAATATGCAATATTAGTCTGTGCAGCAGATGTCTACTATCAAAATATGTAAAATATTTGTCTCACTAACATTTTTATACTCCACATAAAAAGTGTTATGACAGTTCTGTGAGTTCTAGGCAAAATACTCAGCAAATTAAATCAGCAATCCATTCATTAGAGGAGGCCTCTCAGTGTTTCTCTCTTAACAAATACTTTACCACTGAGTAAAAGGCACTGAAGAGCTCATCCTAAGCTCTGATTACAGTTTTAAATCCCTTAAAGCTGCCCAGGGAGGTCATGGATTCTCCCTCTCTGAAGACACTCAAAACCCACCTGGATGCATTCCTGTGTAACCTGCTCTAGGGGACCCTGCCTCGGCAGGGGGCTTGGACTGGATGATCCCCATAGGTCCCTTCAAACCCTCACAATTCTGTAATTCTGTAAATTCTCCTGATTTTTAAGCACACTCACAGCTATCAGAAGAGAAATACAGCTGATGAAAAATGCCAACAATCCACAGCCACTGAAACTTACAAAACAGATAAACCTGCACATATGTCCAGCTCCTAGGATCAGCTTTTGTGATGGAAAACAAAAGGGTCTTAGTGGTCCCCATTGTAACTGGTAGAGAGCTTCCCAAAATTCTGCAGAATTAAAATATTTTATATAAATCTTGTCTTTTGATACAGGCGCCAGCCCTACACTCTGCAATGCTGAAAATAACCAATAGATTGTGAGAGTTTTCCCATTTACAGGTAAGCAGTAACTTCTTTGCTCTGTAGCCCACTTCATGAGATAAGACTGAGGTCAAAATAAATCCTAGGACACGGAGAAGTCCTGCCTTTCTTCCTGGACTTTAGAGATGACTCATAGAGGCTTGTATCCTTGGGCTAAAGCTTGCCTCTGTAAATTCCCTCTTCAATGTCTCTGCAGATTTCAGAGTTACAGTTATGTTTGAAAAGCATTGCACACTGTAGAGCTGGCATCTGTGTCATTAATTAATACTGAAATTTGGTGAACGTACATGTGTTTCTCTGGCAACTCCAACCTACTCCAGCATACACCCCTTTGTGCAGCTGCATAAAACAAGGCTGTCTTTAATCTAGGTCAGTCCTCTGATTCTCCATTCTGTTGCCACATAAGCAGAATGGATAGGCAGGAAAAGTGATGGATGATGGTTAAAATTAGTCTTATTGCCAGAAAAAATGCTCATGAAGCTATGACCTCAGCCTCTGAACATCTCAAATGGCAAACAGAAACTAACAGCACAAAAAGACCTACTTGCAAATTTGCAACTATGATGGGACCCCCCACTTCACAGAATATTCAATATTCTCTTTCAATGTGATGTGAAATATCCTCTTCCAAGGGTATTTTTCCTGTGAGGAAGAACGGGACAGAGACCTCTGCAATAGTTAAATGTGTTCAACTCTCAACTCCTGGAGTGAGTATTTATTTCAATCAGCTCTGAAGAGATGTGCTGCACAGCTCCATCATTATTAAATTCTTGTCAGCACATTCCAGCAATGATGCTTCCCTTTGCCTAGCAATATTTTGTGGAGGTAAAACAGCCTCAGAAAAAATAAAATCAGGGGGATGTGTGTGTTATTCTATGGAGGCCAAATCTAAGTAATCACTAGTCTGTGTTAGACTGCAACTAACTTGATTTAAAAAATACACAGGACAACTTCATCTTATTTCTTGGAAAACATCTTGTAGCATCTTACAGCAAACAGGTTAGCATTACTAACCTCAAAGAAATAATAAAGGTAAGGCTGTAGAGTAATATATGACACTGTCTATTCTATATGTACAGCAGTTATTTTACAATTCAGACAATATTTTAAAACATATTTTCTCTTCATTTTTAATGATTCAGAATACCTCTTCAAATATTTTAGTCCAAATGACTTTGCTTCTTAGAACTTCTAAATGCACTAGGATTAGCTATAACAATATGATTTGTAGTCAACATTGCCCTTCCTTCTTCTTCTAAAAGAAGTGACACATCTCCCTAGTTTCTTCTACCCCATGCTGCTGATAAACAGCATTTGATAACATGACCTTATCTTCTTTCAAGCTCAAAAAATTTGGATAGTCATCTCTCCACAAACAATCCCTACTCACACTGCTTCACTGTTACACTGCATTGTCTGAGACTTTTCAAAACAACTTTTATAAAGTCAAATCCCATGGAATTGTTACAGTCATTTGTGTGCTTGCACGCCTGTGTTAATGACTGCTAATGGTTTCAGACCTGCCTCTGCTGAGGAGTAAGACAGGCAGTGCTGCACAAGAAGTGACCTGTCAATACCTGCTCTTGACTCAGCAATGCACACCTGGTATGGAAGCTCTGTCTTAAATTGCAATTTTCTCTTCACCTGCAGGCAATCATCTCACCATTGGAGCACACGACCCAGAGTGCTGGAGTTCTCTGGAATTTCTGCACTCTCAGCTGCAGTAACAAGGAGTGTTCAGAAAGGATTTACATCAGCACTGCACAAGGTCGATGCCTTAAGGTGAACTAATGTCACAGTCTGAGATGAGAGCAGTGGTACAAGAGCCAAATTTGAAGAGTACAGGCTTAGAATTCTGTTAAGATTTTACTGCTTCCATGAATGGAAACACTCCAGAAGCATGAAAACCCCCTTAAAATTAATAACCATCCTGTAGGAAAGGCACATCCATCTCTTCCATTCACAGTCTGTACGACACTTTCTATTACCTGAAAAATTTAATAAACAAAACCAAAGAAGTATTGGTCTCAACTCAGTTATCAAAATTGTTTTTAGAGTAACTCACCCCAGAAGGTTTTAGGTCTGTGGCTGCTATGTTAGCTTTTTATACAGCTTTTTTTTTTTTAAATCCAGCTTTTTCTCCTATCCTGTTTCCTGAACAGCGTAGCGTTCCCCAAAAGGCTGAAGGAGTCCAGCTTGACTGTGTAGTTTTACAGAGACTCTCCCTGACTTTCTTACACAAGTTTCAAGAATTTCAAGAAACAACAAGGATAAAATCTCCCCAAACTTGGCTGAAAAACTAGAATACATGAAGAAATAATTGGTATTAAAGTACTTCTAACGTATTCCAGTATTTTTAAGTACTTAGCAAGTGATATCCACTAGCTCAGAAAGGTCTCATTTAGGGGAGTTTATAAACAACAGTTTTGAACAGATAACAGACTGGGGAAAACCAATTAGTGAAAAGGTTTTGTGGATTGATCATGCACTTAGTCACTAGCTCTCAGCCACTGTTGGCAGGCACACTCGATCTGTATTACTGTGATGCTCTTCTGCATAATTCTGGTACTTACCATCACAGGAATGTGGAATTATTGCTAACTGATGATAGTTGTCTGCTTAGACAGAATGGTTTTGTGGCTCATCTTTCCTATTTGCTTACTAAGAGCAGTAGGTGACTTTTAGCCTTTTCTTACAACAAAAAGCTCCAAATAATTTGGTTTTGTCTAAAATTAGCACACAATACACACAACATAAAATTTGTTGTTTATCTCGTACACATTTTAAGATTATTTTATGAATAAACTATGAAACTTTGAGTATTTAAGATTTGTTTTTATAGGAAAACTTCAACACAGAGACAAGATTTATTGTAAATTGCGAAACAAGAGGAATGTATGTGTTTTTCAGGAACGCTTTGCAAGTTGTGCCAAAGCCAATAGCTATTAGGTAAGGGGACTATAGCTTAAGGGGATTTCTGAACACATTTCATCTTTTTCACTGACCACACTAGTAAATTGAAACCCAAGGATGAGACATTGCTATAAATCCCTGTAAAACCAAATTATGTGGTTACACTCAAGCATCAGTTTGGTGCTGGGGAGGGGAGAAGAATCATTCTTCTACTCAAGGTGTACCTATTATCCCCTGGTAGCTCGAGGCCTGTGGTAAAGTAATCAGTGAAATAGCTAATGATATTTCAACTATCATTAAATTTCCAATTCACACTGTGGCCTATTCTAAACCCTCAACTCCTCTGCCTGGGGCACAGGAACTGTTTCCATGTTGGTGTTGTTCTCATGCAGACTGTTGTCTTGCCTAAAAAGCACTTCTACAAGTATAACTCATTTTGCTTGGAGAACAAACCACAGTAACAGAAGCTGCATTTTGTAACAAGAGTAAGAAAAGTTGATACTGCTATGACAGTACAGCTATAGTGACTATCCTCTTCTGCAGAAACAAAATTTAAGATGTGTATTTTGTGGTCCTCAGCTGCAACGCGTTTGCTTTTTCCTATATAAAACTAGCACTTGTAGTTTTTAAAAAGTATCCTTAAATCAAGTTATCAAATATGCATTTAGGTGCTCTTCTTAGTGAAATGAAGAACGGCTTATTAAAATTTAAAATAAAGTGGTTAAAACCTCAGTTTCTGTAAAAACAAATTAAGCAAAATAAATCTAAGCTTTTTTTAAACCTACTGTGATTCCTTGATTTTGACCTTGCTTATATGAATTCTGTCTGGAAAAATATTTAAGTTAAATCAATGGAATATATATGTAAGCTTCATCATGTTAAGATGATGCTTTTTGAAAACAGAAGGTTTCTCTTTTAGTGATATATTCTGCTAAAAACTGTAAGACTGTATACAGAGCAGCACTGTACACTTGGCTTTGGACAAAGAATTACGTTATTCTTCAAATAAATAGAGAACTGGGTGAAGGAATGGTGAAATACTTTCCAGACTTACTGTCAGCCACAGGAGTGAAAAAAGGAAATCTAGTCATTTATAAAAGAGTGATTAAAAATTAATCTAACTCTAATTTCATCTGGGCAAGTAGTTCAACAGTATCATATACAACCATTCTCCTATTCCTTGTGAAATTTTCATTGATTTAGTTTCTATTCTCACATATGAGATAAACAGGTTTTAAGGGAAGGGGAAAGTAGTTCTGGAATTTTCTTTTTGGGAGCCTTTTCAGAAAGTTCAAGTAAAAGGGCCCAGTTACCCATTTATTATCTCCTACCTTCAACTCTTGTTTTAGAAACAACCTAAGCTGTCCCCAGGTAAAAGGTATGAGAATTGGTAGCACCGATCTGTTTTAGGCATGCCAGAGAAAAGCCAGTAATTCAGTTCAATAGGTTAAACAATCTGAACATAAATGTGTTGGATTTTTAAGGTGATTGAGTTACTGACCCTTCTTGATTAGTGGCCAGTTGCTGCCTGCAGCTAAAACCTAATGTAGAGGGGAGCAATTTTCTTCTTAAGTATCTGTGTGGGTTTTTGCCCACAGGAATTTAGATCCAGCTCTAGTAGTTTGAAATTTGAGACTTGGTTACCTCCAAATCTGCTGTTAAATGAAATGCTACACAAAATCCTGAGACATTTTATGCCCTTACTATTAAAAAAATGTTACCAGTGATAGTTCCTAGATTTGATTGGGGATTAATGATCTCCAGTTAGTTCATGTAATTTCTACCAAGAGGCAAAAAACCGACAGAAAATGAACTGCCAGAGGGATTCCTCAAAGAGTACATTGGAACAGAACTGGGCTGTATTGGCAGGAGAGCTTTTTCCTGATTTATACAGTTTGTTTTTAGGAAAAAGTAGGACTGGCTTCAGTCTTTTACAGAAGTTTGTGTTGGCCAAGTCTTCTCTCAACACTGCTACATGCTAGCCTAGCCCTGCTTTGTGAGAGAAGATGAGCACTCAGGTTGGAAGGGCAGTACGTAGCCCAATATAAAAACCAAATATTACCATGTGAGGCATAGTACAAAACAAATACAAATCCCAAGAGGCTGCAGACACACCCTACAACTGAACAGGAACTAATAAAAAATTGGAGAAATTTAATTTGGTACCAAATTTTTAAAGGCCCATGAATAAATTTGTGATGGTCCTTATAAAAATAGCTCAAGACCTCACCATCTTCAGAGATGGCTTTATGGCTTTCCCTCTGCTCTTCTCAAGTTAACTAGAGTGACCACTACAATATTTTTTCCTGTATTTTACCTCATGTTTCATTGTAGGGAGAAAAAAACCATTTTATAAACTTAGTAAAAACAGTAAATTATAATTTGAAACACAGCACATCACTGGAAATACTCCAAGCGTGTCTTTTGCTGTTGGCTCCTCATTAAGTTATCTGAAGAAATTAACACACAAAAACCTAATAAACCCTGTTAGTATCTTGCATGTATAAAAGCACTGTTTATAACATTATTTCAGCCACATAACCAACATATCTACAGCTTCTTCCTCTGCTCGGTTACTGCATTCCAGAAATAATTTGTGTGACTAAAAATAGAAACGTGTACTAGAAATTGTAGAACTGTGCAAGATTAAGTACTGCTGCAGTTCTTCTAAGAAAACAAACAGAAAAGGAAGCAGTGGCTGAGAGGATTTCTTAAACCAAAAGCTTTTCTGTTTACCAGTGCCCACAAATTTGTTTGCTGGGAACATCACAGGTGGCTTCTGGTTGCCTGAGTCTGGCAAGGCTGGCTTTAAGGACATCAGACTGGGGAGGAACTGGAAGTAGCACAGAATATATAAGAGGATTATCAGAGCCATCTGCAGTTCACAGGCATCCAATATGCTTGTGTTTCATCACCTACTAACTTTTCTGTCTGAGAACATTGTGATTTTCTGCTTTCAAAGCCACAGAGTGTTGCTGACGAACTTCCAGGAATCTGTGTGCCATGGCACGGGGATGACACGCAGTGTCAGTACTGGGACCCTGCCAAACCCACTGCTCGGCTGGAACAAAATCACAGCTTCAGACCAGGCTCTGCAATCCCCTGCCTCAAAGCAGGAGGTACCAATGGGGGCAGAAATCAGGAAAGTTACTCAGAAATATAAACATTAAGAAGGTGTTTGGTTTTCAAAAACCAAATTGCAGAGTTTACAATATATCAAGTTTTAAAAACTTTGAAAGTGTAGAAGAACTTGTTTCCCCAAGGACAAGCAAGCAGCTGTCTGGCCCGAGGGGAGCTCCTAGGAGTGCTGGCAGTGGACCAGGCACTCAGTCTGCACACCAGCACCAGCCTGAGCACACTCTGTGCAATCAGACAGCTCTGCTTTCTTAAGGGAAACTCCCAGGAATGCATCCATCTCACTGGAACAACACAGGGCTGCTGTTCCATATATCTGCTAACATTCTTATTCAAATACTTCTTGAAACACAATTTCCTGCCTTTAAAACTGTCTCAAAACATATATATTCCCAGACAGTTAAATAACTTTCAAATGGTATATAACAGGAAAATTTGCCCACGAATCTGATGTATCCTTGCTTTTATGGAACAGTTGTTTGCTTAGTCATATGTGACTGGTGAATTCTGTGATGATTTCTGTTTAAAACTCTTTTAAAGGACATACAATCTGAAATTTCAAACACACTTGAAATAAAGGTTCACTCATAGTACAAAATCAACCTCTGTCAAAAGAACTTGTTTTTGTTCTTTTTCACCTTGAAATATGTCTGGAACAGTCATAATTTACTTTGCTGTACCTACATGGTTTTCCATCCCACTTACTTCAGACCTCTCCATGGAGGATCTAAGTAAGAATCTTTGCACAAGTTGGGAAGTCAGTTGGCTCCGATTGGGAATAAAAGGAAAGAATGCTAGAAGAAAGCTTCTCTGACTGGGAATATGCTGACTTTTCATTCTCCACTTTCATGGAGCAGGATTCCTCTTGATGTCCTGTCATCGTGGGAGGAGGGGTGATGGGAAGGCTCGTCACTCTGGCAACTAAATCATCATGTGGGTTTCCACACCTGTGCTTCCCTTAAAAACTATTTCTCTATTTTAGTGTCCTACTTGAATACCGTGTCTTTCTCTGTGGTGGGTCAGTGTCCAGCTACCAGGAAAACAGCCTTTAAAGAACCCTCTTCAGCAAGACATTTTAACACAAAACATAGCCAAAATCTCCAATAACATCATTAGCAGCACTGAACAAGTTCTTCACACTCCAAATGAAAATTTGCATTATTATTTCCAATTAAAGAGAAAAAGCGTATTTTCCTCCTGATATTATAAATTCAGGTATTTACATTCATTCCCTGTTATCAATCTTACGTCTGGTTTATATACAGTAAGGTCTATTTCTTGAGTATAAGTCTTAGTGTAAAACCTCGAAGATAAATTTTCTACTTATAATTGTGTTTATCGGTATTTATAGCCTTACATACCTTTAATCAAGCTCTGTTTTTCCCTTAAAGCATACAGGTATCTTAAAGGGCTAATATCAACTACTTATTTTGCTGTAGAAGAAAATGAACCACTAAAACCGTGTCCCTCTAACTCCTTTTTCTAATCACTCTCAGAGATATTTCCTTTTGAAATATCTACCCTTTGGTAGACAGGTTGGTCACCAGGCTCATGGAAGATAAATAATAATTAAAACTGAAAGTCATATAAGGCAGGAAGAATTACTAAAACCATCTGAAGAAAAAAAAAAGAGTTTAAAGTTTTTCTGTGTCCTTCATGATCAGGTTTATTGTAAGGACTGCTCATACTACATGGAAGCTGTCTATGGGTTCTGCAGAAGCTCACAGATCTAAGCCCACAATAAGGCTTTTTACATCCCAAATACAGAATGCAGGGGAGAAGAACAGGCTACTCATTTTAGCACTGTGTTCTCAGCCAGATTTCTAAGATCCTAGTACAGAGTAACAAACAACAGCACAAGGAAAAGCCAGACTGGACTAATAATATTAGCAACCTATGCACTGGGTATTTAACCACGGTTTATTAAAATATTAACCTATTTTACTACCTGTGTTTACTTTCCCCATATATAAAGAACCATCTAAAAAGGACTACACTGAAAGAGGAATTAACTTCAACATTACATCAGGTTGCCCAGGAACTGTGCAGTGAGTTCTGAGCATCTCCGGGGCTGGAGATTCCACAACCTCCCTGGACAGCCTGTCAGCTGAAAAGAATGAAATGACAAGGAACCTAAACAAAAAGCCAGTTTGGTGTTCAGAGATAAATGTATATTTCTGCAATATTTGGATTTCTACAAAACAACTCATGTTCCTTTTATGTTTTCTCTTCTGAAATAATTTTCATGTCAGGTAGTTGTTTTTTCAGTGCATCTCAAATTAACAGATTTATACAACAATATTTTAACCTAACTTCTCTCTGTTTTTTTGAAGGAAGCTGTTCATTTTTGGAATTTTTAAAAAATAATATTTGTGCTATATGCCTCTAAAAAGAAGAATACGCAAATACTTGTATTTTTGTTCCTTCTTAAGTCTTTCACAGGAATACTGTAATAATGCAAACACGACTTCTTCCAAGGGTTCACACACTGAAAAAACTCAGAACACAGATTCTATTACCCGTGCATATTCATATACCTTTTCTTTTAATGTGTTTAGTGCAAAGCTGTCTATTCTCAGACATTCCTGCTGGCATTTTAATCAGAACAGTGACCTATGTGGTTCATTTTAAGCACCCTTTTACAGACCTCTGTATTTTACTTATCACATCATAAAGTTATTTTACCAAATTTGTTCAATTCTTTATCTTTTATTTCCCAACTAAGCCCTCCTCCCCTCTCACCCCGAAATCGGAATGCCATAGAATCAAAAGACACTTTCTCCTTTAGACAGGAAAAACATTATTATTTTTCCAACTACTTCATACGGAAGCTCTTCCCAAGACCAAAACTGCTAAAAAAGCAAGCTGAAGGTTTCATTAAATCTTATCTGACACCGAAAATGGTCTGGTTGCAGGCCACGACATGAAGCCCTGCAACTGGCAATGAGCCCTGCAGTTAGCAGAGAGATGGAAGATAACCATCTTCATTCTTATCCTTCTGCTAGATCTTACCAGTTCCTGAGAGCAGAAAAGCAGGTGGGACCAAAGTCCAACACAGCACGGGTTAGGTATGTCTCCAGGCCTTTAAATGTGGCTCTAGATGGAGTAGTTGGCTGAAGGGAAACTTATGTCCCAGACTCTACGCTCAGAGCACTAAAATTCTCCCAAACTCCCATCTGTTTTCCCCTACCCCACCCAGAGCCCATTAGCTCCACTTCTCTCTAGCATTCTCTCACTAATTTTAGACCCAGAATTCTGCTCCTCTCAGGCACACCTGTTTCCCGTTTTTTTCTCACCATAATACCCACTAGCTCCCCAGCTCTCCCACAGGAGAAGCACTACGATCCTCTGAGTTGAAAGCCTCCAAATCTGCTACAGGATTTCTAAGGCAGTTGCACTCCCCAGCCCCCATAACTGGCAAGGAGTAAAAAGATTGTATACAGAGAGCAGTTACCAGCAATCAATCCAGATGAGACTGCAGAAGAGAGAAATATAAAAAAAAAGGGGATGCTTATTTTCTCTGTGCTTTGAATCCTCCAGAAGGAATGTTTCCAAGAAATTATGGAATTCTAACTGCAGTAGTGTTCTTACCTGCAGAGTTCCCCCAAGGTTAATATACTGACATGAAGATATTACCAAACTTAGTTTGACAGCAATGACTAAATTAGATGGCATCAGGTTGTTGTTATTATTATTATCATCATTATCATCTGCCAAACACACCTGCAAGTCAAAGAAATTAAAGTGGCTGAGTCCTAAGGAGATGAACTCAACCAAGACTATGGTAGTGTGTGGGGGCAAAGAAATGCATTTTAAAAGCTCTGCCAGCACCATCCTTTGATAATACAGATACTCCCAATTAGTTAGCTAAAACTAAGAGCCAGCTCCTCATTCAAGCTAAATTATTGTGGAGAACCTTTAGTGTTAATACAAAACACAGTTACAGAAGACTATAGCATACCATACAACAGGACAGGCTTATCAGCTTTACTGTAATGTACTCAGAATTCTGGTCAATGGTGCAGAATCTAAACTTCTTCAGGGCTAATCCACTGAAATCTCATAGAAACCAGGAGCTTTCAGGGATTTCAGCTTCATTCAGTAGTGAGGATAAAAACAAATACAGCAATTTTTATCACTGACATTGGTTTTGATGACTTCTAACCTATCTCCCAGTTTCAGCTCAGAAGAGGGCATAATGTATTTGTGGATTCTGTTTCCTTTAACAGAGACTGTAACACAGAGGTGCCTCCATTACACAGAACAGATGTAGACTTATTTTAGTATTATCTAAGGTGATAAATACAAGTACAGGTGATAAGGTTAAGTACAAGTGATTTTTAATAAGCTTTTGAAAGTTTACAGGCCTGAGTGGCATTTACTTTGGCTATGGCTAACAGTTATGCATTATAGAGCAAATACAACTCAAACCAAGTAATGAAGGTTTTTACTCTATTCATTTTGATGAAACAAAGAGTTGAAAACATGATTATAGTAAAGTTTTCTTATTAAAAATAAAAAACAAAACAGAAATAGAAAATTTTAGCAACCATTGTTCTATTGTTTGAATGACCTCCTCTCTCCAAAAAAAAAAGATGTAAGAGAAGAATGGCTACTTTTTTCTTACAAATAATACATATTCAATCAAGGTGTCCTCTTAAAAAAATCTACAATACTTACGGAGTCCAAAGCTTCGGAAAGGCAGCAATTTCTTCTGGTGTATACTCATCTAACCTCTTGGGGACTGCACGTGGCTGAGGAATCTCCTGTAGAAGGTTCTTCTCTATATCTTCTGGAATAACCTGAGACAGGTGAGAATAGTCTTAAATATCTGACTGTTTAACAAACACCACCCCTGCCCACAAAGCCAGACCAAAATTTTTCAATAGTACTGCATTCTTCATGCTAAGTGTTTGACCTAAATACACCAATCTCATATGTCTTGAATTTCACAGTTCTGTGAAATAATATGGAAGACATCCAACTACATCTATAAAAAAAGCAGTTTGATTTTTGTTTTCATTTACTGACTTATGACATGAGTGCTATTGCTAACAGTCCCTCTTTACCTCTATATAACACAAGCATGAAAATGTAACTGCACGACTACTCACATCTTCAGGGAACAGGTGGAGCCTCTGCATCAGAGTTCTTCTCTGAAGATTTTTTGGAAGCATTCTATAAACAGCCAGTTTAACAATCTGAGGAAAGGTAACATAGTAACAAATAATCAGGGAGGTTACCATAACATGACAGAGGTTAACTGTGTTTCCCTCTGTCCACTATGTTAATCATTGTCATATGTTAATCTTAGTCATCTTTCAGGCCGAAGAACTCTGGCACCACATTCAGAAGGTGCTCTAGACTTAAATTTAAAAAAAGGAAACGCTTACTCCTCATCATATAAACACTTATTTTAAGAACCATGAAGAAAATTTCAGCTTAGAAAGTTAAGACCTATATTTAGCATTGTGGATGACTGCGTATGATCATTCAACTTCAGAGAATTGAGAAGCTTGTGTTAACTATATATTGTATTGCCCATTTACATACATACATTGCTTAGGAAAAAAATGCTCTAATAAACTTCTCAAGGGCTCCCAGCAACTAGTTCAACAGTGTTGCTGTGTTTAAAACAGTTTTATAGTTAAGGCTTTGTACCTTAAGCAAAGCTGACATACCAAAACAGTGCATTATGAACTTACTATTTATATTTATAATATATTCCCTTGCTATTAGTTCCAGATGAACAATCTCACTTCTAAACATCAGGAATGAATAGAATTTGTACATCTACTCTAGATGATGCTCATTGTAAAGTAAACATTTCAACAAGATTTTCTCTTGGACTCTAGTAAAGATGCCTTTTATTTAAATACGAAACACATTGTTATGGATTTCATCCAGAAGGAGAACATTTGTAAACGTAAAACAATGCACACAACTGTAGGAGACAAAAAAGGTTCCATAAAGGACAGCAAAGCACTTAAGACCTAGACCTACGTGCAATTTTGTCATAAGCAAGTAAAATGTTTCCTCCAGGACACCCGGATATAAACTAGCTCCAAATCAGAAACTACCCAGGCATGGGTAGCTCCAGCCAATGAACCACATTGAAATGCAGGGCACTAAGCACAAACAAATCTTGCAGGCACCTGTTTATTTTCCAAAGTGTATTGAGCAAAATGGCTTCTTTTTACAAAACTAACTAAAGGAATTAAATTGAAATTTTAGACACAATCACCAAGTTCTTTGGTGGAACCACACTAAGGTAAGATTTTCAGGTGTTATGCAGCCAGTACCATAAATATGTGGACAAATGCAATAAATCAAGATGACAGGAGAAATATATTAGGTCATGCAGATTAATATACAGTTTTGAAACTTTAATAAAAATTAATAAGCATGTATTAAAAACAAAAGATGAAAACGAATGCTTTTTAGGGATAAAAACTATTCATGCTTGTAGATCAAAATACAAATTAATTAAGGTCAGCATACTATGATCTTAGACAAGGGCAAGGCAGAGACAGAAAATGAACCTTCACTGATTTGCTTCACTGAATACTAAAAATCAAGTGAGATACCATAATAATGAAAGAAAATATACAAATATTAACAGCAGTTCATCTGAAAAGTCCTTTTATCATTAACAATTTTAATTTCATATGCTTATGTTCCTTTCTATCCAGCGTTTTTCCTTACTGCCAATGAAAGATCAAAATGAATCAGATCTAAATGAACAAATCCTGAGATTTCACAACACATTGATTGTGGGAATTTTTTTCTTATCGAAAAATTACTTTAAACTTCGAATTGTGTTAGAACACAGTATTGATTTCTTAGACTAATAAACTGTACATACACATGATCCAATGTATGACCTCTGACCTACAGATACACAGAGCTAGTTTTTTAATTATTTCAGTACTATGAGAAGAGACTTTAAAATACTTTAAGGAACATTATGTTAAATATTTGACTTCTTCAAGCAACCAAGTTCATGTTTGATTTTTGATCTTCCTCTGCAGCATGTGGCAGAGACATCTGCTGAAACAAACCAGTGAGGTAGAGCAGCTGGTCTGTTTTGCTTGTAGATACTTCTGATTAGTGAATCTGTTCTGAATTTTTTATCTACATTACAAAAAGAACAGTTCAGTAGTAAAAACATGCCAGTTAAATCACTCTGTAAAGAATGACTGGTTTATATACTCAAGTTTTAACAATGAAGAAATATTTTCAATGTTGTGTAAAGTCACTGCAGTACTGACAACCTCAGGTTCCAACAAACCACCAAGAAAACAGGACTTGAAGAATGATAATGGATAATGAATCATCATACACAATTGTATATTCATATTCAATAACAGTTTCTGCAGGTAAGTATCCTAAGGGCAATAAGCATAATCCAAGGCATACTGTGGTACACCTACTATTCTCTATGCTGTTTAAGAACTCATTTGCCTTTCCATGCCCCCTCACACATGCAGGAAGTTCATAACCACAAAATCTGGAACAGAAAAATCAGTCCACATGAAGCATAAAAGTTTTTTACTGCCAGGCAAACCACAGTACCACAGAATGGTTTGGTTGGAAGGGACCTTTTAAGGTTCATCCAACCCCCTGCAATAAGCAGGGAAAACTTCCACTAGACCAGACTGGTCAAAGCCTCATCCAGGCTGGCCTTGAACACTTTCAGGAATGGGGCATCCACAACTTCTCTGGGATGCCTGTTTCAGTCTCACCACCCTCACATAAAAAAATAAATGTTTTATTTTCAATCTAAATCTCTTCAGTTTACAAACATTACTCCTTGTCCTGTGACTACAGGCCTTGACAAAAGGTCTGTCTCCATCTTTTTTCAAGTCCCCTTTATATACTCAAAAGGCCACAATAAGTTCTCACCTGAGTCCTTTCCTCTCTAGGTTGAACAACTCCAACTTTTTCAATCTCCTCACAAGAGGGGTGTTCCATCCCTCCAATCATTTTTGTGGTCATCCTCTGGACCTGCTCCAACATGTCCATGCCCTTCCTGTGCTGGGGGCCCCAGAGCTGGACAGTGCTTCAGGTGGGGCCTCACCAGAGTGGAGTAGAGGGGGAGAATCACCTCCCTCATCCTGCTGGCCACGCTGCTTTGAAAGCAGCCCAGGATTCTGATTTACTGCAAGGTCATTAGTCCAACTACAGAATAGAAGGCTAAACAGGGAGCCAGGACACAGAAGGTAGTGCTGGAAAAATTCCTTCATTGTAACTTCTGCTCCAAAGACTCTTCTACAAGCCAAAATAAATCCAAACCCAGCTACTGGAAAGACCAAATTTTCATCCATCCTCTTGCCCAAAATTCTGCCTACAGCCACAACTTCACTTTCACTGGATGGTATCAAGTCAAAGAAACCAGTAAAGCACAGGCTTAAATGAAGTTATACAGACTGCTTTTGCACCTTGAGTAAGGCTGTGCAACAGAAAAGTCAGATCCAACCAGCAATACTTGCAGGGTGTTAAGTAAGGGGTATAGATTTGCAAATCTGCTACTGAACTCATGCAAAACTCAAACCCAGATTCAATGCTCCCTGAAAACACACATAGGAACATGCCGTTTCTTCCAGGAATCAACAATAAAACCCCCTTTTTCACATGCTTGTAATATACTTCTAATAAAAGACAAACCTTATTGCTTTCTATGTCATTATGCTTACTCTGAGCGATTAAAATAGCAAGAGTTTAATTTTACAGGAAATTTAGAAAAGCTAGTGATTTCTGTGGGATTAAAGACTGGCAGAGAGGTCTACTCACCCACAGCTATCACTGCAGCCTCGATCTCATTTTGAAATTGATTAGCACAGCTTAACAGCTTATTCAATTATTCATGGACTCTCACTGCCTCCTCCCCCAGTCCTTTATCTTTACTACTGGGAATGTGTACAATTCCATATCCTCATAAATATTGACTCCTAAAACCATGACACTTTCTCCATCAGGTAAAGACATCCACCATCAGATGTACACAGCCACCTCACCATTAGTATTTGGGAATTTTTATACTACTGGAATGCTGTCTACCCCATTTTTTTTAATTACAAAGTTCCCATTGGCTCTAATTGCAATTGTCATCTTGAATATTGCAATACCCTTTTTTCAGCTTGTCTAATTTATACATCACAGTGTAGATATGGTCTTAGTAACACAGTTATATGACATTATTCTTTTAGTTACTAATTTAAAGGGCTAATTAGAAGGAAAGAAATCTGAAGGCAGCTCTATTAAAACTCTTGCACTTCCAGTCCCTTACAACACGTTAATACATTTTATGAGTACAAATGAATTAAAATATATTTATTTGTGAGGCTTAAACACTGTGAGGTTTAAACATTTCAATTTTTGTGGCAGGCTTTGGCTTACGTGCAACTTGTAGACTATGTCTGATGGAGACAGATTCTGAGAAAGATTCTTTGCCAGATAAAACATACTTTAAAGATGGAAATCAACAGAGCAATACCACTCCTACTACTGAGAAGCACAAAATAATTGGCTGAATTTCCAGGAGAAAGTCTACCCTAACAGCTGAATTAAGTCCAATAATCAACAGGAAGCAACTCTAGAACATGGGAAGGCCACAGTGCTCCAGAGAAAACAAAGTGATTAATTACAAGGCATACCAAAATAATCCTAGAAGAATTTCAAGAGATATAGCAATTACTTGAAGGTGCAGTTCGATACCACATCTTCCTTCTATCAGTCCATGGTTTTCCGTTCTCTATACAACACTGTTCTTTTTAGCACACATTATAAAATATAAATACCTCTGACAGTTGTACAAGCAGTACAGCAAGAGTGAATGTACTCAATACTGCCATAAGAATCATTTGGTCACAGACAAATTAAACTTCCATATACGTGTATGTCATTTGGCTTTCCACTTAACAAAAACGTGGAAATTTAATGTTTTCTTTAAATTATTAACTTGACTCAAGAACAAGGAATGGATTGAGACTTTTAATACAAGCATTTATTTTTGTGTACTGTGAAGAAAATGACCAAGTCAGCTCTAAGACGTAGTCAGATCACCTAGAGGTTTCAAGATAAGTTTTCAAGATAGCATGTTCTCCTCCCCATGTGAAACTAACGTGTGATCTTATTAATCCAGTCTTTGAAGTTTTGTTCTACTTAATTAAAAAACATTTCTCCCTAGATAATAGAAGAAAATGCTACTAAATCTAGTGTTTCAGTAACTGACTCCTAGCATGTAAATATTATTCTATTAACCATCCCTTTCTGATGCAAAAAAATAGGTTCTCAAATACAAACAGCAAGATTTAACTGTGCTGAGCTTTTCTTCAAGAGACCATTATTAGGCAGCTATAATGGCAAGTCTGTACGTGCAAGACTAAAGGGCATTCAAAAGGAGAATTAGAACATTTTAAACCCCTTCATATTCAGTGCCAGCAGCTGAACAAACCAAAACCCTGACACCCCTGGAGGCTCCCTCCCGGCTCATTTCCAAAGAGCTACCCTGCTTCATTTAATAATCTTCCCTAGTAGGTAACATTCATTCTGAGCAATTATTGCCCATTATTTCTCTGTCATAGGCAATACAGCCTGTGAATACTGCAAAGGTCAATCCTCTCACCGAGCATTTGGTCTTAGCCAAATGTAATTTCTTCTTTTTCTTTTCTGGGGTCAAGTTTCTGATGCAGCCAGAAAAAAAAAAAAATTAAGCTGAGTTTTGCCTACCTTTTAAATCACAAATCAAACTTTGTCCTCACAGGATTACTATCTACTTCTACAGATTAGATCTGACAACATTATTTTACAGACGTTTCAATGAAAAGTCGCATGATTTTTCCAGGAAGTTTCTTCAAGTAATCTTTGCTCCCTCTCAAATCCAAGATTTAAAACTACATCTTTTAGTCTTTCTGTATCAAGTACCTAGAAGTCTATTTTTTAAAGTGCTGGTCTCATGACCATTAACACTTTTCCAGATAAATAAAAATCCTGCAAGTTTTATTTTAAAAAGCCAAGAAAATCCCAAACCTCTACATGTTTCAAACACTTACACCTCAAATCCAAAGATTTACCCATTTCCTTCATTTTCAAAAGATTGTCCTGGCAAAGAAAGCACACCAGACCTTTCAATCAGAATTTCTTTTAGTAACCGCCAATGGAAATTAATGCTGTCTGCCCACTTACATCTAAGAGATTATTGCTACCATACAGAATATTAATATTGAATTAACCCGTGAACAGAGTGGCTCTTTGGAACTACAGCAACAAAGTTTCATGGTGCACCTAAAGAACACATTTAATAGTTCTGCTTATGGGTGGTCCAAGAATTCACATTTAATCTAAGTCAGAGAAATGTGAACAAGCTGGGCTTTTTTTATTCAATAAGCACTTCTTAAAGTAGCCCAGCCAACTTCAATAGATGAGTTCTATTCTTGGCTATTTTGCAGAAAAGCAGACAACTGAAAACACACTAGAAATTTTAAACAGATTCAGAGATACTCTCTTCCTCATGCCTCCCAAATGAACTCACAAGTATTTAAGGTAAAAATATGCTGGAATATATACTTTTGGTATCTTTTTGTTAACACACTAATTTTCACCCTTGCATAAACCCAACTTTTTCTGAATTGCTGAAAAACTTGGCAAAATGAACAAGGAACTTTAAGTGCTATATGAAACATCAACTATGCAGACTCCTTTTTGCATTCACTGCCCCATATTAACATGAAAGATACTTAGCAATGGTTAAAAAGTAATCTTTTTCTAATCTCAGATACAAAATTATACATCAGAGATCAGACACTTATGACTGGGCAGGTGAGGCTTTTTATTCCTTTCAACAAAGAAGAGAAGTCATGGATTACAAACAGTTGCCATGGGAAGCTTTCAAGACCTGTCTGGATGAATTCCCAGCAGCCTTATCTGACCTAACAGTTGACACTGCTTCGAGTAGGAAGCTGGACTAGAGATTTCCTCAGGTTCTCTTCAATCTGAATCATCCTAGGGCCCTCTGAAAAAAGGCACATGTAAATTCAAATTCAGCACAATCCCTCTGAAGCACAACTACGATCTGCAAGGAACATAAAGCTACAAAATTAGTAAAACAGATACAATGAGGTCCCCCATTAAGTGAGAATATCACTTAATCTTGGTGGTACCCTAGGAAGAAGCTAGAAATGATCAGGGATGATACTACAGCAACCTTCTCTAAATTCTGACAACTATACTTACATCTTTCAGCCTCCCATGTAAGCATAAACTACAGCATTTTGCAACAAATTACTCATAATCTTTTTAACTTGCCATTAGCTGTGGACCAGGTTTTCCTAAAACACTCTGTATACTGGAAACAAAACTAACAAAAAAATATTTATCTTGGGGATTTGCATGTTTGAATTTAGATATATGTAAATAAAGACAGTGCTAAGCATTCCTGCTATATACTATATACACACACACTCAAGAAAAGTCTTATATAAACTGAAAATAGTCAAATCCATTGCAAAATCTCTATGTAGCACCATGCAAGTTTACAACATCCTTTTCCTTGGAAGTAGTCTCTTCCATTAATTTACTGCCTTAATTTCTGTAACAGCACTATTTCCAAAAGCAATAATGACTCATCTGATGAAGCACCACCAGGATGAATTAGCAGGAGGCAGTAAGTCCAAGCACAAAGAAATAGCAGTAGCCTCCAGGATGGAAGTAGCACTTTACAAAATGAAGGTTTGGATGCCACAAGAAGATACAGCCTGCTTCCTACAATCGTCCTAATTCCACTGGCTTCACAGGAACTGAATTTAATGAGATTAAGAGAAAGGAAGTGAAATAAAGTGATTTATAGAAGTCTCCATAATAACTATGTGTCATTTAGATTATGATTTAGAGATCTGTATGTTCCTTAGGCTGACACTGTTCTCTTTACAATACTACTTTATGAAGTTTTAAAAGATAGTTCTAAAAATAAAACCTGTTAATAAAGCATCATCATGTAATTCCCATTTTTGTCATATCCCAATGCATTTCACACTAACACAATTCAACAAGGAAACAAAAGTTTCTAGCAATAAAAACCCATTACAGCTACACACACAGAATGTATCTTGCCAAATTACCACCCACTACTACTAATTATGAGAAAAACACGTCGGAAATATCTTTATGAGAGAGGCAACTGAATGCTTCATCTTCAATTGAATGACAGAGTTAATTGCTGAAGATTCTCCACCATTGTGTTAAAAAAATAGTGTCTGCTGCTAAATTAGACCAAGACTTCAGCCACATCACCATTTGCTGAGCCTGTCTAACATGCTTTAGTTCTTGGTAATGCATTTAATCCTCTTCTGTTTCCAGAGAAATTCATCTATGAGTCTGGCAATAAAAGAGGTATTTCAGAATAAATGCCAGAAGGTAATTTACAGAACATCCAATTCTCATGCCCTAAGAAATTGTGTTATACTGCCTCCCAGTGCTCAGCATCTGCCTGAAGCTCAAATGAAATAGGTTAAAGAATCAATTTTAGACATGGAGCTATCAGTAATTTCGAAGGGAATTACAACAATCTTAGAGGCTGTTCGCAAAAGCATTTGTTTTGAAAAGTTCTAGACAGAACATTATCTGGAAATGTAGGATTTGGTTTCATTTTATTTAAAGAAGTTGTGACAGTAAAAACAGAAACCAGGCAAATTCATTGAGTACTTGCACTTGTATAAAGCAGACTTGGGACAAACCAAGATTTCCAAATCATTGATAAAACCCATGAATTTTACATCAGATAAAATTTCTCTAGGTAAAGGAAGAAACACTTCTATATTTTATATATAAAGTGAACCAAACAAAAGCATTCCAAGTCAAAGCTGAACATAAATGTCTACTAATCCCTGTGTGTCTTGTATCATGCTCTGAAACATCAGTGCTTAAAGAACTCAGTCCTCCAATGCTGTCCATTCAAACCTCTAGTAGAAGTAATTTCATAATGGTGTAAGTCAAAATGCTTGTATCTGGCTCCCTATTTTTTTAATCAGTACAAACACATGAACACTGCATTTCAGAATATACATACAGGAAAGAGGCTTATGTTCAACATAATCATAATTTCCATTTCTTTCACAGACCATGAACACACAACATTGCAGAAAAGATTTTAAAAAACATCATCACTTAAAACCTACTGTTGAATTTCACTGGGAAAAAGCGGCAGATGCACTTTATAACTTTTTTAAGATTAGCATTATTCTTGATGGCTCTTAAAAAAAGCAGTAGGGTCATTAAGCTCAAGTACAGCTTAGCTCACTCAGACTAGAGACAGTACACTTATGAGAAAGGTCAGACCCCTGAAACTAAAAGGAAGTAAATAAGTGAAAAATTAGTGAAGCAAACAAGCTTGATTTGCTCCTTTGGACAGCATGGCAGAATGACAAAAATACACAATTTATAATCTAATCCTGAAAACATTGTTTACAAAAATGGTGTCACAAGCCAAGCTTCTATGACCCACTAGTAGAATGTTTGTAATTTAGTTTTAGACACGCAGGTAACTGATCCCATTTGTTTAGGGGAACTAATTAACAGGAAACCAACCAGTTTCACAAATTAAAGAGAAGAAGGAAAAACACTTACAGCAGTTGGATCCTTCAAATGGAGCTGAGTTGCTGTGACTTGTTTGAAACCACCAGGATAACTAGAAAAAAGAAACAAACATATAAGCTTAATTCTACACGCTCAAGCATGATGTTAACAAAAGTATCACTACATCCTGAACAAGGGTGTGTGGTATTACAGCCCTCCAAAAAAGGAAGTTGTTCTCATGAGCCCAAAACCTGTATTTTATTTATCCTGTCAACTAATTTCAACACCATTTGTACTTTCTTATTCGTTCACTTGAGTATGAAAACCTTTGTGCTTCACAAGCAGAGGAATGTATTTTTAAAACTGCTTATTAAATACACCATAACAGTTATAGAATACAACAGGAATAAAATATGCAGAACTCTGAAATATTTCCAGATGATCAAGACCCACAATCAGTCTGTGGCTGACAGGAGAGACATCCATTTTTAACTGTATGTATTATTTTCTTGCTCTTCTAAATCCTAGGAAGACTTGGCATATCTAGAGTAATAAAATTTTAATTTTACTGCAATGGATCCATCTTTCTAAAGTCTATACGACAAGTTGAAGCTGCACTAATTCAGATTTATGCATAATCTTTAAATGAATGATAGCATGGAGTAAGAAATTACATGGAAATCAGGTAAAGCTGGGTTTAATTTCGATTGAATTACATTATTAGGAATCTGCCTAAGTGAAATGAAAATAGGCCCAGCATCATGAAGACATGTCCACTGAGCTGCATGGACTTAAGTATTGGTTTTAAATGTACAATTCTTCTTATTCAAAACCAACTTAGGTACTTAAACAAGTGCTTTAACTTAACACGTAAGTTTTTAGAGAAAATTTTAGGTCATAGGGGAGATGGAGAAAAAAAGAAGAACACAATAATTTCCATCACATCTGAACAAGAATTTCTCAGCAATTCAGCAATTTCAGGATTGCACCATTAGCACTAGCAAAATTAGCTTTCTCAGTAATTTATTCATCTCTCAATTGGATACACTGTGACACTCAGAGATTATTAAGTTGAATAAAACAGGAGCACTGATCATCCATACCCTGTCTGTAGTTGATTATTGCACTCTCTACTATAAACAAGTTGTCTGCCAGGATAATATATTTTACA
Organism: Sturnus vulgaris; assembly: GCF_052056855.1. NCBI lineage: Eukaryota > Metazoa > Chordata > Aves > Passeriformes > Sturnidae > Sturnus > Sturnus vulgaris. Next base: position 143,721,944 of record NC_142243.1, read on the forward strand.
CAACTATATATAACAATGTACTGTACATCAGTACAGCTTGAGAGCATTTCATTTTTTAATTGTTTTTCCAACTTTTTTTCATCCTCTGATTCCATATTTACGGTTAGGTAAATAGGTCCTGGTAGGACAAAGTAATTAAAGTTGGTGACTATATATCTTAAATGTGCAGTGCCAATAGAAATATCTTCTATTACACAGTAGACAGAATAGCCCAGAGGTTAACATAAGACACAACCTCACTCATCAAATCTATTAACTTATTCCATTGTTCTGACTATTTTTGAGTTAGATTATTTGCCTAACAACATACACTGGGTATAAAAAAAACAAAACCAAAACAATAAAAAGAAAGAAAAGAAAAAGAAAGGAGAAAAAGGTTTACACCATTTTAAACATTGTAACACATGCAAACAAAAAAAATCCCTAAAAGTTAAAGCAGGAATTCCCTTTTAAAGCAATATGCTAAAAAAGACTTCAACTATTAAGAAAATACGACATGAAATTTTCACAAGCTCATTACCACAAGCTTTATTTGCTATAAAGCTTACCCAGTATGTGAAGAATATACTTTCTGTTCCCATTTGTTCCCAGAGAAGGCAATATGTCTGGTATTTATGATGACAACATGATCTCCACAGTCATCTACAAGGTAGAAATAAATGGAGAATACTAAAGAAAACCACAGAGGGAATCAACCAAAATAACAACTATTATGTGTGCAATACATAAACAGTAGCATATAAATACACCTTCCATAAAACTGAGCTTTTTGAGTCACACCATCCAAATCAGCACTTAAATACCAACCTTAATTACTATTTTTAGTACTATTGCATTAGAAGGCAGGTAAGCAGGCAAAATACCATCAGGCCAGATGACTAAACCATTGCAATTATTCAGCTAAGATTTGGAAATCTGGCTTACTGGAAAATTTCTGTTCTATTCAACACATTATGCTGCATATGCACCTATATTAAAAAAAAAATATTTAACTTTCTCATAAAAACTGTATCTGTGTTTACTGAAGGAATGAACATTTTGAGTAAGTAACGTATTTCTATTAAATAGTTACACTCTCAGGCTAAATATATAAAACAAACAAAAATATTGCAATGAGGGAAGTGGCAGAGGGAAAAAGCCCTAAAAACACCACCCCTAACAACCCTGTTGGGAAAAAACCCACATTTTCATCTATCAAACAGAAGCAAATGTTCCAGCATATACACCTATGTTTAGAGTTATATCAGCAACTTTAACATCAAAAGTTCTTTAACTGCAAAGTTTATAACCTATCACCAACACCCTGCCAGAAACAGTTTAATAGGGCTTCTGTAGTAATAAAGTGCTAACAAAACCTCTATTATCTCAAAAATATCTCATAAATAGGAGAAAAGATGTAGTTTTTAATTTCAGAAGTAATGATCTTGATCAGCTGTATAAGCTAAAATCACCCATTCAACTAAAGTGAAAATTTGTCTGAAGTTCAGCCTCATTTGCATCACCATATTAGAACACAAGTATTTGAAGAGGCTCACTTGATTTTGAGTAGTAACAAAGCAGGGCTTAAATTAACCATGCATGTTTTATAGGAGCACGTAATTAATCAAAGCAAGTTTCACAACTTAAGGTTTTTATTATTTTTTAATCTTGTATTCTTTTAACACTCCACTTTCAATTATAGCTGAAGTGCAAATGCAATTTACACATCTTTGTCGCTGCAGCCTTTCACTGCTGACAGTTCAGTTGTAAAAACACTGTATGTCTTCATAAACATCAGGGAACTGACACTAGACTTTGTGATTTTTTGGTGTTTTGGTTGGGAAGATGACACAATAAGCTCATCTTAAGGAAATTTCTGCCAATAGTCTTCCACTTATGTGAATACTGAATTAACAAATATTAATACCAAATTAAAAACAAAACAACAAAAAAATCCCCCTGATGTTACTCTGTCCCAGGAGCCGTTATCTCACAGACACTGAAGTATTTGATAGCTCAAAATAACAAGCAAAAGAAGCATCAAGTACATAAACCCCAAGCTCCTGCTCGCTTTCCTAAATGTCTCAGTAGTAGTAACCAACCAATTGGTGTCAAGCTGGTGTAAAGCAATTAGTACTGATTTACAGAGTATTTTTAACAAAATGAAGTTATCCTTGAAATACTTGCCAAGACTTTGTAACTTCACAGACATGAAAGTATCACAGGTCATTCACACAGAGTAACCAAAGCATTCTCCTCTCAGCATCTGCTTTATTGCTCAAGTCAGCCTTAAGTCTCCAGTGACATCTTGTGGATACAACAAAATTTGCAACAGCAGAACTCTGATATTTAAAACCCTTTACAACACTACAAATCCTACCTCCTACTATGAAATAGTTTGAGTATAATCTTACTACCTACACTTCAACATATATGATCTAACTTCAAGGCTTCCTTTATGTTTCAGTAATGTCTCTGGGAAAAATTGCATGGGTATTACAGGAAACACTTGTGTCATGGTGTGAAAGATCAACTTTTTATTACTTATAAAATGCTTATCCCCATGAGACAGGCACTACATCATTACAAGTAATGAACAGGATTACAGATGCATCTTTACAGCTGAATCTCTAATTTTCAGAAAAACAAAATAATGGTTTTATTTAAACTGGGTATCTTTCAATAATGATTGTTGCCCATTTAAGAATCAGACAGGTCCCAGCCTCCTCACCACAGAATGTGTGAGGCAGAAAGGGGCCTTTGAAGGTCATGTCATCTAAACCCTGTGCTCAGAGTAGGACCAGCTTCTGAAAATCACAGATGGAGACTTCATAACCTCTTGGGCAATGACTTCTCATTACTCTCACAGTAAAAAATATCTTATCTGATGTTCAGAGTATCCTGTGTTTCAGTTTGTACCCACTGCCTCATGAAAACAGGACTTCTTTGCACCTTATTCAGAATGAAGCACTCCAAGACTCTGGTCCTGAACACCTACTGAAAGGAAGCACTCAGATGTTTCTTTATGTGCACTGTGAACTAAATCTTAACATTTAAGATCAATAAAACATGTTCTGAGGTTTTTAAAAAAAATGAAAAAACAACCCACTGTAATTCAGTTACTCAAAATAAATTACAAATTCATAGCATCCTTTATATGTATTGGTAAAGAAACAACACTAGGTTTTGGAGGGGTATGACAAAAAAAGATGAGAAAGAAAACCAATTAATTTATAATTTATAAACAATTGAGAAATGCAATCTTTTATACCAGGCTAGATTTTAAAACTGAAATTGAAAGAGACACACATGTGAAGAAAAGCAAATTTGCTTTCATCCATTGCAATACTCACTTAGTGCATGATAAATAGGTTTATGTCTGCCTTCGAGTCTGATTACAGTGGCAGCTGCTATTTTTCCTGGGGGCTGCATCTTCGCATCGAGGAGGTACCAGGCTCTGGCAAAAGTAGCCCATTGCTGAAAAGAAAGAGGGTCAGTACTCATCACAGGAAAAGCTCACACTACCGCAATCTATCTTCCTCAACTAAATCAACATTTCTTTTACATTGAAAAATATTAGAAGAAATATTGATACGCAGCAGCAACCCCTTCAAATAACCTTTAAAAGGACAGAGCAGCGCGATACAGCCACTGCGGTGCGATGTACATGTCCAACACCAGTGACAGGCGACCAGCCATAGGTCACCGGTTAGGCCTTTGTTTCAAACATGCAGATCTGCTGCAAGCCTCCGTTATCGCCACTTGAACCGTAACATCGCTGCAGGATATTAAACGCCCAAGGCTTCCTTCCCTCCCGGTGAAGGGCACAGCTCCCCCACACGCAGCTTTCCGGAGCCGCGGGACTCCCGGTTCCCCAGACACGTCGCACACAGCGGTTCCCGCCAGCAGCGCCCTCAGCACGGACACCAAGGGGCAGCCCCGGGGCGCTCCCCTGGGAGCCCGGGAACCCTCCGTGCCCGCCCGCTCCCTCAGGGCCCCGGGCCCGGCCATGAGGCCGCGCTCACCTGGGCCGCCCTGCTGTAACTCGCCATTGGCGGGGCGCAGGGGGCGCGGCCGGCGCCGCGCCGGGGCCGCGGGAAGCGGAAGCGCTGCCCTGCGGAGGGCGGGCCCGGCCGGCAGCGCGGGACCTTCGGAGCGGCGCCGGCCGCGGGGCCGGCCGGCCATGGAGCGCTACGTGCTGCTCCTGAGCTGGGGCGAGCGCCGAGCAGAGGGCGGGCCCGCGGCAGCGACCGCCGCAGGTACCGCGGGGCCGGGGCCGGGGCCGGGCTGGGGCCGCGGGGCCCGGCGGGCGCTGGACGGGGCCGGCCGGGCGGGCGCTGCTCTGGTGGCCGCGGGGCTCTCCCGGCTCCTGCCTCCCTAAACACCCCTTTGATTCCGGCTGTGATCTTTGGTGCCTTTAACCTGCAGGAAATTCGGGGGGGGGGGGGGTTCCTGCTTTATTGCGATGATGCCCTGTAACTCCGTAATGTGTTTCTGAGCATGACTTAGAGGGGAGTTTAGGAAAATTTGCCTTTTTAGACTGCACATCTGCAGGTGGTAGTTCTCTTAAAAATCCCAACCAGCCCCTTTCCCCCTTCTCCCCTAAATTCACTTTCGAATATCACACTGAAATGTATACTGATTTGCAAGAAAGTAATATTTGACTTCCATTATTCAGTAGTTTTAAATTTGGTTTTTTTGTTTGTTTTTCCTAGCTGGGACTGCTGCAGACATGTATCAGTTCCTGAAAGAAAGTTATAATGCATCGTTAAATGCAGATGTGAGCGTATTCCCAGGTAAGTATGGCAGTTCACACTGAGGTAGGGCAGGTGTTGTCACGGAATTGTCCTGTGCATGTTCTGTTAGGGGAAACAAGTTAGAAATGTAAGTAAACCAAATTGCTGTGGTGTGGTGTTCCTGCTGCTCCTGTTTCTATGGAGAACTTGCATTATTTCAACAGCTGAGGTGTTAGGAGATGATTAGATTGATTGGCTGTGAGAAATGAAGGGGAAGGGTTTTGAAGAGTTGACAAATTTCAGTCCAGTTGAGCAGGGAAGAGTAGGAATGGGCTTGTTTCTCAAGTCAGTGGGAAGTGTGATATTTCTCCTATAATGTGTTATCATTTTTTCAGTGGAAGCAGTACTTGTTTGTTGGGTAACAATTCAGACCTTTAATCCATTAATATTAAATCATTTTTTCACCTTAATATAGATTTCTTAAGATCTGCTTTAGTACTTTTAAGGGGTGTGTATTTGTGTTTTTTTAATTAAAAATGCATTCTTAGTTCTTTACTTGGTTTGGATATCTTCTGTTTTAAGCTCATCTTGTCACAGATGTCATATAATTGGGATTCATGTGGGAAAACCACTATAAGCTCTTAAAATTCACAGAGATGAGAATGTTAAGCTGTTTGCAACTTCTATGCTTTTTATTGCATAGAAATGGTGATAGAGCATCCCTTTTTGTGAACTCTAAATCATATTTATGAAAGGTGTTATTTAGTTGGAGTCTGATACGGATCGTGCAAAGAGAAAGCAATGTTTTCTTACTAACAGTCAGGGGGTCAGAAATAGATACTTGCCAAGACACTTACCTACACCTTAAGATGTTTAGAACTTAATTATGATGCCAAAGGAAAGTAAAACACAACTAATTGTTGCACATTAAATAACTTAGAGAGTCTTTTAACATAGGTGTTTGTTATAATAGGAAGAATAGATTGTAGTGAATTGGTTAATTTAAATAATTGTTTTATTTCTTTGCAGCGTGCTCAGTGGCTGGTATTCCAGGTGCAAAGAAATGGTATTTTGCAAGTCATGTCATTTGTGGTTATTATCAGGTAAGACTAACTTTTTCTAGAGTATAACTCTCTCAACCATCTGCCTGACTGTAGAACAAGCTAAAACTGTGATGTTCAAAACTCTTTTTGCTTATTTGCGTATTATCTTTTTGTTTGATTAGTTCTGCAGTTCTGATTGGGAGGAAGTAAATGTTGACACACCGAAAAATGACGACTCTCACCAGGCAAGCATTGATGAGAACCTGGGAACCACACAAAATTTTGAGGAAGATGACAGTAACAGTCGGGAATCACTGTCTCTGACTGAGTATGTGTATTATTATTTTTATTTAAAGAACAGTGAGTGATCTGGTATCTAACAGTGATGACCCAAGGAGATCAAAAAAGTTTAACAAGTGAGAGTTACTACCAAAGCAAGAGTTAACTATGAACAATCCCCTACTAGAACTGAAAATACTTCTATTTTGTTTAGCAAAGCTTTAATTTTTGCAGATGATTTTTATAGGATAACTGAACAGTTTCCTTACAGTCAACGTTATATATACAAACATTTCTTGCTAATTCCACTTGAATCCTACTTCCAGTTTTACTGCAGATTATTTTGGTGTCATTAGGCCTGCTTCTGTCTTAGTAAAAGAGGAGATGATTTCTCATAGCCTAGGTATGTTTGTGCAGAGTTTTAAAGATGTAAGATACTTACATCAGGTACCATTCATTAGTTGTAACTTTTTGTTTCTAAGTGACTTTGCTTATTTTTTTGGATCCAAACATGTTGTTCTTTGTTTTTAGTATCTATGATGAAGCTGCTGAAAGTCTGCATCAATTAGCTGATAAATTGCCTGCCCCAGGTAATCTATCTTTAAAAACCAATCTCATTGGAGTTTATCTTGTTAGTTATTGATCTAAAAACTCATCTGGTAAAAGCATAGTGAATGGAAAAGTTCAGAGAATGTTAGTTTGGTAGCTGAATTAACTTAATGCAGCTCTTGAAGGTGGTTTATGAACTTGAGCATGGTTGGCATTGCAGATCAGCTTGAGGACTAGTTTGCTGCTTGTTTCTTTGGCAGGCTGTAGTTCAGTAGACTTTAAAATACCTATTTATATAACAAATTTATCCGTCTGAAATGGGACCAAAGTAATCATAGACAGTAAACAATGAAAGACTCAGCACTGAAATTTTCTTAATTAAAAAAGGGAGATGTTCATATCAGGCTTACATCTGATTTGACAGCTGCTTGCATGTGGGCGGGAGCCAAGAAAATGAGAAGGAAAATACATCAGAACTCTTGGATTCGGATTTTGTAAACTGGGGATACATATCACCTGGCATGTTGCAGAAGTTGATTTGGGATAACAAGGGAACTCAAGAAGAATGAAAAATAGCAGTTTAGTGTTAAAAGTAGGAAAATGTCATAGCTTGATTGTATGGGAGACATCTCATCTATCATTGCTGAGAGAGAGGAGAAAGGTGCAGAACCACTGTCACTGAGGGAATGGTGAAATATTTTGTGTTCATCTAAGAAGAGCAGCAAGAGATGAGCTAAAATGTGTGAAGTGTTTTAAATATTGAAATTATTTGATCTATCTGCCGGTTTTAATGTAATCAGTGATAACCGATACTATTCTATCTTTAAATGAGTGAATAATTTACTGAATCATGATAATTTTGAGTCATACACAACTATTTTATAGGCAGAGCAATGGTTGATGTAATCCTGCATGCTGTTGAATGTGATGGACCCAAGCTAAAAGACTGCTTACCTGCTATTGGTGCCCTGAAACACCTGAGAGAGTGGCACTCTGCACAGATCACTATTGCAGCAAGTGATGCTAAAGGGTATGGCATTTATTTCAGGGCTAGAAAAGATCACTTCTGTTTTGTGTTCGCATAGATCAGTGAGTTGAAATAAAAGCAGCATGTTGAGTACTTTACATGTATACTTTGAAAAGACATAAATTAGTCTGTTATTGTATGAAGGGAGGAATTACTAATCCCGATTTATGGTAAATGCCCTAACTAGAGAAGAAAGCAAAAAAGCCAGTCCTCTGCACTTCTTGTTTTCTGTGGGAGCAAAGAGTAAAATATTTTCTCTTCTCTTTCAATGAGTTCAGTGTGCATACAATGTTTTCACGTTATATTATGCTATGGGATAACTTGTATATTGATTATATTTTTCCAGATTTTTTTGAAATGAATCCATACTACTGCTGGTTTTACTTTACTTTTCCTCCCTGAAATGTAATACCAAATATAAATATAAAATTTAGAGTGCCTCATTTGTCCCTTTTGAAAAAGGAGTATAAATGCTCCATTACTTCCTGTATGTTTTCCAAGATTCTGTTACTATGAATAGTTACTGAGCCTATTAATTCGAGTTGAAATTAAGTCTAGTAATCTACTTACTGTCCTCCTCTAATTGACATATAAAGGCCATGATATATATCACCATATAAACTACAATGATTTGGGGTTTTTATCCCATGAAGTGAATGATTGTGTGGATACTGAACAGCCCGGCAAGGTCTCCACTTTCATTCCCCTCCATGCCCAAAAGATTGAATTTTGCTTCATAGAATAAGTGGTTAAGCTTAATCCTAAATTAATAAAAAGGTGAATGTTCAGTCCTTGGATAGAATAAGCAGTATACCTACTATACAGTATTTCCTGAGGTATGTGGAAGACAAGAAAGTTACTCGGTGACTTCCACAAACACTTAATCTCATTGATATCATCCTGTGGAGCCAGCTTTTGACTGGATAAATTTTTCTGCTGCCTTTTACGTAAAGTGAGATTATTTGGATATAGAAGATCTCGGATGAAAGTTACTTCACTTTATTTTGTTGATGGTGCTGATTTGCCTTAGTAGACAGACTGCCAGCAGAACCCACAGACTGGCTGCTCTCTCTCTTGTTGAATTAGGATAATGCTTGTGCTGCAGTTGTATCTCCATTCAGAAGGTTAGCTGCAAACCATAAGCCCCACTGATGGCTACCAGGCTTTGCTGCAGCTTCTAGCATCCAACATTACTATGCTGTGCTTGCAGCTTGCTCTTGCCAGTCTTATTTGATGTCAAAGTTCTTTGCTGTCACTTTCATGGAGCGCATGAACAATTTCCTTTATAGAGCCTGAATGAGCAATTCTATAATATTTTTTACTTTGTTGGATATAAAGCTTTTATAAAGCTTTATTATATGTCTTGACATACACAAGATTGTTCAATGCTAAGAGTCATAGGTAAATTCAGTCAAACTGTATTGCATGTTTATTTGTAATACTAAATTCAGTAAGATTAATTCTTTGATATTTTTACAGTAGCTGGCAAAAGATTGCAGACTATCTGTCAGCAGACTTTGTATCTTCAGATGATATAACAAATATCATTGATTTAAATGAACTCTGGAGAGGAAAGATTCAGATATGGGAAAGAAAGGTAAAATACTTTTATTATTGCAGTGTTTATTTCTTAAAGCATCTCTGTACCTCATTTAAAGCATTTATTGTGTAGTGCATTTTATTTCTTAAGCCAAATTTGATTTCAACCATGTAATTCAAAGGTAATGTCCAATGTGTTTGGGTGGGTGGCAGGGTAAAATGATAAATAAGATCAATGCATCAAGATCTGAACTTCTGAAATCCAGATGCTCCCCTCTGAAATATTTTTTTATAACTTACTGTTCAAAATTAGATTGTTTTGTATCTATCACAAATCATTGTCATGTAAGTCATTGTTGCCTGCATATGTCTAATGTTTCTGCAAAACCTGAGAGCTTTTGACATTGTTTACATTTTTAGTATTACTGTTTTGGATTTAATAGTTGGTTATCTAAGTTTAATATTTTTTCTTAGTTTTACAGTTCTGAAAAAATAATATTGTTAAAAATAATAGCACATCTAAATGGCTGAAAAGAAATAATTTTAATCTCTTTTTGACACGTTTATTATCTTCTTTTTTTTTTCCAGTTTGGATCAGGAGTGGACTTTCCAGAATTTTGTATAAAGAGCACTTCAGCCAAGACATTCAGGACTGCAAATTTAAGGTCTTGCTTTGCTGCTAAAAAAGAGTGGCAGTCGAGGAATACTGATACTTTGCCAGAAGTAAGTATTATTCTTGATTTTTCTTCAAGTTTTAGAATTCATCTGTTTTACTTTCTGGAGAAAATTAGTAATTGGGGAGTCCTTAGTCAGCACTGAAAGTTCAGTATAGAAGTGATGATTGGATAAAATTGAGGAATATTTCTTTTGTAAATCTATGTTGTCAAAACAGATCCTTCAAACTTAATCTGTTTGTTCTTAGAAATACAATACCAGATTTTTTCAAGTAAAAATTCAGACTTTGTTCAGTTTAGTACTCAAAATAGTTAAATTATGAATTCTGTATTTATCTAACCCTTCCCACTTAATTTTAAAAGTTTGAGTTTGGTTTTTTTAAAAGTTTGAGTTTGTTTTTTTTACATTCTCGCTGTTTTATGTTTTCTGGAAGTAGATAATTGATGAGAACTCCAGCATCATGTGTTGATGAAAACAAAAATGAGCATTATTGGTAAATGAACAAAAATTGGTATCAGTATTTGGAATTTGTTGTTTTCATTGTTAAAACATGTGCATTTTGTATTGCATTAGTCTGTTCCTGGTAGATCATATTTTATTTTGGGTAAGAGTTGGAACTCACTTGAAGCACAGTGTTGACATTGTACAAAGTCAGATTTATTTAAAAAAATTAAATACCTTCTCTTTTTTTCATATAATTTGGTATGATGTTGTGAAATGTTTCTGTATTCCTTTATACCTCTTTCAGATGTTATCTGCAAGGCTAATCTCTCCATCAAAACACTTGAGGAATTTCTGCTGATATAACATCGTACAAGTGTTACATACTTAGCTTTTTATTTGATCTCTTTTTAGGTTTTTCATTACTATGGTCCTGCACTAGAATTTTTACAGATGGTGATGCTTTCTGATCTACCTTCCATTTTTGTATCAGATCTGGAGTTTGAGCTGTATCCTTTTTTTAAGGACCTAAACTACTACTGATAATTCTGTAGCAGAAAGAACAAGATCAGCATCTACCCATGCAAGCAATAGACAGATGAGGATAGGCAAGGGTTCATTCCATTCTAGCCTGCCAAAAATAGTCATAGTGATTCTTCACAACTGGATTTTTTAATTTTGAAATTCGAATTACATTAGCAATAACCATATGTTGATACTGTTGCATATATAATTTCCCTGTTGATGTGCATGCTCTTTGTGGGAAAAGAATAGAGAAATGCTTATTCTGTGTAAGTTTTAAAAAAACCTGAAGCCTTTCTAAAGAATGAGTGTAGCATGCTTCACAATATAGGTACATTTATCTACAAACCGTGTTTTTATTGTGCAGTGGCACAATCTGTGACAAGGTTTAGCAGATTTCTCTCTTGAGTGTGTGTGCTGCAGAGATCTTGAGATACATTACTATTGGTTTTTAAAAGTATGTGCTTTTGCTACTAGTCTTGGTGTACCAATTAGACCTTAATATGTATAAGCCTGCTATGATTTTGAGTATATAAATATCTGTTTCTGTCTGTCTATAATACAGATGTCCGTGGAGTATTTTGTTATATAACATTTCCAAATGTATCCCTTTATCTGGAAAGGTGAATTTTTATGTTTTGTAATACTGCAGTATCAAAAACTAGATGCTTGCAGTGCTTCTTTCAAATATGATGGTAACCTGATCTGTAAAATAGAGGTGCGTAATTCTTTGTGAAGATGATGTTCCTTAAACTGTTCTGTTCAGGAGCCTGTCAAGAAAGAATACCAAGGAGGCATCTACACTGCTTTTGGACCAGATTTCTTTTCTCTCTGGGAAGGTAAAAACTTTTAATTTATGTATAGCAGAAAAATGAACGAATGTATATTGCCTATAAAAGACACAGGAATAATGTTTTTGAACCTAGTCTCTGTCTAAACTTCTTCAGTATTTAATTCTAAAGCAAACATGGATTTCAATGGACAATGCTATACATACCCACTGAACAGTTTTCTCTTTGTCTCAGCTAAGTTTCAGTCTCCTAAATTTTTTAATCCTATCCTGACAGATAATTTCTGTACTATCATAATTGAGCTATTGATTTTTTTAGCAAAAGGCGGGCATGTATGCAGCCTAGAAAATTTATCTAGGTACTGTGAAATGGTAAGCTTTTTATATTTTATATGTGCATATTCTGATTTTGGATAAAAAGAGTTCATGAAACATTTACAGTCCTGTTTTTTCCCTCCCTCCTCTGCCTTGGAATGATAGTGAGATTATTCATAGCCACAGTATTAGTTTGAAGATGTTTTTCCTGAACATTCTATCACCTTTACATACAAGGTAATACATCTTGTTTAGAAAACTGTTTTAGTGTTTATAAAATAAATCTATGCCATTCAAAGCAAAACCTGCACTTTGAAAATGGTGATGCAGTTATTATGAATAACACATGTTTTTTGTTTACTGTGAAGATGGTATCCCATTATGTTTGTATGTATGTTTTGCTGTATGTTTCATTTTCAGTTTGTTATTTGTGTTTTTAGTAACTCTTCTTCTCCCCTGCTACTCCATTCTCCATTCACTTAGTGAGAAAAGGAAAAGGTCCTTTTTATAATGTATCTTTTAAAATGGTTTTATATTGGTAAATATCCCAGGTAATCTTCATTTTACTTAAGAACACTGAACACTTGGTTATACACCTTTTACAATCAAAAGGCTTACATTTCTACTAGTATTTTTAAAGAAGCCCAAACATTGAAAACACGTTTTCAGGTTACTTTTTAGAGTCTGCTCACGTTGAACTGAATATATTTTAAAAATAACAGTTTCTCATAGGGATTTTTGTCAGTCTGCTACTAGAAATATTGCATGTTCATAGGCTTTTCTAATACCTGTAATAGCATTGCTTTATTGCTTGAGTATTCAAATATGTCTGCAATTTTTCTGTTAGTGCTTATTGGCCTGAAGTCTATGTAGAAACATAAACATAGTCCAGTATCTGGCTAAGAGACAAGGGTAATATGTAGGAAGAAAAAAAAAACTTTTTTCATAGGAATGCAGTCATTGATGACAACTGTTATCTTTGAATTCTCTTTTCATTCTGGATACTGCTCTACAAAAACGTTTGTAGCCAGATTATGGAGACACTTGCAATACATAATAAATACCTTTTTATGTTGAAATGGAAATTCAGCAGATAATGATCTCTCAATTGGACTAAAAAGTAAACACACTTGTTAAAGCTTTAGTGTCAAATGCAGTTCCATTTTGATTGACGTGAATGACAGATATGTTAAGTGGAGATGTTTTTCTTCAGTTCAAGTAGATTTGAAATAATGCCAAATCAGTAGCTCAAGAATGGAATTTCAGGTTTCAGTAATGTTGAATGTCTTATATTTGCTCTCCTTATTTAGGTGGGAGCTTTATTTACACTGCCATGTAATGTAAGCAATGTAGTGATCCCATCTCCTGCCCAGCTGAGCACCAAGAAATGGAAGGAATATATGGCTAAGAAACCCAAGGTCATTTCTGGTACGTGTATTTTGTTGTGGTTATATGTGTATATATACGTGTGTGTGTGTGTATGGTGAGCTTTTTCTGTACATTTAGGATTCTCTTTTTAACTTCAATGAAATGAATCAGTGATTGTAATCTTCACGGACACAAGAAGATTTGGTGAATGCAAGTTCAGCTATGCAAACCTGTAGGAAGAAATATGGTAACATCATGGCTTGGGGAAACATCAAACATCAAGCTTTGGGGAAATAAGGCATCTCCTTTAACCATTTTTGTGTCCTGTCTGTCAGTTAAGATCCAATTTCCACACATCTGTCTAAGGTGATTGTAAAATCCATGGCACAGATTTATTTCTGCAGATGGAATTCTAGTCTGCTTCACTGAGGTGCTTCCCTTCTTTAAGCATTTCCAGAGGTTCTTCAGTGCACTTGCATTTAATTTCAGTCTCTCCTGGGAAAATACAGGCTATTAAGAAATGCTGAATGCCTCCAATCTCCTGGGAGCCAGTGTTCTAAACCTGTAATTGAGAACGTGCTCCCTGTATGGCTGCACTGCTGGCAGCTGACTCTCATTCCCTGTTCCAGTGCTTAAAAATCTGATTCAGAAAGTGGGAGAAGAGAATCAGTGCAGACCAAGGCTGGGGGAAGTTTCTCAGTCAACCAGTAAATGTGTCCTGCAAGTGGAGGCACTGTATAAGCAGTGTCTGTGAGGTTTGTAGGCACTTGAAAACATCAGGCTAAAAAGGAGCTTGGTGGTAACCCAGTGCTGAAAGTACTTAGCGAGGACACAGTGAAGTGCTGGATTCTGCCTTCTTTCATAATCTCGTTTATACATCATCTAATATATAATTAATGTCGATTCCAAGGAACAGTGACTATTTCTGTTGCCAACTCAAGACAATTTTTAAAAACAAATATGCAAATGAAGATGGCTCATATTGGTGACGATATATTTCAGGTTTAGAGAGAGGAGAAAATTGAGAGGAATTAGGAAGGGTTGTATAACAGAAGCTTAAGAAGCTTATTAAGAAACTTAATTATGGAATGGATGCTGGCAGTGTTGCCTTTTTCCTGACCTGAAAATGAAACTAGAGATCATTTTAGCAAGGAGGTAATATGAAAGAGTATCTTTAATGAAGGCCCTCAGAGGCAGTTATCGAAAGATGTCCACAAAAGCCCACCCTCCCTAGGGGTGAGTACATTTATAGGTTTTAGGAAATTAGCATAATTGATAAAAAGCACCAATTAGGAGGACAAGTGGTGATGCAATTCCCCCCCCCTTCTCTGGAGCCCCCCTTCAGCACTAATTGTCCTCTGTCCACGAGAATGCATCTCCAAGAGTTGTTCTTGGCCTTGGTTCCCAGGAAGAACTAAGACAGTACAGACCCTTGTACCTCCCTGGGCTTGGAGCTCTGGAATTAGTTCTGTTATTCTGCTTAGGGAAAGGCCATGGAAAAGCACTGGGAAAACTAGCTACTAATACAGTAGGTGACAGAGTTACAAATATGTGTGAAGAATACAGAGAACATAAAAAAAAGCATAACCCAAACGGCATCAGCAGTATATAGATTTAAAGTTATCTCTGCATGTTTGGAAGGGGTAGAATACAGAAGGTGTAGAGCTGGTCACAGCAGCAGCATTTGTATTTATTGGAGAGATGCTACTAATGCAGTCAAATGAGCACAAGATCTGCAGTGGCTGCAGGATATTTGTCCTGTGCTCCAGTGGAAAGGTTTTGTACAAGTATTAACTATTACACAATAGTTAATACTATTAACGATTATAATAATAATGTGATCAGTAAGACACAACATGTTCTTATTAAAGCCTCGAGTAAAATTTACAATAGGAGGAGAAACACTGTTTTTGAAATGTATTTTCTTGTTTAATTGAAAACTGCTGATTTGTAGTGGCTACCGCTAATCTGACTTTACTAAGGATTTATGAATCCTTAATCTCTTCCATCTGTAGGAAGGTATAATTCTTGATATTTGTAGTTCTCAAATGCCAAGATTAAAATGTGAAATAAAAGGTTACCCATCAGGACTTAGCTTTGAGATGCCAAGATAAACTGGAAAAGGAATATATTTAAATGACATGGGAAACGGCAATATGACAACGTTTCTGGAATATTTTTTCTTTATTGTTCTTTCTCTGAATTTATGTATTGAGGTAATGGGGTTTTCCCTCTTTTCTGTGTCCAACTATAAATTTTCAACAAACACAGGAATATATTTTTTGTTGCTAACAAAAATTTATGATACTAACAAATATTAAGTTCCCGTAGGGTTAATCATTGAGACAGTACTGCAAATATCTTAAAAAATTAAAATATTTTAGTTTTGAAACTTAGTACATCAAGAAGTATTCATTATCTTGATTGTCTACCAAGGTGCTATAATTTTTTTTCTGTGTGAAAAGATAGCAAATCCATCCTTTCATTGTTACTCTCAGGTCCCACATTAATTTACTTTCAAAACTGCATACTATATGCCAGTGTTTATAAATAGAATGTCTTTATCTTTCATCCAGGCACAAGGGTAAAGCAGGGAATGAAGCTTTTATTAATGAATAATGCAGTGTCCTTGGGAAGAGTGTGTGCAATATTTCCTTTTCTTCTAGAGTTGTATGTTTGTCCATTGAACATTTACTGTATTTCAATGCACATATGCAAAAAGGCCTGTTTTTGCCTAGCAGAACAGAAATTTCTCTTTATTGTTTCATGCTAAAATTGCAAATTTGCTAGTTAAAGGTTTGCCTATTACTTAGCCCAGTTAAAGAACTTCTCCTGGTTGATGGTTAGTAAGATCTCTCACTGAACAGAAGAATGCAAATGAAAGAATTTCGATGGTGGATTATGGTTTGTTTCAAAGATATTTTCCTGAGGGTGTTTCACAGTTATGTCCTGATATTTGTTAAGTTCCAGAAATTGAACTGAAAGGAGAATCTTGCCGATATTATTTCTTGCTACAAGGGAATGGCTCTGGAGGATGTAAAGCAACCTTGATTCATTCAGCTGGCCAGATCAATGGGATGGCCACTCTTGCTGCAGTAAATGGAAAGCTAAAGGCAAAAGGAGAAGAAACAGAGTCAGGTAAGAGTAATCACTTATAAATAAGTATCTGAATGCAGGCAAATACTACTAAATTTCCTAAGTTCCTTATATTCACTCCAGTTGGTATTAAGAGGGAGAAAACAAGGAGGAATATTACATCTTTTATGAATGTTTCTTTTAACAATATTTTTCCGAATCCGTAAGAAAATATAATAAGAGCTTATTTATTCACAGAATTTACCGCTACCATATTTTTAAACTTAACTATGCAAGGTTATTGTCAGTCATTTCTCGTAATTGAGATTAGATGAAAATTGCGTATTGTAAAGGGACATACAGGTAATACTAATGCAAAACAAATTTGTGAAAGCTTAAAGTTTAGAAAGTGTTTATTGTTGTTGTAAAGAGTGACCAGCCCATGCCAAAAATCTGGGTGAATATCTCTTGAAAATCCTGTTTTACTGATGATTTAAAATAAAATCTGCAAGGCCAGTAGACAAATTGAGTTTTGTTATCACCTTCAGTTCCTTTGCTGTTGTCCATGTTACTGCAGAGTATTTAGGGTATGAGCTGGCACTCCTATCCTGACTGCTCCAATAGGGAAGAGCAGGTATGCAGCCATTTATCATGGAGTAGTTGTCATGTTACAACTACACCTACCAGATATCTCTACTAATTCCTGTATTTGTTTCAATAACATTGGCAAAGAAAAGGAGCAAAGTGACCTGCATCTTATCTGCTTAATTCCTTATATTGAAATAAATCTGTGTGCGAGATGACTGACTACTCTGCCATTTATCCTAATTAAAATCCCATTAGTACAGTGTCAGAAGACTGAAAGTCCTTGACCATATGTTGGGAGAACTTTTTCTTTCCTGGTATCAAACTTAGGATCTTTTTACCTTCTTTAAATGTTAGGCATGTTAATTGTGTTGTCATTATACTGGTTTTTACAGAAATTCAAAAATCCTAGTCAGGCATCTCTTTGAAATGATCCTCCTGGTGTTTAATTGGAATTAATTTGTTTAATTTTTCAATGATTAGCCATATTTGAAAGTCTGATTGTTTCCTTTGAATATAAGATTTTTATGTGTCTTATGTTGATATCTTCTATTAAGTAATAACTCCAAAGAGAGATTTGTAATAAAAATTTCTCCTAATTTGTACAGACTTTCATATTTCTGACTTTATCAAGTCTCTGCCATGCTATTGTGGAGAGGACATTGTACAGAGAGAAACAAGACTGTCTCGTCTCCAAGTGTTTGCCTTAAAGGAGTATCTCAGTAAGTAATGGGAAAGCTCTGATAATTCTCAAACTAGTATTTAAAAGGTCTTTATTTCAAATTGGATGGGATGGCTCACCTTACAAAATCGGAGTTGCTTGACAGCCCAATTGTGGTGATCACTTTGTGAAGAAATAGCAGAAGTTTAGAAAGAAACTTTGAAGTACATCCATGATTATCTGTCAGATAATGGAAAAGAGAACACTGAATTAGTGTTAGTGGTTGTTACATGAATACTCTGAATTTTTGAGCATAGCATTGAAATAGTTCTATGCAAATCTGTCGTGATTTTCCCAAAATTCTTTATTGGTGGATATGCCTTCTATAAAAATAAGAATTCTGATTTGGATTTTTCAGCTTTTAAAAATTTTATTCTTTCTTTGAAAAGGCTTAAGCAGCAGAGGAAAACCATGTATTGGAGATTTGTTAGATTTATCATGATGCATCATTCATAATAAAAACTTGAAAGGTCATCCTCCTTAGATTTTTGTCACTTTGCAGAGAAGTACATTTGTGTGTCCTGATTTTTTTCCATCTTAAGTCCATTGCAATTAAAAGAAAAAATGCCTCAGAGAGATTGACTGGCTTATTGAAAATGGCATGCTGTGGAGGTAATTTAAGTGTATTATCATTAACAGAATAGCACTTAAAGAAGACAAGATTTCTGTAAGTGGTCTTGTCTCCCACCCCACACCCCCTGCTAACTTGCAGTCGTTCTCAGATTCCCGTCTGCTTCAACCCTGAGGCTGGGCCTGTTTTTGAACTTGTGTTTTTAATTTCTTTTGAGTGGGTCACCCGTTTCCATTAAGAGACTGAGTAGGAGCAGTTGGGATGCACTGATTGTCCTAAATCATACAGAATTACCTGACCCTTGATATAATGACCAAAGAGACCAGGACAGGCTATCAGTGATACTGGAGCCACACTCCTGCAGCACCAGTAGAAACAGGTGGGTGGGAGGCTCTGCAGACTGGAGCCCTTCACTTTTGGTCTCAGCAAGTCCAGGTGTTTTGTCTCTGGGGGATTCAAACCTGGATATACTCAGAAATGCATATATCCAGCAATTAAAGGACTGTAAAAACATGAATCACGTGTGACTTTAGCTATTCGCTGCTGTTTTTTCACTTGGAATAAACCGCCCATGTCTTACTGATACAATAGTGTCAAATTAACTTACTTGTGTTACTGGTTTTGGGAGGGCATTTTCTTGTTTAATTGTTTTTTAGCAGGCTCCCGTTGTTCTTTGTTACTTAGCAGATGCGGTGTCTTTTATTTTTTCTTTTACAGACAGAAAAGAATTGACCAAGCAGCCTGCAGTTATTTCTACCAATGAGTTTAAAAGCTTATTAAAACTTACAAGAGAATGTTTTTTGGACCTGTGCAGCACTAGTCTTCCTAAGCCAGTTCTACAGAAGGTCTGCAATAAAACCAGCTCATGGACTGTGACGTGTGGTAAGTATTTTTATATACAAAATAACGCTGTTTATTTTCTTTGGATGTTTTTTTCATACTAGTTGTCAATCATTTAGTAAAAGGAATAAAGTCTTTTTGCTAAAAGAGGAAAAGATGGAAGGAAAAGTAAAGTAGCTTTCTGGGCTTATTTTTCAAACTGAAATTACCCTTGCATTACCTATTTCCTTTTTCTTCCTTGACCAAAAAAATTGTCCAGAAAACATTTCTAATTGCATCACCAGATAGATTTTTTTTTTTTTTTTTTTTTAATTTGCATACTTTGAGATGTACATTAAGGAATATCTGTATATGAATGACTGTATATCTATTTCTTTAAGGAATAAGATTCTTTATTTAGGGTTATTCAACATGTTTTTCTTGCAGAACCTGATTTAATAGAGCCAAACCCATTGGAGTGGCCAGAAAGACATGTTCTTCAGAATTTGGAAAACTTTGAAAAAAACAAACAAAAAATGAGGTAATGATGAAGTATTGAGGATTTTCTTTGGAGTAGCCATTGAACTTTATATGTTGATAAATATTGTGTAAACTGTTTTCACATGTATTAATACATCTTTCAAAGAAAATATTGCTTAAGTCTAAAACTGTTTTTCTGTCGATCTCCAAAGGTGTAATTTCTTGGTATTTAAAGAAGTATTGTTTTGATTTTTATTGACTAAATGCAACTGGAATCTAGCTAAAAGTGGAATAGTTCTTAAACTAAATTACCAAAATGACACTTCTAGAAAATAGTAGCCATGGTAGGAAAACATACAAAAGCTTTTCCTTCTCCCAACATACCCTAAGGAAGAGAGATAATTCAGCTGTTTTTGTCAATATGTACAATGTGTTCTAATCTCCTCATATTTCCTAAATATAATACCATATATCAAGTAATTTTGAAGTCAAAGAGCCTGTTGGTTTTGTGTTTGAAATTTATATTTAGTTATGTTTTGCCTTCAGTGCTGTTCAAATGAAACCCATAGATTTTTCTGTCACTTAAGACAGCCTGATGATTTCAGTTTAGCTCTCGCTTTATAGAAGACTTGTCAAGGAATGTTTAGGTTAATATTAGAAAAAGCTTCTTCACCCAGAGGGTGTTTGGGCACTGGAACAGGCTCTCCAGGGCAGTGGTCACAGCACCAGCCCAACAGAGCTCAAGAAGGGTTTGGACAATGCTCTTGGGCAGCTCCTGGGGATCTTGCTGTGCAGGGCAAGGAGTTGGACTCAATGATGCTTGTAGTCCCTTTCAACTCAGCTTATTTTGTGATTCTGTTACTTAATGGTCTTTGGTGGTGTTAATGTTCTTGCTGACAGACCTGTAGAGCCAAGTGTCCAACTGTCCTTTTCTAAGTCACTTCCATCCCTTTTCTCTCTTTCAAGTACCACAGTTGGCCATGGCTTAGATTGGAGTTGTGCATGTGATAAATTCTCACATTAGCTTTCTCACGGTGGTATTATTGTCGTCATCATCATCATCATCATTATTATTATTATTTTATTGGATTTTGTTTCTCAAACGGACAAAGTTCTTCCTTTTAATTAGCTGTTGAAAGGCTTCCTAAAGGACCTGTTGCATAGTGTTTATTTTATTGCTCATAATCTGAACTGATTATCTTTCTTGTGCTGCATTGAGATACAATGTGTTGCTTAACAGTAGAAAAGGGAGAACTTTGATTTACTTGGTTGAAGACACTAAGAAAGGAGTGGAGGGTTGCATGCAGTAGTGGCTTTATGGTTCCTTTCCTGTATATTGTATTTTTTTTTTAATGGGAACCAATTTTTGGTCCTAAAATAGGAAAAAAAAAAGGGTGAATAATCTTCTTCCCATGTTGTATTTCATAACCACGCTCTAAATTCTTGAAGAAATTACTTTCTTCAGTTGAATGTTTGAGAATTTTCACCAGTTACCATGTTCTTTATCATGACTGTTTGTGTGAATGTTCTCAAGGAGCAACTTTCTTCATTTTACTTTCGTACTAGTTTAATTACTCCAGAGTATCAATGATGTAATATCTTTTTAAAATGCCATGAGTTTATTTAAAAAAGGAAAAAAAAAATCTTAGCTTGGTTTTTGCTTGCTTCCTTTTTTCCAGAGTTCCTCTGTTTGCACATTCATCTGAGCAATTGCTGGGACATAAAGACAGCCAGCGGGAGTCGCTGACGTTGCTGGATGCTAAAGAGCTGCTGAAGTATTTCACCCCCGAAGGGCTCCCCGTGGGGGATCTCCAGCCACTCCAGGTTCCCAAGCGGTAGGAGCAGCATGTTAAAGCCACTGAACACAGAGCTGGTGTAGGGCGATGGAAATAAGGGATGGAAATAAGGGTGGAATGGGTCACAGAATGG
Source organism: Sturnus vulgaris (assembly GCF_052056855.1). NCBI lineage: Eukaryota > Metazoa > Chordata > Aves > Passeriformes > Sturnidae > Sturnus > Sturnus vulgaris. The sequence goes on from NC_142243.1 coordinate 143,743,387, forward strand.
CCTAGCTGGATTTGAGTTTATAACTTGCAACAGCCTTTCATCACATGCCTGCCAGTGAAATGAACTGTTTTGGTCTCCAGTCAGTATTGCTATTCAGTTCTTTCAGAATCTGAAATGGCTGGAGATGATGGTTTTTGTCCTAGGCATTTAAATAACAAAATAATCACCTGAAGCACAAACGTGGTACAGGTAGAGCCCTGCCAAGCTGCTGCTGCCTTAGGTCTCCATTTCAAAAAGAGTATTTCTAGTAAAGCAGAAGGTACTCTGGCAGAGCTTTAATTTTTTTGGTGTGATTTCTTTGAGTGAAGGGGAGTGTAGGTGGGAAGACAAAATAAGAAAAGGAAATAGCTAAGCCTATTTAACTGTGTTTGTCTCCTGTCATGCTTTTTATGTGGTAAAGTGCTTCTTGAAGGAAACTTATGTACTCTGGTGGCTTTGCAAGTGTTCATTCTTAGTGTTCCTCCTGGTAAGTATTAGTATATTAACCACTGCTTTTTCAGCAGTTACTGGAGTGGAGTTACTGGAGTAATTTCCAGGATCTGAACATCTGTTAGATTTAAGGCCGGACTCTTACAGAGTCATAATGTTTATAGAAGCAGAGCCTATACTATTTGTGCAGTGTGTCACAGACAGCTAGGTAAGCAAGACAGTCTTTGCAGTCACTACAATTATATTTGTTGACCTTTTTAATACTGAATAATAGAAACTATGATGCAATTACTTGATATAGCCCTTGATCATTTTCAGACTTCGTTATATGTAATAAAAGTGCTTGTGAGAGGGAAAACTTCTGTAGCATTTTGGATTTTCTGTAGGATTTTTGAGACTGCTGTAAAATAGTTACTGAAGTTTTGAAACTACACTTAATACGTTCTGAGCAAAGAATTCAAGTAAATTAGAAAATATGCAGGAAAGATTTAGAATCTTCTACTAGGTTGTTAATGAGGGCAGAAGAAAAATATTTTCCTTCCAACTAGTTGTGTGGGAAAGAAGTGAATAATTTTTCACTACACAGGTCTATTTTTTTAGTCTTTGATTTTTTTCAAAGCCTCCAGAGAAGCAGTGTAGCATAGAATACCTTGAGTGTCTTGAATGATTTGCTTTGAGCTACAGATGAGTGAGATCTGAATTTGAATCGAGTCCAGCAGAACACTGTACTCTGAGCTGCTCGCTCCCCTAGCAGATGCTCTGAATAAATTCTCTGAAATAATGAGGAGCTTTGCACAGTAGGTGATCAAGAACAGTGAATACAGATCCAAGGATCTTCCTGACCAACAGAAGAACTGAAGAGAGAGAATTTGAGAGAGACTGGTGATTTAAAGGCATGTTCACTTGTTTTCCATGTCTGAGCTTAGATAGAAGCTTGATAGATTACAGTTTTGGCTGACAGTCTTTCCAAATTATCATCTTGCTAGACTCAGGATCACATCTTTCCTGGGTGTTTTTCTCAGATTATTCCAGTGGTAATGGTGCAGAAGCAGTCTATATGAATAAAATTTGAACCAATGTGTAAGTTTCAGGTTCTGTTACATCCTTGCCTTTGTCTCTTCCCTTCTATAGAGATAAATGTCAGGGTATGTTGAAATCTGGCAGCACGATCTTTCTATCTGCCTTGCTATGGCTTATTCTGTTGAAATACCTTCAAACAAATACACTTAAGTTATTTAGCTGCAGAGAGTTACTAGCTGGATTTGAAATATCCCAGGAAACAAGCCATCAGTTCTGAAGTCTGGGAAAGACGAATGTTAGGTGAGACAACAACTTGAAGCTAAAGGGAAAGAATTCACTACTTATAGTGTGTGTTTGAAAAATGGGAGGTCACTTCCCAGTTCCTCTCAGTTCATTCTACTACTCGGGTGTCCCATTGTGACACTGATATTTGCCTAGTTTTAATGGTAAATTATTTGGAGCAGTGACCTTAACTGTCTACGAAATGCCTAAGAGCTTCTGTAACAATAATAGCTCAGTAGGAATTAGTTGAACTTAAATTCTCACTTCAACAGAGATTTAATTTTCCATTGATGCTTTATCCTAGAGGCATAGCTGCAAGACTTGCTGTTTTGGTCTTCCTATGTCAAGGCACTTATTTCTGACTTTTTGGAAGTATAATTTATTCTAATGGTAACTGGTTAAAATAGATCTTTATTTTTTTTCCTTTTAGTGAAAATGCATTTCTTTTGACACCAGAGCTTACTCCTCGAAAACTCAGAGGTTTGCCTTTTGAAAAAGCAGCTGGCTGCCATTATCATGGACTTGAGTAAGTTTCCTCTTATTTTCCCAGATTTATTTTTTAGTTTCCAGTCTAGGTATAATTAGAAATGTTTCAAGCAACATGTTAAGTGTATTTTAATTATGGTTTAAATGTCACTGGTTTAAATTGCAACATTCCTGCCTTGATAATAATGTAGAAACTTTGAAGGCCTTTTTTTTTTCAGTTGTATCTATTCTCAGTGTCTCTGAAAGTTTTAATTCAGAACTAAAAATGGCAAGGGAATTAGAACATATCAAGGTTTTAGGGAAGCACACACTTTAAGTACATACATCGTTTCTGCTTGTATATTTAATGGTAGACACTTTCAGACTAAGAGCCAAGAGATTTAATGAGACCTGCTGTGATGCTGCTATCTGTATGTTCAGGGAACCTGAAAACACCAGCAGGCAAGTGTTAGTGGTAACAATGTTCAAAAGAATCCATATGGTTAGGACTGTTTGTTAATCTCAGCCAGCCAGCAATAGTTATTTGTCAAAGCAAGCAAATGGGCAAACTGTCACATAATGTAGCTGTATAAAAATAGCTTAGAAAATTGCAAATATTGACATTGAGGAGAAAAGGAAAAAGGCTATAGAAATGCTGGAGTAGATAATCAAGCATAACTCTTCCACACACTCTTAGTGCAGTATATATTAAGAAAAGCATAGTTAGTTCAGTTTTTGTGCAAACTTCTACTGCCTCCTAAAATCACATTTTCAGATTATCAGGTTATCAGAATGTGATTAACAGTGCTGCTGGTATTTTTTTCTATCAATTTTAGAAATAGTTTGGTTAAGCCTGTGTAATTTTAGCCAGGTTCTCTAGGGCAGTGAAGCACTCCTAACTCATGAGCTTGTTAGCCTTTTTAGATTTGTAATAAGTGGCACAGAGAGGCAGCTGAGTAGAAAGAGAAATGCATATGGTAGGTGTGGGAAGAAATCACTTGAATGTTGCCATGTGGTATCTTGCTGCCATGCCTGACCTCAGCAAGGAGTGTGCCTGAGATTTCAAATCAGGCACAGCAGAGCTCGTGCTGTCTCTTCTCCTAGCAATATATGACAGATACAGACCACTGGGAGGCCTGGGAATTGTGGAGAGGAGGAAGATCTTGGCATATTAATATTGCAGGGGCAATGTGCTTAGCAGTATGGGAGGGAAGCAGTAGGGTGAGAGGTAGTGTATGCCTAGAGCATGTTGTAACAAGAGTATAGTGGTTATGGGGCAGATGTGCTTGGTACTATGCAGTTTTCATCTGCCCAGCTGCTGTATTTATATTTGGAGGTAAAGTCTTGTCAAAAAAACAAGGGGTAGCAGTTATCATAGAATGGTTTGAGTTGGAAGGGACTTTAAAGATCATCTAGTTGCAGCCTCCATGCCATGGGCACTGACACCAATATCCCACATCTTTTCCCCCGGAGCTGCTCCTTTTTGCACTCAGCCTGTATTTGTGCTGTCATTGCCCTTACCCAGGTGCAGGACCTTGCCCTTGGCCTTGTTGAACCTCAAGGGCTGTAGCCTGTGAATGGGATCCCTTCCCTCTAGTGTTGGCCATGCCACAGAGCTTGTCCATGGCAAACTGCTTTCCTGAAGTTCAGGGATGAGTTTGCTGTGTACTCTCCCTGCTGCCCTGAGGATCTCAAACTCCACTATTTAATGGTCACTGCAGCCAAGGCTGCCCTTGAACTTCACATTCCCCACCACCCCCTCCTTGTTGGTGGGCACAAGGTGCAGCATAGCTCCTCACCTCACTCAGGAGTTAGCAGTGCATTCCAGGAAGCTCCTGGATTGCCTCTGCCCTACCTATTGGCCCTCCAACAGATTATTGGGGTGGCTGAAGTCCCCCATGAAGACCAGAACTTGGGAATGTAAGGCAGTTCCTATTTATGATGAAATCAAATTTTTGGTGTAATGAACATGTGCCAGACACTTGAATGCGGTTTTGTGAAGAGAAAGCAATTGCCATTAAAGCCTTGAGTAAAATGGCAATTTAACTTCCAAAGTTAAATAGATTTTTTTATCTTTGTAGGGTATGTGACTACTAAGGGGACTGAGAATATAAATAAGAAAAAGTAAATACCTTGAAATTTTTAAGTTAAGACAACTTACTTTCTTATCAGATAATGAGTTTGTCTAGTGGAAAGTCTTCCTCAACTGTGGAAATGGATTCGTCAGCCAGTTATTAGAAAACTTAATTTCTCCCTGAATATGAAAGTAGTCTGAAGAAAGTGGAAACATCAGAACTAGCAATTTAACATGACTCCATGTTAAGAGATAAAAGAAAAGAATGTGTCTTGCATTCCTGACAGTAGGAAACATTGCTGAGCAGTTTGAAGGGTGGGCTGAGTAACAGCTCACACTGCTCAAAGCAATTTGTAACAAAGAGGCTGAAATAATACAGGGTTTACTGTTACCTTTCCTTTCACTGCAGTAAGTTACTGGGTGATGAAACACTGTTCTCTTGCAAGGCATCCTGGAAATCTTTTACACCAGAGAAAAGTTAAGAATGATTTTGTGTTATCTCATGTGTATGTTTCACTGAGTTAGCACTGTTCATTTGTTATTTTTCAGCCCCACTGTAGTTAATTCAGTTTGTTCTTTTGATTTGATTGATTAAACCACTTACTCGTTGTAGTCAATAGAAAGCTTGTGCTTGTTCAGTGATACTTTTTTTGTATTTTTAGTTCTTAAAAATATGAATCTCTCATACAGGAGAATTTCTGGATTAAAAAGCCAAAAGTTGCATTTCAAAGAGTTTGTTCAAGGAAAAAAATTTGCTAATGTCCATGGAAATCTTATAAGAACAGGGTAAAGAGTTACAAATAGTATATAATTCAGCTTTGTTTGGAGTTGAACTTAAATACAGCAAAATCCATCAGGCAAATAAGTATTAATTTACTGGGCTGCTGCAAGTTGTCTTTCAGAACAGTACACCAGTTCAAGCAGGAAAAAAAGTTTTGGAGTTCACATGACTGTCAAAAGTTTTTCTGATTGTAATAAAGCAGAGGCTTTCTCTCACAGGTTTCTCACTCAATTTCAATTTTAGGTATTGTCTAGATGACAGAAGAGCCTTGGAGAGAGATGTGGGATATGCTGAACTTCAAACTCGTCTTATTCGCTATGAAACTCAGACTACCTGCACCAAGGAGTGCTGCCCTGTGCCACTTGTCTTGAGTCCTCTCCCGTCTCCTGCAGTCTTGTCAGAACCTGGAAGTGTCCCTGATGAAGAGTCTTTACAAAGCGAACTCAAAACAGAGACATCAAGGCTAAAACGCAGATCAAAAGACCTGGATTACTTTTATCCCAAGAAAAGGTAATGCACTGAATAAAATGAATCTTTAGCATGAAATGTTTCAGTAGTCTCTTGTGAACTGCATCTTTTCTTTCATCTCAAAATGTTTTAGTGAAGCTATCTAGACAAATGTTCTAGTTGTTTAATCCTCTTCTGTGGGTTCATTTTTTTTCTCAAGTGTGATCTCTCATGGATGGTATTAGATTAATCGAACCATGCAGCACAGGCACACTTTATTTAACAGATTTGGGGTTATATCTTCCAGTCTCAAGTGCCTTTGCAAAGATGACAGCATCATCTAGGACTGAAATAGTCAGTGCTCCTGCACTACGAATAAACAACTAAAGGTTTAGAAAGCCAAGGATTGTACAAACAGAATAATTGAATTTCTGATCCAAAGGACTGCTGGCATAAGATGACCTACCAAAATTCATTCTTATTGTCAGCCCTGTTTATTAAAGTCTTTTCTGGAAGTTTAGTTTCTAAGATTTCCCTTTGTACCTTTTCCTCACTGTGAAGATGCAAACTCTCACTGAAAAATAACTGCTAGGTAACACTATTTCCAAATTCACTTCTTTACTGTAATACTTCATTTCTTCCTTATTTCCAGTTTGATAGTCTTTGCATTCTAATCACAGTAAGCCTTTAACAGAGGTTTGGTTTTAGAAATATACATATCTTTTGCAGCTTACTGAATAGTTAGAAAAGATATGATTATATTTAACATTTTGTGAATTGGAGTTTGGAATTACTAATGCTCTTACAGTTGAAGGATCAAGGATTACAATGTTCCCATGGAATTACAATGCCAAACTTCCTGTAGTTAAGGCGAGTTGTGACCTTCCTATAGGGCCGAAAGAAATTAGATAGTTTCAAGAAATTTTGTCTCATCCAAATTCAGCTGGAGGTCAGTTCTCTTCCCAAGAGTTTTACATTTTTGGTTACCTGATTTCTTCAATTTGATTCTAGACCTTTTTAATCAGAGCTGCAATGGGTCTACATATCAGAGCCCAATTCATTCAGCAGTGTTCGTCTTATACAAAAAATGTTACAGACTAGAATCCTCTCTTCCTGTCTGTGTTTTCAGATGTTTGCAGGAATGCTCAGTACTTACTGCTCTAAAGCAGCAGCCTCTATAGCAGAAACAATGACACTAAAAGAGTCGGTACAAAACCTGAAAGTTATTTTTATTGGGGTTTTTTATTATTCTGTCCAGGCTAACCAAATCTGAGAGTACAGACTCCCTCGTGTCTCAGGCAAGTGGTAGCAGCAGGAGTCATTGTGCAGTTGCTGTGATGAGGAAACGCTCTGAGAGATCAGTTTCTGTGGCTGCAGTGCCCTCAAAACTGCCCGGCCAAGCCCACAGAGCAGCCAGCAAGGCTGGCTCAGCTGCAGAGCCTGAGGCCTCCAAGCAAGACAAGGAGTCGAGATCCCAGAAACACACGAGGGTAAAAATCTACCTTGTTCTCTTAGTGAAGAAGCAGCTGTTTAACTTCTTTCCATGAAACTTGATTTGTAAAAATTTTTTAACTCAAGGTGTGCTATCTTCATCTGTATTTGTTATTGAATTTCATTCTGTTCACTTGTGTAAGTGAATCCTGAAGGTACTGAGGAGAGTGCTGTAGAAGCAAAGGATGAGAAAGTGTGTAAGGAAATTTTATCATGCCCAGGGAATTAAGGCTGAGAGAGATAACAATGAGGGATACAAAAGGTGGAAATTAATTAATAGGAATTATGAAATATAGATAATTAATATAAAACTAAAGGCACCAAAGAGATATATGTGCTGGAAGGGTCAAAGGCATTGTGGAAGAACAGCCTATTCTGAGAATAAAGAGAGTTCAATAGTTCTATAAATTCATTAATTATGATAGCAGTTAAAATAATTTGGTGGAATAATGTTTAATAGCTGTGTATATTAGGAATGCCTCTTCTAAAATACAATACACAAGACTGTTTCTGGCTTGGTGATACTAATTTTAAACTAATCCCAGGGTACAAGGAGAACACTGCAAGAGTGTTAATGTACTGTCAAAGGCAAGCTGGAATGGTCCAAGGAAGCATCAATTGGTGTGACTCATTGAGACCTACAGCAGAGTTTAAACATCTCTGATACAAAGAATGTCAGAGAAAATTTTCTAATGAGACTTTAGCATCAGATTTTTAATTTTTTTAAGAAATATGTATTCATCAAACAAGGGAATATCAGTATAGCAAAAAATGATCTTTTTATATATATTATTTTGGAGAAGAAAAAAACCCAACATAGTATTGACTTCATTTATCTTCCAAGCTCCATGTGAATACTCACTGATCCTTGACAAGTAAGCATTTTCTTAATTTTTTAAAATAAAGGAAATGGAAATAGATTGTTAAATTACTCTGCTCAAATTCAGGCAGTGAGCTGATTGTGTTTGGCAATAGATTAAAGTCAGGCAAGATCACAAAAGATCAGCTTTTCTGTTTTGGGCTTTTTTGCTTTCCTTAGACAATTTTTCGTGTCAATAGTTGGGATGAACTTCTGAGTGTGTTTCTTCTGTTTCCAAGATGCTGAAGGAGGTGGTTGCTAAGACTCTTCAAAAACATGGAATTGCAGAGGATCATAAGTGCTTTGCATCATGCAGCCAGCGTCTATTTGAGATATCAAAATTCTACTTAAAGGTAACTAGAAGACACACTCTTACAGTTCTTTATTCTTAGTTGAAGCCACTCCTCAATAAAACTTGAGATAGCATATGGGGTACTCAGAGTTGAATAAGATAATATTTCCCAGTGGTGTGTTAGTAACCTGTGGATGGTGTGGAGAAACCTTTGGACTTGTTGCCAAAAGCAGAAGGTAGTTATACAATATATTTTGGTGGGGTTTTGCTTGTTTTGAAACCTTCTAAAGCAGCAGCCTTTTATACATAGTGAAATAATGTACTGAAGCATGGGCCTGTTGGGTCAGGTCACTGTTAGAGCAGCAATAGCTAAGGAAGCAAGAGAGTATCTCCCAGCTGTAGCTGTGACAGCTCAGCTTCTCCCTTGTTCTAAGGTTGATGGCTAAATAAGTAGCTTACAGAACTGACTCAGAAATTGCAGTTCCCTGACATGATGTACTCTATTATCTAACATACTGGCTCAGCATCACCCTGTAGAATTGCATCAACCTCATGTTTAGGGGCAGATGAGAATTCTTTCCATAATACCTAGGAGACTGTGAATTAGTGTTGAAGCCCATGTTACTTAATCTGAGCACAAAATCGAGTTAATTACAGTATGGAGTGATTAAAAGCTATTGCTCACAAGCTGAGCTGATGTTCTGTTCATTTGCATGTGTTTAACCTACCACTATGGGTGAACCAGCCCAGTTTAGTCGACTTCAGTAATGGTGCTTTAAGCTAAATGAAAGCTGAACAGGACTGGATGCTTACACAATCAGAACATCTTGCTGATGAGCACCAACTTCTTAAATTATTGGAACACAGTTGTGCAGTCATTCTGTAAGTGCTCCCAAAATCTCCCTGAAATATGCCCTGAAGGAAGATCTCTTAATCCAAAATCAGAAAGGGCTACTGTAGGGATGTGTGAGTAGAGCAAATCAGGGTTTGTGGTTCCATTCCAAGTAGAAAAGGAAAAATATGGCAGTGATCCTGTCCTTTCTAGAGAGAAATGTCATGGGATTTTCTTCTCCTGAACTGTCTTGGAGCTCCAGGTCCGTGGGAGTCCTTTGAATCCTTTTGTGTGCTGTATAATTCAAAAGCATGGTAACATAGTATCATTTTCCTCTGGAGACAAATAGTAAATGATTTTTTTTTTCTCTTCAGGCAAAGTTTTGTTCTTGCTTTAAAAGAATAGATTAGGTTGGACTCATTAAATGGACTGCAAAATAGAAAAGCCATTCTAGGTTTTTCACTTTTCTGCACTGATTTTATTTTCTGATGTCTGCTTCTTTGCCAGAACTCTGTATTACAGGGTAAGCTCACATCTGATTTCTATGTTTATATAGAAACAAAATTTCAATCAAGACTAAGAACTTTGAATATCATTGAGGAAAAAAGTTTTGGAAATTGTGCAGAAGGTTAGGAAGACTCACTCATAATTGAGTACTAGGTTTGGACTTCTGTAAGGAAACCTGAAACCATGCAAACCTGGAATAGATTCAAATTATTTCCTGTTTCTTAATTGAAAAAGCAAAGTCAAATAATTCTTCTGTTGTTCTGAGCAAGGTGATAAAAGTGTAACACCACCTTGGTTATTAGGGCTCTTATAATCCAATTTAGAGTGACCGTATGAGTTTGCTGACTTCTGTGGCTTTTTGTTTCATATTTAGGACCTTAAAACTTCTAGAGGACTTCTTGATGAAATGAAGAAAACAGCAAATAGCAATGCTAAACAGGTAAGACCATGTGTTTATTTGTTCCTGTACATAGCCACGGGATAGTTTAGTCCACAGCTTTAAGAGATGAAGAGGTGCATAGCTGTGGCTCTGGGTCTCGTTTCACTCTGTTCTCACACAAACTCTCAGTCAGTAGTCCCAAGGCAAAATTTCCAGGTTTTGGATGGTATTTTAGTTACAGCTCCTGAGATGATGTGCCACAGTGAGAAATGGAAATGAAGACAATAAATGTTGCCACATCACTCAAACAAAAGAAAAGAGAGATGAGATTTTTCTTTAATTAGAATCATTAGGGAATTCTTCTTTTCTTGTGTTGAAGGAAATAACATTTCAAAGGTTAGGAAGTAATAAACAGGTCTATAAAAGGAAATAAATTTTTTAAAAGAAGCAGTGAAAATCAGTTATTTAAAGCTTGAGAGTAATGGTAAGCACAAGGGATATCAGGTCAGGTTATTTGTGTGTAACATGGGACTTGCATGAACAGCAGCACAGAGCAAATGACAGAAGTAAATACTCCCCCAGAAATTAAGTAACTGATTTAAGTTCTGAGACGTACACTGAAGTGACTCCATGATTTGGAAAAAAAAAAAGGAAAAATAGTGTCATGCATAATTACAGTACAGTTTTCATAATTGTAAATTAAATGGAAGAATTTGAACTGAGGAAGGTAAGTAATAGAACACACTCTCAAGAAAGCTCCTAGATCCTCTGAGAACTTACTCTATGAGAGCAATATTTGCTGTGTTCTGTGCTGTATTCCTTTGTGGATTGCTTTGTATGGATGATAAGGTTTCAAAAACTATATGGGTTGTGATGTTTGGTGTTGAACTGGGTTGTGCTGATACTGCTTCTCACCTCCATCATTGTCTGGGCAGAAAATTGGTAGTTTTTTGTATGTTTGCTGTTGGTAAAGGGCATTAAAATTTGTGTTCTTCTAAACTGCTTACATCTCCCTGTATTAAGACAGTGTTTTGAAATTACTTTACAAAAATGTAATTCCCAAGGACTAGTCAGTGGTCTGAACAACTGCTCAGTTTGGGAAGCAGCAGTGATAATGGTGGTAGATACAGAAGTGCACAAATTATCCTTTATTCTTTCTTCTGTGGCCTTAGGAACTTTTACTGCTGGAAGTGTGACCTGTTTGGCATTATTTGCACCTTCTTGCTGGTATATGGAGAGAATGGGGAGAAGAATTTCAATTCAGGGGTTCTAAAAATGCTTTTTCCTAAAGACAAAGTATTCTGCAAGATTAAATACAATTCTAGGGTAATGCTGTTTCCTCTCAGATTATTAACAACACTTTCTCCTCTTGAGTAGTTTGCTTTTAAATCCTGTTTAGTTAATACCACACAGATGGTGACAAAGGATTAAAGAAAGAATTGATAAAGTCTGTGACATGTTCTTAATTTGCTTTCAAAACCAGGAGTTATTTAAATTGTTTGCTTTCTCATTTATCTGCCCAGGTGATTGAATGGGTTTTGGAGAAGACTGGCAAGTAGAGGCACTGTGTGGATTCTATTCACACCTTCCCAGGAGTGTGGAGACAGAGCACTTCTGACTAGAGGAGCATTAATACTGCCCAATGCACACACAGATCTGCACACTGGGAGGACTTTGGTCAGTGTAACTCTATAGACTCATTCTTCAAGCACAGGAGCAAGGTTGAAAACTTTTTATAATGAAAGTTTTTAATTTCTTTTTAAATTCGAGTGAAAAAAGGTTGTATTTTATATTTGTATTTATTATGTTTGTTAAAAGGAATATAGCTTGATTTGGTTTATCAAGCTTTGTATATTTTTCAACCAGTGTATTTGGTTTTTATATGAATAAAAAACCCCACATATTTAATTTTGATAATTACTATTTTGTTTTACCTTTTTGTGTGAAGATCTCTATTCTACTTAGTACAGCTTGCTCTTGTATAAACAGCTGTTCACAGCATCGACCATTAACATTTTAAACACTGATTAAGAACAGTTCCTATTCTGCAGGTGAAAACTAACAAAATCAGAATTTGAATCATAATTATCTCTGTGTTGTAATATAAGGAAGGAAAAAAGCATGGATTGAAACCTGATGCAAGGTCCCATTAAACAAAGTTTCTTTGTTTTACAAGCTGAATTTTCAGTGTAATTTCCTGCATGCTCTTTGTAACACTCCTTTGAAAAATATCTAAGGAGAGATCTGAGATTTATTTTCCTGGAAGAGGAGAAAATCAAAGCAATAGTGGTAATGAGGATGGTGAGCACTGGAAAGAGCTGGCGTGCTATGCTGAAATGTAAGGACTAAAAAGAATTTCTAGCTGTGTTGCAAACACAGTAAAATACTAAATTTGGCCTCAGTTTGTTTCAGTCTCTGGCATGTACCTGGCTGGGACTAATGTAATTATTCAAGTTAGTGTTTTGTTGAGATTAGTTCCTATTAAGCTTTCTGTATTAAGGATTTCCTATTTATCATATAAACTAATGAGATTAAAACTGATAGAGATGCAGGGCTGTTGTTTGCTGTATCATCCTGATAGATAAATAGATTAAGCAATACAAATATAAATGAAATGTAATGTTGTGGAAAAGTAATCGAACTAAACCATGTGGAGGTTAGACTTAATACTGTAAAATCTATGCATTCTCTAAAGAGCCTTCCTGATTTTGTGACATTATTCTTTGCTTAATTCTATTTGGTGTAAAGCTGAGCCCTATGGAGGTTTTTAATGTCTAACAGGACCTTGAGTTTAATTGTTCTGTTCCTTTGTTCCCAAGTTTACCATTGTCCTGAACTCTACAAGACCTTTTCTGGGTGGGTGTGGACTTGGTTTAACTGAGCTGCAGTAGGAGAGCTCTGAAGTTGTTCTGCTGTGACAGTGAGCTCTAGTGAGTACTATGTGTGTCAGGAAAAACATAACTACTTGTAAAAATGGATTACATTTGTCTGCAGAATGCCACACATCCACAGCTTCCCAGTTTTAGTGATTTGGTGAAATAGAAATGCAATGAAGAGAGTTATTTAAATAATCATTTAATAAGTGCATGCACAAAATTTCTCCAACGTAATGATTACTGTGTATGGCTCACATTTCTTTGCATTCAATATAGAAAACAGGAAAGTAATCAAGACATTAACCTTTCTTAACATCTTATAGTGAATCAAGAAAATCTCTACTTTCAGAGAGAGAAAAGCTGTAAGCTGTAGTCTTATCTCTTCAGCCTAAATGCTGATACTTTTGTCTGAATACTAAAGCAAGCCACTGAAAGCTGTATTTTCTGCTTAATTTGGGGAATTTTATATATTTGTAATTAGAAAAACTTTGTAGTTAGTAATTATACATAAGTTGATAAGTAAAAGTACAGAAGCTCTACATAAATCCTGGAGGCTAGCTGCCATGAGCAAAGAAAATACCTTCAGGAAAGTAATTAATACTTTGAACTGGTTTTCTTATACTTCAAGTAGAACTCAATGGTTATTGGTTTAATTAATTCCGTAGACTTAAAGGCTGGCATGAAATAATCAGCAGGAAAGCAGTTAGGGAAACATAAGCCTTTTGATATATTGGGTTTTTGCACAATGCCCAGTGCAGAACTAATACACTGCTACCCATGTCTCATTTGCTCTTTGTGTTGTTGACTTTTTAGGGCAAGTAGTAGCTGGGTTATTACTGTGGCTTAATAACACTGTGCCCCATTTGAGCTGTGATGACTGTCCCTGTCCATGCTCTTAACCTACAAAAAAGCAGGCACAATAATTTGACCTGGTCCACTGGAACAGCACTAAACCAAATTATTTTACATCTGTCATAGTTCCAAAACTCCACACTGAGAGTTCCTGCAGCTCAGCTGATGTGCTGTAACTTAAGTGATGCAGAATGCAACATTTACTCTTTGCCTCTGAACTTCAAATTATTTTCTTGTTTGTTGCTGCTGAACACCAAATCCATATTTTTGGGCGCCTGCTTTCATGTTTTTGGCAAATCAGGATACAAGTCATATTCATCAGTACACATTTCTGGTTTATCCATAATTCCTCCATCCTATATAATAAGCACATAACATAACATAGCATAATCCAATAACATTATGTATTATATGTAGAAGCATATCATCCATCCATGTTATGTGCTTACATTCCCCACAGGACTGGGATAAGACAGGTGATATGATTACTTGCAATATTACAGCAATGACATGATGAGTATCACTGGTCTACCACACAACTTAGCTTGGGGACTAATGCAAATTCACAAACTTCTTTGCCCAATTCACAGTTCTCCCTTGGAATTTGTTTTCTAAATTTGTTTCCTAATACCTCTAATTGTTTACACAAGCATGGAAATTCTCATGAAGGAAGAAAAATGAAAAGTCAATCCCATGTGGGAAAAGCAGGTGATTATGTCCAACAGGAGGTTATCATCTTTGTTAAATATTTAAAATGTTTTTCCCCTCATTCTTTTAAATTAAATTTTTGCCCTAGTTAGTCTTGGGGTTCACTCTGGGTTATAGCAAGCAGGCTGAGTTTTTCAAAATTTTGCAAGCTTATTATTAATACCTACTTTTTAAAATCGAAGTCACCACTGAATTAAAAAGAATCCATAATATACACAGTGTGTGTGTATATGTATATATAAATATGTAATATATACTGTATTAATGGTCTCTCTATATAGTAAATAGACTCAGTAAATAGCTAGTTATCAATCTGCCAGTTTGACTTTTATGGAAAATAACATAAATTTAGAAATCAATGGCAGTGTAATGATCTGGAGCACATAATTTCTTTAGGCTCTAATTCTGCTTCCACTGAAAGCAAAGAAGCTCCAATTAACTTTTAAGCATGGGTAGGAGGACACTGAGAATGCTTTCAGGTGGAAATCAGATCAATCTCCCCTTCAAATCAGCTGAGCTTCTCAATGCAAAGAGCAGGATGAAATATGCTGCCATGTCCTGTGGGAGGAAGAAATTCTAACATTCTGCAGAAAGAAAACATTTGTTTTGTTATTTGCAAAGGATCAATTGTAATGGTGTTTGTGGTGGTGATTTGCTTGGTAGCATGTCAAGAGTCTTGTTCTGATTTCTAAAACACCTTAAGGGAGATGCTCGTTCCCTTTCAAGGGCAGCACTATTAGAAACACCAGTATGACTCCCTGAACACAATCAGATCAGCTTTATTTTTTTCTTTTTAACAAACACTTTAGATCACATTTTTCCAATAACATTTTTGCTCAATATGCATCCCAATCTTTCTCATGGTGAAGCTACTATACAAACTTTCTGATAAGACCATTCCATTTACAGTCATTATTTTGTGAAAAGAGTGAAACTCTGGAATATCCCTTTTTAGGCTTTCCATGAGGTTGTTCTGTCATAATTTGGGTCAGTCTGAAAGAAAAGGCTTAAATTCCCACAGTTAGCTTTTCTATTTGGGCCACTAAGTTAAGAACTAAATCAAAGGAGAAAAAAAAAATCTCTTTACCCATAACCATTCATAAGAGAAAAAAAGGCACGTGTTGGCCTCAGTCCTTGAATGCAGAAGCTTGAGCAGAAATTTCTGCTTTTTCTTAATTTTTTTATGTGTTTTGTTACCACCTAAGCAGTGGTATAAGCAACAGAGAAAGCATTGCAACTTCAGCAGAGATGTCTGAATGACCTGCCTTGAAACATCCTTGTGGGATTTCAGGTTTTTTTTTTAAATTTTAAGTGTTTAAGTCATTCCACCAATGCAATTAACATTCTTAGAATTCTTAACAGAAGCACTGAAGTTTAAATATATTTCTCCCAGCCTAAAACCAAAGGACAGCCTTCCAGATAGTTTGTCTGGATACAAAGTAAGCTCACCTCACAAAAATCCAATAAATGACTTTATTAAATATATTCTTTTCCTCTAAAATATAAATATTCACTATACTCTTATAAATGTGGAGTAGGTTCATATTTCATTTATCTATCCCATCCAAATATGAATCAGTCCAAAATCTGAAAATGAAGAAATAGCATCTGTAATTATCATTATTTTTTTCTATAAATATATATAATATGAATTTTCTTTGCAAACTTCTTAGTTATTCACTTAGACTTCATATAGTACTGAGCACCTTAGATTACATTTTGTGTCATTTCATTGTTGGCACTAATACAGGAATCTGTAATATTTACAATGCACATACATGTTAGGTGTAACATTCCAGTGATTTGTAAATGTTAAAAGGAATAAGGAAATAGTGCAGTATAGTTTACATATGTATTTAACCTACCCACCCAGAATGCAAGTTTTCACTTCAACCTCTGGAACTTTTATAGGAGCCTGTCTCCAAATTTTTAAGTTGTACTTTGGAACAGCAATAAAAAAGGTCCTGAACTAGTTTTGAAGATTTCACACAACAGTTTCCTTGATAAGGTGACATGAGCTCCTCCTCAGAGTCCTGTCCCCCTGCGTACCGACTGCTCTCAGCTTCTCAGATCTCCCAGAAGCTCCCAAGCCCAAGGAGCCCCAGGTAACTGCCACAGAAAGTTGTGTGAATGGCAGTGGGGCCTAAATGAGAAATGTCCATCTGGAAATTACTGGTAAGTTACGTAACATGTTACCTCCTACCTTCTTAATTTACATGAGGAATTAATTTTTAAGTGCAAGTACCATGACAAGAAAATGAAAGTGCAGAGCTGGGTGGATCCCTCTCTGGTGTGCCTTTGACTGGTGAGAGGTGCTGGGAGTGGGGCTGCTCTTCTAGACGGGCATTGAGCTGTTCTTCAATGATTATTTTCTATATTTATGAATTCAGCCCATCATCCTAATATTTTAACTGGTTTTGATGATTAAGATACCTATGGAAATCACATGTTCTTATACTGTGAATAGACAACATAACTTATGCTTAACTGTCAAACTTAGCTTAAAAACAGCATGGAACCAAAATTAATTTTCCCCTTTGCCAGCCAAGTGATGCGAAGTTGAAATCTGTGTGCTTTCTCAGGAATAAAAGAAATGTTGTAATATGAAAACTGAACATCCACAAACACTGAATATATTACTACCTGTACATTACTGTTATTACTACCTGTACATTACTGTATATTACTTCCTGTCCTTCAAAGTGGGAATTTAGGGCAAAACTCTAAAAGCAGACAGTACCCCACCCCTGTGTGAAGCTGTTCTTTTCACAAAGGAAGAGCAACATAAGTGGCATCCGTTTTGCATCTTCCTATTCCCACCAGATCACATGATGCCAGTTTATTACTTCCAGGTGCAAACTGTTTGTATCGTCTCTGGTGCTGAAGGTCAGTGTTCCTGCCTGCTTTTTGCTGCCCAAGTAGCTGTAAATAAGGCTGAAACTCAGTGAATCACATTTTGAGTCACAACAGTAAGCTGTGGTGTGAAACAGTCACCAGCAAGTTGTGGGCATGGAGATGAACATTTTGTATTTCCCCAGCAAGAAATCTGGTCTTGCCAAGTCATGCCCACAGGAGAAGTTCCATGTCAAAGAGTGCAGCTCATGTTCCTGCCCTGGTGTATGTTTCTCACTGTTGTGAAGCTGCTTCAATAAATTTTTCAAAAACTCATAAAATCAAGTCTTCTTCCTTCCCTATGTTTGTTTTTCTATGAAGACCATACAGCCAGCCTTGTCTGAGAAAGGGGGATGACTCAGTAGGGGTAGGAGGACAGAATCTTAGTATGGCTTTCTACTGGAAAATTGCTAGGGAGATATGCTGGCAGAAGCATCATCATGCCTCAAAATGGATTCAGGTAACTTTTACCTGAGCTGGGGCTCCCAGATAGCTGAAATTCATTAAATTATTCTGGGAAGTCACTACAAAAATGCTTCCTGTGTTCATTAACAAGGACACTCCTGCCTGTGCCACCCTGACAGCTGGCTCTCAGTACCATCCCTGTGGCAGGTCTCCCTTTGGCTCCATCACTAGGCATGTGGGTGACATGTGGTTACTGCTTGATGTGAAACTGCCCTTGGAGGGGCCCTCCAGCTGTTACCTGACCACAGCTGGATTGCTTCAGAGTGTCCAACTCAAAGGTGTGTATTTGCAGGCTCTGCTGGGTATTCATGCCAGGTTCTGGCAGTGCTCCCAAAGAAAATTCTGTAAGAAGGTGCACAGATTATAACTTTTACTTTCAGGTGATGGGACAATCTTTAGAGGATTTCTCCCCAGCCAACCTTGGCTTGCATCACAACCACCAAGTGCTCGTCTGCATAGCCCTTTACTTTATATAGATAAGTACATTGAAATAGGCACAATTTATGATTCTGAAACATTTACATGTATGGTACTACACGCTTGTACGGTCTCATGGGATTTTAAAATCCCATTATTTACAGTGAAATCCCCCGTCTTCCTTGTTATGCCATCTCTTTAGCTGGTCAAAATGAAACCTGGGCCTTGGAGGACTGCAGAAATGACCAATGCTCAGTCCTGAATTCCAAGCTGGTGTCTGCTGCCAGCTGGGACAGGTTGCTGCTGTTGACTGTACTTCAGATTAGTGTGGTTACCCCGTCTCTCTTTGAAGAAACAGATGGATCCCACTTATGCCACCAAGCCCAGTCTTGTGATCTTTGCTGACAGGAAGGAATGAATGATGAAAACAATTGGTTTTGGACAGGAATGAAGGTCCAGTTGCTGAAAGTACAGAAAAAAAAATCAAACAGAATTATAGCTCAAACAAGAATTCATCATCTGAGTACTCAAACTGCTGTCTGGTATTTTGGACAGGCATCTATTAATAACAACCCTTCTCTACACCATATCGTTTTTCCTTTGCATTCAGTTGCACATATTTAGGTTACTAAAACTAATAAGCATCTTGGAAGCAGGTGGGAGAGATCCTAGTGCCTCTGGCCTTGTATCCACCTGGGTAAGCAGCAGAAAACTGAGTCAGATGCTGCAAGCACTTTTCCAAGAGGCTCAGCCCCATCTTTTTTGGCCCTTTCTGCCTGGGATGGTGGGACTGCTCTGTCTAATGCCCAGTGCATCTGCTGTAGGTACAACTGAAGTACCTTCAGCCAGTGCTGCACACCTGCTCCTCTGCTCTCACAGACAGCAGTGAAACTCCACTCAGACTTTGTTTTCCAGAGTCATGGTTCAGGTAATCTCACCACACACTTTCTAAGCATGTCAGCGTGCAGAGGCCCAACAACAGGGTCACATCAAAACAAACCACATTTGCCTTTCGTGGTGGTGCATTCTGCCCTGCTTCCTCTTTTTTGCAGGCTGCACTGCAATCTGAGAAATGCTCGTTAGGGCTTGGCCTTGAAAAGCAGCACCTGGGCTCATCCCTTCTTGAGCTTATTAGAAACACCCACGTGCTCCCAGGAACTACTGCTGTCTAAGGAGTTCCTGTTTTCCTTATGAACAACCTTGGAAACTATTTTCCTTGCCTGAATGGCACAATATTTCTGTTCTGACACTTTCAAAGAAAGTGCCGACCCAAACTGTGGCCAGGATGAAACACTGTATTGACTAAAGCTGACTCTCTTGTGGCCCTATAAACAGCTGCCCAAAATGAGACCTTTGAGCTCTCCTGAACTGCAGCAGGCTGTGACCAGCACCTCCCTCTCAGAACCAGCCAACTCTCAGGTTTGCTGTACTGGAAGATCACCAAACAACGAGTCCTGAGCTGGCACCCTCACTCCTCAAGGCCTGACCCTTCACCCATTGGGAAATGCAAAGGCATCCAAAGTGAGTGTTTCCCTGACCTCTGTGGGGAATTTTCCACAGGTACCTTGCTTGCACTGACTCTGTGTGCATGCACCTGTGTATATGCTTTAGCAAATCTGGGAGAAATGCTGTTTTCTTAGATGTTTAAGAATCTTAGATATCTCAGTAAGTTAGGCCTGTAAGTAAGGTTAAGTTATAAGTTGTAAGCGAAGTTAAATGCTGCTTAATGTTTTTCTTCTATTGAGTTGCGATTCAACTTTGAAGTCATAAATTTGGTTAAATGCTGTTATTCCTCTGTTAAATTGTTAAGTGATAAGTAAAGTTAGGTATAAGTTAAGTATTACTCCTTTGTTAAATTGTTAGGTTTAAAGTATAATTGAAGTTAAAGTACTGTAAAGTTTGAGTGCTGTTAAGATTTTAGACCGTGTTCGTTTTTATCCTTGCCTTCACCATTCTTTTGATATGCACACCTTAACACACACAAAGCCCCATAGACACTTCAGTTCATTTCTGTTTTGATTGCCTAGTTTTGTTGTTGCTTTGTTTCCTTAGTGTGCCTTAACTGTCCTGTAGGCAGTAGAGTGAATCTTGCCAATGAACTCTGTCATGCTCTCACTAAATATTAAATCTGTTTTTTGCTGATACCCTTGCTGGTAATTTTTTAAGCAATCTGGAACACTCGTTCATAACACCTTTCCAGCAGTCATGAATCCACTTTATTGACAGTTAGTAAGAAATTCTCTTCAAAAGCCTGATAATAAGCAGTTTGCAAAGTATATATTAACAAAGTTGATGTTTAGAATTAAGCACCCACCATGTTTAGGAACTGCTGAAAAAATCTGGGAGGAAAGACCATGTTTACATTAATAATTAATGGATTTAAACTGCTCATTGGAATATGCACCTTATTTTTAGGCATTGTGACAGCTTAGAGGCCTAGCAGACAGTTTGCACAACATCTTTAGCTTTTTTTTTCCAGCAACTACATGCTCAAAACCACCTAAAACATAGCTTATCATAACATGAAGTCCCTCTGTGTACATTGGAATTACTAAGGTCTCATTCTTAAGTTTTTTCACTCTCAATCATTTAAAAAGTGAAACTTATACATACAAAAATTTTAAAATCTGACTATTTAGAGGTATGGTTTGTTCTTAAATATGACAAATCTTTCATCTCTCTTTGTATGGTTTTACAATTTTAACTGTCTTTTTAGTTTATCTCCTTCTAAAGCCTGATCATATGCTGTGCTAGAAAGCACAGTGTCTGAATACTGGTACTGGAACCTGGCACTGGCCAACTGCTAGAATGGAACAGAATGGAATAAAGTATTTCAGTTGGAAGGGGCCTACAGTGCTCATCTAGTCCAACTTCCATTAGTGCTTCTCCACCCCCATAGCCTGTAGGACAACCAAAGATGCATCCCTTTGGTAAATACAGTACTTACAATTTCTCCATCTTTTTCTCCAAAGTCTAAATAAAGCATCCTTATCCCATCATCTGAGGACATTTTCAGTTTTTCGTAAGGATATTGTGCAATTGTCTTGGAGAAGGCACCATCTTGTGGATTGGTTGTGAGAGAGAATCCATGTTCATAATGGATGGTCAAGCGGCACTCCTGGCTTTTGTATGTGCAAGCTGGAGAAAAAAATCAAAATTCAGTCTCTCACATTCTTAAAAGCAGTTCTTCATGTTGTATCATACATCTACATGCTGACAAAAACAGTGAAGTTTAAGAAGGCTCAGACTGGTGTTTCCTCCTTCCAAACCTTGACAAAGTCACAACTACTCTTCTTGTATCTGATAGACACAGCCAGAATCAATAGACATGGCACACAATCCATGAGAAAATTAGGAGCTGTAAAGGGTTTCCCTAAAGTATTTTGACAAAGATGAAGATGCTCCTGAGTCCTCAATAGTGTTGTGGTAATTGAAAAAGGGCCCAGATAGTTGTATGTAATAGCTGCTGCAGCAGAAAGTCTGCATCTTTCCCATAGCTCTGAAAGAGAGGCCATGGTCCAAATTAAAGAATTAAGAGTTTTGGAGTTCACGTTCCAAATTCACTATTCCATCACTTTCCTGGAACAAATCTACTAGGAAGGATCCCTGGCAGTGGGATAAAAGCACTGTGATGAAAGAAGGGGCTGATTTCCCTTCTTCCTTTGGAAAGAATGGGATCTATGTCACAGTGCTGAGGGGATGGACCTGTTCTTGAGATGGTTCCCACTGAGCTGTCTGGCTGGTTTGCACATCAGAGGACCTCACAGAGCATCCTGAGCTCCCTATAGGGACTGGGGCCTGGCACCTGACAAGCAGCCACGTGGCTCTACCTGAGCTTTGAGAAACCAGAACTGCCCTTTGGCATGGCTGGATTTGTGCTTTGGCTCCTGCTCTCACATTTTTAGGAAATTAGTGGAGATAAAATTCAACATTAACAGCCCTGCTAATTGTAGGACTAGCAGGGGAAGGCCTGCAAAGCCTGGGGCTGCTCAAGAGAAAGGCCCAGCCTCAAACCCCAGAGCCACCTCAGGCTTGCAGGTACCTGGCCAAACAGGGCATCACTCCAGAGCATCTGCAACCAAGTACTTTTATTCCAATCGATTTTGCATGTACAAAAGCACTGAGAAGTGACACCCTGATGTTCAAGAAAGGAAATTACTACCCATCAAAATGTGATTATTAGACTGGTTTGTGTTTTTTCACTCTCCTCTAGTGTGTAGAGTTGGGTGAATAAATGACCAATTCATACTTGTGAATGTGCCACTCCTCTTCTGCCTCCTCTCTCTGCAGGAGAAACTCCTGCTAAGCTCACAGGAGTTTTCTGAATCTCAGAAAAATGCTCTTTTCTTTGCGTTTCTGGACAAACCTCTGGCAGTCATTCCTCTGTGACATGCAGGCCTACATGGCTGACTACAGACTTGTTTCTGAAACAACATGCTGAAAACAAACCCAAAAGTGAGCATGACAATGAGTGTGTCACTGGACACAGGTACCACAGCAGCTAGGGCTGGCTCAGAACCTGAGTATTTTAAACAAGTAGAATCCCAAACATGCACATTTTTAAAATAAATCACCTCTAGCAGAAGGAACTTGAATTGTCACAAGTGTCTCGGGAAGGGTGTAGAGATGGCAGCACTGCAGGTGTTACTCACATGTGGTGATTTCTGTGATGAGCTCTGCAGAGTTGTGGCAGCCCTGCACTACACTCCTCGTCCACAATGAGAGGTCTCGACTGGTCTCAGTCCTGAACAGATGAGTTTCAATCCCTTGTCTTGTACCGGTACGGGTTGCAAAAGACAAATCCACCCCTGACTTCGGTGAGCCTTTTCCTGGGCCAGAATGAACCAACCTGCAATTGGATTTCAAAACACTTTAGGAAATTCTAACAACAGTGCACTGCACCAAAATCCCCACGTGAGCACAGCTCTGCTCTGCACATTGCTAATACATGTGGTTGGGAGCATGAGAGCCTGCATCTCCTCTGTATTCTCTCAGAAGAGTGAAGGTCCAAGGCAGTGAGCACAGAAGCAGCTGGACACTCAGGTGATTACATGGATGTCCCAAAACTACTTAAAGAATTGTACAAAACATCCCTTTGGTTGAGGAACTGAGAGAAATCCCTGAATGGTCTGTGGTGGTGGAATCTGGTCCACAGATACAAGTGCTGGCTCAGATGAGGCAGCTGAATCCAACTTTCATGGTGAAGCAAGAATTTGCTCTAAAGCTTAAACATCTGCTGTCAAATTCAATGATAAAGACTGTTGAATAAAGTATGAAGCTCTGTAAAATATGCAGATGCCAAAGTACTGTCTTGTACTTACTTTTCCCACAAGGAACCTGTAAAACGCAAAATGTTGCAGCTACTTGTAATCTGAAATTCTCTCACATTTGTCTGCAATTAACATTTTTTGCCCAGCATCAACAGCTGATCTCCTGTGGCCAGGAGAGGTTTGTTCATCTGGGCAAACAAAAATCGCAGGGAATATTTCTGAGTGAGAAAATCAATACCTCATAAAAATTTATTCTTCCTTAAATCTGCCCTTTATGTTGGGGTTTTTTTTCCCTCTAAAAGTATGGACAGTCAACACAGAATTCACTCAGGGACACGACACTGATTCATCTGAAAAGAATAATCCAGGGGAGCTCATCACTCTGAGATTCAGAGACCAACCCTCAGAGGCAATCACAAAATGAAATTTGTCTGAAAAGCTTTTTTCTGTCATGTGCCTTCTGTTTTTCTTTCTATAGGCAAACAGTATACTTCATAGGAGTCTATAAAGCATGTGGCATGGTAGTAGAACGCTTGTGATAAGGGATAAAGCATTAGATTCAACTAGTCTACTGAATACTAATTTACCCTCAAATTATTGTTTTGCATCAGCTAGAATAGTTGCCTGTTAGCTGACACTGTATGGGTATGCCACCAAACAGGGATG
Source organism: Sturnus vulgaris (assembly GCF_052056855.1). Lineage (NCBI taxonomy): Eukaryota > Metazoa > Chordata > Aves > Passeriformes > Sturnidae > Sturnus > Sturnus vulgaris. The sequence goes on from NC_142243.1 coordinate 143,767,391, forward strand.
TTTTAGTAGAAAAGAAAAAAGCAGAAGGGAAAGAAAAAGCACAACTTTAGCTTTTCAATTATTGAAACACCAGCCACAGGGCATCTGAAATTTTCTCCATGCTGACATTTGTGATGCACATTGTGGCAAACAGATGCACCCCTCTGTCATATCCCACTAGAAGGTTTGCAAGATTTGTTCACACTCAAGTTCATGAAACTTTCTCTTGATTTTATGGTCCCAAGAGCTCCTGGGAAGGGAGACACACAATATTCTGGTTAGAGGTGCCCTGCCCTGTGTCTGGGCAGGACAAGAAGGGCTTTCTTCCCTCTAGAAAGGCTGAGTTAATGCCCCACTCAGCTTTGATACTCAGGGCCTCATGCCTCTATTATAGACATATTTTGCAGTTGGGAACTGAGTGGCAAAAACTGCCAAAAATTTTAATTCCCTTTCATTTGATGTGAGAGGGTGCAAACTCTGAGGGGAAGCTACATCTTGGTTATTAAGGCAGGAATCAGGGAACTGAAATCTCCAGTGACATCTGCTGCTGTCAGTCCCTGGGTGGTCACCCAGACACAGGCATGGCCATTGCTCTCATGCTGCCTTAGCTACTGGGCTGTGGAAAAGCAGCCTGGAAAATCACATCAAGTTTGTCATTATAAATAAAACTACTCCACCTTTTTCCTGGGTCATCTCCTTTCTGCAGTGCTCATCAACTGTGCTAAAAATCATCTTCTATTACTTATGTTACTGAATACGTAACAAACAGATGGTTGCAATGTTTGGTTTCCTTCCAAAACACACCACCACCCACTCCCCCACACCTTCATGCTGTATCCATAGTACTGTATTGTAGGCTTTTCAGCATATGGATAGAATGAAGATGTACTTTACAAATTAAAGTATGTGAACACATCCAGCATGAACATTGATTCTTGCCTGCCTTTTCTTATTATCTCTTCATTATTAAAAATCCAGTCTCACTACTTAAAAATGTATTTCCACTGAGCAAGTCCAAATCATGCTTTGGAAAGTTGTGCACTTAAACATGAACTAGACAAACATGGAGGAAGACATTTGATAGTATTTATGTACCAGCTGTCAGTACTGATGTATTTAGATACAGGTCAAAGGATTCCCATGCTTTAATAAAGTTGCATTAACGTGGGCCATTTCATTTACACAGAAGGTATTTTATCCTAAAGATACCTTAAAAAGTGAAAGATAGCCTTAGAAACCCCACAGAAGGCTTCCCCTGGCTCCTGTCTCCCATCCCCTGCCTGCAGGTCCGTGTGTGTGTGGTGTGTGCTGCACCCCAGAGCCAAAGTGGCAGCCCAGGCCTGGCTCTGGCAATATTCACCAAGCCCCTGAAGGCTCCTCTGCTCTCTGGAGGTTTCTGGGGGGATCTGTGAGCACTGGAGCCCGAGAACCAGCACCGAGGGCTTCTGGGGCCCAGCAGAGCTGCAAGAGGGCAGGAGATGGCCAGGCAGGAGAAGGAAGGCAGGAGAAGGCTGGGAAGGAGGAGGAAGGCAGGAGGAGGAAGGCAGGAGGAGGCTGGGCAGGAGAAGGAAGGCAGGAGGAGGCTGGGCAGGCTGGGAGTGCCCGCACAGTGCTCGGAGTGCAGTGCCTGAAAAATGCAGCCCAGGCAGCTCCTGGGAGCACAGAGACACTGCTAATCTTCTGTCTTTTCTTCCTTATCTCTCTGTATTTTGGGGACCTTTTTACCCTTATTCTTTGCAAACGTGTGATAGCAAGATGGGTATGGACTAACATGAAGAGCTGGTGCAGGGTGAGATGCACTGGGACCTGCGTCTCATCCTAATGCTATGGGAAGAGTTTCAACAATTTACTGCAACAGCCATATCTAATGGTCTCTCCAGGAAGGACAGTGAAAACAGCACTGATATTCAAAGGATGCCTTCAGCTGCTCATGTGAGATTTAGCTGAGAAGAGACCACGTACAAGTGCATCAACACCCGTACAGCTCTGCTGGTTAGAACACCACTGCCATCTGATCTTTCCTATGGCACCCTGACTTAGCATTTGAAACCTGCCCTGGAATGGCTGTACTCCTTGGAAACCATCCACATTCTCTCAATTCATCTGCATGGAGGCAGCCACAGCCCCTCTTACTGCCTTGGGAAGACAAGAAGAGAACTTGCAGAGCATCTCATAAACTTTCTTGGGGCTCTCAGTGCTTTCTGCCTGTCCCCCTGCCCACTTGCTCAGATGATTAATCAGTGCCCAAACTCCCTCCCCATTTTTACATGTTATTAGCTATCAAACTGTTTTAATACTTTCTGGTTACAGACCTCGGCTGTACACAGAAGCTTCTTACCTGTTAATGAGAGCCCAACATGGGCTGCTTTTTTTTTCCCCCTTTCCTTTCATATCTGGCTATGATAGATAATGGAATTTGATTGCAAACATGTAAGATGTAATTACTTAAGCTCCATTCCCATGCTAGAGGGAGGCACTGTTATTCAGGCATAAGGAAACACTGAAACAGAGATTATGACAAAAGGGTCCTTGGAGTCAGGGCTGTGTGCCAGCTGCTGTGCCTCTCCATGCGGAGATTTAAAGGAACAATTTAAATCTGATCTCAGTTTTATTTGAGCTATTATTTATATCCCCTGCAAGCTGGGAAAGAGTGACTGGAAAATACTTTTAGGTCTTAATGGCATCCATAGGTTGTAGGCAAACTTATCAACAAATAAGAAGGGCATGTTAAAATTTTGCTGTTAAAGGACTGTGAGAAGATTGTAATCCTTCTACCACTTTCCAATTTTCTCTGCTCATTATGTCTTGGGTAGATTAAGCATGACTCTGTACAGTATCTGGCACTGGAGTTTTCCAGTTTCAGCAGCTTTTCAAATATGCATTAGCTAAGCAAAAATATTTTCCCAAGGACTCATAAAAATCTGAAAGATGGGAGCAGCTAAGATTACAACATGTGCTCTGCAAAGTTTCCAGGTGAAAAGTTCTAAATTGCACTGATCAATGCACAGAGGGGATTGAAAAACTTGTCACGAGGAGGGGAATCACTGACCGAGAATGAACACAGCAGTCAATACCAACAGAAAACCTGCTGTATTTTTTTGCTATAACTGAACTCAGTGTGGCAGATCATAAAAGCAGGACCCTGCAGGGTTTTATCAAACTCATCCAAAACAGGAGGTGTAATGATGTAGGGATTCTGTCCATTTATGGAATCTGCTGTATACATATGCATATATGTGTATTTATCACATTGTGACTCCATTCTGAACACCAAATTCTGTATAGCTGCTGTCTTTTTATCTGGATGTTACATTCAGTGATAGTAGTAAAAAATCACAGAAATAGGAATGGCTGGAATGGTTGTCAGGAAGTCACCCAGCACATCCCCCTTCACAGAGATAGGGCTAACTGTGCTGTGTGTCACCTGTCTTTCAATGTCCCCAGTGATAAGGAGCGCACACCATTCCCAAAAAATCTAAACCAGTACCTCACCAATTCCCTGCCACAAGTGCAGTCAACTGTGTCCTGTTGTCACGAGGGATCTAGAAAAGATACTCCCCTGTTTTCTTTGTGTCTTATTTTCATATCTGAAAACTATTGGCATGTTTTCCATGGACTTCTCTAGATTAAGCTACTAAGGTTTCTTAAGTATTCCCCTCCTGATAGTGTTTCTATATTATGTATTTGCATTGCTTTCTTCTAGACCTTCCACAGTTAACTGGCATCTTTTTGGAAGTGCAATACCTGTCATAAACATGAAGTATCACCTGAGGCTTTACTCATTCTCTGTAGTTAGATATGATTACTACATCTGCCCAAAATGCAACACTTCTGCTATAACCCAAGATGATTGTCTTCATTTTCCCCTCTCAAAAACATCACACTTTAGATTCAAGCAATTTTATCACAGTGCTCAGGTGCTTCCTGGCAGAGCAACTACTTTGTTGCTCATATTCCACCTCAAAACAGCAGAGGTGATTTTTCCCCAGCACTGAACTTTGCACATGTCCCTTCTGAGCTGCACCCTGGCTTTCTTATCATCCTGGCTTTCTTTCTTCTCAGTGTGTAAAGACCCTTCAGCAGCCTGACACATGTGCTGTGTAACTTCTCATTCCCCTCCAGCATGAAGACCAATGTTTTTCCATTCAGGAAGGCAACCCATCAGACAAGGAGACGACCATCCCCACCCAAGGCAAGTCTGTCTGCTATCCAATGTGACCTCTCGAGAAAAAAATAATTAACAGGCTCCAAGATATGGACTTAGATTGTTTAATGCAGTAAATTGGTCTCACTGATGATGGGAGCTGGAGATACTCAGCAAGGACTTGTCTTTACACATGACAATGTGTGGCCAGGAAGGGGCAGGGTGCACTACAAGATATCCAGTCACTTCAAGGAGGATTTGAGCTCATGTGAAAATGAAACCCCGAAAAAAAGGGGAGGAAATGCATCACCTTCTGCTGGGGTGCTATTGCTTCTTAAACTCTAAGGTGTAGTGACACAGCTGGACACAGGCTGCAATACTTTGGCCAGCTACACTGGGAATTGCCAACATCCAGCACCACACCATGCAGAAGGCTGCAGGCTGCAAAGCTGGTGTCTCTCACCATATTAGGTTAACAAAGGGGGAGTCAGAAGGGGGCTTCCCAGGAAGACTTCCCAGGAAGTCTGAAAGCCCTGTCATGGGTAGGTAGACTGGAAAAATCATCCATCAGTGTAAATCAGTGATTTTTTTTTTTTTTTAATATAATGGCTTAGCAGCAAAGTGTCAGGTCATTTGGGGAGACAGAGAACAAAAATTAATGAGAGTGCAGTAAGAGACCCACTGCTTCTGGCTGGGGCAACCAGCCCTTCTGAATGAGAATTCATTGAAAATGGTATAATAGAGGCCTGTAGCAAGGCTGAAACAAGGAACAACAGCTCTTTCTCAAGCCCTTTGACCATACTGGCAGAGAAACATGATTAAGATTCACATCAAGAAGCACAGACAGTTTCCACTGCATAAAGGCAACCATGGGAAGGCTCTGAATCAGTGTTAATGGATACCTTCAAAATAATGCAAATGCTTATTTGCAACCTAGATTCAAGAATGTGTCTTCCCAGCTTACCATTTTAAGCTAAAAAGAGACAGGAATTAATTTGCTAGAGCAGGAACAGAAGCTGTGCTGAAAGTGTCTCCATCACATGTGGAACCCTCCAAAAGGCCCAAACTGCTGGTGTAGAACTGCCACATCAGAACATTCAACTGAGGGCAACAAGTTCACTTTTTTTCAACCTGGAGGAGCAACTGGAGGTCAGAGTGTTTCTGCCAAACTCACAGGTCTGCACACTGAGATAGGAATCTCAGGAGATGGAGCTCTTGGCTTTTTTAGCACTCCTGCCTCTGTATCCAGGCCAAGTGGCCACATCCAAAATCCCAGTGAGTTTCTGGTCGTCAGCCTCAGCCAGAACTTGAAATGGAGAAGAGAGGAGTTAAGCTCAGCACATCAGCCCACTGAAGAAGAACCTGCTTCTCCAACACATTTCAAGTGTGACTACAGCTGTGTACCAGCTATACCCATTCCTGGCTGACTCAGCTGTTCCCACTGTGCCTGAAAGCTGTCACGATAAAAAAGCAAAGGTACCTGGTGGCGAGCAGGGGGTAGGTATGCACAGGGCTGAACCAGGCTTCCTTCATCCGTGGCATGCTCTCATATATTAAGAGATCTTTCTCTGTCAAAACCACTAACACTGGCTTCCAGTGCTTCTCGTTATCTCCTGGCACCTGGAAAAGAGCAAAGTCTCAGTGAAACAACAAGAGACAAAGTTACCACCCTGCAAAGCCAGATGAGACAAACATGTTGAGTTCTGGGTGAGAAAATGAACACACGGTTTTACTTCTGTGGCTTTTTGACATGTCCCACCTGAATTTATAATCAGATGCACCAGAAATGGAATAACGTGCAAACTCATCTGTTGCTACCATTAGCACTGCCATTTCCAGCCTTCCTTTACTTCTGGCTACTCCATAAATGCAGTATTGGAAAAACACTGAGGTGGAGCTGGCTGTTAGTTAGCTGTGGTGTGCATGAAAGGATCTTATATGTATACTTATAATGTGCACCATTCATGTGTAGCTGGCACATTAACCTGAGTCCTGGACACTGCTGCTGCTGTTTCCATTTAAAAAAGCTACATCATCACTATTAAAGAAGAGTGACAGGTAGCAAAAACTGGTGGTTTGGGAGTAGATGCTTTTTTCCTCAGTAGTTCACTGTTTTTTTGCTTCTTCCTTCATACCATTCTTCCAGTTTTAGAAGAGTTTATGCCTTAATAAAGAGATCCAATCTAAATGTGAGGCTGATCTCAAGCATCGATTCGGTGATGGATCTGCCTTCACATTTCAAACCCTTCTGTCAAAGATGTCTAAAGACCAGAGCATCAGAGACTTTTACTGGCTGCAGAATCCAGATGTGGAATTATATTTCGTGAGTTAGATGTGTGATGTACACATGGCAACACAATTATTGTTATGGGACTAAGTATGGATCCTGGTTTTTACTTCTACCCTGGCAACATAGAAATGTCTTAAAATACTTGGGAATATGAAAGGACCTTTGTTTCAAGTAAGAATGAAACTCTTTCACTGACAAATTAATCACTTTCCTTTTGGTGCACATAAAGAAAAAGAAACACTGGTCCACAGTAACTCACAGCCATGCATTCAAACACAAACATCTTGGCTGGGTACTAAAAGGAATGAAACAAATTCTGAAATTCATCAGAGAATCTGCTTGTCTTCATGACTCCTCCACTAAAACCTCTTCTGGGATAGAGAAGCAGCTGTCTGTGCTGTTCTGTAGTTGATGCCAGCCTACGTGCCATGGGCATGTGTCACTGGGCACATAGTTGGGTGGAGAAACGTATCAAAGGGATCAAAGTTTGGCCAGGCTGGGAGTGGCACAGCCAGGTATGATAATTCAGAACCATATTTGAAACATTTGTATTTTTACAAAGTTAGGCTCCCACACATCTCTAAACTTTTAAGGGCTTTCAAGACCAATGTAACACACCTTTACATCAGAACACCAATCCCAAAAGCAGATCTTAAACTAAGATTTTTGGCTTGTGTAATTTTTAAGATGCATTTCTCCCTTGGAACTAAGCTTTTCCAAAAATCATATTCCTGTTTACAACATTACTTGCTAAAAGGTTGTTCAAGTCTCTTGAAGTCATAAACAGTTCATCCTTTCAACTTCTACAGAAGCATTAATACTTATTTACAATTTTCATGTGGTGACACTTTCTTGCAACACAATTATTTTCAAATAGGGCCGAATAGAGAAGCCACATAATTAACACACCTATTACTACACTCACGAAAGAATGCAAAGTCCAGAGTTCTCACAGTCCACATAGCATGAAAATATTCACAGGAACAAAAAACATCCTCAGCTTCTTAATACCACAGCTGTTAACTACAGTTAACACCCCAGTTCCTAGAGTGGGAATACAGAAATGAGTGTCACACTTAATGTTAACATTCAGTAAATGTTAACATTAACATTTAATTTTGGACCACCTCACCTGTGTTCTTTAACTAGATAGACTTTAGTATATATTTTTGAAGATTTCCAGAAAAGAAAAAGGAAGATAAATAAGAAATCTCTGCGACCACAAACAATCTAAAGACTATGGGAAGCTGCTCACAGCTTTTCTGCAGAACCATCTTGCCTGTGTAGCATTTTCAATCACATATTTTGCTATCAGGTAGCTGGTCAGTCAACAGTGACTTCAGAAACTCTGGGAAACACTGTTCCCTGTAAAGCAATTATAGGAAAGAGAATAAAGCTAATTTTACCAGCTGGTCCCACAACTCTTTGCTGGACAGCTGTAAATGCTAGAATTTCTAGCATGAATCCTGAAGGGAACGACCTGCACTGTGAAGCCCATAGCTCTGCCCCAGTCCTTCCCAACAGCAGGGTGACTGTGGAGAAGATGTGGATTGGCCATAAGATATTGAAGATTTTTCTCAAGAATAAGTGCCCTTACACTACCTCTCCTTGTAGGATGTATCCCTTGTTTGTAGGGTGTGTACTGGGAAGAGGTGAGGAGGAAAATGATGTTTGCCTGTGTTCTGCTCTGAAGCTCTCCCCAGTGAGAAGGGCCATGCAATACACACACTTGTAAGCACAGTTTTTAAACCTTACTGGGACCATAGCTGCCTCACTGATGAGGAATGCTGGTGTAAGCAACACTGCTGCTATTTCAGACCTGAAGAAGGATTTGTGTGCCTGAAAGCCTGTCTGTTTTTTCCCAACTGTAACAGCTGATCTAATAAAAGATACTGCTTTTCCTTAAAAACCTTGAATTGCATCACTCTTCCCTTATTTTGTAGGGTTTGGATCAGACTGTAACAGCTGATGCCATGCTGTTCAACAGGCAGTTGGCATTTCTGGAAGGTGTCAAAGAGAACAGGCTGTCCTGTAAATGGTAATAGCAAATTTAAAAAAGGAAGAAGAGAGGCTGCAAATATACCATAGGCCTACAGGACACATTTATCACAAATCAGCATGGGAAATTAATCCAAATCAACAAATGTCATACCAAGCATGGGTATAATAGCAAAACAAAACAAAAGCAAAAAACACACTGCTTATGGGCAAGTAAGTGAAGGATTTGTTCAAGTTTTAAAGGTTTTAATACCTGACATACCATAAAGATAACATGAAATGCCTGTGTAAGAATAAATTTCAATATCGTTTGAGATAAATTTTAGAGGCATGGTTTTAGATAATGATTAGGGCCAGCTCCTTAGCCAGAATTTTGCAGAACTCTGGCACTTGCACTAGTTTCTTCGCTCCAGTTCCCACTTGCACATGCACAATTCAAAGTGCACTGATCTGTGTTGCAGACAAATAAAATCACCATCCACTCTAAAAAACTTTTCAAACTCAACCTTTTCTCAAAGTCAAAATTGTTAAATCAACTCTAGATGAACTACAGAAAAGTCAGTACTCCACAACAAAATGAATCACCAAATATTTTGCTGGTGTTCTGGGCACTGATCAAGTACCTCCAAACAGGTACCATGTTCCCTCTATGTGTCACAGGGGTCACTGCTTATATTCCCAGGTGAAATTCCACTTCAAGTCAATGAAGCTGTAAATGTTTATACCAGAAGCAAATTTGATTTTTTTTTTTTTGTTTCCAAGACATACTTTGTCCCTAGATCAAAGCTTAAAGCACAAACTTGAAAAGGGAGAACATTTTCTAAGAAAATAACCCAAGTGCAGTGAAGAATTGTTTTAGCTACTCCAAACCTTTTAGTTTATTTAGTCACCCCTCATTTAGTCACCCCATTAAGTGGAATAGTGGAAATCGTCACTTTTTCCAGTATGTACTTCTTTGGTTTACCTTTCCAAATTCAGAAAATATTTCATGTGCTGCAGGGATAACATCTAATTTTTTTGTGTATAATAACATGATGGCTGGGCTTGAGACGCCACCAGAGGAGACCGGTGTTCACGACTTGCTCAGACACAGACTCCTCCTGCAGAGCCAGGTTAAGTGTTCTGTGTTTGCACAGGGACACTGCAGTCTCTGCTGGGGTGGCAAGTGCTCCTGTAACACGCAGTGGGAACAGACAGGAATGTGGGGGCAGACAAAACGTGTGCAAGAACAGCTGCTGGATTCCACAGGTACGTGGAGACCTGGCCAAAGGCAGTGTGCCTCAGTGCAGGACAGGGGTGGCACATGCAGGGCTGGGACACGCAGGGCTGGGACACGCAGGGCTGGACATGCAGGGCTGGACACACAGGGCTGGGACACACCAGATCCCACGGCAGTGAGGACATGCCTGAGCCCCGGATGCCTCTGCAGTGCCAGGCTTTGCTTTGGGACCAGATCTATGGTGCCAAGGACTGACTGCAAGGGGTGACACAAGCTCATCACTACGTGTATGGCTGCTCTGCTCCTGCTGCTTTCTGGCTACTGCTCACAGTGTACCCTTAAGGAGTAACTCCCTTAGTACACAGCAGCGTTTCAAAGGAGCCACCTGGTTGTCCCTGAAGTGATGGGGACCCCTGTCCTCTCCAATGGGTGTCACAGCTTCCAAACCTTTGACTGTTTTCACATATAATTAGTTGCCATAAAGACAATGGGCATCTCAATGGCGATAAATCCTTTTACAAACTGTTTGGACCTTTGCTCTTTCACCTGCCAGATCTCCTTTTCAAAAGGTTTTTCTTTGGATTTCAGTTATTCATCTACTTCAGGCTGTCAGGAAGGGATGAAAAAATACTTTTAATCTGTGAGACATACAGATAATTAAATTAGAGGCCTTGGTCTACTCTGAAAAGCCGTTTTATATTTTTGTTACCTCAAAAGGGACATTTCAATTACATTCCCTGTTTAGCAAACAAATTATGAACTGCCAGCAGATTTCACTGCAGCAAGTATCTAAAATGTGTCTTTTCAGAGACCACTGTGAAGACACCAAGTTTATGTTTACAGTAAGTGGTTTGTTTAACCCCCTTTTCCAACACCTCCTCCAAAATCCCAGACCTCCACTATCCTTTTACACTGAGCACAGGAGGAGCAACCAAGAAAGAACCTTCTTGCTCTTTTACCTCTTCCTTAAAATCTCTCTGTGCTGACAAGTCAGATTTGACACAGGCTAGGATATGTTCTGCTATGTATTTCTTGCCTTTTCATTGTCTTTTGATGAAGGGTTACATCCATGTTCAGAATAAATTTGATTAATTTACAGAAACCCACTTGTCAGTTCCTGAAAATAACAGCTGGGACTGAAAAGGGTTTTTGCAAGATGAACAGCAGGGATGCAGAAATACATCCTGCAAACCCCAGCAAATGCAGCAACGCCGGTATTTGCGCGAGCTCATTTGATGGGAGGCAATTTGCCATGCAGGAGTGGGTGTAAGTGACAGCCGTAGGCAGGGGATATCAACACCTCCCATACCACATGCGGATGTGTTTTGCTGCTAAACTTTGTAGTTTTAAACAGGAAATAATGTGCACGCTGTTTAGGATTTTAAAAAAAAAGTAATGAAAACGTGTCTGGTTTTGTTTTTCTCTTTTTTTTGACCTCAGCGATGGCTCAAAGGTGGCTTGTGCCATTATCAGATCTGGATTGAATTCAATGCACACATGAAAATCCCCCAAGGGGCACAGTATTGCTCCTGTAAGCAGTGAACGAGTGATGCACTTGGCTGAGGTACCAGAACTGTGTAAGCAGCCAGAGCCACATGGGTCAGGTGGAACCACAGCAGGGACCACACTGATCCAACCCCTGCAGCTCCCCGAGCAGAGCCCTGGAATACACTGACAGCCTCAGTCACAGGCACTGCTGGGCATGGACAAGACACTCATTCTCAAGACAGGTCTGTTCAACTCTGAACTCCTTCTCATTATCCTTTAAAATGACTGGACACAAGCCAACGTTTGCCAAAATGAACACAGTCAAACACATCAACACAGCAATATTTTCAAACAATGTCCTTACTCTCTAGACTAATGGGATTTTCAAACAGATCTGGCTCATATCCAAAGACCTCTAAATGCAAGAAAAGTACCTAAGTGCTGTGAACTCACCCATGCAAGAATGGCAGGTGTCTGAGTGAGATCTTTCCTACAGCCAAACAGGAATGCCTGATCTCAATTTAGCAATAGAGGTTTGTTCAGGGTTCAGTGAAGTCAGCTGGTATTTTCCTAATAACTCTTTAGACCATGCCCTTGGGAAACAAGTCTGGAGGGTTCAATGTCTTCCACACTACAGAGAAGATGGAGACAAATTCTTCTTGGAGGTGCACTGGAAGAGGATGACATTCAATACACACAAATTGAAGCAAGGGGAATTTTGATTTGATACTCAGATAAACATTTTCCATGTGTCACGGTGGTCAAATACTGGGACAGACTGTGAATTGCCACCCCTCAAGTTACTCTCAACATGACTGGGCAAGGGCCTGAGCAAGCTGTTCTAGCTGGGTCTATTTAGGGTAGGGGGGTTGAAACCCTTCCAACCTATATTATACTGTGAGTCTATGAAATACCAGAAAAAAAATGAAGAAATCCAAATTTGGATCAGAGAGTCATCATATAGATTTCCCTTGAGTTAAAAATGGTTCTATAATTATTCTGTTCACATGCAATTTTTCATGCATGTGTTCCATGAATGTTGCATCAGTATGAATGCAGTACTAATATAAAATAGTTATCGCTGCTAAAGGGTTTGCAGGATGATTTGCCTTGAGCCTTAAATCCTCTAGAGCTGTATAAGAACTGCATCCTTGATCCTTCTATCTTGATGAAGTCTAACACTCTGCATTTCCATTGCAGCAGATTAAAGATAAGAAACATAAGGGGGTTAAAAACCCCGCATCACATAAACTTTATTCACTTTACCTGAAGTAAAAATATATTATACAACATGAGAAAAATTTCAAATCCTGATGTCTTGTCTTGAGACCCACAGAAACTGATTAACAAAATACACAGAAATACAAGTCCAGGGGACTAAAAAAGGGACAAAATGGTAATTCATCTATTTTTGACATCTCAACCTTGAACCACGATCCTTCTGCTATGCATGAACTTAGGATTTGAAGGTCCATATTCTTCAGTGAGACACGAGATTCTAACTTCCTGATAATGTCAGGAATCTTTCCAGGGAAAACCAAACAAGCAGTATGTACAGGAGATGGCAAATGCCCCACACCATTTGTTAGGACACTGATTGCTTTCCATCTTAGTTAAGCTCACCGTTGTGATTTAAGAAGTATGTGTTGCTTCCTGGGTAAAACATATTTTCTTCTATTAGCAGTGACTTCAGACCATGACAGCACTGTGTGAAATTAGAGTAGTAGTAATTTATGATAGCAAAGCTTTGCAGATAGCAAAGGTCCACTCCTGAAATGATAGTGTTGAACCAAATTACTTCTTAGAAAAACCTGCACTTTGCTATCTTTTCTTGTTTTCATTTTTATTGCTTCTCAGAAATTTCCAGGGGAGAGCAGGGAAGGTAAGAGGCCATTTCATCACACAAGGGCAGTGGCCAACCTGTAAGTCACAAGGACAGAGACAGATGCAAGTCAGACACAAAGGAAGGTCACACAGCTGCACTGGCCACTGAGGCTCATCAGGACACAGAGGACAGCTGAAGTTCAACTGACCTTCAATGACAGCTGGGCTGGCAACAAACCTGGACTGGAAGAGGTCACATTTTTAGCACTGCTTGCAAGAGGCACGGGAGAGAGGACTAAAGGGAGGGAAAGAGCATTAACCCCAGGCTTTTCTAATCAGTTATACTGATTGAACAAATGAATAGAAAGCCTGAAGAGTGGGGCTGAGCACAAACCTGCTATTTATAAGCAAAAAACTGTAAAGTGGAGGCAATCACAAGTATTTACCTCCATGACCTGTCAGCAACTGTTTGATCTGCCAGCACCAGTGTTTCACACAGAAATCTATCTCTCTTCCAGCAGGTTCACAACCACACATTCAGGATAGAAGTGAAGATGCTATTAGCAGACACCTTTGAATCTGTTGTGTGTGCATGCATAACTTATTTGTGAGGTGACTGGGCTCTTTAGACTGCACGTGAGAGTGGCTATAAACTTGCTTTCTGAAACATTTCTCATGAACATATCACCGAAAAGCTGCTGGCAGCAGCTATCTGAAGCTTAATAAATATTTAAATAAAAATCACAAAATTAAAATGTGGTAGAAACTATACTTCTAAGATGCAGCTTAGTTTTGGGAAAAGTGTGCAGCTGTGGTGTCTCCAAAATAATCACTGGACCCCAAAGCACTAAAAACCTAGTGCTAGGGGAAAAACCTGTACTTCCCTTTAAAATGGAGCAGTCTCCTTCCTCCAGTAAGCCAGGCTTTCCCTGTGAAAAACCAAGGAGCACACCACAGCTGTGTGTCTTCTGCTTCAGTTCATGGAGCTACTTTGCACATCAGGGTCAGCTACAGAAGGAAAGGAATTCTACTTTGTGTTGGAGGCTTTACCACATCTCCTGTGCAACTGCCCAAGAACAGATACTGTTACTCACTGGTGGGAAAAACAGGCATGCCCCAGGATACCAGGGACAGCCACTGATCCCTGCTATGCCCTGCAGGTTTCTGTGTGCTGGAACTGTGCTGTGAGCAGAGTTCTGTTCAAGCCAAGGGGAAGCATTTTTGAGGGAGTACATCATCATCAGTGGGGCATAATGGTAATTGCACAAGAGCAGAATCCATGTGCAGATACCATAGTTTCAACTCACTGTCCCTGAAAGGTCTATAATTTGCAATTGAATCTGACCTCTGCTGATCGAATGGGTTCCATATTAAGATAAATGAGTAATAATACCCATTGCCTCAAAAGGTACAAGTGTGTCATCTTTCAATTCAGTAAAAGTGTGTGGATTTCTAAATATCAGCTCAAGGACACTTTTCAACAGATCAGATGTGAATACTGGAGGTGGACTTTTGATTTGAAAGCAGCTTGCCATTTTTAATGATGGCTGAAACATGAAAAATGCAATTTGAAATTGTTACAGTGCCTATTTGGTGAAGGACAGGTAATCATCAATGTCTACATTAAAACTATAGTGACTGAAATCTGTCCCAGGAGATGTTCTGTGCTTTTGTCTACCACATCATCATCCCTAATATTCAGTCTCAGAAATAATGGCCCATCATGAGTGGTATCTTTTGAAGACTGACAGATATGACTACTTTACTCAAGGGTCATAATAAATCACAAGTGCTGGAAGAAAAAATAGTAGGGGAGCAATACAGAGAGAACAAGATGTTTCATCCTCATTGTTATTATGTTGTCTGAAGGACAATCCAGAGTACTGTCATTTCAGTCCATGTGTCATTGATCAATATTCAGTAATACTGATAGACTGCAATGCAACTAATGACCTCAAGCAAATGAGTGAATTGACTACATGCCTGGCACAAAAATGTGTTACCTTCAAAAAACAATTAAAATCTGTATGCTATACTTCATCAACTGGAATTTTGAGCATGCTGAGAAATATTTGGAAGCCTTATTAAAAAGGAAAAAAAATCAATTAGAATTCTCAATAATTTTACTTAATTTTGAAAGAATGTGGAGCAGCCACAGATGTCTGAAAAATTTGGTGAAAATTAGTCACAATTTGGAATCCAAATCTACTTATTAAGATTTACCACAAAAAACATCTTACACATGTATTTTTTTTCTGATTTATTTATTTACCTAGCTGTCAGCTTCAAAACCATTTGATTATTTGGAACTTTTTTAAAATGGTTACAAAGTCTGTACCTCCATCATCACAACGACAGACCTCCACAAGCTATCTAAGAAACTCAGGCAACATATCTGCTTTTGTTTTTTTGGGGGGGAGGGAGAAAGAGGGAGAAACTTCAACACGCACTTTTCATTCTGATTTATCATATTCAACATTTTCTGATGGGCAGGATTATTTTATTTTCCCCAGAAAGCCAGTTGAGCACCAAGAGACCTCTGTTCACCAAAGAGGTATTCAGTTTGCTACACCTTGGCAGACAGCATGGAGAGCTGGGAGAACATCCAGGGGAACTTCCTGGTGGATCTTGGCACGAGGGGATCCCAGAGCCTCCAGCCATCACATATCACACATATCACACATCACACATATCACACATCACACATCACCACATCACACCAGTCCTCTGCTCCCAAACAACAGGTCCAGTCAGGTGCCCTCCTGAGCTGGCTCCTTCACCAGCTGTGTCACTCCAGGAACCTCCTAGACGACTTGAAAGATGAACACTGCTCAGGGGAGGACAGCCTTTGTTCCCAAGATTTGTCTAGCCTGTTCTTTAAAGCCTTTCCTTACAGAAATCCTCAGCTACTCTATTGTAGTCCTAGGCCAGTTTCACCATTGGGAAATCACTGCCCATTCTGGAGCACATGCCACTGTGGTCCTGGGGTTACTGAGAGTTCAGCTATCACTACAGGCTTAGAAGACTAATAGAAAACTTGATTTTGCTTTTTTAGCTACAAGTAGTTTTAAGATGGTCTTTACTGCAACCCTGCCAAAGTAATTTCAGGAGAGCAATGGTCACAGAGGAAATGGGAGAGTGGGAAGAATGCAGGAGAGGAAGTTCAGAGCTAGAGGATAACTGCAGGTTGTCACTGGTCTGTGATTTGCTGGACAGCTGTCACCACTAACTGCGTGGCACATGAAGAAACACACACATCCCTAATGATGCAAAAATAACTGGCAAGGCAGCTTTAAATAGGAAACCACTGTTACCAACTGTAGTCAGCCAAATTTCCCTTGGGGATGTCAACTGGGCCTCGAAAATCAGTCCGAGGTTTGCCTGGTATTTAAAATACATTTTTAATGCTTGCTGATACATCAAGCCTTTTTGCTTTGCTAACATTCCATAGTTTCAACCTTTTTTCTGTGGCTAGGAACATACAATAAAAATGAGAGCTCAGCTTTCATAAACCCTATTTATTTCAGAAGATGGAGTCGAAGAAATATCCCTAAAGTAAAAGTATTCAAGCTATGAGGTTGCCAGCTATACTCAGGATGTGAGCTGCCACTTCCCAAGAGGCATGACTTTCCCAGATCTGAGACTGTTTATATTACAAGACCAGGCAAGATGACAGCCCAGGGGTTTACAGCAACAACCCTTATTTAATTAATCTACTATTTATGACCAAAAAAAAAAAAGCAAGGAAAAAAGACAAAAAAAAAAGCAAATATTGAAGGCCATGTGTTAACAGAAATTATGAGTATTCAACAGAGTTACACAGGGAAGACAAACACTGTTCTACTTGGAAGTTATCTATGCTGAGCTTTCAATTAGCCACATAGGACAAATGGCTTTAGTGCTGTGCCATGTTATTTCATCTAGATTACTTTAAAATACACAATTAGGACCATCAATCTACAGACCAAATCCTACAAATATCAGCAAATTACATACTGTAAGCTATGTAATTTTTAAAGCTAATGCTCTCGATCTGTTCTAATTCTCAGTGTTTCATATTTTTAAAATAATTACAGCATTTAACTACTTTCAGAAAATTCTACTGAGAACTGAACATCTTTCTAGAAGAAAAACTTGGGAGGAATAAAGTTAAACCCCATAGTATAACCAGATTGCATGCTACAGATTATATACCTGTGGAGCCAGGATAAGAAACTCAAGTTTCAGATTTAAGAAATATCCCTGGGATACATAATTTAATAAAATAAGGAACTCCCTGGTAAAAGCATTAGACTTTCAGATCTATTAACAAACATATCACCTACCCAAAGAGAAATTATTTTTGGCACAAGAGACATACGATCTCACCTACCAACTGATTTGATCAATGGAAGTTTCTTTCCTGCTGTGGGCTAATAAATCACCCCAGCCAGCAAGTGCCAGCCATTTACAGCACGAGCTGGCTCAGGATAACTTGAACATCACAGAGCTGCTATAAGTTCTGCACCTACAAGAAAGTGGAAACTCCAAGAAGACAAACGTGTGAATATTAACAAGTGACTACACCCAATTCCACCTTTGGTGTTAGAAATATACTTGCCCTGAAGGAAAATTTCACTAGGAAATTTTAATAATTATTTCTCTTGCTTTTATTCCTACAACAGAGATGAATATTTGTCTATTCATTGAGATTTCTTTTGTAGTTTGTACTGGCCCAAGCATCTCATATATTGGTAGAAAAAAATCTTAAATAATTTAGTTGAGTAACACTGCAAAAAGAAAATTGGGACTTATGTATTTCATTACACAGTTATATGCTAATATTCACATAACTCATTTTAGAAGTAGAGCAAATGGGATTGCACTGGCTATCATATCAGCAGTTTCATACCAAAATTTCTGGATTTTTAAATACCCTGTCCTCATTGCCTTTTTATTTCCTTAGCCATATGGTAAACAGTCAGGCACAATTAACTATTTGTCAGAAAACAATCTATTAATTAACACCATTCTGTGTGAATGGGCTGAAAATCACGTTCTTTGCTTGCCAAAATGCTTCCATTTCTGCCTCATGTTTGTGCTCTGAACTAAACATAGCTACAGATACATAGCTTGACACAACTGACCAAGGCACAAAAGAACAACTGCTGCCACGGTTTTTCAGAACCAGCAGCCATTGAGATTTTCTAAAGATAGGTAGCGGGTCAAGAGAGCTCCACCTCTACATCTCCTAAAATTCTTTACTGACAGATCCTTGATTAAACTGGGCAGAAACAGACGAAATCCCAATTAAGACACTTAAATTTGTGACAGATCTTGAAAGAGGAAAGATTTGAAGGGGGAGGAGGGAGAGTAAGTTACAGTGTTTTTTAGGCTTAACCTTAAAAATATAGAGTCTGACTTCAATTATATTTATATCCTTTCAGTTCTACTGACATCAGTGGATTTACTCCTAAGTTATGCCAGATGGAAATCAGGCTAGTTATTACAACATTTTCATGCATATAACTAGCATCCCTTTAAATGCATCATTTATTCAAAAGTACATCCTCAGGCATGTTCAGATAGCCCAGCCAGCATCAGAGGCAGGGGCAGTCAGTGATGAGGAATGCTGAGGCTGAGCTGCAGAGTGATAGAAGGGGAAGAGAAAGAGACGTGGAGCAAACTTCATTCGCTGTTATCTGCACATGCACACAGCCTTTGCTGATGCTGAATCCTGGGCACTGAGCTGATAATGTCTGGGGCTGACACAAGGCAACATGGTGGCTGTTTGCTTCCCTAGAAGAAAAGCAGTCTGAGATCTCTGTTACCTCTGAGACTGGTATTATAATTCATTTTTTAGCAGAACACTCTGTAAAGCTATTATTTCCAAAACTGTGAACCACTTTGCAGGTCCACACAGGGCTACAGGTGTGTAACCATTATCAGTTAGTGGTTGCCTCCTTGTCACTGTTTTTCAGAATTTTTCACTCACTTGAATGTGATCCTGTAACCACAGCCCATTCCTTCTGCTTGCACTTGCAAATATCCAAGCAGCTGTTTCAAGTTATTTGAAGAGGGCAGAGACTGAAGTTTTACTTGATGTATCCGGGCTAACAGAAACTGATGATGTACATGACCTCTGATGAGTGCAAACTCTGAGTCCAATCTGAAGGAAAACAAGAGTGAGGAGCTAAAATTTCTCTCTTTGAAGTCTTCTTGCAGCTGTGAAGAGATAATCTTATGTGGCTATGAAAGGTTCAGAGAAGGCTGGTCTTATTCTTGCCAGTAGAGATTTCAATACCTTCCAACCCACTCAACATTCTGTTACACTTGTCTGTACCCAGAGCTCTCTGCAGTTCATCAGTGAGTTGCTCCTTCCACTGTCACCTTCCTCCAGGCTCCCCTAGCTCAGAATCTTCCACTGCTGTCCCACTCTTCTCTTTCCCCCAGCTCTAATTGTCTTTCTGCACTCATCCATTTGGCCTGTGTCCCAGAGGAACAAAAATCACGGCAGAGACATATCAGATGTTTGCTCCTGTATTTCCTTCTTCCTCTTCTTGCCTACTCACATGGTTAGAGTTTGGAGCAGGGTCTGCTCCTATTGGTACTATTTCTGCTGCAATCTCACACCATGACATTCCAGCATTGGCTATACCCCAGGCACTTTCATACTAACTTAATTACTAATATTATGTTATTAGCCACAACAACCACCCCCAGAGTCCATGCTGCTCTCTTTCAAACTCTTGCAACAGCAAAGGAACAATCCAACGGCAAGGCAGCTCATCCTCAATAGCCAGCCTTCCCAAAACCCACAAAACCAGACAAAAACATCACATAAAAGTTTCCCACATGGCCCATTTAAGCTGTGCAACCCTTTTCCAGTCTGCTCCTCTTTGCAACTTCCAGCTTCTTCCATTACTTCCAGTTGCCTGCAGTTTTGGGCAAGTGGATTTAAACCTGTTTTGAAATTTTATGTGGGAGAACATTAATGTATTATTTAACCCTCGTGATTCAAGGATCCAAAGAACACAGCAATAATAAGTGCTTTTTTATGTGGAATGAATACATGTGTATGTTTAAACATGAAGTTTTAATGTATTCCCCGACCTGATGAACCCTGAACTAAACTTCCCAGGGTGACAGAAGCCAGAGACATCACAAACTATTTATTTTAATTATAATGTACAAGCTTTTCATTCTACAAACAAATAGGTAAGCTTCTATTCCTGTAGCAGCTTTCTCCTCAAAGTGAACCTTTTAGAGCCATTTCCATAAATATCACTGGCATTTCCAGCATGAAGTACAAAAAAGCAGCTATAGCCACACTACACATTGGCAGCTACTCTGGCCAATGCCTGCAACTATTTTCAGCACAAGATCAACAAATGAATGTTTACACAGCAGCATTTGCTCAGCAGAAATGTATAAACAAAAAAGCTCCAAGAATAACAAGGTATGTTCACACAGTTTCAGGAATCTTCACTGCAGCTATCAGTCATTAGCAATTAAAATCCAGGTGTTTCCTTCCAGCAGGGTTACTGGTACTGCAGGAACACCTGAAACTCAGGGAATCCAGAAACATCTGAGAAAACCTTTGGCAAGTCCATCTGTCTTCAACAGCAGTCACTACACTGAGAGCAGAAGGTCCAAACCCCCAGACATGTCCTTCAGACACAGCCATACATGCACTTTGGCTCCAGATCCCCTTTTTGTACCCTGACAATTGAACAGGCTCACTGGACAAGCCAAAATGCCCTTCCAGCAATGCCGCAACAATGCCACAACAATGCCACAACAATGCCACAACAATGCCACAACAATGCCACAACAATGCAGGATGGGGCAGTTTCTCATACCTGCAGAGAACTTTGCTCTTCTAGCAGATCCTGTTTTGGATACTCCCCTTCTCACTCTGTCCCTTTCAGCTGTTTCCTATCTTGCATCCAAAGTCTAACATGAACATCAAAGACTGGATCTGTATGTACTTTGGGCTTTTCCATTTGATTTCACTGGATTTTCTATTTGAAGCAGTAATGGTCTCCAGCCTTATTGTTCAGTTTTCATTGCACAAAGAGGACATAAAACTGTGTGTGATCTGCAGAAATCAAATTTATTCTGTCTCTATTTCTCTGTTCCTTACATGTGGTTTTTTAGAGCTTACATTAAAATTAAGATGAAAATTAAAATTTAAAATGTTGCTTTTGTACTAGTCATTGAATAACCCTTCCTTTCCTAATCCTTCAAGTGAGGAAAACAGTCAGTACAAGGATATTGTACATGTTGGGATTTTTGCCTATCTCTCCATAAGGATGATTAGCAAAATACTAGGTCTCCCCAGATTCAAAATTGCAAAATGAGGTTAAAAATCTTGTCCTTTGAGGGAAGTGCTGCTTTTGGAAACGATCAGAAATACCTTCTTTCACAACCAGGGATGCTGGCTGTTTGTGGTAATTCAGTAACTGGTCTTAAGAATTTTACTTATGAATACAGGAGAATTTTGCTAAAGTATTGCTAAATAAGTTATCTACTAATAAAAAAAAAAGAACAACAAAAAAACCCCAAACAAAACAAAACACCTCAATGCTCCCAAATTCCTTGCAGTGCCGTTATAGCCATTAGATTGTGAGCTCTGACAAGGTTAAATCTAATGTTATTCAAAGGCTGTTCCCCGAAGCAGATTCCCTTTAGGTAGTAGAATCATTGTCTTACTGTTTAAACATTCAGGCTTTCCTCTCTATTTCACAGTTCATAAAGCACCTTTATGGTACTGAGGTGTTTGTTTTTCTTCCCCCAAACAGAACAGAAGGCAGTTTGTTTTTCCAGCTTTGATTAAATCCTACATCCCACAAGCAGTGAACCCGTGGTACTGCCCCGCTGTTTTCAGCTGTCTCCTCCTATTAAGGTGCCAGCACTGAGCGTCTCCCCTGCAGCCCCGGCGCGTTCTGCTCCCAGCCTGCCCTAAGCTCCGGGGCTGAGGTTAATGTGTACACTGCACAACTCATTAGCCCTGCTTTACTATCTGAGCCAAAAATCAACGTGATTGATCCAACAATATGTTTGGGCTTGGGACTAAGACTCAAATGAGGTCTCACCAAAAGCAAAGGTCAGCAATTTGGCACAGATTTCGCTGTGCACGGAGAAAGCTTTTCTCCCAAACTATTCATCAGGGAAGGTACAAATGACAACTAATATGGGCCTCATTAAAAAGGAGTAGAGGAAACCCCTTGGAGAGGACAGCAAGGCTCCCTTGCTATCAAATTTATTTTCAGTCGTTTTCTAAAGCTTTTATTTACGTTACAGTAAAGACAATGTGGAGCTTAAAGATAGCTGTGGGGCTTGGGGTTTAGGAGACTCTTTAGACTAATTATCGGGATGTGCACTATCAATTACTGTCCACTTAAGAAGAGAGGGTAATTCTGCAGGCAGGAATAAGTCTTTGGAACTGAAGAATCTGGAGTAAAGGGAATAAAAGAATTTTTTTAATCAGCAATATTTTCTTTAATGTTAAAACTCCGTTGTCAAAACATTTCCCATCTTAAAATAACTAAAATAAAACAATCATCAATTTAAGAGTGAGAGAGAAGAAGAATGATACATGAAACCTTTTCAATTGTGGATTTGTTTCAAGTGCAGTTCTTACAAGGATTTCACTCATACTCAAGCACTTTTACCACATTCAAGCCCTGAAATCACAATTTCAAAATATGCTATTTTACATATGGTATCAGCATGTTCTTTCTTCCTCGGTAACGAAGGGTGTTGAAAATACTATTGATACAACAATTAGACTGTATGAGAAATACTTCCTTGAAGTCTACAGAGTTGCTGTGTTGCAATATAATTGTCTAATGGCACATTTTTTTAAGAGTTCTCATGGGATTATGAAGTATAATTTTATTTTTACAAGATTCGATAATAAGGTAAAAGGCTGGTATTAATAGCTTAGGAATTTATTACATAAACAGAGGTTGAGCATTAAAATTGAACTGGATTTGTAGAGTAGGCACTGAGCGTCTTGCCACACCGAAAATTGTAACCCATATAACTTTTCCCTCTTCACTGTTCTTTTAAAACTCTCTTATTCTTCTAAAGGTCAATTCGTCTTTCCAACAGAGAACACAACTTCTCCTCAAGATATATTTAGAAAATCTGTTTATTTTTCTCTGTTAACAGTTGTTTGGCAAAACAGTTTTCAAGGCATGTATTCTCCTGCTCGTACCAGCAGTGATACTCTGCTCTTCCACAACAGCCCTCCAACATTAACCAGCTCATCTGTCCTAAAAGCACTGGTGGGTAGAGACAGCACTCCTCTCACTGCAAGCTGAGTGGGTAAGCACGATGGGGCAATAATATGCAAAATTACAAGGAAAAAATCTAAATGTTTCCCTTTAAATTAGGGTATTTTTACTAACAGCTCTACTTTTGCCAGAAGTTTTCTCTGGGGATCAGCTGAAGGACCTGCAGGGAGAAAGGCTGCAGAGAAAAGAGGCTTTTCTATGGCCAGTTCTGCTGCTTTCTGATCTATTTATTCATGCCATTAATCAAAAAGCTGAAATAGGAGTATTGTTATGCCAGAAAAAAAACAAAGAAACGATGACTGAGGTGAGAGGAATTCATACTGGGCAAAGCCTGAAGGTCAACACTCCCCTAACGGGCCCCTCCATTCCCCTGAAGGTGATTTTTAACTTCAGGAGACAACACCAGTAAATGAGAACCAGGTAACTTTGAAGAGAGAAAATGCAGCTTGATGGGAACTTAATGCCCAAAAATCCAGGATTCTCTAAGACAGACAATCCCTTTCTTTTCAAGCTTCTAACATGCAGCCTGCAAGCAGAAAAATGCAGACAAATGAGCAAACAGACAGAGTGCAAGGGCATAGCTCTTGCAAAACAGTGTTTGCCAGCACCCCCACATTGCACGGCTGTGTACCCAGGGTGGATCAGCCCTGGGGATGTAAGGTTAAGTCTGCTTGGCCCATAGAAGTGAAGTGGGATCCAGGGGCTGAACGGTGTCCTCAGCTCTGTTCGGGTCACTGCTCAGGGCGTTCCTATTGCTCAGACTGCATCTGCCTTGCTCTTTGTTTCAGCTGAGTTTGCCCCAAACCACTGCCTTAATGGCAGCTTCTTCACCCTGAATAACCACAGCATCTCCAAGCACCCAAGATGAGCTCCACACCTTCCTCAACCATGGTGCTGGTCTGATTTCTCCCACCTTGCATCCCACAGCTGGGCAAGAACAGGCACTTCCCCTTCCTAACCCACCTCTGCTGGCACCCTGCTTGCACCAGTGAGAGGAAGCAGAAACGTGCTGGGGCAGAAGCAGATCAGTTGTTTTGGCACTTAAGCATTCAAAATAATTAGGAAGGTCACTCTCTACTGACAGGATATGGGTTCAGTAGAGGTTTCTGCTCCCTCATGCAACGTGTTTTATTAAGGAGGTTCATGTTGCATTTAAATCACGTTTGAATATCAAAGAGCATCACTGCCTCCAATTCCTTTACTATCTGTCTTGCAGTATTTTCTGTCAGAGGCTGAGAGTAAAAAGGAACCCTTTTCCCAGCTTCTGAAGGAGGGGGATCAAAGTCTTCCTTCACATCACACCTGTATCTTTGCTGGTCTTTTTTTTCAAATGAACTGTATTGCAAATATGTTCAAACATGAGGGTTTCAAACCTGTGCAGCCCCAAAAGGTGAGATGTCCAGCACATGCACAAGGGGAGCTGGACCCCTTTGGACAGATCAACTGTGGCTGGCAAGGCAAAAGATAGAAAGGCCCAACATTCTGAAAATTTAGCAAAATCTAGGAAGAAAATACCTCATCTACCAAAATTTAGAAAGCTCCTCGTGCAGCAAAATCCAACCCAGCTGAATAGCAGTTCCAGTTTGGGTTATCTAGAATAAAGAGTTAACTATTCATGCCATTGCACACACACTGTGCAAAGTAGCCAGTGCTCAGGACCACATCAGGATGTGCTCCAGACCACACTAGGATGTGGTCCCACAGCTACCACCGTTTTCTGTTGGAGAAACCAAGAGAAACATCTCCCACACCTCAGGAAGGCACTGAACTCCCTGTTTGCTTTCAGCATCCTCTCCCTCCTTTCAAGCCACAGCTCAGCATTTCCCCTCTCAAACTCTATCCAGGTTTGCTGACCAGACATCTGCAGAGCTCCCTGTCACAGCAGAGCCATGTGGATCCTGCCTGTGGTTGGTGTCCCCTGCTTGTGCAGGCAGGCACAGCTGACAGGGCAGCAGCCACACCTCGGGCTCAGAATTCTTGCTGACGCAGGGAGGGAGGAGTTAAATAAAACTCTATGGAGAGGAATGATTATAAAAAGGAACTTTCTCATCATTCCTGGGGTTCATGGGAACAGTGATAGACACATGCTGTATTTTATGGAGAAAGCTAAGAGATCTGCAAAGACAGCTGAGGCAGAGGGAGAGTGGGAAGGATGTGATTACCTCTGCTGAGATCTGACCAGAACTAATGCAGCCCTCATGGGAAGGGTATGGGGATATGCAGGGCCCAGTTCACACTGCAGCTCAACTTCTGCAAGAGTAATTTAATACCTGAAGGCTGCCACAGGCACAACAGTGCTCACTCGCTATTTAACTGTGCTCCATAATTATCTGATACAGGGATTTTCCTTCACTACAACAACTGTACTGCAGAAATACAGACTTTCGATTTCAGGTCCTTCATGCATTTACCACCATATTTCTATAATTTTTCATTATTTGCTTATACCTTTTCTTCTTTCCAGTCCCCTTGCAGTGAGCACTTCACTTAATTTTATTATTTGCTTGTCTCTCATTGGCATGGGGAGAAATAGCATGTGTGTTACAGATAAAGACTGGCAGAGACTTTAAAACAGTAGAATGAATGAAAAGGCTGTTTTCAGCCTGAGTTTTCCTTAATGCAACCATTTACTGAAGGCACTGAAAGCAAGGAGAGAACGATGTCGCTGCTGGTAAAAATGGCCTGTGGAGGAACCTCACTGAAGCTTGAAGAGGAAATTACTCTTCATGCTATTTCAGGTTTACGTCTTTCCTAAGAACAGGCTGATCGTTATCCCAGATAATGAAGACTGTTAATGTAATTAAGAACTCTGTTCTAGTGTTTTACACAGCAAACAAATAAGTTCTGGAATTAATAAGCTGCAAGGTTAAGTGACACAGGGCAAAACCAGGATTCTTCATTTGGATATAAGTTCTCCACAGCAAGTCATTAGCTGGCATTTAAAAGTGCAATTTCTAATTTAGGACACAGAGAAAGTTTTCCATTTGAGGTATGTGTAATCTCTAAAATGTCAGATCAATTTTAAGATTGTGACCAGATGTATATTATCAATATGAGAAATTGCATCCTTCTTTAACCACAAAAAACAGGAGAGCAGGACCAAACTGCCTTGTTCTTCTTCCTGGATATTATAGGTGGGTAGTATTTCCAAACTTGTATGCAAATCCCTTGCAAATAAGTTAGGCATTTCAGTAATAGTTTTTTTTAGCAAACACCCATTTTTCTAGCAGTTTATTTATCTGGTTAAATCACATATTGATTTGTACTGGGTTAACACACAGTATAACCCAAAGCTTGCTGTAGGCTCAGCCTAAACATGTACAGGTACTTTCCAGGCACAGAAGAGAGACCTGGGGATTAGTATAATGTGGATTTTATTCCTGAAAATGCTGCTGGTTCAGACTGTGCAGCCTGATGAGGCAGCCACCCCAGAGAAACAGTGACACACTGCCTAAGGAAGCAGCAGCTACCCAATCCCCTCCTCCTTGCCACAGGTTCTCACTACTTGCCTTACACTGGGATTTGCCTCTGTCACAAAACCTGCAGAAAATTAATGGTGTCCCTCCAAAAGCAATGACTTTTCTACCAGAACTGCCACCACCATGATGGAAGAGCTGGGAGTGCTAAGGGGAACAGTGGCTGCTGCAACCACAGACACAGCCATGCCACATTTTTTTAATGCTGCCTAGCAGATGCTGTGCTTCATAGGAAGGTGGTTAAAGTCAGACATAAATAAGATCAGATAACATCAGACACATAATGTTAAATAATGGTGAAATGTTTAACTGCGTGGTGGGCTGGTGGTTTTCTTGTGCAAAGACATTTTCAGCTCGCTTTTACAATTTGGAAATTATGTAAATTTTTTTAACTAAAGATCTCAATTTCTTTGAAAACTCATTTGTCTGTGCTGAGAAAAACAACATGGCTCTATTGCTGTCTACTTATTTTGCTAACCTGTGAACGTGCTTCCTAAGGAAATGGTAACATTTTCATTTCATACTGGGGAAGAAAAATAACCTCAAATACACTCTCATGTCATTTGCCTAAATCTTGTTTGGACAGCTTGGATGTCTCACAATTTTCCTGTTATCACTAGCTCCTCTGAATTAGAGTGAGAGCAGGGAGATAAATGTAATACTGCAATATACAGCTCGATACTGGCGATCACTCTGCTGTGACATGCCTTGCACTTCAGCACTAACACAATGATATGGTTATCTAAGGTTTCAGGAGACTGAACAGCCTGCAATATATTAACACACTTTTCATTTCAGAGATAGTGTCAGGAGCTGAAAAACAACTCTGGTTCACCACGCTGCTTTGGTTATTTCCCCTCAGGTCTTTTCTTCCCTCTGAAACCCACACCAGATTGGTGGGAGCAGCAACACCCTCGCCCTGCTCAGGCAGAGCAGTGTGAACAGGAACCAAGTGCTGGGCTTAAGATCTAGTGAGAAAAGCCCACAAGGTCACTTCTGCAGCTTCAAAAATTAACATTCTAAAAGACAACTTGCAGCAATTCCTATTTCAAAGTTTCTCAAAGGAGCTTTGAGATAATTTTAAGAAGTCCACTGCCTGTAAGACATTTGACATCCGGAAAGGAGAACAGTCTCTGGCTGCAGAAGCGCTTTTTCTTTCTTCCAAGCCTACAAGAAAAGTATCACTGGCACAGAGAGGATAGAGAGAGATGTAACAGCACAGGGTTTCATTTAATTTTCCTTTTTTTTTTTTTTTTTTTTTTTTTTTTTTCTTAACTGACCCAGCTGAGGCTGGCGCCTGGCTGCAGTTTCAGTTGCCCCTGAAGCCAGCCATGATTCTGCTTGTGTGGTTGACTGAACTGGCAAAAGCTACCTTCACAAAATCCCTTTTGCCAGAACACCCTTTTGTGTTTGCATTAACGAAGAAAAAAATTAGATAAAGCTTTTGCCAACAATATTTTGGTCAATTGGAGCAGACATTACAGAGTGATAAAATAAACTACCATTTCCTCAGTGTTTTAGCTCTTCAGAGCAGAATTAGCTCCTCATGAAGGAACTCAGTGGTGGGTGGGTAAACGTAAGAAGAAGAGCGGCCATGCCTGTTTCAGCTCTTCTGTAAGTCATGAGATGTGCAAAAGTATTAAAAAAAGGCAGGGGGGAAGCTGGAGAAGACATTTCTACAAGGATTGAAAGTGTTTCTGGAAGAGCAGAAACAATACACATTTGGAAAAGCTCCTCAATTTAGATGACATTACTAACGTCTATTTTTTTAATTGGTTGCTAAAAATATCTCTACAGAGAACATTATGAAAAGGCACATTGAAAAGATTAAAACATACATGTAACTATTCCCTTGTGCTTTGCACAACTTCAGGTCTTGCTGAAATGAAAAGACAAATACAGGAAACACAAAGTGATGAGGTGTGCACACACTTCATTACAAACCAGCACTTGGTATTTCTCTTAGTTACAGAGAAGTTTTAGGATGCTGGTGACTAATACAACTCCCTAATCCTTGGGCAGCTTTAGAAAACTTCCTCATAAGGCCAAGGTCAGGACAAGGCTACTTCCTCAATAACAGAGAGAAGATGGCATCTCTAATGATTGCTTCTGGCTGTTTTTCTCCTTGCCTATAAGAAGGCCACAGAGAACATTTGCTTTCTTAAAGTGATGCAGAGCTCTCTATTTACCAGCAAACACCCTCACTGCCCACCAGGAACCTGAAGGTGGATTCACCCACAAGACAGAAGTTTCAAGTCGAAGAGCACAAGTTTAGTTCTTTCTTCACCGGGAAGTTCAGTTAAGGTGGTAGAATCTTGTTAGCATGCAATGGCTTAGTGTCTTAGATAACCTACTATTTATTTTAATGTTACCCACCTGAGGGAGGCTCCCCTAATGAATCTATTTTTGTAGTGTCATGTAGGTTGAAAAGTTTAGAGCTAAGTTTAGAGCAGAGTCATATAAAAAAATTCAAACCAGGAAATAGCTTAATTGAAGCAGAGAGTAATCACAGCAAATTACAGTGAAATTTCTATGGGATTACATTTTGCATTCCCCAAACAAGCAGAGGCATTCAGCTCACTGTCTTCCCATTTTACTGAGAATTGACTTTAAGGATATGCTATGTAAGTAACATAATATGATGCCATAAAAGCTGTCTCAAAAGTTACAGTCTAAGATGGTTTTGTGACCCTGTGGGAAGCCCATGCTGGAGCTGGCTCCTGGCAGGAGTGGTGGCCCTGTGGAGAGAGATGCCCACCCTGGAGCAGGCAGGACCTGTGATGCTGCAGGGGATCCATGCTGGAGAACTTGGTGAGGAACTGCTGCCCATGGGAAGGACTCATCTTGGAAAAGTTCCTGGAGGATTGGTCCTATGGGAGGGACCCCACCCTGGGACAGGGGAGCAGTGTGAGGAATCCTCCCCTGAGGAGGAAGGAGCAGCACAGACAAGGTGATGAACTGACCACAACCCCATTCCCACCCACTTGTGCAACAGGGAGGGGAGACAGGTAGAGAACATCACCAGTAAGGGAAGAAGGGAGGGGCAGGGGAAAGGGTTTTTTAAGATTTGGTTTTATTTTCTCATTACCCTACCCTGGTTTGTTTGGTAATAAATTCAATTAATTTTTCCCCAAGTCGATTCTTTTTAGCCTATGATGGTAATTGGTGAGTTATATTTCCCTGCCCTTAACTCATAAGCCTTTTGTTTTCTCTCTCCTGTCCAGATGAAGAGGGGGAATGATACAGTGGCTTTGGTGGGCACCTGGCATCCAGGCAGAATCAAACAACCACATTGTATTCACAGGGACTTTCCCAAATCACTGCAGAATTTAACCTCTTCCCACTAACAAACCCAGGTTTTTCACAAGGAGCATCTGTGGTGAGCACCTCCCTCAGCTGCCTTGAACACCTTCTCTGCAACAGTAAATAAACAACTGGCATACACAACATATGCAGGTTAACTCTTTCATCCAGCCTTTACAGCCCACAGTCCAGTAAGAAAATAAAAAGAATTTCACTTCACATTTTGCCATTTTGCCACATTTTGGGATTTTCTCTACTTTTCAACAGGTTTCCAACATGAGAAAAAGGTGTGAACTTTTGACATCACACTGTTACTACTGCACAGTTCTGGATGGTTTTTAGTGAAAAATAAACAAGTTGCCTTTTCAGTAACAATGTCACTCTCTCAAGGCAAATCTCTCAAGGCTAATTCGTGGTAACAGCCACCATAAATACACTGGAACATGCACAGAGCCACAGCCTGCCCCTAACAAAAGCAAAATAAGTTTCACCACTAAATTTAGAAGGACCTCAAAATGGTCCATATACCGAGTAACACAAAATAAGATTTCAGACCATAAGGGGAAAAGGAAAATAAAAAGAAAAAAAGAAAAGGAGAAAGAGAGAAGCACGTGAATGGGATATTGTGTACTAACTGTAATTCATAAACCAGAAGCCATGTGTCCACTTAAGATGACCTGTGAATATTATACTTACAAGATCTCTGTGATCCACTACAGAGCAGTTACCCCTTCAGAGGAAACCATTTTGCAACAGGAAAAGCCCTTTATGTTCAGCTTTATATAAGTTTATAGAAATAGAAAAAGGGAAACAAGATTAAAGATCCTATGGCTGTATAGTTTAATACTGCTAAAATTTACTTACCAATCCTTTGGTGTTTTAATCCCAAATTATTCCCCAAAACTTTTACATTTTCTACAGCACTAAGCTAAAGAGTTGTGCTGTTGTCCCCACTCTGTGAGCAGGAAAAGATACAAAATCTGCCTGAAAGGCTTTGCAATCTTTTTGTCACTGCAAGTGGCGTAGAGAGACTCATGTTTTGCTAAAAATTAATGGTGTGACTTCTTAAAGAACACTAGATAGAAGTATGGCATCTGTGCCTGTGGCTTCCATATTTTCATTTACAAAATCCCAAAAAGAGATAAAACATGCATTGCTTTTTTAGGGCAGTTGCAGTCAGTTCTCCACATCTGTGCTGGATGCACAGGGCAGTGTGAACACAGTGGCCATTTCTCCACACACCCCAGCTGGAGGGACAGAGATGCTCTGAATGGCTGCCCAGGCAATAGATGGATGGGAATTACTTCTAGGCACAATTCTAACACTGCTACCGTAGCAAATCCACACTTATCAGTTGGTACAGTGCCTAAAATGAATTCTGAGACCACTGATTTAAAATCAGATCATCTAATACTGATACCACCCCTGTGCATTCATGGATTGTCTTTCCACAGGTCAACAGATCCCAAACTACTCTCAAACTGAACCAGGTTTTCTCTGTGCATAAAACATTTTAAGACTCAAACTTTGAAAGATGGGCAAGAGCTGCAATTTCAAACTCAGCCTGATAGGCTGCTCATCTCAAAAGCAGGATTACAATTAAAGAACAAGCTCCCAGCCTTTATGGGAAGCTCCAGATGATGCCCAGCTCCAGAGGCCAACCACAGCAGAGGGGTGGCACATGGACCAAGTAAGTAGGTACTTCCCAAGCTGGGAGTAGGAAGGTGACAACTCCTATACATGACTGGAGTTGTAACAGCAGGTGAACTCAAGGGCTGGTATCATTTTTTGTGACTCATGTCCCATCCTTGAACTTGACATGAGACTTTTTGATCTCCCAGGAAAGTCTTTGATAATTGATACGTAGAAGCAAAGACTGTGGGGAGGTTATAGTTTTCTGCTTGTTTTTTTAAAGCACAAAAATTGGCATGTTAAGAAAATAAAGGTCTTCAAAGAAAGGTAAATCAAACCCCAGAATCTGATTTAGTCTCTCTACTTCCAGACAAGGCTGAATTCAGGAACAGAGAACAAGAGACAGAGAGATTAGAAATTAAAATAAGAATGTTTTCATTACCTTTTCTGCAAGCCAGCCTAGATGCCTAATCTCTCGACTTCCAGCAATCCCTGTTTTACCCAGCTGGTCTCTGATCTCTGCAATCACCCTGGGGATGAGCTCATTGACACTGGAGTGGATGGCATTGAACCAGGCCTGGGCTGTAGCTGAATCCTTACTCCTGAGCACCACGGTGTGCTTGGCATCAGGTGAATGAACTTCAATAATTCTAGAAAAATGGGGGGAAAAACATTATGTTCACTCATATACTAACAGGCAGCTAAATTTATTACCTTGTTTAGTGAATGCAATGATTTAAAAAGGATACTAATATTGAGACCTAGCACTAAAAACTTACCTTTACAACACCTGAATAGAGTAGGATGTTAACTGAAGCCAGGTCTGTACTGGCATTATGGTAACATCCTTGAGAAGGGGACTTGCCAGTGCTGATGCAATCCCACATACAGCATGTCAATAGGAGTTTCAAATATAAAGGCAAGAGGAACATTC
Source organism: Sturnus vulgaris (assembly GCF_052056855.1). Lineage (NCBI taxonomy): Eukaryota > Metazoa > Chordata > Aves > Passeriformes > Sturnidae > Sturnus > Sturnus vulgaris. Next base: position 143,799,961 of record NC_142243.1, read on the forward strand.
ACTGACATGGACACTGTCCAGAACTGCAAACTGCATGGAAGATGGCTATGGAGAAGCCAGGGATAAGCTGCTGCCATCCTTCGCTGGTTATCAAGGCACAGAGATTTTCAGTGTGTTTATTTTATACATGCAGAGATAAATAAAAATCATCCTCATCCCAAAGAGAGGAATTTTCCTAGGATTGTTCTGTGGTTTCAGTGATATCACTACACATTAATACAGATCTAGCAGAACTGGCCTTCTCTGGGAGTTACCAGCATCCTCAATGCTCCATTTAGATCCTGCTAACAAGTGGCAACAAGAAAGTGCTAACAACAACCATATGATTGCTGCTGGCAGGCACCTTTTACAGATTTTCAAACTCCTGTAGAAGGAAATGAGTTTCGTTTCAAATAAAACATTCCTACTGGACCATCCTGTGGGTTTCCACTGTGGTTTGAAAAGTACAACTGAACAGAGTTTTCAGGAAAATGAATCCTGTTCATTGTGGTAATGGGACCTGGGCCAACACCTTTGCTAACAACAACAGCAAAAGTGCTTTGACAGGCAGCTGCAGCTATTTCAGCTCTGTTCTTAGTGAAGTTATTAGTTATTAGTGGGGCTTAGTGTGCTCTTTACAGCTTTGTGGGCCATTCTACTTGAACATCTGTTAAATAACCCACAAAGTAATAGCCTGTTTTTCTTTATGTGGCAATTGTGAAACAAAGCCCTGGTCATTGCCCATCTCTCAACTCTGCATCACATTTGTGCTTTTTTATTATAAAAGTACAGTGACAGTCCTGAATGTTACCCTCCCAAATTCGACCTGGGATCTGAGCCTAAGCATGTACTTCTGTCCTGTGCAGGGCTGCCCAGCCTCTGGGACACACAATGACTCCTTTCTGCAGCAGAAAATTAATTAGTTCAGTGGAATTTATTCAGGTTGAAGTTCAAAACAGTGCTGTAATGCAAATATTTGTTGTGCAATTACAAAATCCAGCAATTTGGAGCTCAACTAACAATTAAGAGGTTTTAATTATTTGGTTAAACTAGAGCAGAATCCAGAACAGAGGGTGACTCGATATGCACAGCTCTCTGTGGCTCAGAGAGGAAGGATCCCTGGTTTCATGTTTGTCCATTTTGAGAAGGGGAGGTTTCCACGTGGACACTGTTCTAAATATAGAAAAGGTCATGATTTTCCAAACTCAGCAGCTGAACTGTTCAGGGTCTTAAATCACTGGATAGCTTAAGAAGTGGCTTAATTTTTCAGGAAGCAGCGAGCCAACACAGTAATGCGTGTTTCCTCAGTAAAGCTGCTGCAGTTCAGCACTATCTGAAAATTAATGTTCTTATTTAGCCACTCCAGGATGCACCAAATTTTCAGTTTCAAATACCAAAGCAAAATTCCTTGATACATGATGGCAGTCTTGTGAACTAGAAAACTCTATTTATAGATAGGCACATGCCAAATCACACTCTCATTTTTTCTGAACTTCTAGAAACAGCCATCTCCTTCATGGTTAGGATTTAGCCATTTGTGTCCACTGACCATTCCATCATGCACAGTTACCATGCTGTGCTGTGCTGTGTCTGTCTTTCCATCACAAACACAGCTCTCCCACTGCTGAGTCCCACTGTCACTCTGGAGTTGGAGTGTGTTCTTGTAGGCAGTCACCACCAAAAACAAACTAGACAGGCCTGGATTTTCAAAATACATTGTGGTAATCAGTGAAATGTTGCTAATTACTTAAAGAAGAGTTTTTGGCAGGTGATCTTACAGCATTTGACAAATGAGGTCAGTGACAGCATCCTCATTTCGCCAACAAAAAAGTAGAAAAGTGAAGAACCCAGACAAGGCAGGGAACAGGCTAGGAGCAGCAATCAGGATTTTCAGTCCTCTGTCTTCCATTTTAATACTTATTTTAAAAACAAAAATTATTTGGACAACACAGCAGTACTGTACTGCATTTGAAAAATGTTGACACACCGTATAGATTGTGTGAAACAATGCTCTTTATAAAGCATGTGGTTTCCACATGGGGACTTCCACCTACAAACTCACTGCACATCATGCAGTAAACAAAGTGCTGAACACAGACTCTGAAGAGTCAGAAGAAAGTGCTGCTTTTGCAGTTGCAAAGGAACAGCAGCAAACTTGTGTGATTTCTTCATGTTAGAGTTGTAGCAGGTTTTGACTTAAATGATTGAGAGCTGAAATAGCTTCCAAAGCTCTCCAAATGGCAACTTGTTTACTTCCAATTTGTAAATTCTTCCTTCAAAAAAGTGGATTAACATACAAACAAGCATTTTAGTACTTGGGCCTTCATCAAAGTGTATTTTTCTTGATGGTGACTATTTAAGTATTTGTACAAGAGTTCTAAAATAATGAACATTTAGACAGTTGTTAACAGCTCTGTTTAAGGGGTTCTAAACCATGCATATTCTTTCTAATATCTACATATTCAAATGTGATATCAAAGTCTAAATTCTAGTATACATACACATACACACGTACTGAGCCATGCTTGCAAAAACACTCATCCTTTAGTGACTTCCAATAGAGCTAGTTTGGGAATGCTTGCCAGTCACCAAAATTTGATGGTGATGTACTAACAATTGCAGAAAGTCTTCCTTGTTCACTGGGCTGGTAACAAGATGACTGGACAATACTACTACACTTCTCAAAATTTAGTTCCAAACAGGAATACATGCTGCTTTAACCCATTGAAAATGATTCTTTTTATTCACAGCACTTCTCCACTCCCAGAAATACATCTGCAAGCATCATTCCTTAGCAAGCTGCTACGTAGGCTAACTTTTATTTGCACACCCTAAAGTCTAAATCCTCAACTGTCTGAATTTTGCTACTGGGAGCTGCTGTAAGATCTGGACTAGAAAACCTCAGGAAACTGAGCTTGCGGATTTCCACCAAAAACCCAGGACTCCTGTCTACACAGTCAAGTGGGATGGAGATACTAAAAGAAACTTTAAATCTTCCTGGAAACCCATGGGCTCTGACTGCAATCAGATGCTGAAAGTGCTGCATCCCTATAAACTCTTTCCTTTTCTGCCTTTCAGCCCACGCTGCTTTGATTCACCAGTCCAATTGGATGATGATTTCTGTATAGCAGCTGACTGATGGCATTTCCATACTTTCTGAAAAGAAAAAAATAGCAGTGACCTTACTAAACTCCAAGACTAAGGCACTTAAATGTTTCCAGCAGTCTAGCCATTATAGTTTTGATTTGTTCCTTGGCTAAACTGACCACCTCTTACTGACTTCTGTTTATCTGCAGTTCAGTGATAAAGTTCCCTTAATTCCCCACTGAACTGAAATATTTAGGGCAATGCCACAGCTGTGTTTATTCTCACACTCCACCACAGTTATGTAAATACTGCATATGGAGCTGTTTCTGATAAAGCCCATACCAACCCAAAGGAATTATATGTTAGCTCCAGATGACTGCCAAGATGCACGGCATCTCTCCAGCTTGGCAACGCATATGAATGATATCACATTTTCTCAGAGATCATTTGGCAAACCTTATAATAAAAGAGTAATTTTCTCTCTCCTTCTCAAAGACCCTCAGTGAGCTGAGGAGTGTTTCCAGCATCCCCTTCTCCACCCACAGAACACGGGGGTGACACAAAACCCAGTGCTTCCAAATGCTGTAACCTGGCACGTAAGAGGAAAACTCCCTCCCTCTCTTCATCAGACTTTTTACTTCACAAAGGATCAGAAGAAGTTGAAAGCAAATGTTTGGTAGACCATACTCATTCCACATTTGATAAAGCTTCTTTCTGTAGGAGTGTTCATTATCTAAGAAATACCTTTTATCGAAACTCTTGAAAGTACTTCTGCCACCAGCATTGGCTCAGGACGAAATCAGGCACTGAGTTACACTTCATGACTCTTCCTGGGTCAGATTATGCATTCATTGACTGATTAAAGTGTGGAGTAAATGCCTTGAAGTTAATGATAAGCTGGAGCCAGAGTTATTGAAGTCCATCTCACTACTTTGATTTTGCACTGGCACAGAGGAACAAAAGTCTGTCACTGACTTTGCAAACTTAAAGATGAATCAAAGGCCAAACTATTAACTCTGTCTCCTCCATCACCATCTGCACATGAAACCACAGTAAGTAATTCTGTTTTTTTCTGAATGTACAAATATAGGAGCCTTTCCAGGAAATGGGGTGATTTAGAAGAACACCTGATTTCTATTTAAATAGTTGTAGGTTTTGTTATAAAATAAATTTTAAAAAACTGTTAAGGTTCTTTTGAATTCTACATTCAGCATCAGGAGATGAACCAGGAACAGAATACAGTAAAATTAAGCAATGGAAACTTTGGACTTAGTCTGCAAGGAAAATATTCCAGAGAGATACTGTTAGGCTTGCAATTAATTCCCCAGCATACTCTCTAAAGAAGCATCTTCATTTGATGAACCTAAATAGAGGTGAAAGCAATTTTACCAAGCAAGTGCTACTTGGAAATTAAGTGGAATTTTTCTGTTTGAAAGGCTCTTGGTCCCCTCGCTGCCAGTTGCTGTATTAACAGTTACTTGGTGACTTTCAGCTTACACTGCTAAAAATTATGTAGATGCTTTCCTGGGAGCTGGACTAGACTGATGTCCAACCATTGGATATATATATCACTAATGAGGGATGTATATATCACTAATGAGCTGTCACAGTTGATTTAATTTCTATTTGCCACCAGCTGGGCTTTAATAAAAGGGATATCAGAGGAGTTGTGGCACATGCAAGTAAAGAAAGGATTTGGTTCTGCAATGGACTCGCTCACACCACTGCATGCAGATGCTGGCCAATCTGCAGACACATCACACACTGCCTTCTCCACCCAGAGTAATCGCAAAAGTAACTGAATAGTTTTTAAATGTATACGGATATCAATGAGCAGGACTCCTACACCACAGTGCCCAAAAGATCTCTTATATTTTATTCTCTTGATTTTTTCTTTTATACTCTAGTTGTAGTGAATATTGGAAATCCAGGAATATAGAGTTCAGCCTTCTTCACAGTGGATTCAGTACAAAACAACAACAAAAGTACTGTTTCAAGGAGCAGTTGGCATCAATTATTTGGGAAAAAAACCACAAACAGCATTATTTCATGGAGATGTCAGGAATTTGATTTAACTTTAGAAGAAACTGAAATTTTAGGAACATAAGATGTGATTGGTGTATTCAATACACTGACCACACTCCCTGAAACAGCTGTTTTCCCTGAAGCAAAGCCACAGCCAAATTCCAAGCAGCAGCAGCAAAGCAAACCTTCTGCTGCTGGAACTGCATCTGGGCTTGGCAAAGAGCCTACGACTGCAGCTGCTAATAGTGGAAAATGACCCCCTCAAATTGAGAAGAGGTTGGAAGGTCTCATGCTGCTGCATAAGAGATCATGGGTTTGGAGATGAATTAGATGTCTTCTGAGAAGGAATGCCACTGTTAGGAAGCACTGTAGTAGGACCAAGGGGAAAGAAGAGGATGTGATCCCCAAGCATGGGTGAAAACTGATATGGAAACAGGAAAAATCAGTAGGGCTGCTGACAGATCAGCTCTGTCTTGTGGGTGAATTGGCACAGAAGAAAGTCTTGCTGGAAGACAGAAACAGCAGGTGCACCTTATCTAGCAGGGTGTCTCAATGTCTCATGTTGTGGATCTGCTTTTTGGCTTCCATGATCAAGAATTCCAGGGATCACTGCTTACTTGCCAAGTGAAGCAAAACCGAAGCCACACAACCATGACTACAAAGCCACGATATCCTTCTGGATCAATTGCTGGTCTCTGAGTGCTGTGGAGAGAGGCACCACTGGGAGCCAGTCTCCCAAAGATACTGCCAGCTTCTCTGGGGACAGTGAACATGGGCCACTTTCACTGGCAGCAGACCCATCTTCTCACTGAATAGACACAGAGACTGATGGAAAAGCTCTGTGTAAGTGATGAGAAGAAGTAGCAAATTCAGCAAAACTCTTACTACAATAAAACAGGTATTTCCATCAGCAGAAACACAGGAGAAAGCAAGCTAGAAGTGACTGGAGGGTAATAAAATAGCAAAGTATTCACACACAACCAAAGCACTAAGGATCAGCCTCAGCATCTACCAACACTGAGCTGGGACACCACTGATGGCAGCCACCACCAGGGCTCACACTGTGAATGCCATTCCTGCCACACCTGTGACTACATGGGGTGCAAGAAGGAGCAGCTTTAAATACACCAGCTGAAAATCCTGCTCCTTAATTAATGGCAGATCAGGCCAGATCAGAGCTGAGAGACTGAAATCCAATTTGCAGAAGGGCTGGTAGGTGAGGGAAAGTTCAGCACTGAACACAGGACAACAGCCAGGCAGGAAAAAGAGCCTCGGGGTTGTCACTCTCTCCAAGCCATAACACAAAGACTGTGGGGACTGGGAGCACAGCAGGAAACTGAAACCCTTGCACATCAACTTTCTTTCTTGGGAGATCTCAAGGGTCTTTAAACTGGTCTTCAATATTATTTAGCAGCAGCTTGAATGTCAGCACTTACATACCTTTACATACAGATGCACATAAAAACATGATTAACTATTTGTTCTCCTCTTCCCTGCAGCACTCCCCCTGCTCTTCCTTTCCCTTTATTCTGTGACACATTCCTTGGAGCATTTATCTTTCTCTATCTCTCCAGAGCTTTGTTTATTTTTTTCTTTATTACAAAATTGTTTGTTAAGTAAAGTCTGCTGCAGTCTTCGCTCTCTGGGTTTGTTGCTCTGCCTTGCTGTTTGGCTTCTTCTTTAAACACTTTTTCCTAATTTGTGCTTCTCTCTTCCCTCCATGCATTTCTCAGGGCAGTTCCTTTCTTTTTGGTTCCCCTTCACCTGATTAATTTCCAGTTATTTTGCTCTTATTTCCATTTCTCAGCTCAACCTTCTAGAGTTGAAGCTGACTGGAAAAATTAAATTATTAGACTTTTTCAAAACTCCCCGAACTGAAGCAGTGGCTGAAAAAAACCCCAAAAGGTAACACAAAAACACACCAGCATATGAGGGTTTTCATTATTGAAATATTTTCACAGGAAAGAAAGACTTTGCTTAAAAGTTCGTTAATCAAAAAATCCAACTGAAAGCGTTCTTCCAGCCTTACTTACTGCCACCTCCTCATCACCCACATCCTTCCTCACCACCCAACTTGCAGTGACACATTTTATTGTTGTCAGGTCATGTTCAGCCCAGCTCACACACAGACACACACACATATACATAAAGTTTTATTTATAGTCACATATATGCCTGCACACACAGACACTGCTTTTGAGTTACACATGCAGGAGGTTTGCCCATTCCTATTTGATTTATGCTGGAGATGGGAAGGACACCAGGAGCTCACCTGTATGGCCCAGAAGGATGGGGAATAGGGAAAGCCCCATGCCATTATGCCAGGAGAAAAGAGTCATCTTTTTTTTTCAAGAAAATGACACATGCCTAGTCCCAAATTCACCAGGGCTTGCAGAGATTGAAGGTCAGTCACAACATGATGTAACTATTCAGTTCTACACTGGTACCCCAAACACCCTGCAGGAAAATTCAAGGGTTTCCAGTGTCCCCAGATCCTGGCACATCTCCCAGTAATTCAGTTCTCAAACCATTGCCCAGAGACTACAGCAGTCTTTAGGACATTAGAAACCTATTTTAACATGATTTAACAGAATAAGAATTAAATAATGAAGGAAAAAAAAAATTAATGAAGTTCACGCTAGTTTGGTGATTTGTCTCAAAAAAGACAAAAATGCTCATCTTTCTGGGAGGGATAGTCCTGCAGAAGTGCCTGATCTCAGTGGCCTTCCAAGAAGGATAAGAAGAAACTGAGGCTAAGAGAAAAACTGGTATGATCTAGACTAAAGCTGTTTGGCTGGTGGGGAGTTTCACAAATGACAGAAAACAACTATTCTGCATAATGAAAAACAAATTTAAAAATCACTGTCAAATCTCAAGGCATCACGGCCTAGAGGCCTCAGAGCTCCAGCTCCTACAGGTTTGGAAAACTGCCTCTATCAAGATAGATGACTGCAGCTTAAAAATGCACCAGCAATTGCAGAGCTGTCCAAAAACCAAATGATGTAGATGACAGAGAACTGTCAGACAACAAATTATAGAACCAATTATTAAATCAGTCATTGAATTATTAATTGTAGCAGTTAATGACTTACCCCCAAAATACTGTTATGAGAGAAAAAAATGCAATGTTACAGGTTCCTCATCTGACAACCCTACCCCTGAATGCACTGACCCTGGCTACTGAGAAGGCTCCCACAGCCATGCAAGGTATCAAGGAGGAAGAGGAAGAGGAGGCCTTGCCCATGACCCACCCCACAACTCCACCCATACCCCACTTGGGGTATGTTGCCTATACCCCAACTTCTTCCTTCTCCTACCCTCAGAATACTGAAGGGGGTTCAGCCAATGCCTTTTTAGCTAAATTACCTAACTTCTCTCAGCCTGAAAGAGGCAGCAGTAGATAAACCTCAAGTGCTGCCTACTTATTCATCCCTTCCAATAAAGAGGGAATTTTGTAAGCAGATTAGCAGTTACAGGAACACGACAAGGGACATCCAGCTTCACACAAAAGCTGGATTTGGATCCATTACAGTAAAATAGTTGGAAGCTAAGTTTAAAAGCACATGTTCACCATGACTTTAAATTCGCAGCCTTTTGTGGGCAAGGCTGTAACAGACCAAGTCCACTGTGATAGCACAACAGGGTGATTTAAGGATGAGGGGGGAGTCAACCAGAGTTTCACCCTGATTAGTCACTTTTGTTCTTTTCTGGATTTGAATTACACTCTTTCAAGTTTCTTCACTTTAATGTTGGATTGTTGATATAGTAATCTAAGGAGATAATAAACACAGCCCACCAGGAATAAAAACCAAATGCTAACAAAAATCCTTGATATAAATCAGACTGACTCGAGCAGGCTCAATGACTTCTTCAAAGGACTTATTGATATTCATACAGTAGAACATGCCTGTACTAATAATGATAATTAACTGCTATGTGCCTTTCATCCAAGGACCTCAAGCTGGAACTCACAACAACACTATGAATTAAGTATGGTCTCTGCATTTCACAGAGGCTTTACAGCCAGAGAGCAGCTCAATAACAACACAAGGAGCAAAGCACAAATTACTTGAGGAGCTGTGGAGGGTGACTTTTAATACTGGTAATGCACTCATTCTTTATTTTTATCTATGCTCTATCCCCCATGCAGATGTTAAGTTCTTTGTCTTCCCTCTGCCTACCTACAACACAGAGTAACAGAAAAAAAGGCCCAAGTTTCCTAAACCAGAGCCCAATCCAGAAAAATCTGTAGTGTGCACTAGGGAAAAAGAAATGTCCACCTCCCCAGGAAGCCCCACAGAGCTGTGGATGTCCAGGACAGACACAGCTCCAGTGTGCCAGCAGTGCCAGCACAGTGGTGGCAATGGGCCATCACCTCCTTATCCTTGGTGCAGGGCTCAGCCTTTGCCAGCACCTAACCCCACCTGTGCTTGCTACTGCCAGTGTCATGGACTGAGCTCAGTGCTATCAAACTACCTCCTAAGGCAGGAAACAAGGTAAGTGTGACTGTGCTCTCCAAGAGCAGCTGTAACTCATTCTGGTTCTCTGGTCACTCTGTGGCAGAGCCCTGCCCTCTGTGAGCCCCAAACATACATGACTGACTCAGGGAAACCATTCCCCCCAACAGCAGAGAAAAACCCAGGCTGCAAAGGTGCACCCCTAAACCACACTGCTCTTGGAGGAGAACTGGCATCTGCTCTGCACACCTGGGCCTGCTCATACCTGGCAGAACCAAAGTATGGTCCTGTTCACTAAACAGGAGAGAGGCAGGGTGGGTGCATGAGCCAGACCATGTTTTCCTCAACAAGATATCCAGAACCTTCTCAACTGCCTAAGAGTTGCCTCCCTGTCCCCTCAGTTCCCCTTAAGTTGTATAAGCAGGAATTTGAAGAGGTACAGGAGCTCCTTGGTCTTTCACTCCACCTGCTTCAAGATGTTTGTCTTTTTATTGCATTTTTACAATCTCTGCTTACGTCTTATATTTGTTGTGAGCATTCGTGACTCAAGTTTTTTGATGCAAGAAGTTGTTTCTACTACGTCATATTAAATCTGTTTGAAACTCAGTTTTTTCTTAAAGAAGCTCAACTTTAGTTTTCATGTCTGATTGTAACAAAAGTAAATACATGCAAATTCACTAGAATATGTTTTATATTTAAGGTTTTGAAATGCCATTTTAGAATCACACTGTGCTATTTCATGGTGCATAAGTTACATACTTGTAACTTACACCAACTACACTTCACAATGTTAAATCTCACTGACACTATTACTGTGCATTACTGACATTACTGTTATTAAATAATGTAAGAAGGAATTATTATTTAAAAATGTGTGCAAAAGGAAGTTTGGGGAACAATGGCTTTGCAATAAATCTTGTGAATATTTAGTTCAGTGAATCAGTATTTCTCAATGCAAAAAAAAAATAAATTTAAACAAACAACAAAAAAAGTAATGAAGCTGCTTTAATCTATTGCTGCCTTTGGAGTAAGTAAGTCTCAATCTGTCCTATTCTGCACTTTCTTGATGTCTTGAGAAGCTCAAGTGATTCCCACATGCAGCTCACTGTGCAGAGTCCAGAATGGATGGATACCAGCCAGTTCTTCTGCCACTTTGTAGTGGATAGACCCTAATTCCAGGCACCCACCAAAGTTACTCTGTCACTCTCCTCCACTAGTAGACAGGGGACAGAAAATAACAGGTTCATAAATTGAGATAAGGACCAGGAGCAATCTCTCACCAGCACAGACAAAACAGGCTCCAGCTTTGGAAAATTAATTGAATTTATTATTTACAAAATCAGAGCAGGATACTGAAAAGCAAAATGCATCTTAAAAACACGTTCTCCCCCCGCCACCCCTTCCTTCCCAGGCTCTACCTACTCCCCTCCAGTGGCACAGGGAGACAGGGAATGAGGGTTACATGGCTCATCACAGGTTGTTTCTGCTGCTGCTCAGGGAGAGGAGTCCTTCCCCTGCTCCAGTGTGGGGTTCCTCTTATTCAGTTCTTCATGAACTTCTCCAGTGTGAGTCCATCCCATCATGAACTGCTCCAGTGTGGCTCCCTTTCCACAGGGTGCAGTGCTTTAGGAACAGGCTATTCCTGCATGGATACCCCAGAGAGTCACAAATCCTGCCACCAAAACTTCTCCAGCCTGGGCTCCTTTCTCCACAGTTCCCTACCAGGAACCTCCTTCAGTACAGATTTCCCACACCATCACAGACTCTTTTGGGCATCCACCTGCTCCAGCATGGGCTCCTCCACGGGCTGCAGGGGCACAGCTGCCTCCCCATGTTCTGCACCAGGGGCTGCAGGAGAATCTCTGCTACAGCACCTGGAGCACCTCCTGCCCCTCCTTCCTCACTGACCTGGCTGTCTGCAGGGTTGAGTCTCACACATTCTCACTCCAATCTTATCTAGGCACAATTACATCTGCAAAGTAACTTTCTTATTTTCCTTTTAAAATGTGTTTTCACAGAGGTGTTACTGTGATTCCTGACTGGCCCAGCTTTGACCAGAGGCAGGTCCATCTTGGGGCTGGCTGGCATTGGCACTGTAGGACATGGAGGAAGTTCCTGACAGTTTCTCACAGAAGCCACCTCTGTAGCTCCCCTGCTACCAGAACCTGGCCATACAAACCCAACATACACCTATAGAATTTACCTGCTCAATTTTATCTTCTTTTTAATTCACAGTCCAATCCTGAAATGGACAATGATAGGAAAATTTCACAGCTGGGAATCTATCTCAGTCCATTCTTCCTAGCTTCCAGACCAAAGCAAGCCTTGCCCATCAGAGGACCAAATCCTGCCAATGAGTAACCCAATCATTCAGGCTGGGCCCTGCTGAAGTTCCCTGTGGGGATCACACTGCTCTGGACTCTGACACTGGAAGAACATGATGTGTGCACACCAAGGGCTGACAGGATCAGGCCCACACCTCTTGGGTTTAGCTTAAAGATGTGCAAGCAGAATTTTAGGGTGACTTCAAAAGCAGATGAGAAAACCTTTTCCATCCACATAGCATTGTCACATTTCTCCAGGAAATGTTGTGTCTCCTGTGTTATGTACAGAGCTATCTTTGTATAATGTTCCCAACATTTTAAAAGCACCAACAGAAAAAAATTCATCTGAGAGACTTTTTTTTCTCCTGTTCTTTAATATCATCACCAGAAACTGATGAAAAGCTTTCTACATTGCACCAAGATTTTCTGCTTATTGGCATTACTAGCCATGATCATTTCCACGTGTCCCTTCATTGGGAGGGGTTGCTCCTCAGTGAGGCCTGACATTAACCTTTGCTGCTGCCACCAAAAAGGCCACTTATCAATGAAAACAGAGGCAAACAACTGATTTAAGTAGCAATTATTTTAACTAGTTTTTAGTTTTTTCCAGCCTAAAATATAACAAGTCCTGCACCTAGAGAAGAATGGCATAGATGCTCTGCATCTTTTCTCCTGTTGCCATATTTTTATTATTATTAAAAATTACTACACACTAATTTTGATATTGGTTTGTATTAAGGATCTTCTCCTTGGTATCTTACAGGTTTTTTTATCAGGTAACAGAAAAGACAATTCCTGATCTCCTCCAGAGTGAACCCACAGGCAGATTAGGTAAAGAAGACATCTGAGAACTGCTGGCTCTAAAAGCATCAGACTTCACTTCTGCTCCAAAATAACAAGCTCCTCAAACCATCTGAGAGTAGACATGGACTTGAGAATCTCTGAACTGGGGTCAGTCTTCCATGTGAGAAAAAATCCTATGCAGGGCTACCAGCTCTAATGGGAAAAAATAATACTCCTCTATGTCCATTAAATCCACATTTCACTGCAGCTTTCTAAGAACTGGAGATAATTCAGTGCCAAGTATTTCCTTTTGGGTCTCTTAATATAGGTATCTTCTCATGCTGAACATCAAATCAGTTCATCCTGGTCCCAGAAGGCCTGCACTGAAAAAATTACTGCACTGGAAAACTCAGGCTTTCCATGCCCACACTTTCTCTTAAATGAAAATTAGCTCAGTTATAGTCCAAAGGAGCCCTTTAATGGCCAACATATGCTTTGGCATCCTGCCAGCAGAGCTCTCTTAAAGCCATCCAGCAGAGAGACACCATCAGTTACAAAATCTATGTGTGTCAGGTCACTGGGTTATGAAACAGAAGTGTTGTAAGCATGCAAGGACATGGCTTAGGCTCTGCTGTGAGCAAAGATAAAATTATTTTTCTGGAATCAGATTACTATCTTGGAAGGCAATCCAGTGGGAAAGGGGTTGCTGCATTGTAATAGCATTTATACTGGGAAATATGAGTTCCAGTGTTCAGAATTGTTAAAAAACACTGAAACCAGTAAAGACACTAATCCATGGGGTCCTACTACGACACAGCAGCTAGCACAATGGTGAGACACTGCATGCTTGGATGGAAAAATCCATCTTAGACTGCACTGTGCTGGACTACAGTAAAAATCAGAAGTCACTCTTTCCACAGGAAATGACAGCAACACAAAATGAAAACGATGATAAAAAGAAATATGACTCTCCCACACATTACTTCCTAGTAACACTGAAGAACACACACATTTGTAGCACACTTCAAAAAAGTCAGCTCCTTTGCAGAGGTATCATGAGCAATGAATGTGTGTCCCTCTGTGTCAGTCCTGGCTCTCAAACCAACTGAGGGCCAGAGAAGCTGAAAACTACAATAAAGTCAAAAAAGAAAGAGGAAGAAATATAAGAAAATAAAGTCAACACTGGCAAAGTATCATTATATTGTATTGATTAAAAAAAAAAAAGTGATCTGTATGAGTATTTTTAAAATACACTCCATGGCAGAGAGAAAGACAAACTCTCAGACAAAGTGATAGAGCTGTCAAACCTTAAACTCTGCAGACATATGTGGAAAACAAAAGTGGCCAATATCAATAAACATCTTGATCTAAACTGAGAAGGACTGCTAGGGTTATTTCTGGTTTACAACTGCACTTCTGTAGCAGTCAGCTACCACTGACTATGGTGGCAACCACTACGTGAGATGAAGAGCCAAGGCAAAGTAAAGCCATACTAAACAATAAAGCATGGAGAGGGAAAATTAAAAGGTCAGACAAATATAAAAAAGAAAGATGGAAATCTACACAGATACTAATAAAGTTTCTGAATTGAAGTGCAAGAGATTACAGAGAAACCCATCCTTCCCAAGCTACTTTCTGCTCTCCTCACTTCTCTTTATCCTTCTCTGCAAATGAAAATGTAACTTTTGTTTATGCCTATATGCAAATGCAGAGAATCAAAGGCATTACACCCAGCTTCTGAGCACTGCAGAAAAACAAAAAGGCCATTATTTGGATGGAGAATCAATCTGTATCACTGACTTGACTGTTCTCTTTTTTATTAGCAGCTGTTAGAGAAGGGATCAGGGAGTGTGCTGGTGTAGTGCAGCTGTTCCACATATGTTATAAATAAGGGCTGGTAAAACCTCATCCTATTTTTAACATTAAGGAAAAAAACAAGTCACAAAAACTTCCCATTAATGCCTGCTAAGTGGAACTTTTCTCCCCTTCTTGACTTTAACGTCCAGAACTGAATACTCAAACCAGACCATTCTTAAAACAATATTCATTAAAATACGAAAAGAAAATGCAATTTAATGGAATCAGATTTAGCCAGCCTGGAGGATGTAACCAATTATTGTGTACAGTGTCTTTTCCTTCAAAAGCAGACACTTAATCAGGATGAAAAAACTCCCTGGGAATCTATTTCCAACAGAAGTGCTGGATTATTGCATCAAAGTTTCTCTAGCATAACCCAAAGCTGAGGCACAGCTCACGTGGCTCAGACACCACCACCCACCCTTCCCAAAGCCCTGCTCGCTTCCCTTGCTGGGTTGCTGCTCGTGGCCAGAGCCCCATTCCTGCTTACCAACCCCAGTGCAAAAACACCAACAACCATTCAACGTGAAATCCCAACCCCAGGCAAATCCCCACTCACCTGTTTTCGGGGTCTGGCACTGTCATGTTGCGTGTCACGTAGCACATCTTGAGGGGAATTGTCTTCCTGTCTCTGTGGATGGAGAGCGAGAGCTGCGACACGGGCTCAGCCGCGGCACAGCCCAGGCGCGGCGACTCGGGCGGAGGCGTCTCCCAGCCGATCTCGGACACCGGAGAGCCTTTCTTCACGTACGGGGTGGCTTCTCTCATGTACTTCACTACGGGAGAGAGAAAGAGAGGGAAAACAATAAATAAATGAATATTCAGGAGTTGCGTGCCCATGTGAGGTCTCAGGATTGCTGTTAAGCCTTGATGCTGTTTCCGCTGACCAAGCATCTCAGCATGGGAAGCTGTGCACATACAGAAGATGGAGATGTGCCCAGTGCCAGTGTCAGTGAGGTGCTAGGAGTAAAATGAGGGAAAAGAACAGAATAGGCCAAGTAAGATCATACAGCCATACAGTGTAAAGCCAGGAGAGCCATCCCACCTTTCTGTGACAGTGGGTAAGCAGTCATGCATCAATTGCTCCATACAGAGCTGTCTGAGGTACAGGGATGTTTTAAAGAAAGACATTCAACCAAGTGACAGTGAACCTATTATTCCCTTATCTAAAATGTTCCACCAATACTTCCAGTGATTCCAACTCACATCTTGCTTCCATTTCATACTTGTCAGTGTCCCACCACTAATCTCAACAACTATTTCGGCTTGCTGGGAAGGAGTTTAACCTAATCTACTTATACATATAAATATATGGAATAAACAAAAACCAATTCACTTCTTAGCCTTCTGTTGGGGAAATAAAATTGAGTTTGAGCCTTTTGGGAGAGTGAAGGTGTCAGATTAGATCTCAGCCTCTTCCAGGTTTTTTTCCAGAATGGATAAGAAGAGTGAATGTAGGATTCTGAAATTATCTTACTGCATTAAAACTCGATATCTCTTTTACATGTATACTTCATAACCCCCTTTTTAGGCAGGCAAGTATTGCAACATTTTTCTCTTGTTTTTTAACTCTTTTGGTAGTTGAAGCTCACTTTTGCTTTTGATGTGCTTGGCAAATGTGCCAGACACAGTCTCCTTCCCCTTCAAAAACCTGATGGAGCTCAGACAAGACAAGACATCTCATTGAAGAGCCCTAGTTTAGCCAATATTCCCCCTGCACACAGCTGTGGCTGCACCACTGGCTGCTGCCACTTGATTGTACCCACGACTTAAACAGCAGTGACATGACCTGAATGGGCCCAGGAATTGTGAACTTATTTGGGGAAGTTATTAAAATGCTGTGAGAGAACATTTCAAGGAAATGGTGCAGATCATCATGTCAGCTCAGCTGAAGAAGCTGGGAATGACTGAATAACAAAAAGGTGGGTAAATTACAAAAAGGCATTGTGGTGAAGGATATTAAATTAGGGAAAGCCAACTGAAGTTTCTGAGTTCAAAATGAAAGCAAGAGAAGTACTCAGAAGAGTGGAAAAGAACAACAGTGTTCCTGTCAAAACCACAGATCAGGTGATTAGCTTCAGCAGCACTATTTTCAAGGCACTTAATAAAAATTTTACCAAGAGAGAAACCAGTACAAATCTAGAGTCCAGGCTCTGTGAGCTACTTTTCCTATAAAACACCTCAGTGCCCATCTTGCCATTGTTCCTTTTATCCTTTTTTAAAAATCTGTTAACTTCAATCACAAGGACTTCTGTATTTAGGTATGTTATGGGATATTCCTTTCTGAGAAGGACCATTTGTGATTTATCAGAAAAGGCTGTCCACTCAACACTGATGTTTTTATTTCCTTGTCCAATCCTATCCCGAGTATTTTCTTAAATTAATTTGTTCCCTTCTCAGGAAAGAGTTGGCACAGAATTCTGCCAGGCTTCCAGAAACTATTTCAGGCAAAAAGAGATGAGATAGATTTATTTAAACGTTTTTAGATATATACCTTAAGTCCACTATCTAAAAACCTGTGTCACCTAGCTCCCTAAACCCAAACAGTGCTCCTCCTTGCATACTCCAAAAATTACACAATTTCCAAAGGTGCTGAAAATAAGCAGTTGTTGCCCATATCATAGAGATACTGGTTTCAGCAGTTGTCATCTCAGTTTGGATGTACTCATTGCCTTAGGGAAGCCAAGAAAGAGAACAGATACAGATGTGGTGAATCTGTTCCTGTTAACACTGGATGAACACGACTCTCTCATTAATTTTTATGGGCGGAACATTTGAAGCTGTGAAAATCACGTTCAACTTCAAACAAACTTTTGTTCCCTTTAAAACTAGAGATTAATGATTGATCTGTTGAAAAAAGTAATCCAGTCAGTTTTTGAACCCTGGTACAGTGACATGCCAGCAAATGTGATTCCAAATAAAGGTCCAGGTCTCAATAGTGGAGCTATTTCATCTGTGCTATTTTTGTCCTTTTTCAGTTGCAGCTAAATCCATTCAACCTTAGCATATTTTAATTAAGAATAGGAGAGAGGGGCAGGGGGAGGAAGGAAGCTGAAGTAAAAAATTTGGCTGAAAACCTATGCAGGAACACAAAATGTGAATTTAATTCCCCAGAGATGGGACAGAAGAAAAGAGGCAGCCCTTCCATGTGCCAAAAGCCAAGTTTCCATGCGATGTACCGGTGAATTCACGGCAGACAGCTGCAGTGTTTCACAAAATCCCATGAAAAAGGAAGCAGGAGTAGAGGGAGAGCAGAAACACAATCCTCTTTCCAGAAACTTAGTCTCAAACACAGCAAAAGCCAAGAAAACTACCTTAAGGAAGTACATCCTATGAAAATTCCTTCCAGCTTCTGAACTCACAGACATCTAGTTTCTACTACATCTCAACAGAAGATGGTTGCTCAGCCCCAGGGATATGAATAAAGAGTTATTAATGCACTGACAAACTGCTAACACCATCTTCATATGAAATTCCATGGTAGAATGAAAAAAAAATGAAGTAAATACAGACTTTCTGTTAAAAAAAAAAGCTTCTACTAATAACATCCCACTTCCTACTTAAACACAAGCATAGCTCTCTAGATTCATGGCTGAATTCTGCTGGGTTTTACAACCCAGACTTTATGGCTGTTGCATATTCAGGTGTGTTTCATATTTTAAAAGCCCCCAAATGGATACATATAAAAGCACAAATATAATATAGGAGTGGAACAGGTGGCAGAACTTGATCCATTTATATAATTTTTTGTTATTATTTAAACTTCAGAGCCACTGCTTCCATTTACTTCATCAACATCTGTAATTACATGTCCATAACCAAAGCCCAGTTTGTGAATTTAGCTGAAATCAGGCACACACTGTTCAGATGACTCATAAGTTTTATCAGCAATTATTTCCTATTTACCTCTAAATTCTGGGTGCAAATACTGCAGAACATGCTGTTTTATAACAATACACCAGCAACCCTACTACACACAGAGCAATTTAGGATGACCTCACACGTTTACATTTTGCAGCCTGTTCACTAACCAGTTCTTAATCCACATAGCAGAAAACAAGTTGATACCAGTATCTATTACAGGCATATTCGTGTTCCACACTGCACTATCTGAGAATCACGGATACAGCAAAGTTAAACTGAAGTTATACAATTCACTTCCATCATCAAGCCTTAAAACCAGAAAAAAGATTACACAGCCTGTTGGACATTAAAGTAACAATATGGATAATACTGTTTTCAGAGCATTACACTCAAGAGCTGGATTTCCTTTTTGATACAGTAGCACAAATTCAGGTACTGACTGAAAAAGAAAACGACTATCAAAAACACTGGTTTTTTATATTGCCAATGAAACTATCTAATGAATGAAAACCTTGAAACATTTCATAAAAATAAATAAAGCATGCCATTGTATAACAACTCTGAATTATAAATAACTATTTTATAAGCATGTATACACACACATATATATATATCTTTGGAGTATACACATATGTCTAACATATATACAAATATTAAATATATATTTATATAAAAATGCCACAATTTTTAAGACCACCAGAACACTGCAAACACAGAAAACAACATACAGGGACTCAGAAAAATATTCTAATAGTTTCATTATTATAACTCAATTTACTTATAAACAGTAAGTTTAGGTAGGAGTTGTTTAAGCTCATTTGTTTGATGCTATAGCTCAAGTTCAGAGATCCTTATATTCAGTACTAATTAATGATCCATACCCTTTGCTGCACCACTAATAGGAAACTTCAGTCAAGCAATTAAAATTCCAATCTCCGGAGCGCCCCTCCCCACAAAGAGAAGAGGAAGGGAAGTGGCAATCAAATGAATCAATCCATGATACACACTGAAATATTTCGGATTTATTTTTTGATCTGCAAGACAGGCAGTGTAGCTTCCAAAAAAGCACTTCATTTATTCGCACTTCTGCCAAGTCCCAAGACTCCACAATTAATCCTTTGTTACTGTTTACAGATGACTTTTTTGGGGGGAAGAAGCAGGCTTTTAATGAGAGAAATACTACAGACCAACTTGGTCAGGTTCTTGGCCAGACGCCTTTCTGAGAGCTGGGACTCTCCTGACACATTCAAACTGTTTCCTAGGAGCGAAGACAAAGAGCACTAAGGGGAAGCCAGCAAGCTGGAGGAAAGCTCTTTTGTTGCTACAGGAATGAGGACAGGATGTGTAGGTTTACAATACCAAAGTAAAAGGAACAACATACCCGAATCTGCTTGAAGACACTTGATCAAGGAATTCCCCTTTGCAGGAGAAAAGCACAGAGAGTCCTCTACCATATTACCAGAATTTCCCTGCTAGGCTTTATGTGAGAGATCAAATTTCCTCTAAACTCAAGCCAAGTGCATGCCTTTTAGTGAAGTACTGTATAAAAATGAGATGAGCTGCTGGTGCCATCATCAAAACTAAGAACCAAAGAAAAGAATTTATGAATCAGACCATCTATAAAGATGTGTCACATGATCCTTTCAGCAGCTTTAATGTGGGCATAAACCAAAAAACAGTCAACAATCCTGCTTGTCAGTGTTTTCACTACGTTTCCTACAGAAACATCTGTTACTACCTTCAGACAAGTATTATCCATTAACATTATCTGCTTTCCCTCATGCTTAAATGGGTTTGAAATAGTAAGCCTCTTGGTCGGCCAAAAGCATCAGATCTCCATCTCTGGGAGATGACAGAAATTAGTTAAAATAAACACCTTGTGAGAATAAAAATCCCCTTTATGCTTTGGCTATTTCTCACACTGTAGCGGGACTGTGCACAGTTTCCCATTTTCTGCTGTTTTTAAATTCCACTGAATTCAGTGTATTGCCTATTCATCTCCGTAAGAGACAGGCTTGGATTTAAATCATAAGGGGCTGTTTTAAAGCCCTTTCAAAAATACATTGCACTTATTATGCTTTTTATATGGAATACAAGAACGAACATTTTGAAAGAATAACTTCAGAAAAATCCAGGAGACAAACACATCTTTAAGATAAAGTTTGCCTGAAAGAAGCACATCAGCAATTTGTCCCAAAAAGTGGCTAGTAAGCAATCAGGCTTCAAGCTTGAGTTCAGTAGGGTACAAATAGGCTGGATTAAAAGGATCAACAACTCAATTTTAAAAATAAAAAGAATACTTCACAATGTCCTTTTAAATTTGCAGCTGCTTTTATAGGAAAGGTGAAGCTATGTCAAGGAGTGCTATAAACACCATCACACACTTGGACTCAACAAATGAAGGCAGTACCTCCTAAGTACCTTGCAATAAGCAATTTTATGTTGTTAGGAGAATTTCTTTGTCAACAAAGCAAGAAGACTTGCGGTCTTGGCCCCATCAAACAGGACAAAATGGGACTAAATAGACTATTTTCAGGAAGCCATGCAAGGGTGCAGTTTGTGAAACCTCATGGTTTTGATACCCTGAATAGGCCACAGTGATTAGTCACACTGTGTTATCTACATCAGGCTTCAAAAAGCATAACTCACCACCAAAAACGTCTTAGAAGTTAAGAAATGGCAGGGGAGAAGCCAGCACAGTCTTGGCTGGAGCAATGGGCAGCCCCTGCAGACGCTTCCTCCTTCCCATCTGCACCAGGGGCCTCCACTCTGATTTCAGCACTTGTGAAGCTCCCACATATAAATGGAAATTACATTCCCAGGCTTCTGTATAACACCAAAAATTCTTCCATTACTTACCCTCAGTTTCTTTTCCTGACACTATGCCTGTGATGTGGGGCTGAATCAGCCACTGATTCCCTAGGCCTGATGTTTCCCTTTAGCAAACACTTCTTCAATGGTCTCTGGGTTTCCTCAGCATAAAGGTTTTGTAGGGAGGGAAGGATTTATATGTCTTCTTATCTTATGCAGCATAGCGATTTTGTCAATTGTAAAGCCCCCAAATATTAATTCATTTTCATTCCTCCACAGAGCCATGGTTTTGGACTGCACATAGAGCAGCATGAGCAAAGCACACAGCTCATGTCCCACCAGCCTGAAAGCTCCATCTCCAGTCAGCACTCCCCACTCCTTCTCTCGGAGCTGGTCACTGCTATCCATCCCCCTTCAGCTCCTTTGTGAGCTGCATTTCCATGGTCTAATAATAAAGTCCATGTTTGAAGATAACAGCACGCATGCTCGAGGAAGCAGGACGAATTTCAGTGCTGGGGTGAGATTTTCTGTATTTCTGTTCTAAACAGATTAACAGAAACTAATCAGACACAAACTTGCATCACACAGAATCACAATGGAACTGATGAATGGAATGTGTGACACCCCCACATAAGCTGATGAAGTGATTAGAAGCAGTCACAGGTTGTCAGTAACCTGGTACACAAAAATTTCAAACTGGCAAAGTAATAACAATAATAATAACAAACTAAAGGCAGACTGTTTCTATTGGGTGTTTTGCAATACTTGGCATTATAATGTCCATTATTCATACCTACTACACTGAATGTGCTACAGTTTCCTTCAAGTAATTTAGTTTATTCTAAATTTCAAAGTTTCTGTTTCAATCAACTGGATGTATTCAGCTCAGAATTTTGATATGTTATTAACAATAATTGCATGAATTCTAGAGTCAAGGTCCCATAATCTCTTATCTATCTTTCAAAAACTTTACGTACTGCCGCAAAATAAATGCATATACATCTCTCTCCTCATAATCTGAAAGACAAATTTTAGCTTGTAAATCCCAAGTACAATGTTTGGTTAAAAAGAAGATGCTTATAGCTTGATCTAGGAGACACTGATGCCATCTTGAAGAGCTTGTACTCAAAAGAACCAGGACTCAGTGGAGAGCAGGGAGCAGCTACATTGCACAAGTGTCTCTTATCAAATAAAGTACAAATTGAAAACACTACTGCCAAAACCTGAAGGCTGTAGCTATCTAACCTACTAGATTTTTAAGTAAAATGCAATACAGCTCATTTGCCACATTGTTATGTGACACTGAACTCTACAATTAGAACTGTGCAGATCTTTCATAATGGAAGTGGAAAACATCTGAAACTGGCAATTTGGGAGCTGCACATGGAAATTAGCAGTAACATTTTGAGAAAAAGCATTGTGGGACCTATGAGTCACTCACTGATAACCAAACTGGAGCTTCTGCTTGTCCCTAAGGCAGAATGTTTCCTAAGTTTAGCAAAAAAAAAAAAAAAAAAAAAAAAAAAAAAAAAAAAAAGGCAGTTTGGTCGCATGGTATTAGGAGTAGGCAATACTACTCAAAAGTACAGCAGAAAAATGTAACTTCATGTTAAGCAGAGAAATGGAGTGAAATACATGTCTTCAATAGAACTGTAGCACTTCTATTTCTAAGGGCCTTTTCCTACCCAAAATTGACACTATATTTTAAAATCCTTGAACTAAATCTCAAGAATAAGTTGATTCAGAATTCCTTGTGTGCTGCTTATTCTTGTTTCTCTGCCTCTGTCAGTATTTATAGATCCCTCTCCCATCACCCACACACTCAGATGGAATTCAAGGTGTCTGGCATTGCCAGCATGCTATAATTTTTCTATTTACATGAGTAATCTCAAGTGTCAGAACAAATATTTCAACCACTAGTGATTATGTGAAAAATACGTAAGGGTATTACGGTTTTAGAGGGTGCTGTTATTTCAGCAGGAACACAAATCATTAAGTAGGTACAGGGTAGACTGAAAATGGCACTCACTGAGAGGGAAATTATTATGCTGTGTATGATTGTACCTGTTTTACAGATGGCTAAACTGACACAGGCAAGTTAAACTGCCTTCCTCAAAGTCATGCAGTAAGTCACTGACAGAGTTCTCAGCATTACAGTCAATTTCTACCTATATTACTTTTCCTGTTTAAACAACTGAGAGATCCTAGTGCCAGAAAACTGGATTTGCAATGTCTGCTGTCTTCTCCCTGTGAGAAGACCTTTGAAGGCCTTCTAAGATCTCCAGGATTTATTTTTAAGACCAGAGCTGTGATCATTTGCAAGGTTTCAGTTCACCCTTTGCATTCTGCACTCGATAATACCAAGAGCTTTGAATATGAACATATTCAGGGTACGAATTCAGCTAAAAACTTGCTGTAACTCCTGTGGTTGGGCTGTGCACCAAAGGGCATCAGATCACCATAAAAGTGCTTGTTTTGGGGAATCCTTTAGTTTGCAACCTTACCGACAGGACAGGCCAATGGCCATATCCAGAATCCTCAAGTACCAGAGATTATGAATATTTACAAGGGGAAGGGAGAAAGGGAGGAAGGGAGGAAGGAATACAAACACTATTTAAGTTCAATGGCAAACACAAATCCTAAACCGATCAGGGGAAACTGGGATGAATGTTTCTGACATGGGCATAATGTAGTAACTCTGTTTTTTCATAGGTCAGGAGCACCTTCGCCTGGTTCTGAAGTCCAAGCACAGCCTCACACTGCCTCCACTCTCCCCAAAGTCATTTGCAAGATTACCCTGCAGGAGAGGGGCAGACCTGGAATGAGGTTTGGCTGTACACCTATTTCCTGGCTCATCTAACGCTAGAAGAAAACTACATGAAGCAGGCAGATTGCTTGCTGAGGCACTACAAGAGAGAGAAGAGCTCACATGACACCACCCCTTGTATTTCAAGGGGTAAAGGAAACAGGACTGTATATGCAGGGAGGGTGATGAAAAGAGTCGGGCAATGAAACATTAAACCACATCCTTGTGCCTCAGTTCTTTGGCTACCAATTGAATGGAGCTCTTTTCTACCAAGGATTACAGTTTTCTCTTGGAATAAGCCACTGAAATCCTATCAACAAACTACAATGATCAACAATTAAAGAACAAGCACACTAGTCATTAGCATCAGCTAAAAGGTTTCCAGAAACCACCTGCACTTTGAGCAAGCATGGGAAATTCTCAGAACTGAGGCACAGAAAGAGACTGAGACTGAAACCCAACCGTGCTGCCCGAGGACCATGGATGGCATCGTGTGCTCTTTGCATCTCAAAGTCTCTTACCAAGATGACAGCTCTTCTATTCTCATCCCTGACGAGCTATAGTTACTGCATCTTAAAAAATGCCAATGATCCGTGATGGAATATGGTCCTCCTGGAACTTCAGTGCATAATGCAATTTGGGGTGAGAAATACTTGGGAGGAGGAGTAGTTTATTACTTTTAAATAGCCTCATCTAAAACTATTCTACAAACAGGATATCAAAAACTAATTAGGGAAGACAGTGAATAAGGGAAGCAATGAAAATCCTCACAAAAATACTGATTTCAGAGACGGCTTTTTTTCCATGAAGTGGTTTTGTGAAGTGGTTTAAAAAATACATCTTCATTCAAATTCTTTTCTTTCTCTAGAAACAAAACAGAACTGTGAATTGACATTTTGATTTAAAATGTCTTTTTAAGATCAAACTCCTTTTCTAATAAATATTGCATAGAGTTTCCCAGCATCCATTTTGTCAGCTGGAAAATTTATACAGTTATGATTCTATTAGGTTTCTTGCAGTGGACTGAGCATTTAATCAATGAGAGCAAAGAGCATCTAAATAGGGTTAGGCTGCAAATTCCTTTCAGTGAGAAGTTAAATCCCCATTAGCTTTGAGCCATAAGCCCCCCTGGGTTTAGCACAAAGCTTAAAAGATAACTCAGTGAGGGGTCATGGCTCTTTACTGAGACATAGAAAGCCTATTTCACAGATTGCCCTGCAATAATAATGCAAATATAATCCCGTTTCAGTGGGCACTTTATCCTTACAGAAAACAAGCAATGTTTTCTGTCCCAGAAAAAAAAAATCACATTAACCTTCAATTTAAGGGTAAAGTAATTCCCTGCTTCATTCAAGCCCCACTATAGGGAACTATTGAGTCTGTCCTGGTCCTGTGTCCAAGTCCCCCCACCTCTCTGTAGGGCAGGACAGGCACAGCCTGCTCTCAGCAGCTGCTTTCAGCAAGTGAAGTTGACTCGGCACATCAAAACCCATTTGCTAAATGCCAGTTTTGACTGTTTCAGGTTAGGTCAAAGCCAGGTTAAAATAGTACAACCTATTGTTTTTCAGAGTCTTCAAACTGCCTGCCAAGTACTTTTTGGTCAACTAGCACAAGAGGCTGATAACAGGGCTGGAAAAGAAACTGGCAATTTCAAGCTGAGCTTCAAAGGGCTGTAATAAAATATAACCCCGGTTCAAATCATCACAGAGAAAACCATTTGTTTAATCAGTGAGAAGAATGCTAATTTGTTTGTATCTCAAATTTATTTGCCATTTGTACTACTGGACCACTTACCAGGATTCATGAGGAACTAGGGCATGACAGCCTCAGATGCTGTGCAAACACAGAACAAAAAGCTGCTCCCCTCCCAAAGATCTTAGAACTCAAGTACAAGTTAAAGGACAATAGGGACATGACAAGGAAATAAGCAGGCAGAAGAGCCCACAGTAAAAATCATGCATGTATCTCCCCGTGTTGTTACAGGTGTATTGCATTCCCTGTAAGGGATCCAGTGGAAGCAGGTGCTGTTTGTAAAAATACCGAAAAAACCTGAGTGGGGTGATACAGTTGCTAGGATGCTTTTACAATTAATAGTGGCAAGAATTTTCCATTGTTATCACTGCTACTTCCGAAGCAGGGATTCCATCAAGACATAAACTTTCAGCACCACCTCAGGCATAAAAGGGTTTGCACACTGGAGGTATAGCCTGAATTCTGCTTTTAGATATAAATATAGATATAAAAGCATTTGTTTGGAGCAAGGACAGCTCGAGAGACTGGGAGCAGTTAGCCAGATGAGGATGCCCAGCAGAGCCTGTATGGGCAGGCAGAATAGCCTTGATGCAAATATAATGAAAAGTCCTCAATACATGTGCAGATTAACAGCAGCTCTGCTGAACTTAACAATCTCTGTCTTGGCCTCGCATGTTCTGGCCAATTCACACAAAAGGCAAAAAACAAATACCCTGCTTGTATATCTGTCCTGTGAGACCTGGGAATAATCCTGTTGCTAGAGTAAATAAACTTGCAAGGCTTGCAGACTGAAAGCAAAGTATAGTACACGTGTATGCTTCATTAGTGTAACTGGTTTTCTTTATGCTCTGGTGTGGGAGTACCTTCGAAATGAGGAGCTGAAAGCACAGCTTTCTCAGCCCCATCATCTGTGCATTTACAGAGGCCTGAAGATACACAACAGGAATAACTATCTGTTTGAGGCTTGTTTGCTTTATTTAGCTCAAGGGCAGGTCTCTTGCTACTTGCACAGAGCACAATCAGATTATATCAGTGCTGCTGCTTTTTTTTTTCCTTTTTTAAAAAAAAATTTTAACAGCAGCAGCACTGATGGGCACAGACAGGGAAAGAATGTATCAAGAATAATTTCTGCCTCAAAGAGCTTCTGATCTCAAGGTCACTTACAATTTCTGCCAAAATCACTGGGTTCATCATCAGTGGGAATTAGCTCAGGTCAAATGGTCAAAGCTGAAGATATGAATAGTCTATAAAGAGGCAAAAAATGGGAAGTAGGAGGAAAACTAACCCTGGTAGGTTATACAGCAGCATGAGTAGCTGGTGAACTCCAGTTCAACAAGAGATATCCCAAATGAAACCACTGGAAAAGAGCTTTGATGTCACCTTTAGTGCTGACACCACATCTCAGTGCAGATTGCAAACACCAGCCTGTCTGTGTCTCTACAGGGTGACTCTTCTCTCATCTTGCACACCAAAGGCCACCAGAATATTATCAATATATACTTCTAAAGAGATCACTCACATAAATAAGCTGACTTTTGGGCTTATTACTATTGTGGGTTTGTGTTCCAGCTTTTAAAGGACAAGTTTGAAACTCTAGATATCAGCAAGTATCACAAACTGATAATTCAATATTTATACCATACTCATCTATAACTCTTTAAAGACCAATTCTGCAACTGCCCCCCTTTTAGAGGCTATAAGAGGCTGAAGTAAAGTTGGTGGCAGATTGATACCCTAAAGCAAAACCTTTGAGGAATCTGCCTGATTGGTTATTGAATTTAAGAAAAAAAGACGGGGATCTGGGAGAGGATTTTAAGCTAGCTGGTGGCAGAGGTATGTCTGTGACATTTACATCTCTTCCATCACAGGGGAGTGTTAGAAACTTATTCTGGTGGGTAAATAACGGCTCACTAGTTATCCCAAGTTAGGAGCTGAGAATATTGGAGTGCTGTATACATTCTTTGTTTAACCAAGAGTTATTCTGTAGCTCTTTCATTAAATGCATGACAGATTAGAGAATGTACAAGCCTATCAAATGCAAAGAGGGCAGACCAGTTCTGAAGTATGTGCCAGTAAACAGAGTACTTCTAGGTCACTTCAGCTTCCTCCACACTGTTTCTCATATTGCACTGCCTTGTCTTAGCTGACTGAAGGGACAAAACATCATCACCTTCAAAGACAGGACTAGGAGACTAGTAGGACTCTTGCAGATTGACAGCACAATCCCTGGATCTCAGTTTAGCTTACTAACACTAGACCTGGCTCACACTCTGAGGTTTATAGGATTTGTGCTTAGCATGCAGTGACACTAATGATCAATGACCAGAAAGCCCTCTTCAACAGAAGTGTTAATGAAATAAATCAGTAGCAACAGATATACAACAGAGCAACTATACAGACACAAGCCAATACAATAATACATAGACATTTATAAATGTACAAATTTACATGCATCTTTTCAACACGTGCCATGTCCTAGGGTGCTGTTAAAGATTTCTGGCTCCCCATTCCTCCAGCAGCTGTTACCTGATCACCTACCCCTCAACTCCTGGGACCAATTCTACATTTTTTCCTCTGTCAGGAACTGAGCAGCAGCAGTAGTCTCCCCTTCAGCCAGCATGTGTCCCAGCCCCTTTGCTGCCTGCCTCCCATGGGCACACACTGCACACCCCTCTCACTCACCCCAGTGAGTGCCAATCTCTTCCTTCCCTGCCCAAAATACCTCACCTTCCCTTTTATCCTTTCCTTCCCAGGGTAGCGGCATCTAAACTCCTCTGCTAAGGAGGGGAGGGAGGGAGGAAACAGAGGAGGCACAGAGATAACCTGTGCTGCTGAGCCAGGCTGCCCCTGCCTGCTCCCCGTTTGCTCCGTGCAGAGGCTGCACACAGGGAGCAGCAGCTGATGCCAGACCCCAGCACCTCTCCCACCCTGCAGTGCCCTGTGCTGGGACAGGTGCTGCAGGAAGCTCCCAGGCTGTGCTGTGTAGCTTGCAGAGCTGTCCCTGTGGGAAAGCACAGCAGCAAGGGCAGAAGCATCCCATGAGCTACGTGCTGTACTCGGTGAATGATGCCAACACATTCATGTCAGGAATTCTAGCTACCATTGCACAGTATTGTCTCCCTGACAAAATATCTTTATAGCATTCATGGCACTCTCTAACCAGTATTTTCAGGTCACTTCACAGCAGCTCAGCACCCACCACAGTCAGATCAAGTTGTGGCAGTGGGGTTTTAGCACTCACTGCAAATGGAAACCTTGGATAAAACAGGAACGAGGTGTCCATGCTGGACCGTGGCATGGCCACCATCACCTTCTGGCAGGCATGGGGAGTTAGAGGCAAGTTAAAGACAAAATATATTTAATAATATAAAGTCAAATTAAATTTTGAGAAAAGGATCATGATTTTAATGGAAAATAAAACTTTATCAAATCAATCACACTGTATCCTAAAAACAAAACCAAAAAACCCCAACAAAACCAAACAACAAAAACACCCAAACACAAACAGAATGTTTATGGGGGCTGTTACTGAGATGTTACCTAACAGGATGAGCAAACTCATTACACCCTATCTCCTTGAAATTTTTCACTTTCTTATAGTCTACAGTGCATTTCCAGAGCATTAGCTGCAATGGTGAATTCCAGCTACATTCAATACAGGCAGTAATTAAATGGTTATAAAAACGTGGATCTGGAATGCTGACAAGCTCTATGAGCAGCATTATCAGCAGTGATGGCCAGGGAGTCAATCTGCTGCACTTCTCCAATGGTTTAAATAATGTTTGTCAGGATCCCACAGTCAACACTCTCTCCCCCCTCCTCTTTGCATCATGCTGCAGTAATTGTGCAGATGCCTGCTGTGCTCAGGAGATGGAAAGCTCAAGAAATTCTTCAGGAGAAGTAAAACACCAACAGAAACCCTTAGACAATTAAGTCATGTTCCACCTTTCAGCAAGACTAACCCAATGGGCACCAACAGCTCTTCTGCCAGACATGCATCCCCCCAGATCTTCCTATATTTTTAAATACACACTCAGGAGTGTGCAGCTGACATGTACCCATGAGGCTCAAGAAGGAGCCTCATATATTTACTTCAAAATTTGTGATCAGGGCTTTTGTAGCAGATGAGAATCTCCTGAACAACATTGCTGCAGAAAAGATGATGGGCTATGCTATTGCCTTGGTCCCACACTTCTTACCAAAAACCATTTCCCAAATCTCCTGCAGTGTTCTTGTAGCAGCAGGGCCTCTTTGTCCCCCAGGGCAGAGGTGAGGAAAGCGGGTCCAAGCACAGAGGGTCCAGTGGCCCCTTCTGCTGTGTCTGCTGTGTCCATTGCCCCTCACCCCTGTGCTGGAGCAGAGCTCTGCTGTCTGAAGCCAAGCCTCTGACTCGTACTGTGACAAAAAGCAGGCTCTTTTACAAGAGCTATCACTTTTAGAAGAAACATTGTTTTTCTTTAAATTCAACAGTTGCTCTTCCAGTGGGAGGAAAGGAAGAGTGCACAGGCAGCCAGGCCATCCTGCATGGAGCAAAGCCCCAGCTGCTCACACAACCCTGCCTGTTCCTGGCATCCAGCAGATATAGAAATATCACCAGAAGCAAAGGCACATGCACTGATTTTTTCCCTGCATATTCTTACACAATATACTGTTCACTACTATACAGTCCTTATGCAGCTTCCAACAGGCATTTCAATTTAAATTACCTTTTCCTACCATCCTCTGCTTTTGATATCCTCACTACATTCCTTTTTATGGATACCCCTTTGTGCTTGTGCTCTGTTTCTGACAAAAAAACCTACAGGGCTTTCCCAATAACCACTAAGGAGAAGAAAAGAGATCAGGTCTATTTTACCATCTGATTTGTTTCATACAATCAATCAATTACGTGGGTCAGGGCCGAGTAATTCCACAAAACTAAGTCTATGTAACAGCTCATCATCTTTCACTATTATTCTCACCTTTCATGTCTATTCTATTCTAGTCAGCAGTTACACACACTTGTCACACCTTATCCTTAAATGCTGATCTCTTCAATCAATGCACTGTCTCCTCTGCCTTCCTTCTGCATTGCCCAGCACTGCAGTGGTACGATCCTGACGTTCACTACAATGAAAAAAAGTCTGTCTTGATTTCGGGTTGCTACCACTACAGACATCCAAGCAGTCCTGCCAAAAGCTGGAGAGGCAGGAGGAAGGAAAACACACCTCAAACCTTGGACAATATACTGTACCTCCTTGGAAACGCTGATCAAACAGCAGAGTAGAGAGACTTTATCAGCAGTCTGCTAAAGGAAATAACCAGAGGCAAACCCTCCTTAGACACCAGAAGATCTACAGAAGGAAAGTGGTATGAAATATTTTCTTCTCTTGAAGATTATTTAGTAAAGAGATATAAAATTTCAGCAAAATGCTTCCTGCATTAGGACACTAAAATTCTCACTCATGACACTGGACTTTGATGTTTACAAGACATCAGTTCCCACCACAGTCTTTTAATATTTCTAGTTGATAAATTAGATTAAGAAATAAATCAACCATGAAACAGGAGTCACCGAAAACCAGGCTCTATTAATTCCAGGATTGTCAGACTTCATGTTTTTTGCAAATAACCAGGAAGTCCAATTACATGCACAGCAAAACACCCAGAACATTAGATTCCTCAAAGAATTTACAGAGAGCCCAAGCCCAAAATAACAGTCTGTCTGAGCAGGAACCTGTTCCCTTGCCATGGGAAGAGCCTGAATAGCACAAGACACGCAGCTGCCTTCAGCTTGTGTCAAGTCCTTGCCAAAAGTACCCATAAACAAAGCGTCATCCCCACTTAGCAATGCTCCATCCTGGGCCAGATGGAACCCTTGATGGAAGCTGAGTGGAGAACTGAGGCCTGAAGAGCCATAAACCCTCTTCTTCCACACATGCTGTCCATGTCAGAGGCGTGGCTCTCGCTGAGCACCAGCAGCCTGGCCCTGCTGAGGATTTGAGTCACCAAACCCATCAATCCCTTTGCTTAGCCAAGCATGGTGACATTGGTCTTCTAAGATGAAAAAGACCAGGAAATCTTCTTGTAGAACAGAAACCAGGCCTGGCTGAGCTCCCAAGATTTCAAGAGATGATTTAATTGTCTCTGCTGCTTTGGCAGTTAGCTTTTGGTAGACACATGCTGCTGCTATTCCCTTGGTGATCAAGTTAGCAAAATCAAATTACTAAAAATGAGAAGTGGAGAGAAGGAGGCCTTTAATGTGATCTAACACAAGTTAAAATCTAAAATGAAGACAGCCAACAATGTGGCATCATGGGAGGCATTCACTGAGTTAAAATGACTATGTTAGAAACTGGCAATCTCTATAGTTCACAGAGATAAATAGTCCTCTCCAGAGGGCAATTCACGCAGCAGTTATTGTAAAGTGGGAAGAAATCAGCTTTTGGAGCTGCCAGGCTTTCTCCTTTTGTTCGTTAACAAGCGTGAAGAGTCAGTGTCTCATTTTAGCTAGCTGTCAAGCACTTAGCTAAAGTTCAGAGGTATGAACTTCACCCAGAAGACCAAGAGACTCCACTTGATCAACCTGTATTTGATTTTGCATCAAATCCAGTGTTTTAAATCCAAGGTCATATCATCCAATTATAATTTTTGAATGCTCAAGTGGTACTGCAAAGATTTGTGAGACAGGAAAATAAGAGTAAATTAAATGCTCTGGAGTTTCCATAAGGTTTTTTTGATTACATTACCATACCCAAATCACATGCATATACATTATTCTTTTAACTGCACACCATAATCAGAGATGGCAAGGCAGTTCATTAAGTTTTGCAATCCCAACTAATGGATCTTGAAAAAAAAGGAAGCTCAAACCCATCCATCCCTCCTTTTTCCATTCCTTCCTAAACCTATTCTGAATCAAAGGTATGGATTATCCTGTTTCCAATACAAAGCCTGGACAAGCAGATAGAACAGACATTCAGGAATTCCTCAGGGCAGGTTTATTTGGATGGCATCTTGCACAGACAGTGAGGAATGGATGATTAAAAAAATGTTTTTCTCAGCAGGTGTGAAATTGAATAATCTTTTAAAGTAACTATCTGTGTGAGGCAAAACTAAATAGAAATATAAATTTAAAGATCATGACAATCAAAGAATAAACTATGTATTCTCCTTTTTCCTATAGAGTTACACAACTACACCTCCCTGTCACTGAGCAGTATATTACACAGCTCAATATTCATCTTGACAGTTCAGGAACCACCTTCACATGCAGCCCCTGCAGCGCTGCCTGCTTCTCCCTGGAAATCTCCCATGGAAGCCTGAGGGTTTTCAAATCTCCTGCTTTTTGTCTTCATAAATCCAAGATCATAAGTGAGGCATCAGAAATGTACAATTTACACCTAATAATATATGAGCAGAACAGGCAAAACTCAGCTGCTAAGCATTCTCCCCAGTCCCTGGGGCGATGTCAGATTTTCAGCCTCTGCCTTCACTCCACTGCTCTGCTCAGTGATGGTTCCCAATGACATTAACAAGAATTAAAACTAAAGGCCAAGCTGTCAAAACACAATATAGTTACACACAGTCCTGCAAATCTGACTGTTAATTTCTCTTAATATTACCACCAGTATGTATTGTGAAAATTTTTACTTTGAAACCAATAAACTCATGCATTTGCAATGAACAGTGAGGACTGTCTGTAGGGAAGAATTAAACTCAGAATCTAGTGCTACCAAAAAACAAGTGAAAAAAGGTTGCAGGAATTAGACAATGTATTGCCTATGTTTTAATTCATGTTTTCTTCTTTTAAAAGAATAAAGATATTTTATTTATACAACTGAAATCTAAACTGCACTCCAAACTCTCTTCCATCACTGAATCAACTACTACCTTATTCTTTTTTTTTCATGGTAAAATTACAATAATTAGTCTTAACTGGACAGGAGAAAACTAACCATTTTATTCCATATTCAAAAATATTTCAGCAATCATAAATTAATTTTCTCTAATGCAAGCACTAATCTGGAACACAATTATTTGGGAACTTAGACTGTATTTATATTCAAGAATAATGAGTAGTACCCTCAAATCATAGTCAACTCACTCACCCTCTAAAAAAACTAGTGTCCACATGGGAACCTTGTTCTGAACAACCACTTTAAACAACTGGCCCCTATGCCCAAGGCTTTCATCACATAAATTCTCCAGGATCACATTACTCCATGTTTTCCAATCTCATATGCACAATTTCAAGGTACAAGTTAAAAGTAAAAGCTATATATGGAGGTCTTTCAGGACTTATTTTCTTCATGGAAGGCACATTAATATGTATTGTTGACCAACAGTTATTTTGGAGATCTTCCAAATTTAGCATTTCCAAATGCTAAAAAGTGTATGCAGAAGGGGAGAGTACAGGACTTGGCTTTTCAAATGTCAGAGTTACATGGGTGCATACCAAGCAAGAAATTCAAACCTATGGGAAAAAAAAATATACAAGAAATCAACCCCATATCAGGCAAGGTAGAAATAAAACCAAAATAAAATCCAAATTTTTTAAAGTCCATACCCAAAAATATATTGAGGTCTAAGCTGACTGCAGCATGGAGAAATGTATTTTAGTTTGCACAGAAAATATTTTTAATTTCCTGGCAGTAAAAACAGGACATGGATGTCTCTGCTGCAATCCCAGTCAAGGAGGGGTGGTAAAAATAATGGTCAGAAACAGAGCTCCAAGGAAATGATTTGGTAGCTGTAGAGGAGACATTAAGTATTAAGTACCTCAGTCTTTTTCTCATCCTTGGTGACAATGTTTACCACCCCATGCTCAGTAAAGAATGGGAGTTTTCTTTGGGCCTCCTTTTGTTGTTAATATATTCATAAAAACATTCTTTATTATCTTCTACAGCAGTAGCAAGACTGAGTTCCACATGAGTTTTGCCTCTCATTTTCTCTCTACATGACCTAACATCATCCTTGTAGTCGTCCTGAACTGACTGACCTTTCTTCCAAAGGTTATAAACTCTCTTTTCCCTGAGTTCTAGAGTAAGCTCCCTGTTCAGCCAGGCTGGTCTTCTTCCCTTCCAGCTCATCTTTTGGCACTTAGGGACAGCCAGCTTCCACACCTTTAGGATTTCCTTCTTAAAGGATGTCCAGCCTTCCTGGACCCCTTTGTAATTTAGCACTGTTTCCCAAGGGACTCTCTGAAACAGTGTCCTGGACAGGCCAATCTCCACCCTCTGGAAGTCCAAGGCAGAGGTTTTGTTGACCCCCTTCCTTACTCCACCAAGAATCAAAATCTCTATCATTTAATAAGAAGGTTGTAGCGAGATGGAGATCAGTCGGAAATGGCCTTAAATTGAGCGTGGAGAGGCTCAGATTAGATTACATTTTTTTTTTTTTTTTTTGCACTGAAAGAAAGGTCAGGCATTGGAATGTTGCCCAGGGAGGTGGGAGTCACCATTTCTGGAACCGTTCAAGAGGCATTAGGATGTGGCACTTGGGGAGGCAGGTTTAGGGGTGATTGTGGTGGTGCTGGGTTGATGATTGGAGTAGACAAACCTTGAAAGTCTCTGCCAACCCTGATGATTCTGTAATTCTGAAAGGCAGTAACATGAAACTGGTGTACACAGAGGAAAAAGAAAACCACTAATCCCAGAGAAGGCCTCTTACAAAATACCCATATACATTTCTAATACAAAGAACTTTGTCATAACCAGAGCTGAAAGGAGAACTCAGTGTAGCTGCCACCAACAAACAAGCCTGCAGGGAAATGCTGCTGTTCCATGCAGGAATTCTTGGGCATGCATTTGTAAGCTACTTCTTTACAAGATTAAAAACTTTAAATATCCTCTTGATACAGTCTTTGCTTACATATACTGTGGTCAGGTTGCTGCCAGGCATGGGTTTGCTTACCAAAATTAGAGACATAAAGAACAATCTGGACATACCCAGTTTATTTACAGAAATGCTTCTAATCGCAAGAAAAGGCTGAATAAAGTCAGCAAATACAATTTCCTCTAGGAAGACAAAGTAGTCTTTTTCCCTTTAAAATATTTGCACTAATATTCTGTGGTTACCAGCAAATTACCAAAAGAAAAACTTTGCCTTCTACCAATTTCCACCCTTTTCATGTTTCATGTATATTTCTTTGAGAACATCCTCTCTGACTGGCAGTCAGATGCTCAATTTTTGATGAAAGTAATGACAAATTAATCCAAAGAATCTACACTTGCCTTCCTTACCTTGGACTCATTTTGAAAGCCTCCAGAAGAATTTAATTAACACTGAACAAAAGCTACAGAGCTGCAGAGGCTGGAAGGGACCTGTGGAGGCTGCCTGGTCCAGCCCTGCCCAGAGCAGGACCAGCCTCCAGCCAAGAGCCAGCTGCTCAGGGCCCTGCCCAGGCAAGTTCTGAATTCCTTCAGGGATGGTGATTACACAGACTTTCAGGGCAACTTGTCCCAGTGTTTGACCTCACATTCTGAAGAATTTCTGCTTTATATTGAACTGGAATTTCCCTTGTTTCAACCTGCAAGATTAAAAACATATCAACTATGGCTATTTGAAGTCTTAAGAACTGCAAGTGTTGGCAAATCCCAACTCCTCAGCACCGAGATGGGAAAGTGGAAGGAAGAAAGTCTACATCAACTAAGTTTAGTAGAGACACACACACACACATGGTCAATTCCCTCCTTTCCCAGAGCTGCTCTGGGTATTTTGGCTAAGGGCCCAAGATGCTTTTGATCATGGCTCCAACCTGGAGCCTGGGTCAGTGCCATGAGGAGCATCTGTTTTGTTTGTATTTGTATCCAATTCTACCACTAATCAACTCCTTAGGAAACTTTTAAGTTTCACTTAAAAACTGTGGATTTTGAAGATTAAAGGCTCAAAATATTGGATACAATTGGTTAGATAAATTTCTGAAGGGAAGATGATGCAAAGAATTACCAGATGCAGTGAAATAGCTCAGGAAATGCTTCTGAATTGCTAGCACCATTAAATTTGTCCCTGATGTTTCTCTTTCCATCTGAAGAACTATTTCTTTTTTTTAAAAAGTCAGACTTAAAAAGAAAGCAAATAAACTCTGGTCAAGAGTACAACAGATGGAACAAATGTTTGAGTTGGTCTGAACATGTTCAAAAATTTTGTTGAATTATGCAGTCTGCAAACCTGTATATCAGAAGGTACAGTTTGATGGTAATTTCTGATTTAATATTGACCCAAGTAAAATATGCCAGTATATTTTCATTTCAAGACAGTGCCAGCTGACAATACTATTTCTAAAAAAAAGAAGGAAAAAAAAAAAGGAAGATTTTTGTCTTCATTGCAATAAGCACAAAAAAATAGCAGGAAAACAACATTAAAACAATATTAGAAGCTATATCTCAAAGCAGGGAGATGTCAGATAGACAAACTGTATACACTGATTTGTATAAATCAGATGTAGACAATTGGTTCCTTTCCTTATTTTCATGAGGAAGTTCTAGCACCAAGTCGTGTATCACACGCTTAGGTGCACATGATAGGATCTTATTTTTTTCTTTCAGTTGTCTCTGTTACAGATCAGTCAGACCAGAGAGTCATTTTTAGAATAACCTTTAAATAGATCAGTCAGTTCTGTCATCCTATTTGCCTATTGAAGCAAAAATGACAACTTCATTCATGTACAAAATAAAAAATTAAAAGCCAAAAGCTGCCTATCAAGTTGCTACTCAGTTCAGTGGTGGCCACAGTCTCCTTTTCATAACAGCATAGGGACGTTTCCTCTTCCACAGGAAAGTCACTTGCTGGTTTATGCATATCCTGCCATTTATTTCATCAGGAGACTCCAACAATTCTAGCACAACACTACCAAGCTGGTTTTGGCCTGCAAAGGCATCACTCTCTTAGTCCAGATTCCCCTTCTGGTTAAGATGCGTCTGTAAAAAAATGTGATTATAAATGCCAACAAGTCAACAAGTTCATCCCCAAGGTGAAACTGAAGTATGGAAGAATGTGCAGAATAAACTGACACGCTGAAGACCTTTCTCGAAACTTTTACAAACAAGACAAGAAAGTGACATCAAAGTCTTCCAGAAAACTTCTTAAGTTTTTGATATAAGGCAAATAGGAACAGCAAAGTACATTCTTTAGGATGAAAAGCATGCAAAATGTTGGCTTTTGGTGGTCTAATTCTTGACATCTCCTGAATTATTTTTCATGGTATCAACTTAATTTCATATTGATGAATTTACCTCAAGACAAATTTACAAAGTAGATTACAAGGAGGACAACTGAATATTTTGAGGTCAAGACTGTTAGGGGACAAGAAGCATGGATTTGGGACTTGCTGTTCTAATCCCCATGAAAAATAAATCTTGGGATATCAGATTATTGAGGTACTCAAGGTATGAAAATGTTATGGTAGGTCTAGAACAACCATTAGGTGGTAGTATGACAAAAGTACTAAATTGAATAAGGATTCAATTGCCAAAATATGTGGTGGATCTATACAGAAAAGCTTCTTCTGTGAACCTACATTTCATTAGCATGAGCTGAAAAACAGGAAAGTGAGAGAAATAAGCATGCCCAAACGATACCGGCAAAACACAACCTCCATGTGACATCTCCTTGTTTCTCAGTCACATCAACAACTGAATTTTGTCATCCACAGATCTACAAATTTGCAGGGCAGCCAGCTGTGATTTTGAAAACCTGTGGCCACCACAGACACTTTGACTTTGTGATTACTGCTCACTGTGCCCTTCTGGCCTCACACTGCTTATAAAACAATGCCTCTAATGCAGCTTGCAGGAATTAGACCGAATATCTTGATGCTCTCTTAATATTAACTGCTCATGAAAAACCCTGATAAAGGCCCCAAAATTCAACACAGTTTCATCTGCAGCCAAGACATGAGCAGAATCGTCTGGTACTTGAGACAGGAAGACTGTGCATAAAAAAATGAAAAAAAAATTAATAAACAGCAGGCAATCAAATGACTAAAGCAGTTTTGAAGGGCTTTATTATTATTATTATTATAACTAGTTTTGGCAGGTGGTACCAAAGTAGTCTGTCTGCTCCTAAACTTGTGTCTCTCAGTCGGAAATACAATGTGCAGTTCTTGTGCCGCAAGGCTGAATTAAACTACATTTTAAATTCTATACTCTAAATTCTATTCAGGTAAAAACTTCCTACAAAAATTTACAGGCAAAAGGAAAGAATACTTAGTTCTTATAAATTTTCATATTTCCAGTTCTGTCTTCAGAAAGGAAATGCTAAAAAGCCTATGATCTGTCAACCCACTCCAATTCTAAGTGGTTCACCTCATGTCTGTTTTTTTATATACAAAGCCATATTCTGATGAATACAGCAGAAAGACCATGGCCACTTACCTTTTGGGAAGGCAGAACATAATGTTACCAAGGATCCCACCCTTCCACATACAAAAGGCCAGGGCAGAAAATGCAGCAAGCCTCTAATTTTTTTTTTTCTAAAACACTTGAAAGACTTTAAGTG
The DNA here is from genome assembly GCF_052056855.1 of Sturnus vulgaris. Lineage (NCBI taxonomy): Eukaryota > Metazoa > Chordata > Aves > Passeriformes > Sturnidae > Sturnus > Sturnus vulgaris. The sequence continues at coordinate 143,839,185 of NC_142243.1, forward strand.
CTAGAAGGTATGCTTTCCAAATGCTTATGTAACATTTTGACAACAAGGCTTTTCTCTGCTCTAAATAATCCAGCAAGCAGTCTAGGAGCTGGTACAAGCAGCAGACAGGCTGCAAACAGGACTGGAAGAAGAACTCAACAGCTGGCTGCCTCCTGGATTTAAAAGGCAGGAAAAAAGCACATCTGCAACTGGCAGGAAAAAAGGCATGAGATTCAAATCCACAATGCAGTCCTCCCCAAAAAAGCCCAAAAACAAAAAAAAATCCCAATGTATGACAGAGTTTACAACTGCCTCTGAGGCAGCACAGCATATGTGTCCAGAACTTTAAGCACTCCTCAGTCTAAGACTTGAGTTTGGTACTGTCCCACATCCCTTCTGTGCTCAGCAGGATGGTATTTTTGAATTAGCTCTCACATCCTTAATAAATACCCACATCTCCCTACTAATGTAACCAGCACTTCAGCAAGCCAGCTATGGCTCAGCACACACAGAGGAGCCATTCCTAAAACTGGATTCAATCATCATTTCTCTCTAGAAGTGCAAAAGAGGAGAAATCCTTCAGGGAGAAGAAAGAAAATCCCAAATCCCAAGACAAATCAGAAAAGTCTCATCAATGAGCATGCCCTGTAACATAAGTATTTATCTACTGAGAAATACAAGGAGAGCAAACAAGCTATTAATTTGCAAAGGTCACTGAACAACCATCAGATAACAGGATTGCAATCACTACTGACATGAACTGAATTTCAAACACCAGTGGAAGGCCTTAACTTTGTGTTCTCAATTTCATGAACAAACCACCAAATGCTGTGAAGGCTGCTGGTGCACTAAGAAGTGAACAGGGATACACCTCAGGTTAAGGAACAAGAAGTCTGCAGTACACTAAAGGGAAAAATCTAAAGACTGTACCATATCAGTCCAGGGTGAGTGTTTTTTGGGGTCAAAGTCTTCATCTTCTTGGACAGTCAACTCAGCACTGTTTGCCAGCACAGACACTCAAGAACCTTTTAGTGCAAGTCCTCTGCCCAACCAGGCGTTGCATGCATCCCCACAAGTCTTCTGGGAATGAGGCTGAGGAAATGCACCATCCTCAGAACACCCAAACACCTTTTGACAGACCCTCCCAAAACAGCCATGATCACCTGCACAGTAGAACTCCCATGAAGAAAAAACTGATTGCCAGTTGTGAGTAAAGGCAAGATTAGACAGATTAGTGTAGACAGAAATGGGAGTGGAATGGAGCTGTGAGTTTTACCTTACACAGTGCCTAAGATGCACTTTAGAAGAGTGTATTTACCTGCTGCAACTGCAGAAAGTCTGGGAGAAAGGATTTGAGTGCTTATTTTCAAGTTTTTCTCAATAGCATTGCTACAAGGAAAAGTGCTGTTTTAAGGAGATGTATTTTTCCAACCATTACTTTGAAATCACTAGAAAGCCAAAAGGGGGGAGAAAAAAATAAACCAGAGATAATTCCATCATTGGCATTCAGTCTGCCCAGTAATAAACTCACATGCCTTGAACAGAAAAGGAAGTATCTGGTTCTTCTGCAAAGTCCCAGGCATTGCAAGCAGAGATGTGCTGCATGCATCAGCCTAAAGAGAAGGGTGACTGCCTCACATTTTACAGGCACTGCACCATCTGTGGCCTTACCTGCTCCAGTAGAGCTGCAGCTGGAGCACAGGCTGCTACGAGGGCTCCCCGTGTCTGTTACTTCAAGGGTAAAGCCATAAAGTGAGATATTAAAATAAAAAATTTAAATTGTGGAGCTAACACACAGTATGTTAGCACATACTGTTTCAGTTTCCCTTCCCCCTCTGCCTCCCTGGTATTGTTTATTTAGACTATGGGCACTCTGAAGAAGAGAAACTTCTCTCTATATTTGGCTGCTGACACCCCAGATTTCACCATGCACCATAACCCGACCACGGCAGGCTGTGCTGTTAAACAGGGTCAGACATTTGTCAATGGATAAGCTAGTGAGACTCTCCAAAGGGTTTACTCATTAATTAAGAGATGTTACAAAACAAACCAGTACAGGCCAGTGAGGGCTTGCAAATAAGTAAGTACAGTTTGTTCACAAGCTTAAAGATTATTACACTCAACTGGCTGAAAAGATGAGAAGAGGTTGGCTGGTGTAATGAAGGCAGTGGGAAGCCTTGATTTAAATAAACATAACATTTTTTATCCTAGTTTATATTTTTAAATAAAGTTAAATCTTAAATTTATAACTTTCTTAGAGAAAGTTATCTAACTGAGCATTGAATTATCAAAATATATGGACATGCAGCTATATACTGTGACATTTGGTACATTTCTCTTTGTCAGCAGATTAATAGATACAGCATAAATACTCTAATTACTAAAATTATTTGTATTACTCCTGGCTTGGATGATATTGAGGATCCAGATCCAAGAAAAAAATCCTGTTCCAATTAAACACTTTTACCTGGACCTCCACAGAGGCGGTCCTGCTTCTCCCCTTCAACTCTCTCCAGTTAGAATAATTGATTAATTAAGAAACTTAAATTATCGAAGGTTTGAAGCAAACACTCTTAAGGCCACTGGACTTGGGGATGAAGCTGGAAATCAGCCACAAGGGAAAAGCAGACAGCAGCCCTCAAACCTGGCCTCCAGCTCAGAGGGTTTCCACCTGTGAAGGATTTCACCTCATCTCAGATCTAACTCCATCTTTGTTCCTCAAGAAATTCAGACACAGGTGAAATTGTGCCATACAACTCACTGAATTCAAGAGCAGTTCCTTCTCCGTGTAATTTAGGTGTTCAAATACAGCTCAAGGACAAATGCACTGCCACATCACATGGGAAAGGGTCACAGTTTAAGGATCTAGTCAGAGGCAAAAGGGCTGAGTTGGGGAATCGCTGACACTTGAAGTACATCAGGGAGTCACAGAGAACTGATAAAACCTCCCCATGTGCCTTATGCCATGGCCACTGAGGTTATTCCAGAGTTGAAGTGAAAAAATGTATTTTTTGTAGCCTGTCTATCAAATAGAGCTGGCAGCAATTCTTCACAAGACATTTAAGTTCACTCATCAACCTTAATCCTTCTGCTTTCACTCTGCTAGGGACTCTGGGGTTTCAGTTTTTTGTGGAGATTCTATCTGTCTCCCAGCCCTATGCCAGACAAGAAGTGTTCCAAGGTTACTTTAAACCAATCTGGACAGACATCAGGATACTCCCATAAGGCGTTACTGATGAGATTAACATTAGCTATTACAAGTCAGTGAGGAAATCTAAAGGTGACAGTGGAAAAGGCTCAGGGAACATCAGAATGGGGGACTGCAAGAAAGCGAAATACATCGACAATACACTCACATCTCCAACACAGCCTTCTCTGCTAGTCACCCCATCTCAAGAAGGATTTAGAAAAATAAGAAAAGGCAGTGAGGATTAAAAGGATGGCTGGAAGTGCCGGCTTCCAGATACATCAGGAGACTGAGGATATCAGAACATGTTAAAAAAATGTGTTTGATTATAGAAATGACAGAGAAAACAACAACTATTCATCATTTTTTCCTGCCAGAGAATTAATGATCATGCTGTGAAATTATCAGCTAGACAGCTTAAAAGAAAAGTTGCTCTACATTTGCTTGCTGCAAGATACTGCAGGCATAGCTTTGGGTATTTCAGAGCTTAAAAAAAGCTTCAAACAAATTAATGGGGGTCAGGCCAGTGACTATGGCTATGACATGCAGTGACTGGAGTAAAATGCCTGGATCCAGCAGTCCAGAGCAGAAAAGGATACAAAGGGAAGAAACAGCACCTCACACTCAGGCAGATTTTTATACATTCCCCACCATGGTGGTTTTGGCTGGGATAGAGTTAATATTCTCCAGAGGAGCTGTGAGGGCTGTGTTTTACGTTTTTGCTGAAAACAGTGTTGATGACACAGGGATGTTTTTGTCATTGATGAGCAGGGCTTACACAGTGTCAAGGGTTTTTCTGTCCCTCACAGCTCCCCACACCTCCCCAGCGGGGAGGCTGGGGGTTCACAAGGAGTTGGGAGGGGACACAGCCAGGACAGCTGAGCCCAACCAACCCAAGGGACAGACTGCACCATGTAGCATCACACCCAGAATATACAGCTGGGGGGAGAAAGAGGAAGAGGGGACATTCAGAGTGATTGCATTTGTCTTCCCAAGTCACTACTATGTATGATGGAGGCCTGCTTTCCTTGGGATGGAGAAACATCTGTCTGTCCATGAGAAGTGGTGAATTAATTCCTTGTTTTGTTTTGCTTTGCTTGCATGTGTGACTTCTGCTTTACCTATTAAACTGTCTTTATCTCAACCCATGACTTTACTCACTTACTCTTCTGATTCCCTCCCCCATCCGACAGGGATAAGTGAGTGAGCACTGTGTGGGGATGAGCTGCTGGCTGGGATTAAATGACACCCCTAAATACCAGGTTACTGGCCAGTACAAGAGAGAATCCTGGAGTGGCAGGCATGCAGCCATATCTGTACGGGTGTTTATGTACACACACAGGATCAAGCCTACACATCCCAGCCCAGGGAGCTGTGGGATGAGGATGTCTTCACCACAGCTTTGGAAAGCAGCTTGCCCGTGAGCAGCAGCCCTGTGTGCTTCCTACACATTGCCAATACAAATCCTTCAGAGAGCATTCCAGCAGCTGGAGGTGTGCTCACCACCCCACCCCAGCCCAGGGGTGAAGCCTTCACTCACTGAGGCACTCCAGAGATGCTCACCAGCATTGTCCCAATAGAAAGATGTGATTCCAACAGCCAGCAAAGCAGCAGGAGATCCCTCTTCCCCCAACAGCCCACACTTTGGTCGTGGACCGACCCAGCCACCATTTTCTGGATTCACACCAGGCAAGTTCCTCATCCTCCATCATGCAGCTCCACAAGGAACAGCAGCACAAACATCCTTGCACACAGCAGCCAAGTCCTCCTCCTCCCCAGCCAAGGCAGGAGGAAAAAGAGTTAAAGATGGGAGGGCATGGTGAGAGGAGGGACTCGTGAAGCCTGGCTGGAAAAAGAGTAAAGATTTGCTGTGATAACTTGGGGAAACAGGATGTCGCAAGGAGCCAAATGCCCACGCTGTTCCCACACACTGATGAGATGCTGTCCAGACTCCCCACCCCCCTGAGGTTTGTCTTTATTTTTAACAAGTGCAAAAAAATCCCCAAGGCAACACTGTAGTGACAAATATAAATGACTCTGAGTAAGCCCCAAGACTAATTTTCTCTCTAGCTCTCCTCCTCTCAGAGGTAATCTCATACCTTCACAACAACAAGATCAAGAGAAAATACATCTCTGGTCTGTCTGCTAGGGGGTCAACAAAACACTTTGCATCTCCCAGAAGCATTGAAAACTATTGCAAGGCAGAACATTTTTCTGTTAGTTCCCCTACAGCTCTAAATAAGCCTTTGTTACTTCAAGTAGTAAAAAAGTACCTACAAAATCAATCAAATTGGCCCTGCTATTAGTATTCTCCAGGCCACCATAATAGTGATTGAAATACCAATACCCTTAGTAGTCCCACATAAAGATGGGCTACTTTCAAACAACCTTCTCTTGAGTAAACAGAGGAAGTTTGCAACTGTTCAAAACTTGCTTCAGTTTAAGAGCTGCACAAATAAGGGAACAGTCTCACTAGGTCTTTCAGTTAAAGTTCAGAGCACTGAACCTGCCAAGGAAATGGAGTGTCCCATTCCAACAGTCTATTATGCAGCCACAAAAAAAAATGGACCAAATCCTATTCACCAGCAAAGGTACCTAGCTGAAAAACATACATGTTTTACACACATAAAATCTTATTCATCTCCTAATCATTCAAACAACAACCAAAATGTTTAGAAACATGTAAGCAGAAATCCCATTCCATATAGTACTTATGTTTGCATATTTGGAACAAGAAATTGTCCAAATGAATTTTTCTTCTGAAGACTTTTCCAAAGAAACCTGAAGTCAATGAAAAGATTCCTTTCTTCTTAGCAACTTAAGAAGGCTTTGGATTAGGTTCCAGTATGTCATTGAGACTCAAGAAAACACATATGGTCTCTTTCATTTTTAATCTTCTGCAGACATAGTGCATTCAAAGGAATCTAATTGATCTTCTGCTAATGATGCAATAAAAAAATCATTCTTACAACAAATAAAGTACATTAATGCTAACCATATTTAAAGATCCCACGGAAACTAACCATAATATTTGTTCCCTTGCCATTTAAGAAAGAATTGTTTCATTATTAAAAACACAGTGGATGCAAGGTTTTGCCAAAACAACTTCTGCAGATTTCATTTCTTGCTTTCATTTTTCATTATTTGTTCTCCCCAATGTGCTTTAGTCCCATTAAAATTGGATATTTTTGAGAGTGACTGCTGATTTTAAAAGTGGGAAAAATTCTGTTGCTCAGCTTCAAAGACATTAAACTATGCACAGGAATGCACAAACACCTGCATGCAAAACTTCAGCCTTCAATTAATACTGACTTTGTCATATGCTGCTTTAATGGAGGCATTCTCCGTATTTTTTCCAGCAGCTGAGACACTTGGGGGAAGAGAAACACCACTGCTCTGAATAAGAGGACAGTTTTCTTAGCCAGCCTGTAGAAGACCCAATCCTTAACACAGACTGGGTCCATAAATTGCACTTTCTGTAGGTTCGTGAAAGACAGAGATAACTATGTATTTACTGTGAAGCAAATATATGACAGAAATAGCAAGAAGATTTTTAACATACATTGTAGAGCCAAAAGAACAGGTGTTTGAAGCAGTTCAACTTCTGAGTAAAAAACCCAAAGCCAAGAGCTCCTGTGCCTTTGTGCAAGCAGCCTCCCCACGCTCCAGTGGCTGTGTAATCACACCTGAGAGTGGAGGAGACAATGAGGGCTTGTGGAACTGAGGATGCTGCACCAGGTCACACAGGAAGGGGAACCAGAAAAAACATATATACATATACATGGAATGCTGACCCAGAAGACACAAAAGTAGAGAGAAAAAGCAAACAGAGAATTGTTGGGCTCCTTGTCAATGTGGATGAAGGTTCACTTCACAGAAAACTCCTATGTATTCTATACTTCAGGTGCAGGCAGGCCACATGAAAACCACAGTGTGTTAAACTGACCACAGGCCCTCACCACCAAATTCTCCAGGCATCAGCCTCGAATATTTTGCAAAGATTTGCAAATGCTTTGGTTCCTCTTTGTTTTCTACACTATTTCCTCTTCACTCCCTCTACTGCTTTGGTTTGTGAAGCTAAAGCCTCTGATCAAGCACCAGATTAAAAAAAAAAAGGCACATTACAAAAGCATTCTTTATTCCTGCATTTGAACAAAGCTGACATTTCACATACATTCATAATACCCATCAGCTAAAAGGGTTTACAGGACAGACACACTCCCCCTGGGCTATCATTTCTGTAATGGATTCTTTACGAAATCTACATGCCAGTAAAGGATGGATTGTAGATATTCAAACAGCAGAGCTAATTAACTAAACATAACTACTTCCTTTGAAACTTTAATAGATGGTAAAAATTTCCATTTATCTATTTTTATGTGTGAATTGGAAACATATATGAAACTCAGCATTCTTCTGTCATGGAAATTAAGAATGGTATTTTCAGCTACATCATCAGGAATCCTGAAGTGAGGGCTGTTAGCTTCACTGCTGTGGCAGGTCCTTGGGATTAGATGACAGATGACTTTTCATCTCTACTGGACTGGATATGTGCTTTTTACTTTCACAGAAATGCTTCTTTGTATGAAGGATACATTTACCACCTCTCCACTTGTCCCTCCATTTCAGGAGATTTGCAGCCTTATCAGCAGAAATAAACATCAATACTTACAAATACTTCAATATTGAACACATTTCTTAGCATTTCTTAGCTAAGTTTGCTCACCCTAAATTTAAAATGTTCAAATTGCTATGGCACATGAAACCATACTTTCTGATGTCCATCCTGCTCCTCAGGGACCATTACTGGTGTAAAGAGGGCCCACAGTTTGCAAAAATAACCTAAAGTAGACTAGTATTTTAGCTCCTTTCCAGATTCAGCATGCTAAATTTCAATACAAAGTAAAAAGAAAATTGGGTCAACCTCACATTTTGCACCTCCTGCTGCCTTTGTTGTGGCAAGAAAGATACCAAATCCTCCCACCTCCTCTGTTCTGTGCAAAATTGACAGGCTCTGTACCATTGAACTTTCAATAGCTTTATTCTCTCCAAGGAGGTGAGAAATGTGCAGCAAAATCTGGGTTTACCTCCACTAAAGCTGAGACCTGTGTTTACGCCCTCCAGGAAAAGGCAGAGACCACCATCAGCCCAAGTCACAGGAAGGGTGCAACTTCAGGAAAGCAAAAATAAATTATTTTTATTGAAAATTGCTGCTTAGGCACCTTGGTGGTAGCATAAAGGGAAAAATAAAAGAAAGAAAAAGGTAAAGGGAGAAGGAGAGATGAGAAAGAGACCTTGTGAGATCTAGAAAAATTAACCTGCAGAGCCATGTACAAGAGCTTGAAAGAGCAAGAACAGCTACAGGAATACATGCAGAGAGATGCAGTGTATAAGATACAATGTTCAAATACAGAAGAAAGGAAAAGGAAAGGAAAAACATCATGGGTGCATCAAGCAGAGCTTTATAGTCTGGTCCTCTCCCTTCACCCTGTGTCACTGCCACCACCCCATAGCATCTCTGAACAAAAGGGACACTGGCAGCTCACAACAGGACCCGAAAGAGGAAGAGAAGGCAAGGAAAGGAGGGGAAAACCAGGTGATTTTACCATATCAATTGTTAAGATAAACTGTCACAGTGCCACTATTCATCTGCTCTACAGTCAAAACTCCCTGAAGGTTTTCTGACTGCCTCCACTCTGTATTTCCTCGTGGGCACTGGACCTAACACTGGTTAGGGATATTTGAAAGGTAATCTGAATTCAGGAACTCATATAGCCGTGTTCATCTCCAGCCTTCACTGCTGACCATGTTTTCATACAAAACCTCAGTAAAAGGCTGATGTAGTTCAGTTCCCTTTCAAAGGGGAAGCTTTTGTGCATATTTCTCAAACCCCAATATAAAACAGCATGAAAAAGGACGTGTGTGGTATTGCATCCTGTATGCCCAGACTGTGAGTTTGGAGAGAGGTCATCTGGGCTATCTACAGCAAGGGTTTCCATGGCCTCCCCATTCTAGGGCTTTTAAATCATGTTGATTAATTCAAATAACCCTCCAAAAAGGAGATAATCACTGTTTCAGACACAATGGTTCTTATTCTCATACTTTCACAGAATTTGAAACTTTCAGATAAACTGATAGCTAAAACGTATCAGTTAAGGGGAAATAAAAACCCCACCAAATAAGAACAATGTATAAGGATGTGAAGGCTGCTGCCTCCACAAAAGCACTGCATTTAGCAACTGCTCAAAAAACATGCTCTCCTGAAAACTGATACGAGTTAGCATGTAATGATTTCTCCAGCAGGTTCAACAAGTGTCATGCCAAACTTTTGGTCCTATCCACGAACTGCTGTTTGCCACCCTCTCTGCTGGGCTCCTGACAACACACTGGGTGAAAAACTACAGCAGGGCCAAAGGCAGTGAAGGAGTCAGAAAAGACATTCAGGTAGGGAATCATTTCACCCTGTTGATGAAATAACACAAACACTCCTCATGTTCACCAGCGTGAACCAACTCCCTGCCTGATTGCAAAAACACTGTATAAGAGACAGTTCGGGTCTGCATGGACAGAGCAACAGCCCCAGACTACTGCTGGTTTAATTCCCTGAGCCAGGCCCCTAGAAACTCAGCTAAAGGCCTGAACCATGTGAAGAAGAGTCAGGAACACACAGCTTGGGGAGGAAGGAGATCAGTGCCACAGCAACAAGCATTTGAGAAGTTTTAAGTGCAATGCAACCAACACCCCAATTCTCACACGTGCATTGACTCACACCAGATCAATTCACTAAAGCTGTTGGATCATGCAAAACTGTATTTCCACATTGCAGCACTCAGTCTTCTGGAAGAGCTATGCCAAGGACCTGGAAAGCAGCCTTATGCTAAGAAATAAATTGTAACTCCTGAATAAGAAACTGCAAAGCCATCCTACAGGCATGAGGCAGTCAGTCTTGCAACCAAACCTAAGGGTCACCATCCTTTTGCACAATCCAACAAGTGGTGAGTCAGGTTCTCAAGAGCATTTCCAACAGCTTTCCAAACCTACTAATCCCATTTTTTCTCTGTTTTTTTTTTTTGTTTGTTTTTGGGGGTTTTTTTTTGGTTTGTTTTTTTTTTTTTGGTTGTTTGTTTTTTTTGTTTTTTGCAGATCTTTGGAACCTTCACAATTTTCTAATTAAGGTACCAAAGATAAGCTTCTTACAAATCTGGGAGTATTTCCTGGTTTGTTTTTTTTTGTTTTGTTTTAATTAAAAAATATATATTTTTTTCAGGAAAGGAAGTATTTAAATATTCAAACACCTGGTATTCTGGATAGTGTTACCAGATTAATTTAGTATGTTGGAAGAGCATGCAGTGGAACAAATACTGGTGAAGGTGCAAAGTACCAGAATATTCAGGCTGGAGCCACCAAAACTCAGAAATAAGAAGGCAGAAACAACAGAAGTGACAAGCAACAAGTTTTAAAAATCAGATTTGTTACTAATACAAAAGGGACTGAATACAGAAAGAAATAGTGTTCTAAAAAAACCCCTTACATAAATAAGCTAGAGCATTTAGAACGGCTGCAGACCTCAAAAAATAACTCAAACAGCTATGAAATGGGTAGAAAAATCAATGTATTTAAATGGCCTCCAGGCACAGTAAATACAGCTTGGCTGGGTACAGCACAGGACAAGTCATCCAGAACTGAGATCCGTGAAAACACTAAAACAAATCACAGGATTCCCACACTTAAAGTGTGGCCAGCTGCACAGTGTGGACCAAATGTAGCATGCCCAGGAACACAGTGAATTTGAAGTTTTCAAGACGTGTCTATGTATGGCTAGCAAGAATATGAAACTAGGGGACTGCTGGCACAGAAACCCACTCATGAATAAGATGTATTTTTTTTCTCTAAGCAAGGTGTATACAAATAAATCTGCTGCACTTCAGTCTCCCTTCCTGTGTTGATGCAAATCAAGACTTTAACGTGCCCAGCTCTGGAGGCTGGGTTGAGTCTGTGCTTTGCTCCTTGGCACAAGGTTCAGCTCTCTCTCTTCCTGCCCACTGAAGGTCCTGGGAGGTGTCTAATTTTCTACATCTTGCTCCTCACTTTAACTGTAAGGTCATTGCTCTGGCTGTCAAATCAACCCAGCCTTTGTTCAGGACAGGTACTTTTAACTTCTGCAGAATTTCCCACTTCCTCACACAATCCAGGAGACATTCTGTATAAAAGATTTATATCCATCCTTTGTACAGCAACACAAGGTTATATAAAAGCTGTGATATGCAGAATACAAAGCAGGTGAGAAGCACACTTTAACTTGTAGGTGACACAATTAACACTGAAAATTCAAGATTATCACTTAGAAGTCTAGCGCTTCAAAAAAAAAGAGAAAGGTGGCTTTTTTCTCAACTGTGGCACAACTTGCAACACTAAGAGAAATCCCAGTTCTGCTCCATTAATGAGTGTTTGAAGTTGGCTTCACTGGGGCCAGATTTTATCCACTGCATGTTGACAGTAACAAGACAAGCCTCAGCATGACGGGTGCAATTTCACAATGGCTTTACATGGATCTTAAATATGAGCTGTCCCACAAAGGAACCTCCAGTGGCTCAAGCTTCTCATGGCCTTGCTGCCACCCAGAGAGCCAGCCTGGGGACCTGGAACAGAACACACAGCATGGCCACAGGGAAGCAGTGGAGAAGCAGGAATGAGCTGCCAAGGCCAGGAGGATGGCAGGAAAGTTCTGATCAGCTCAGCTGCAGTTTCACAACACATTGGCTTCAGTGACAAAACCATCTTGCTGGGTTCTTCCCCCAGCCTCAGCACTTCTGCCTTATGCTGGAGCCCACGACTCCCTTCTGCAGACACAACTGCTTTCCAGTCTGCTCTGCAAGCTCCATCATGGAGAAAGGAGGCATTTGAGATGACATCTTTTCTGAAGCATCTATTTAACCCATGCAAGTTTAAATAATCTGCTTCTGGCACAGCACCACACAATTCAGTGCAACCACAGAGAGATGCACTACAGCACAGGGATGGGCTTTACTCATGCAACTCTCTTGCCAAGGCCAGCACACAATACAATTACATGCTAATACTCTCAAACAGTATATATGGGTTTTTTTGCATTATTATTATTATTATAACGAAGATATAGAGCTCTTTCTGCTCTTTGGACTATATCTTGCCTTACACAAAATTCCAGTTCTGGAGAACCACGTAGCTGAATAAGAACTGAGAAATACAGTACTGTCCTTGGGTTACAGAGGAAAAACTTGAAAAACACTTTAAGGGAGGGAATATATGTCACATAGCTTTAATCACCTAAGATGTGTAACTGGAAGCCAAGTCAGTATCTCTGCAGTGAGGAAGGAGAGTGGCCTCTCCCAAAAATTACTCAGTCTTTCTGCTGCTGATCCTGAGAGGAGAGACCCTCAGCACAGCCTAAATGCCTAAAGTAAGAAGAATCCCCTCTAAAGGTCTGAACATAACTGAGAAAGGGGGGGGAAAAAAACCCCAAAATTACAAGCACCTTTCCCTGCCTATTACCTCTAATGCTCAGAATTAGAAATTAAGATTTTGGGGGTGGCAAAGGTCACTACACAATGAGTCAAAAATTACAGTATAAAGGCAACACTCAAAGATACAAACAATTTATTTATAAAATATTTCGTTTATAAATAAAAGGAATAATAAAAAAGATAAAAAGGGAGAATTACTTATCCTTTCAACCAAAATCCTAAAGCAATACTTAACATACCTTTAAGAGTAAAGGCTGTATTCCAGACATTGGAATACATTTCCCTCAAATTAAAGTCGACCCAGAAGCCTGGGCTGCAGTCTGGCTGCCCAACAAGGACTGAAACTACGACAGACTCCTTGGCAGTTGTGGTACATGGACAGTAGCAGTGGGGCATTTTTCTTCCTGCCCCACAGGATATAAAAACATCAGTGTATGAAGACAGCATCCCAGCCACAATCCAGCCTCACACTGTGCTGCCCCAGAGGGAATACCAGTGCCAGGACCCCACACACCAAGGCATCAGGATGTGTTGTTACCTCTACAGCATGAACAAATACCATGACCCAAAAGCAAACGTGCCATACCAGGCCTAAAAAGACAGGTTTCACTTGGCTTTATTTGCTGAAGCCCAGCCCAGCCCAAAACCACAGAGGAGCAGAGAAGAATCAGCATAAGGGAGCTAGAGGAACAAAGAATGGACTTTGGCTCTGGCACAAAGTTTTTCAGCACTCAGTTTCTAATTAGTATTACTGGACATTAATAATACTGCTCACCCTGGGAGCCAGATGCTTGGGCCCACCTCTCACAGTCCATCACCACTGCTGCAAATAAAGAGACAGGCATTTGGAGGTGGTGTACACATTTTCTGCAGGATCCAGCTTCATGGCTGCCCACATCCCAGGCCTGGCTCCACATCATTAACTGAGTTGGAAGGAACTGGAGCACAACGAGTGTGCACAGAAATCAGACCATGCTGCACACATGACAGGCAGGGTGTGAAAAGCATTTGTCCTGGTCCACACTTGGCTACAGAGGCTCAGCCCCATTAGCCTCAGCAGCTTACAAAGTGCCAGGCTGAGTGGCAAGGACAGGCAGCAGGGATCTAACCTGTGCAGCATTTGAGCAGTGCTCAGGACAGCAGTGGCTTTTAAGCCTTTTCCTCTTCCTACTCTTCCTCTCATGCATTATTGAGATAAAGCCAAAGGAGGGATGCAAAGGACATTGGCAAAGCTGCAACTCCAGACCCAGACACCCCACCTCTCTGCTGCTGAAGGTAAAAGGTGCTGCAAGCTACACCACACTCAGGAAGAATGGTGATTAAGTCTTGGGCCAGGGGAAGTAACTCAAGTCTGAGTTTACTTAAGAGTAGTAAAAATGCCAAGAACTTGAATAGCATCAATGTAAGGCTTCATCTAAATGAAAAGGGTAGAATTAGACTCTACATCATTCCAGATCTCCTCCGAAATTTCACAAGGTCACGCCTTCTGAAGGAACAATAGCAGACGTTGTTACTGGCTTTTAAAGTAAATTTTAAATTGTTCCCACTAAACACTTGAAGATTTAAGGAAAGAAAATGTTTCTTTTTGCCAAGGAAAGAAACAACCAGCAGCAGCTTTGCTGGGCACTAATGCACCTCTGCACCACTTAGAGCACTAGGGCAGCAAAGCAGCCCCAAGCCTCCAACCAGAGCAGAAAACTTCTGCAGAGCAAGCTGGGGAATCTTATGACACAACTGAAGTAACTCACAGCCGATATTAAACTTTGGCTTGTAAAGACTCAAGCTGTTTCATTGCCTGCTCCTCAGTTTGCTCTGTAGCAGCATTTTAACAGGGACACAGAGAAGCCACTTGTCTCTGTTCTGCTGCCCAACAAGCTGCAAACAGCTGGCTGTGCTGGTCAGAACCCATTTTGCCCATTCCCTCAGAAAGAAGAGGGATGTTTGTGCTGGGGACACAAAGGCAGATCTGTTCAGAGCTGGCCACAGCACTGGCTGACACAGGCTGGCGTCAAAGGGGGAAGGGTGCAAACACAAGTCTCATTTCCCCCAAGACTGTTCCTAGCAAATGTCATTATTGCAAAACATTGCACTTTGAGAATACTTGAGTGAAGTGCTCATGGAAATCTCGACTGTGTAAATTGGAGTTTAATTTGTATATTCAACATTGCCACTCTTTAAAGAGAAGTTAAACATGGCTACGTGTTTCATAGCAAAAAAAAAAAAAACGCTATGATCTGCAAAATGCTGCTTCTCTCCTTGGCAATTGATACAATTTGCCTGATTTTTTTGGTGCAGGACAGGGAGGGAGGGAGGAAAGATAATAAAAACATGAACACTTTTCCTCCTCACCTTGAACGGGGACAGGCTCAACAGCAAGCAGTTTATATAGCACAATAAGCACTCGCGTGCCCACAGGAGAAAGAAAACAAAAGTCATGGCTCTTCTTGCACAGCCTTACCCAAACTTAGCCTTAATAAAAACAACATGAAAGACATTACATATGCAAAGGTCATCCTCATCTATGTAGTCACAGGATCAGGATGGGGACAGAGGAATCTATACACACTAAACTTCAGCCTACACAGGTCGGGGCATTCTGCCTGGCCTTGCTGCCTGCCCACCCTGCCTCAGCCTACAAATGGAGTATTTTTGTTTGCAGGGCTTCCCTTACTCTCAGGAAGTACCTGTGCATAGAAACCATGGATGCAGCCACAGCAGAGGCAGCTGGAAGGAAAGCTGGTCCAAGGAGGGCTGACAGTGCCACAGGCTCCATCCCCTTCCCCTCCTGTACTAAAAAGGAACATGGTGGAAGGTGGTTCTGGGACAGAAGCATGTCCAAAGGCAAAGGAGCTGGGAAAGGGTCTGGAGCAGGAGTCTTATGATCAGCGACTGAGGGAGCTGGGGGTGTTTAGCCTGGAGAAAAGGAGGCTCAAGGGAGACCTTAATTCTCTCTATAACTCCCTGAAAGGAGTTTGTAGCAAGATGGGGGCTAATCTCTTATCCCAAGCAACAGGACAAGAAGAGATGGCTTGAGGTTGTGCCAGGAGAGGTTTAGATTGGATAGTATGAAAAACTTCTTCACAGAAAGGTTATCAAGCACTGGAACAGGCTGTCCAGGCAAGTGGTGGAGTCAGACCATCCCTGAACATATTTAAAGATGTGTGGATGTGGAATGCAGGGATGGTTTAGTGGTGAATTTGTAATCACTGGGTTAACAGTTGGACTCAATGATCTTTAGAGTCTTTTTTAACCTAAACAGTTCTGTGACTGTGTAAACCACTGTCATCCCCAGAGCAAGGAGACTAACAGGTCCTCTTTTCTCCAGCCTCTTTGGCCACTGTGGCTCACACACAAGTGTCCTTCAGCAGGGCTATTCAGAGGGCTCAAGCTGTACTTCAGGGGTCCTTCCACCAGAACTGATCCCCAAAGGAGTCAATGCCAGGGGCATTGCAGCTAAAGTGCTGTTGAATCACATTTACTTTTTGTTATTCTATCATTTATAAAAGAAATAACATGCAAAACACATGGGACTGTTATTGCAGAGCTTGTCTCATGTGACTTTTCAGAATCAGTTATTATATTTAACTGAGTATTCTTCATGTAATACTGTAAGAGATTCCTTTGCAGCACCCTCCAAAGCTATGATTATAGGTTTAACATTAAGGCTTAGCTTCAACTCTCCATGTTTTATAATGATGCCTGTATTTAAAGGAAAAAATCTCACAAGGTAATTGAGTTTCATTCCAGGCCTGGAAACCTCAGGGCTTCTGAACTAACCCAAATTCCCCTGAGACCTCAGGCACAAAATACAAACTTGCAGCTTCAACCTTCTTGTGATGATACCAACACTGTCACTTTTCAATCATTCTTAAACTGTGGTCACAAATTTGCAGGTCTTTAGAGACAAGGAAAACCATGGTGTCTGGCTGTTAGCCAGGTGGCCATCAGCAGCTGATGGAGCCTGCCTGGAAGCACAGCTCATCCCCAGCAGGGATGTGCCAGCACTCAGACACACAAAGCAGCCAGCCGGGATAAAGCCAGCAAGCCAAGGTTTTCATTATGCAATTAATTATTCAGCTACAACTGCAGGTTTTCCTACATGATCAGGCTGATAAACATCAAATTTTTTCTGGTGTTGCCTCGCATCCTAAATGGTGTGGTCAGAAGTCAGAAAGAAGACAAATGATATCTAGAAAACCCAGTGGGAAGAGGAGCATTGTGTTGTTGGGTCAGGGGCAAGCCATGCAGAGACTTTGGGCTTGGGGTACTCTGCAAACCCAGAATACTTCTGATGACTGTCACAGTCTGGCACTATATACTGCAATGGCACCAAGGCAGTTACAAACTCAAATTTCTCCTGGAAAATCATCTGTGCACGGGCAGTTCTATAGAGAGGACATGAGGGCACTCACAAACCTCCAGTTCAAATGGAAGGGGTCAAATCTCTGCTGGGTGCGGCTTTTTGGGAAACAAAAAAAAAATTTACTTCATAAACCAGCCTCCACCTTAAACTACAGTTTTCTTGTCTCCACAAACAGTGACCACTTTCTGCTCCAGTGAAACATTATTTTTAGCGTATTGTTGCTCTTGAAGAGGTCAGGGCTTAGCCCTGAACAAGGAAGAAGACCTGAAACATCCTTTGAAAAGCTGTTGATACAGTATCTGTCACAGTGGAATTTAGGAGAAAGCAGGGAGGTTTGTAGAACAAAAATTGTGATACTTTCTAATTTAACATTTTGATAACAAGTACTCACAACTTAAGCACATACCTGACTGTGCAGAGCTACTCAACCTTTGTGATTAGCACAGAACTGTAAATAAAGAAACAACAATTGTTTAATCAATTATTATTGCACAAAGTGACTGAACTTGGAGACTGAACTGCTGCCACATGTATTTTAGGAGCAGGAAGGGAGGAGGGACAACCTGACAGGGCTGGGGAGGCAGAGTATGGAGCCAGGTTTGCTAAGCATAGTAAAGCACCACAGCAACAGAGGTGCCATGGACAGCCTGGAGCAGAAAGCCAGCCAAGTGAGTCACCCAGGCAGGACCAAAGACCTGTCCATACTATTTTAAAGAAGAATCAATACAGTAGGTACTGGGGAAAATATAAAGCTCTACCAGCACCCTTTTTTCCCCACCAGTGATTTATGTCATTATTGCTTGCTAAAAATATCCCAGGGAAATTAATGGGAAATGTCATACCATCTTGAAGACAAGGCTTTCACCCTCACTCCTCCTCCTCCATGTTCACTCCCTTTCCTGGCACTCTCTAGCAGAGGGCAGGTTGTCCCCACCTGCCTAGGCCATCACCACCAAAGGCTCAGCCACAGACAGCCCAGCAGGGAAAGCAGGATCTGCACGTGAAACAGAGCTTGAGAAAAACCAAAACTGCAGGTGCAGTCTCCTGTAAAGCATTTCAGCAAATGAATCCACCCCCAGACTCCTTCGGTGCAGGTATAATCAAGTCTCTATTTATTTCTGTTTCCAAAGAACAATTAACTTAATCTATATTGCACTGACAACAAATTGTCTTGGATATGAGCAAATGCATGTACAACATGCATGCAAGCTGCGTGTGTGTCCACCTGCACCTTGTGCCTATGTAATGCTGCTGACAGACATTTATAGCTGTGCCCACACCAAGGCTAGATCAGCTCTGGAATTTAACAGCTACACTTTAGGGTATTCCTAAACCACCATCATCCAATGCAATAGTTAACAGAAAGAAAGGAAAAAGAAAATAAAGAAACGAAATAATATATTGCATATTCCCCCATAGAAATAATTTCCCAGCCTTTATGGTTTCATCAACTTGGTTCCTTCACATACAGACTTCTGCATGAAGTTTTTAATACAGCAAAAGCTAAAAAGGTAGTGAGGCCAACTTAATTTACAGCTGCATTGAGAAGATATTAAAATTACACCTAAAAGAGCTATTTTATGCAAGTTTTAGAGACTTGAGAAGTCTCTTCCTCATTTCCTTCTGTATTCAAGGTTTCCACTGTGAGTTTCAGAGAAACAAGGAAGCATTCCCCCAGAAGTATGACTAACTGAAAAGATCAAATGTAAATGTCTTACGGGAATTCATACAATGTATCACTTGTGACTTCTCTACTGGAAGCGCATCTGTCTTGGCTCATACCAAATATACATCCTTATCCACTTCATACAGTGTGCATATTGATAGAAAAGTAACAGAACAAAGTGATTAAGGAGAACAGCATATCTAAATTTTCCAAAGAACTGAATAAATACCTGCACTTATTGAAAGTAACTGTATTTTAACAAAATAGGAACAAACTACTACATTGAGTTGGTCAAAACTTTTTGGCTATGAGAATTTCCTGTGATAAACATGATGTGACTGTAAAGGTTTTCATAGAAAAGATGGTACATTGGGTAATTCTCTGCTCTTCCACACAGAAAATTCTATTTATAAAAGGTTTTAAATGCAAGTTCAAATAAGCATTTTAAAAGAAAATTGACTTTTAGATATAAAATGCCATCTCAATTTGAAACATCATAAAAATTCCCACAGAAACCTGCATGTTTTCAAGTTAGCCTTTCCTCCCTCAAAAGCCAAAAGGTTCCCCAGTATTTTGTAAAGAGAGTGAACCCTGAAATCTTTCTAAGGTCTTAACACTATTTATGCACACAGACAAAAAGCTCTTGAACAAAACCTCAAGCATTAAATACTAACATTTCATGGTATGCCTAGCAGAAAAGTTCAATACATATATAAAACATCAACACAGAATGATCCTAGCAATGCAGTCTGAACACAGGCAAAGCCCAGAATCAATTTCAGTTTATTTTTATTGGGTGTAATTTATAATATGCTCAGACTCACTATTTATTTCCTCAAGACTTCATAAAAAAAGTACTGCTCTTTTGGTAATCTATCCCACATGTTTATTAAAAGAGATATAACAGAGTGAAAGGGAAACATAAAACTGTCAGATGATAATTTTTAGTTTCAGGGATATTTTATATGCCATCTCTTAGAACTTCAATTTATGACCGTCCTTAATGGAGACTTTCAGGGTTGATTTTAACGTGTTAAGTGGAAATTCCACTGGTTTGTTTCTGCAGTGCTTTCTTTATGACCTGTCCTCACACATCACCTAGGTCTGGCTTATTTACACAGCCATTCACTGAACAACAGGGAGCTTCTTTAAAAACTAGTTGCTTTCCCTTCCATTCTTCCTGTGTTGAAACGTTATTTGCTTGTATGTTTGTTTCGCCTGATGCTTCTCCAGAATTTCACAAAGAAGACTGAAGTTACCATGAGGTTTTTTATCACTTTTAAGGCAGGAATAGAGATTTCCTCCACAGAGCTAGATGAGAGCTGTATCTTACAAACATCCCAAGAGCATCAGCCTGCAATCCAATCACTATTCCTGCAAAGAAAAGCGTAACAAAAGCCATGAGAGCAACAGTGGCTTCAAGCTTTTTAGCTGAGACATCTGCAGCACCTTCAGGTCTTTCATCAGGTTTAAGTGTTGCTTGTGTCACTCCTCACTATTGTGCTCAGGACTTCAAAAATTTGGGCTATGTTAACTGTTTGGCCATTTACATAAGCTTCTAAAAATCTGGAAGAGCTTAATTTAGACAAAACACAGTAATAACACCTGGAGATCTTAATGAAGAGCCTGCTGTCAAAGTCATTCCAGCTTGAAGCTTGCTTCCCTTCTCTTGCATAAGTTCATCTTCCCGAATTTAATATGACAGAGCTCACAAACAGCTGCATCCCCAGCTCTGGAAAAGTCTTCCCAGCAGTGAGATGCAAAGTAAGAATCACAGAACCACAGAACAGTTGAGGCTGGAAGGGATCACAGGTGGGGCATCCAGTCCAACCTTCCTCCTTAGGCAGGATCCCCTAGAGTGCATTGCACAGGCTTACACCTGGACTGCTCCTGAGTATCTCCAGTCAGGCAGACTCCACCACCTCTCCAGTGCTGAGCTAGAACAGCCCACCAGGACATGTTAAAAGCAGAGAGACCCAAGGGGTAACAGGCATCAGCTCAGCCTCACCAGACCTGGCAAAGCCCCAGCAGCCTAAAGTGTCCATGCTAGCCCTAAGCACATATGAAGGTCAAGCTCCAAACAAGGAATACCTGTTGATGGGACTGTTCATTACAGAAGTATGTATATCAATACAGCTCATGGTCTGTGTCTCTCTGCCAAAGTATATATTTATGTAGGAGGAATCCTGTTGGGTCTTTGCAGACACTTCTCCATCCCAGTCACTCATCACTGACAGAGGAGGAGACTGGGCACCAGAGAAGTCTATCACTGCATGAGACAGGACAAGTAGCTTAAGAGGGACAGGTAGTTACCAAGAATAATGTATTCTTTGGAAAATAATTGTAATTTGGAAACCTTTTTTTCTGTTTACAGCATCCTCCACAAAATCCCCAACCAAATAAACAAAAACCCCCCACAAACAACAACAACAAAAAAACCAAATAAGAATGCCCCAAACCAGACAAAATAAATCAAACAAAAAACCTCACAAAGAACTTAAGCCACAAGTATTGAAGGCAAATCCTGCTCACCCTATTCCTGGAAAATACCTCTGAGCATCCAATACTTAAGTATCTCCTTTGGCTTCACATCAGCAAGAGAAGGATCCTTCTGGCTCCTACCTGGGAAGAGTAAGACCAAAGAGAAGCTTCCTGCTATAAGGGAAATCACATCTGCCACGACAATCCTGCCAGTCCCTCTGCTAGCTTTGTCTTTCCAGGCTGTTTCATGGGGACTAAAGCCCAAAGCCCAAGATAAACAGATTAAGCTTTCACTGTCTGAGTTAAAAGTTTTAGCTTAAAGCAGCCTCATAAGATACATGCTAGATAACTAAACCTCTCCAGCACCTTCACACAGCTGTCTCTTGCTCCCCTTGCAGAATCAGAGCCAATGGTACTTGAAACACATGCCAGTACAGTAAATCATTTGGAAATAGCTGCTCTTGAAATAATTCAGACTAAAGTGGAGATATGTTATTTCCATGGTGTAGCTTTTCCATGCTCTCTCATAACTTCTTGATTATGCTAAAAGCCAAAATAGGTACTGCACCAGCTGTATATGCCTATGGAAAATGGAACATAAAGTTTAACTAATGGTCCCATTTCCCTGAAAGGGCACACGAGGCTGATAAATATTCCCAAGAGGTCATGTACTTGTTGAAGCAAATCAGGTAAGTTGTGTCTCTTTTGCCAGAAAAGAATTTATATTCTGATACTGGCTTTTTACATTTTATTTTATGTTATATTTCTAGCTTTCTGGTGCTTGGGAAAAAAGTTTTGTTTGTCAGGTACTTACACCATACAGGGAATTTACCAATTTTCAGTCTGCCACTAAAGTGAACAGAAGCTGTTTGTACAGATGCACACACACATGGTACTCACCTCTGTGATGCCTCGAAGCTGCCTCACTGATCAAATACAGGTCATCTTCAGAAGGAAATATCCCACAGCAGAGAGGAATGAACAGCCACAGCTTTAGCTCTGATGACTTCCAGAGCTTTGCCAACAAGCACAACTTCCAATAGTTCAGCAAAAACCTGCATATCATTTTTAGAAGCAGTGTGCTGTATGTTAATCATTTCTAATCAGAGACAGTTTTTCCACATGTACTTTTCTGGCTCATTTCCTTACAATTTAAAACTCAGTTTTACCCAACAGTACAATACAGATGTGCTGCTTTGGCAGTGACCTATTTTGTTGTGCCCTTACCATATGTGCAACAAAACCATAACCAGTTCAGTAGTTCAAGTTCTAGACAGACAAAATTAATGCCAGACTGTAACAGAAGTGTACAGTAGCAGCAGTCAGAAATCTGTATCTGCCAAAGAGTTATGTGGAAATTATGTCCCTTAACTGAATTTATGTTAAGGAAAAACTTAACCTAACAGCAAGGCAATATCCAGTGTTGAAGCAATCTGATGAACTAGTCACAGCTGATTAAACCTTTTTGAAGCAAGTTTATTAACTTATGTTCTGGAAAAAAATATGTTTTGATTGCTAATTGGATGATGAACAAACCAATTCTGTCTTTTCCCAACTTCCCCCACAAGCAAACTTTTGTGTCCTAGTTCATTACCCAGTGTTGCTGGATTCTGAGATGTTGCAAGATGCTAGATGTCATAATTTCAATAAATCCTCTCTCCCAGAAGTGCAAGGTAAAGAAGGTTGAGCTATTAACAATATTTTAAAGCACAGAGATATGGTCCCATTGAGCAGCTTTCCTGGTCCTGCAAAATAACAGCTGACACACTTATTTAAGAGAATGAAGGAGGCTCACAACACACTTTCCAACATGTAGCATGAATGACGAGTAGCACTCCATGCTTTCTACATACTTTGTAGCTTCTCACAGACATCTCTAGCCCAAATCAGCCATGTCTCACCTTGAGCATCTTTAAACTGCCTCCTTGCTTGCATTGACACTCCTCAAGGCATGTACCAAATGCTGCCACTCCCCTGATGTTCCTTCCCATCTTTACAACAAACCCTGTGCCTCTGCCATAACAAGCCAATTTATTCCTCCTATTCCAAGTCTTAACTCTTTCCCAATCTGCCATAACAGTACAGTGCTCTCCCTGATTGCTCTAAAAACAGATGTCCTGGTAAAGACCCTTAGCACAGGCACACCTTACACTGGCAGAAGTATTTTTCTCTGCTCGACAGCTTAAGGTTTGCAGAGGTGACAAAGTTGAGCCGAGTGAAGCCCACTTTATCACAGCTATAGCTGCTGCAGTGACACCAGTGTAGGGCTGGGAGGGGCTAAAAAGAACCTGGCTCACCTCCACCCACCACGTCAAGGCCAGCAAAGCTGTGTCCCATGGGCTACTCACAAACTCTATATGATAAGTAGCTAAAGGACTTTCTGCACATTCTAGAAATACTGCTGCCATTCCTTCTTCACTAACTATTTTTCTGAGATGCTTGAGGAATTGTTTCAGATTTGGAAAGCCAGTCTTCCATACTGTAATGGGGCAGCTTGGTTCCCATCACATTTTTTTCACTTATGCTATTGCTCTCTTGAACTACTGTTTTTTCCAATTTCCCTTCTACTGAAGTAGCTGTACCAATTCTAACAAGTAGCCATGGCAACATAATCTTGCAGAATAAAGGACAAAATAATCCTATGATCAGAAATCTAAATCAGAAAAATGGAATTGAAATAACGTGTTCTTAAAGCCTGGAAGCAGACTGACTACTGTACAGGTTACAAATAGAGCAAACTCTCCAATACTTATGAACTCTGAATGAACACAAACAGATGCTATACTTACAGCCAAATTTACAAGATACATTGCTAGCAGGGCAAGTTCCACACCATGTACTATAAAAACAATGAGATCAAGGGAATAAAAGAAAGTTAAAACTCATCACCAATTTACACCTGAAACCATCAATCTTTTGGAATCAGCATCTGAGCTGGGCTGTCCCAAATCCAAACTGGTTTTAATTCTGGACACTCCTCATCAGCTCCCTCAGGACAGATATGCAGTGAGTGTCTCTGACCCAAACCCAGTGGGCAGCAGGGGTGGGAAGAGGCCAGTGCCCTTGGCATCACCTGTGTGGAAATGCTGTCCTGAGAGGGTGGAAATCGCCTTCAGTGAAAGAGCACCTGCCCTAGCAAAACTAAGATACAAACATTGTTTTATTAACCATAGCAGAAGCCTTCAGCTTTCAAGTTTACTCTCATGGCTTAAAGATCCTTTAAAGAGTTATACCAAGTTTTAAATTTAATTTTAATGAAGAAATTACTACTAGGCTTTTAAAATATGCTTTTTTCTTTTCTAATGATACTTAACATGTATAATCTGTATGTACAATTGAATTCCAGGTCTCCAGACAAATTTAATCTTCTAAGCACCCTTAAGGAGATGGTAGTAAGTTGCTTCTATAGGGCTTAGTACATGATTTCCAGGGTGGGTGGGTTGACAGGGCACCCTGCACTTGGTCCAAATAAATCCAGGAATGTGTTGTCCACAACTGCCTTATTTTCTTTAGAGTAACCAAGACAGAAGACTCATACAAGAATTATTGCAAAGAGGATGTACTGATTTTTATCTGTGAAAGGTGATACAGGCTGTCTGGACTGCTAAATTAGCCAGTAATCTAATCTAATCAATGAAAAACACATCAAGTGCTGCCACTCAACCTTCTCCATCAGCTGCAGGCAGCTCAAACAATCAAAACTGAGATTCTTAGGAACTGCTTAGACCTGGAACTCTTACAGTAAGAGTTATACCTGTTCTTTTCCCTTTTGATTTCACTTTCACACTGATGTGTGCCAAGGGTAGCTACACGAGTCATGAAATGTACAGCTTCTAAATATAAGGCATTTCCCTAACTGCATATTTGCTGATACATCCCCTCCACCCAAAAAAAAAAAAAAAAAAAAAGGTGTTTTGTCCATACATATACTGGAAATAAAAAGAATAACTATGCATACAATTACAATCACTGAGATTTACAGTCCTGACCTGACTGTAGTAACTAGTTATGTCACATACACACTTACTAAGTGCCTTGTGCCCCATTTTTTCCCTATACTTACAGGAAAAACACTTTTTGGATAAATACTGTATTTTGTCATCCCTCAGAAATCTCACTGCTTTACTGAGAGAACCACAAAAACTACAGCCAACAAGAAGCCCATATCCATTTTACACTATTTCAACATGTAATTCACACAGATAGGATTGCTTTGCTTCACCCAGAGAAAATTTTAAAAAGATGGAGAGAGGAGAATCCTTTCAATTCTTACAGAATTTGTTTGGAAAACAACACACGTTACTACAGTACAAACTGCATCGTGCTTATCCTTACATTGCTTCAAAGCTGTGTATTAGTCCCAAGAAAGCCACAGAAGATGACTACTACCCATATGCTAAAATTCACTATGCAGGGGGCTGCCTCTCTGTGGGAAATTTATGCAAACTCAGGGAGGCTGCCAAAACCACTTCTCCACGGACCCTACAATTGTGCTAACTGGGAATCATTCAAAACCAATAAAACTCGAACAACACTAAGAAGATGCTCCTTTTCCCACTATGTGCTTTCCACCACCATTACTAGTTCACCTACACACATTAAACAAGTTTAGGAAAGATACCCTGCAGAAAGATAGCAAAATTCCTTAATGCAGGAGTTTTTTTTCTTCACAGCATCCTGTAGGTGGGTCCTGTTTGACATTAGCATAGGCTAGTTCAAGTTTTAATTTTTTTCACTGCACACATAGAGAGTACAAGCAAAGCATAACCAGCTTGGTTGCAGAGCACGCCAAGGGACTGCTCTTATCCAGGATGCTTTGATAAAAACAAACACCTTTGGTGTCTTGAGAGTCACTTGAATGTAATGTGCTTCACACAGCACGAGAGGGGCTGCTTGATTTTCCAAAGTGCTTATTTAAGAAGCCTAAATTTAACAGAACTACTAGGAAATTATATGTACAAACAATAGCTGTCAGGATAATTTTAGCTTCCTTCCACACCTGCAAATATGTATTGTGCAAGGAGGCTGCCTTGTCTCTCACGTAGGGAAATTCTCTCTGCTCCTGAATGCTGGTGAGAAGCTCCATCCTGCGGTTCTGAACACCTGAGAAGCCACCCAGGGCTGACAAGCCAACATCAGGGCTACCCCTCCCTGCTCCCTCTGCCTGCTTTGCTCCCCACAGCCAGGCTGTGATGAAAATCTCACAGGAAATTAAACCCTGCAGGCAGAAGCGGTCCATCCCTGCAGGTGAGGAGACAGAATGATTTCTAAGGGCTCACGTCTTTCCTCCTCATCACCTCCCTCTCTCCTCTGGAACCTTCTGCCTTACAGCTCCTCTTAAGACAGTATCACCTGTTGCTTTATTTCTCTTCCGTTTATCAAATTCTACTGGATTTAAGGCACCCTGGCCTGCTACACAGACCACACATATAAGAAGAAGCTTTACCTTAGTAGGTGAATTGTACAAGTGTCAGGGATGGAAAAATGAGAAGACAGAACAACCCAGCATATCTATTAAATTTGTTAGAGTAGGACCTCTCCTACTGGGCTTTACAGCAGTGCCCCCCACACCAGCACAGCTGCTGCAGCTACACCACCCCTAACCCTTCAGCAAATCTCTCTTTGCACCAGCTCAGAGACAGTGATCCATGTAGGAAAAGTGTCAAAAGGAAGCACTGCCTGATCCCTGCTCTTCACAAACCTTCCTCCTCCTGCCACCCACCCGGCTGCCAGCCCTGCCTCCCACACAGGGTGCAGGGGCCTGGGGAGGGATTTTCCACTCCCTTCCTCCCTGCACAGGAATGCAGGAGAGACTACAGTGTAGTGCTGAGCTGGTAAATGCCTCATTTCACTGAGCAAGCAGTTTTAGGCAGGACACTATATAACAGGCAGGCTCCAGCACTCTGATATTGGGTGCATTGAGCCACATCTTCCCTGACATAACCTCTAGGAAATGCTCAACGATAAGACCCTTTCCAGGAATGCACAGTGTATTGGGCAATACTCAAAGCCCTGCTGCACCATGAAATAGGTTTATTGGGCTTTACTCCTTGCCATGCCTTTGCAAATTCAGCTTTCCTGGGCTGGAAGTCACAAACAAATTTCAGAATCTCCCTAAAATGTAAATCTTACATTTTGACCCTGGAAACACATGCTGTCTTTGCTCTGTGAGTTGGAGAAAGAGTCTAAAGAGGAGCTGCAAACGGTCTTGCCCTGCATCATAACAGACTGCTTTTTGCCATATATAACCTTCTAAGAAGTCAGGAAATGGCAAAATTCTATTGTCTGAAATGGTAAAGAAAATCAAGTGTTGCCCTTCTATACTTTAAAGAGTAAAAAGAACTTTTGGATTTTCCTTCCTTTCATCATAAAAATACCATTTTAGACTCTGCTGCTGAAGAATGAGCTTCAAAGTGGGCAATAGAATCACAGAGAATTTTCTAAGCTGCCTGATTTCACAAGCCATTCACTTGGAGTGGGTCCCCGCTGAAGGGAGTCGCCCTCTCAGGCAATGCTGGAGCCAACATTTGGTTTGGTTACTTTGCTGAAATAGCAAGAGAAAGGCAGGACAAAATACTGAGTGCAATGTCAGAATATTTTAACTCTACATACAGATCACTACTGAAATATACTCTCGTCTTGCAAATTACAAAGTCAGTTGCAGAAACAACTACTGAGGCACCTCTGCACGGAGCAAAGAAATGCAAGACAGTTGTGATGTCAAAAGAGTGAAGGAGGGTGCTTAGAGTCCCTACTGAAACGGCTCCATCTTCACTCCTAGCCTGGAAGAAAACGGAGGGGTTTTCAAGGCTCACACAGCAGCAGCACCGTGCTCAGGGGCTGCTGCTGCAGGCACCACACAGAGGGAGAGAGAGAGGCTCTTGCAAGCACTACATACACACAGTACTCATTAGGTCACAGCAAAGCTCAGCCACTACCTGGCCTGCACCCCAGAAAACCCTTAAACTGCATAAACAAATCAGTGTTAAAATTTCAATGCAACAGCCTCACATTGGACTGCACAGAGAAGTTCATATTAATACTTCAGAGGTATATCTGTAATCAATTTAGCTGCAGTGAGGGAAGACAAGATGCACTTTGGTCCTGCAGGTATTGCAGGGCACAGAGGGAGACGACACACAATTGCCCTCAGCTTCTTAAATCCTCATGGAGCACGAACTCCTCCAGTTTTCACTGTCCCAGGGACAACAAAAGAGTTTCCAAGTACACGCTTCTGCGGAATACATTTCTCACCTTCTCTCCCTTTCAAACTTTTTCTGTAACTTTATGCCATAGTTGGCTGCTCACGGCTGATCCTCAGCTGCACCTCCCCGCCAGCAGCAGCGCCTCCTTTGCTGCTCAAAACAGCCACCAAAAAAACCACACGTGAAGAAATCTGCGGTGCCGAAAGGGTACAGGTACAGCGAGGTGGGAATGAATGCCCGCGGCTCGCAGGAAAGCCACGGAACAGGGAAGGCAGCGCTGCCTCGATGTCATTGACCTCCAGTTAAATGAACTTGTGGGCAAATATGTAATCACGTTATCTCACACACGCCAAGGGCAGCTCTGAAGCTGTTCATTCTCTCAGGTGGAGCAAGTGAATTAGTCCTTGTGAAAAGACAGGGATTTGTGCACGCCTCTCCCCATGAACTGGTGCTCTGGGGGAACCAGGCTCTGCTTTTCTACTCGCTCCCCCCAACACCCGTCCCGTTCTGGAGGGACACCCTCCCTCCACACATATCAGCGTCTGCTCCTCTCTCTGAGGTCAATTTCTAAGGCTACTTTTTACAAAACTGTTTCAGCCACCGTTGAGAAAGGAAAAGTCGCTGCTTTTTAGGGATGGCAAATGAGTCCGTGAGGCACCGCCGGCTTCATTTAAACCGTTTTGCTCCCATCCCTGACCGAGAGCAGGGTGGTGGAAGGAGGAACTGGAGACCTCTAAAGAGGGTGGGTGTCGGGCGTTTCGAGATGACATGGGCAAAGTCACCCAAGTCATTCCCTTAATGCCGGGGAGGACGGGGGGCTCTTTTACTTCTTTAACCCCTCCTCTCACTGTACCCAACTCTCCCCACCTCTCTTGGGCTGAAAAGATGTGAAACGTCCTGACAGCAGATCCAGAAGATCGCTCACCCTGCGGGAGGCTCGGTCAGGCTCTCACTGGGAGTCTCAGCCCAGGAGCAGACGGGGCTGCGGCGACACGAGGGCGGAAAGTTCAAGCCCAGCTCCCCGGCATCCCGCTCGTCCCTTCCCGAGGGGCTGTGTCCATACACACGCCGTCGAGGGGTACAGGGTGCGAGCTCCCCGCGCTGTTAAGACGCCCGGAGGAGCAGCACGGGATGCGCGGGGTCACCCCTCGGTCCCGGCTCGGCTCCGCCGCCTCTCGGGCAGCCGGGCCGCGCACGGCCGGACCGCCCCGCTCCCCTCCCTACCTTCCAGCAGCACCTCCTTGCCGGCCCGTTTGAGCGCCTGCACCGCCTCGTCGTGAGTGGCATCCCGCAGGTCGGTGCCGTTCACGGCCAGGATGGCATCGCCCACGTAGAGAGCCTGGGTCTGGTCGGCCGCCAGCCCCTTGAAGATCTTGCTGATGAGGATGGGCATCTTGTTCTCTTTGCCCCCCTTGATGCTAATGCCCAGTCCGCCCAGCTCTTGCTTCAGCACCTTCACGCACCGCTTCTTGTTGGAGATGGCTTCGGGCACCTGCTCGGGGGGGTCGGTGAAGGCGGTGCGCACCGCCGCCGTCCCTCCGCCGCCCTCGGCCCCGCGGCACGCCGTCCCATCGCCGCCCAGCCCGTTGTGGGCCGCGCCGTCGGGGCGCTCCTCGCCGCTCAGCACCAGCGCCTCGCCGCCCAAGTTGGCCAGCACTTTGTGCCAGCGCTCCCGCACCAAAACTTCCAGCCAGCCGCTGCGCTGCGCCCGGCCGCCCCCGCCGCCGCCCGCCGCCGCTACCGCCATCTTAGGAGCATGCTGGAAGCGGCGAGTGACGGCACCCCCGGCACGGCACGGCACGGCACGGCACCGCGCGGCGGCACCGGACTTCAGCCGGGGGGCGGCAGCTCCCGGCGCGGCGGGGTGGGGCCAGCAGCCGGGGCGGGCGCACCTGGCGGCACCGCCCGCGGGCGGAGTGGGACCGGGCTGTGCCGCCCCTCCCGCGGGGACACGGCCGGGACAGCCCCCGCCGAGCCGCGGCTCCCTGCCAGCCCGGGCTGCCGTGGCAATTGGCCGTGCCGGCCCCGGCAGCTGCCGTCTGCAGTGGGGTGTAGCGGGGAGCTCAAGGAAACCCACGGCAGGGAAGAGATAAGGAAAACCCAGCTCTGTCTTTTTCCCAGGGTTTTTTTATAAAGTGAATTAAAACTAACGGGTGGCCCCAGGTACTTAAATTTCTTACTTGTATGGAAGTAGAATACGAGTTATTTCACGGCTTTGTATGATAGAGGTATTAAGTGCTTGTGTGGGTGCTTTTGCACATTTTGTAATTGTTTTCTATGCCCTTTGATTGCAAACGTTGAAGACTCGTGGGGGCTACATGTCCCATTTTGCAGTTTTTCCCATACTCCCTTCCCTCCTAGGAAACAATAGGTGCCTGACAAGAGGCTGAAGCTCCAGCCCAGGCATCAGAGAAGGCAACACTTTGACATTGCCTTTCGGAAATGTCCCCAGCAGGCCTGGAGGTGCTCCCACACAGAATCTACAGACAGGAAGCACCTCCAGGACTGCCTTTGTTTCTGCTTCTTGCAGAGCAGCTCTGCCTCCTTCCTAAGCTGGAATGAAAACTCCAGCGGCTCTGGACTGTTTGGTGTATGTATGAACAATGCTTTGTGGAGGTTGGGATAGCCAGAGAAGTTATTGGTCCCAATCATTTCGGCCGTGTGAGTCATGTGGCTCCCTAAGTGCCACATCTTGCCCTTTTTAAAAGTGATGCCATTCATTTATGACACTGGGAGTTTGCTTCCAGATACACACATGTGCCCCAGGTTAACGTGGGCCGGGCAACTTTGGATTCACTTCCTCAGTGTGGGGTGGGACCTGTATATGAGATCATCCTCAGACAAGCTTGTCTTGGTTTAGTAGGGTCTCTCAAACCATGCTGCTTGCCATAAGCTACACTAAACACTTTCCCTTCCCTCCAAAAGGCAGCCGAAGGAGGCGTCTACCCTGGTTCGTCTGCAGCCTCATCCTCCCCACTAGGAATGCAACCCTACACCTATGGAGAGTGAGAATCCACAGGTGATGGGTTATTCAAGGATAGTGAGTGGGTGGGGGAAGAGAGGTCTCTTCATTTCTCATGTTAATCAATGCAAGGAAAAGCTATAATTAAGTTTTCAGGGCTGTGAATCCAGAGTGAAAAGAAGCATGTCCCGCTAAACCTGAACAAGGCACCTGATGCCTATACAGGAAGAGGCTGCCGTACACCCTTTTCTCCATCTGATTCCTCCCTTGCTGATTTGGGTAGCTCATGTGCAATACCCTGTATGTTTGGGTTGGGGGGTTTTTGTAGATCCCATTCCCGGGTGAAAAGCATAATGAATATGCTCCTTCAGTTTCAGCAGCTCCAGGTAGGTGAGAGAAGGATGGCAGGGAAAGGACAGGCTTGCAAAAATCAGGCATTACAGTGTCAGTTGTCGTAGCACTCACATTCTTGTGTAGCTTCAAGCCCAAATGTCCAGGCCAAGTTATAAAATCAGACATCTGTTTCTCAAGCAATCAGCTCCTACCAATTATTTCATGTTTCTTCTTCATGAGTTAATAAAGGATTATTGCTGCTTCTAATAGATCTAATAGAATCTTTTTAAAGTAGTTTCAGAAAATTTGCAAGGAAGAGATATTCAGGTGGTTTCTGTGTGTGTCCTGTTGTGCAAAGGTAATAGAGAAATGAAAGTAAATGTTTAATGCCTCATGCTTCTTTGGCACACTGTGTGTTTGGGCCATGTTTGCTGAGAGTGTCTGGTGCTCCAGTGGGATTCCAATGGCACTCGCTCATATAGACAATTGCACTGCACGTATCTGAGAGCTGAGCTTGTTCCAGCTATTTTCATTTCCCATTCCAACAGAGGTAAATAATAAAGTTTCCCAGGGCCAGCATCTGAGATATGGATCCCTGGTACAAAAAAGTCTTTACAGCAGCCTTCACTGCTTCCTCCTCCCCCTTTCTGCCCACCTTGGATCTGTAAAGAAAACAGAGATGATGTTTTAGTCTTGAAAATAAAAGTAAAGATAGTGTAAGAGATGCTAAGGCACAGGCTTGAGGCAAACAGTGTCCCAGATTGTCTTTCCTCCTGGAGACTGCAATTGATACCTGATGTCTGTGCTCCCTGTCCTAGGAGTGCAGGCTCGTAATTATGTTTGTGTACCCAAGAGCAACTGTGGGCTGCTGAACTGAGGGTGAGAAGGGAAAGGTGTCTTGAGACTTCTCTGCTGGTATCCCTGCCGACATTACTGTCCTCGGTTCTGCCTTAGGTCTGCCAGTCACACCTGCAGTGTGAAATTCAAGTTTATTCAGCAGGAGCAGAAACAGAAGATAAAAACAGGTGTTTAATTCGGTGTCCAGCTATTAGAGGCCCAGGTTTACCACAGATACAATTGTTATTCCAAAGTCAGCTGCTAATGGTTTCCAGGACATAGCAGGAAGCAAATTCCTAATTTCAACTCCAAATTTTCCTGACAGTGTTGTTTCTGGCAGCATCTGTAATTACTCACACTGCAATTGCAGTGCTCAGTGTGACTCTCTGCAAGGAAACTGGGATGTGTGGTGAGTGGTGGGATGGGCAAAGCACTCGATACTTCCAAGCTTCCATCTCTAATCACTAGAAAGCCCTTCAGCACAGACAAAGCTTAGTTGTCCTTCTGAAAGGGTTTGCTGTGAAGATGGAATATTTCAAACAAGCCAAATAATAATTTTTTTATTTTTGTATTTTAGCAGTGCTTAAAGGCTTGATCTAGATTAGTGTCCCTTTCACTCCTGCTGTATAAACAAATTGTTAGGCAAGATAATGCTAATAGCTGCTGTTGACCTGCAGGGGCCTATGGGCTCAGCTAAAGTCAAGGGCCTAAATGGAAGAAGCAGTTCAGTGAACTGGAAAAAGTCAGGGCATTGAAAAATACAGAAGCTGCTTCCCAGGACAAGGAGCATGGAAGCATGTCCAGGTCATAAAGTGCAGCAGTGATGTCTGAGGAGCTGCCTGGGTGCCCAAGCAAGATCAAGGGATTTGAGGTCTGTGTGTGCATGCAAGAAAAAAAATGCAAGAAAAACTGTGTAGAAATGGTTGTGGGTATGGCACTGAGGATGTTCTTGAAGCTCAGCTTTGCTATAGAGGCTACTGGAGACAGAATGAGGACACTGCCTGTTATTGGGGATTTTTTTCCCTCTCTTTTTGAGCAACGAGGTCAGTGTTCTGTACATCTGCTGCAAATAAACTGTCTTCCTGATAGCAAAATCATTGCAAGGCCACATATGCAGATCACCACTCAGTGGTGCAGGGAACATAGCTCCCCTTCCTCTCACAGGCAGAGAAGGTAAGGACACAAGAGAGCCTTTCTATAGCTGTGGCTTCTTTATGACTGTCTGTGCTTTTTTATAGCAGAGGAGTAATTTTTGAAGGACTTCTGGGATATGCTCAAAGCCTTCTCATATCTTATTTTTCTTCCTTTTTGCATTATCAGTGTTACAACAGCTCAAAGCCAGCTCAGCCAAAACTGCTTTAAATTGGAAACAACAGGGTTGTGATCCTTGAACATGTTTCAGATGATGGAGGTTGGGCAAAATCAGATCTGGATAATGATGTTCCCATCTTGTTACCCTGACACCGACCAGCTCAGCAGACGGATCTGCAGAGGAAGGAAGTCCAGTGTCGGAAGGCCGGTGCTGGAAACCCGACAAGTAATGAGCAAGCTGGAAGGGAGTTCAGCTCCTTCAGTGATCCCAAACACGGCAGCAGCCAAGTTTAAGTTCCTTTCTGGGGAACACGCCTGAACTACTCGTTCCCCCATGGCAGCCCCTCCTATGTCTGTGCCTGATGGGATGCAGCAGGGCAAGCTCCAGCCATGATGCAGATGTCCCTGTTGCACGGTGGAGGGACATCAACATGGGCTGTGTCATCTTCCAACAGGCACTGCTGGTGCAGGGCAGGCAGCCCACCTAGTCCCCAGGAGTAATCCTCCTTTCCTCAGTGCTGAGGGAGCCTGTTGGCTTTAAAGTCAGCACTCAGTAATCATTGCACATTGGTGGGGTTTATGAAGATGTCAAGAACACCTGAAAGTCTTCATAACCTAGAGGTTGCATTATGGTTTGTTTTCCAAATTACAAAAGCACTTGTTTTTCTTTTCCTAGTTTGAAGCTATCCAGGTTTTGCCACACATCATGACATTTGAAAATAAAATGAATGTATAACTGCTTGCCAACAAATGCTTTATGCATTCAGCTTTTCAAAGCAGGAACTTACTTGTGTGTACATGAAAGAAGTATGTGTGTGAAATCCGTATGTGCACCTACCTGAGTCACATGTTAACTAGGCAAACTGAGCAAATATTCCCACAGCCATGGAGTTATGGGCCAGGATGCAAATGAACATCTCCCTACTGCAAATACAACTCTGGCACAAGTTAATGCAGAAGCGAGTGCCAGAAGTGTTCAGATCTGTGCATACAGATCTGAGTCTAGTTCTTTCTACCATTAAAATTACTTTAAATTAGACAGGATCAGGAACTCTGGAAATGTTTGCTGTGACTTCAAGCAATTTAACGAAAAAATTAAATTCAAAAGACTCTGAAAATAAAGTTTCATAGCTACACTGTTTACACTATAGCAGAATTTTTCCTGGTTTTGTGTCCTTCACTTGCTTTGCAGATCTCTCAATGCATTAGTTTCTTAACTTTTTCATTCCAAGTTACTTTGATCCTGCAGTTTCTTGAATTAGTTTTTTATCTCTTGCATACTGATTTCCCTCCACTCTGTAAGCTAAGCCCAGCATGTTTTAAATGACAAGATCAGAGGTTTGCATTGCAGTAATTCTTGAACATATAATAAATAATGAAAAAGGTGCTGGAACTCCAGATATCATCCAACATGTTTCAGCTCTGGTTTTCATTTTGTTTTCATTTCCATCAGAAACGCATTAGTCTGGTTGGGTGTCAAAACAACAAAAGCATTTTTTACCATCTTTTTCTTTCCTCTTGGTCTTAACCTTGGTCTAAACCTTTTTTTAATGTTGTAGGTGTGAGATGTGTCGTGTGTTACAGCCATGCTACTCTGACCTGACAATCCAGTTACTTCATGCCCATGTCATCAACCTGTCAAATCCTTTATGCTCCTGAAAGTCTCACTTGGAGGTGCCTCACCTTCCACTCCTCTCCTGCCATGGTGCCTATGAAACACACTGTCCACAAGGTCTTTGGACTCTTCCTGCCCTGGGATCCCCTTTGGTATTCACTTCTCCTGGGGTATTCACCAGACATCTGTGCCTGCAGCCTGCCGCCCACAGAAGGAGAGAAGCTGGCTGCTGTGCAGGTGCCAGAAGTGTTTGTTTCCTTTGTGCAAAGTAGTTCAGCTAGAAAAGCTGGTTTTCTCCAGCTGTACCCTCTTACAGGTGAAATAAGGTCATTGTCCTTCTTTCCATGCAACTTCCAAGGCCGTAAATCAACCTATTACTGTGGTGAGAAGCAGAGATGGTTTGTTCGGACAGAAGGGAAATGAAGAGAGGAGTTTGCAATCTGGAAACGGGCTGTTCTCCAAGATTGGTCCTGCAGAGATGCTGCTGAGCTCATACTGTGACTTCAGCACAAGTTTGTCTCCCAAGAGCATCCCCAAACCCAAGAGAGGAAAGTGCCATGGCTCTCCTGGTTGCCAAAGAAGAGCTCTCTAGGGGCCCTCCAGGACCTGGGCAAGGCTCCCCTACCTGCCTGTCCCTGCTTGGACTATAACTTGATACTCCAAGTAGGGGAGGTTCTCTGTGCTTCAAAAGCATCTTACTTTATCACTGCCATCACCAGAGAGGGCAAGGAGCTCAGGCAGCCCCTTGGAGCTTTGCACCATGGCAGTGAATGTGAGCTGCAAACCAGAAACTTGCTCCTTCCCACGGCAGGGCAGGACCTGTTCAGAGGAGAAAGAGAGGATTTCCCAAGAAACTCCTTGTGCTGCACAGAAAGTCTGCTCCACCAGGGGATGAGAGACTATAGAACTGTCACTGGAATGCTCACCTCCAGGTCTTCTGTAACACTATTATATTATTTTGCACGTGCGTGTGGAATTGCCTTTGTTTGTTTGCTTATTTCACTTTTGAATTCTGCAATGGCTGAGTTGCATCTCTTGCTTCAGGTGATATCTGTGCTGGTTGTCTTTTCACAGCTTTGTAAATCAGGTATAAGTCTAGGGAGGGCAAGGGAACACTGATCTCAGAGAAATGAAAATCAGCCTTACTATATTTTTTATTCTTGGGTGGTTCTCTTGTGGTCTAGAAATAAGACACAAAGGGTCTACAGTTAATTCAGATGGGAATCATCACATTTGGGGGATTAATGACAGACCAAATTATGAGGCAGGTCTGGGAGGGAAATGTTGAAAGCATGTTCTTATTTTAGTGTAATCTCTCTGAGTTAGCTTTCTGTTGTCAGTAATCACCTGAAAGAAATGTAGGGACAGACTCAAGCAAGGCAGGGCAGGAGCAGATCCTTTACACACAATAGATTTTTCACTGTCAAATGGACCACAGTTCTTTGTTAAATCAGATACTTCTGTTGGAGGTAAACCCACCATATTTACAAATCACAAAGTTGCTTCAAATTCCACTTTAAGAAATTGTGAAGGCATTTGACACTAACATCTAAGTGGCACTGGTAATGTGACATTTAAGCATCCTTTGTTAATCCTAGCTGTTGCACAGTGCATTCTAGGACAGATGTTTGAGCCCTTTTCCCATCTGCCTGACAGATTCATCAAGCAAAGTTTTTGGTGGTTTGTTTGTGGATTGCCTTTATGTCAGTATTTTTCTGTGTATGAGCTCTGTCCTGCAAGCTCTGACAGCCACTGTTGGACAAATCCTTGTTTTGTGTCCTAGGTCTCTATCCATTAATGGATACAATAATACTGCATTTCTTTTAAAAGTACCTTAATTTTCTTTATTGGAAATTATCATGTGAGCTACACAATCACATTTCTCAATATTCAGGATGAAATTAAAAAGTCACAGAGGATGTAGGAACCTCTAGATGTTATCTCTTCACCACCCAGTACTGCCAAACCACATCCCCTTTAGCTCTTCCACACAGTGCAAACTTCTGGGTTGTATGATAAGGGAACAGGCCGCCCTACCCTTCCCTACCCTACCCTGCCCTGCCCTGCCCTGCCATGCCCTGCCCTACCCTATCCATTCTATGTTCCCATCACTGTGGCCACTGCCACTGCTTCTGCCCAAAGAGTCTACCTAGATGGGAAGCTCTTGGTGGTTGGAGCTCTTTGGTACATGACCAATGGATGTGACATACTAACCAGATTTATTTTTGTATATTTAACCCAGAACTAATATCTCCTGCAGAATTAAAAAACATGTTTAGTTTGAAACATACTGACTATTAGTTGGACTGTGGTGAAACACACATAATGGAAAGCATAATTTCAAAGACTGGGTGGTTTCTGAAGTATTGGGGTTTTATTTAGTATTTATCTAGTATAGATTAAAAATAGGTTGCTAAAATGAAGGTAGTAATAGAAATTGCATAATGTGTTTAACAATTGGTGGGATAGTCAGCACAGTTATTTAGGCAAGTATACTTCCTTTGGGAATCTGGTTCTACCACATATAATTAGACAACAAACAGTGGGGAGAAGGAGGTGATTTTAGCAAAATATGCTTTTTTATGCTAATGTAAATACAGAATAACTTTCTCACTAGATTTGAACTGAGACAAATAAGCATGAGCCTCTGAAATCCAGCACCAAGAACACACAGGAGGGTAACTCTGGACTGCTTCCCAGTTGCCTACAGCAATTCTGATTTTTTCTGGGTGGCAATCCATTATTAAAACATAACAATAAAATCAAGATTGCTGTACATTTACTATAAAAGTAAAAATGCATTCATGATAACAGTGATAAGCTTGTATAATTGTAGTATATACTTGGCC
The DNA here is from genome assembly GCF_052056855.1 of Sturnus vulgaris. Lineage (NCBI taxonomy): Eukaryota > Metazoa > Chordata > Aves > Passeriformes > Sturnidae > Sturnus > Sturnus vulgaris. Next base: position 143,877,476 of record NC_142243.1, read on the forward strand.
GGAGAACACAAAATTCCTAAAGATAGTGCTGTTTTGAGCCTATGGGAATGAATTTATTTTTTTAATCCAGACTCTTTAATGTTGTTTCAAGGCTGGGTTGGAATAAATGTAGGGAAGTGCACCCAGCAGAACTGGGAGCAGTGTGGAAAAACAACTCCAGGCTCATGGAAGAGCCCATGTGGTGATCAGTAGCACCAGTCCAAGGCAGTGGAGGGTGAGTCCTGAAGTAGAGTGTAAAGGCCTGGAGAAAGACTTGAATGGGGACACGCGCCACATGCTGCAGAATGAAGATCCATTTGTTGGTCAGCAGTCAAATATCTGACTCCTGCTAGTCTTTAACAGCTCTCCCCTGCCCTATCTGAGGGTAGCAGCTGCAGCTTACTGGAAACCAATATTATTTGGCGGCAGAATATTTTCTGTTTCTTTTCTTTTTTTTTAACATTTTGTTCGTACAGTACTGCATTCCGGTTCCATTCACTGCCAGGAAACTCTCTGGGCCCACTGTTGTGGCAGCATTTGTGAAATCAGTGTGAACATTTATAGATGCAAACACCCAGCCCCAAAAGACCCGAGACTCACAGAATTTTGTGTGCCCTTCTGCAGACAGTCCAGCAGCCCTGAGCATTCACGCCTCACTGACATTTGCAGGGCTCCCACGGTCCCTGGGGCAGTAATGGACCAGAAAGTCTAGATGGGGATAACTGTAGAGCTCTAACTCTTCAAGCCTTGCACATCTGCACAACAAATGTGAAACATCTGTTGTCTTATGGAGAGTGTTTATTTCCTTAAGAAAATCCCTAACTTATTGGGGTCCTGGCTCAGGGTAATGCTCGTGTGGGAAATCACGTCTCTTGGATGGGATGTTTGTCTTGCTATCCACATGGCAAATGAAGTGGCTGTTGTGAGGGTCCCTGCAACAGTGTCTTCTGCTGGATCAAGTGGCACTTCCTGAACCACCATCCTGCCCAGTTCCTGTAGTCCAGCTGTGCTGCAGTCCTACATAATCTACTGTAGATTTTCTTAAACCATGAGCAAAACATCCCCTATTTCTCTTTACTGTGTGCAGAAGGCTGTTCTGCATGACCATTTCTGCTACTGCAGGAAAAATTTCTACTGAGTAGTTAGAAGTAGCTCATCAATGTGTAAGTTTGTCAGCGGATATGGCTTGGGGATGTCCCCAGCACAACCAGATTTGCCATCTCATACTGACAAATTGACACATTCAGTACTGTCTATAAAATGATCTAAGTACAGCAGGAACTGCCTGGGAGAATCTCTGGGTCTGTTCAGAATTCCCATATGTAATCCCACTTCATTCCTCCTTAAGGAATTAGACAAAGACTTTACTGTGGCAACCACCTTGTGTGAGATCAGTCCCTTGTGTCACCCCTGCAGGGACCAGCTGAGAGCTCTGGGGCCACCCAGGGAACCAATGTCTAAATGTGCAGGGTGTGCACCCAGGTGCAGCCCTGACACCAGCAGAACCATAGATGTAACTATAGGACACACCTGAATGTCTGTAATTTAAATTCCATTGCTCACAAGCATATAAGGCTTCTGGCTCCATAGCAGGAGATCTGGAAATCTTGGCATTTTAAATTGCTTCCAAGTCCCAAATGAAACCTTGGGACAAGAACCAAAGATTCTAGATATGGGACTCTTTCTCTGCACTCTCTTTTAGGTCAGTTTTAGTGGCAAACTCAAAAAAAATTTCTGTTTCCATCACGTTGCTGCAAGAGTTTCTTGGGAATTGTTTTGAAGACAAGTCATTTAGTGTGTTTAAGAATGAGTTAGGAAAAGCAGAGAGACTATAAATGCATCTGTTGTGGTCACTGTACCACTTTTCAATTCTGTTTGAAATCCAGCTTTGGTTGTGGTGATCTACCATTGCATCTGGGCCCAGTGCATTGACATGTTTGGATAAGAAATGTGTCAGCTTTTGTTGAAACTCACTTATTGAGAAACATGGAGGACTTATGCTTCTCTTCTGATCCTTGGAATTATTCTCAGAAGGTTTACCCCAGTACAAAAAGAAAATTCAAAGTTCATACTAATTTTCTTGAAACACTACTTCAACTTCTGAGGGGCTTTGAAGGGAACACCAGTGTTCAATAGATGAGCGTTGCAGAAGGGAGTATAAAATAATAAAAAAAGTAAATTTCCCTTTCCTGGCCTAAAACACTCATAATTTTTTCCCCCATACATCTTTGCATACAGCAGGTTTTCCTGTGTTACCCGTGATCAGCTTATCACTAAAATTGCCCAAGTGCTGAGATACAGACTGGATGAGCAGATGAAAGGGGGGTGGAAAATTAAATTGTTAGTGATCCATGACCTGGAATAACTGTCAGCCAGTTACTAGTGGTGTATCTCAGGGATTGATGTTGGAGCCAATGTTGTTTAATGTCTTTATTAATGGCACATGGGGATAAAGTGCACTCTCATTGAGTTTGTGGACAAGCCATCAATAACCTAGAGGGCAGGGCTGCTGTTCAGGAGGCTTTGAACAGGCTGGAGAGGTGAGCTGACAGGTACTTGTGAAGTTCAGCAAATGTCAATGCACTTTACTGCAGCTGGACCAGAATAACCTACTGCAGCAGCACAGGCTAGGGGCTGAATGACATGTAAGAAGCTTTGCAGAAAAAACCTGGGAGTCTGGCTGGAGTGTGGAATGTGTCCTTGTAACAATGTCATCATGGTCTGTGTTACCAAAACAGTAGCTAGCAGGAGAGAAGTGATTTTTCCCCCTTTAATTAGCATCTTTAGGACTGTATCTGGAGCAGTGTGACCAGTTTTGGGCTTCCTGGAGCAAGCACAGCATTAACAAACCAGAGTAAGTCCTGCAGAGATTCACTAAGATGTTCAGGGGATGAAGCATATGGTACAAGAGGAGAAATGAGAGAGTTGGGCTTGTTCAGGCTGCAGGAGGCTCAGGGGGTTCTTAGTCCCCTGACAGGAGGGTGTAGAGTAGACACTACAGACTCTTCTTGGGGTGCCCAGGGAAGTGATGGGCACAACTGAAATGTGGGAAATTGACATAAGGATTCCTAAGGGGCAGGGTGGAAACCCAGCAAGGGTGGTCAGATATTTAAACAGTGACCCAGAAAGATTGTGGATCTCTGTCCTTCTAGACATTGTAGATATCGACTGGACAGAGCCCTGAGCAAGCTGCAGTGGCCCTAACCCTGCTCTGAACAGAAGGCTGGAGCAGACACCTCCAGTAGTTCTGTGATTTTTTTGACAAAGCTGAAGGGAAGGTAGAGCCAGGAAAGACCTGTGCTTTCCTAGCCATGTCAGCTTGTTCTCTGCAGAGAGCAGGACAGCAGAGCACACCCCAATGAAAATCAGCTGTGCCTCTCTTATTTTTAGCAATATATTGGGAAATGAGTAAGGGATAGATACAACCACACTGACTGTCCATCAACACTGCTTAGTGACGTGAATCTAATCGACCTCCCACTGAAGTGCATTGTAAGATTCCCACCCATATAATGGGATTTGATAAAGGTGCCATAAAAACAGTATAATTTAAAAAGCTGCAGCATTAGAGGCAGAAGCCATAGTAGCTCATACAGAAATTTCCTCTGCCCTTTCCCAGTGCCCCATCAGATACACACACACTCATTCCCACACACACGCACCCTCCTCTGTGCTATCTGCAGTTCTGTACTGTAAATCCTACAGCACCAAAATTAATTAAAAGGGAGATGCATATCTACTCTCAAAAGGAGAATGAGACTGTTCACTACACATAAAAATGTTTTAAATCTTCAAGAACACCATGGGAAAACTGGAGGGCTGAGGCTATAAAAGATATGAAGTGATCAAGGAATATTGGTTTCATCAACTTTTGTTTTTTCATGATAGTCCTAATTCAGAACAGAGTGTAGTTAGGTGTGATTAACTTCTCCTGGGATCTGCCATGTTACTTTCTTTTGTAGCAAGAACCAAGTGACGAATCGGCAGAAATGTGCCATTACCTGAAAGAATATGATCTTTTGATTCTCCTCGGCTGTGGCTGAACAAGTGTCTTTTGTTCCTTCAGCAGAAGAGTAATATAAAGAGCTTTGCACAGAATAACATAAAGAAGAATTAGGTCTTGTATAACATTGTCGGCAGGAAAAGGACAGTTTGGGGAGGGGTTTTATTAATGCCCTGATCTCTGCAGGAAACCCAGCGGGGAGGAAGGGAAGAGCAGCGAATACAATCAGACGCTTGTTAGGTGAAATAGGACCTATGAGCATACGAGAGGCTGCATATTCATTCAGACAATGCAGTAAAATAAACAGAGTGTGACAGCAAGAGATGAATGGGAAGTTAATTCTATTCACATTTACAAGATTTCAATGGCAATATTTTCTGAACAATGGTCCCTATTGATGCTACAAGTGCTTACACATTGTGCCTGCTACTTGCTGAACAGACATGACACTATTCGAGCAGCTGTATTCTCTAATTGGGAAGGGAAGTTTCCAAAAATGATGAAAGGCTATATTTCATCCATGATGGAACTGTTTGGAATCTAACTCATTTTGGGTGCCTGATTTATTTTTCTTCCTAATTGACATCTCTCAGATTTGTTCTCTCAAGTGGCAGTGCAAGTAGAGGCCAAACTTCATTAACTTCAAGTTTAATACTTCAGTATTTTATCACTAGTGCTTATCAGAATAACAAAATAAACAGTAGTTTTGTCTACATTAGAAGGAGTTTGCTGTTTTGAGCAGGCCATTTAGATATACATCTCCTTTGCCTTTGTAAACTGTGTCTCCACTAAGAGGATTTGAATGCCTACATGGTTCAACTGATTGGCAAACATCCCCTGGTGCATACAAGGTCCCCGTACACTTTCTGATTCTAAGAAAGTAATTGGCCGTAATGAAATACTTGGGAAATAAGTGAGGGGAGTGAGGAGAAAAAAAAAAGTCCAATCTCCTGTGAAATAAGTTTTTACTTGTGTTATTAAAGGACTTTTATACAAATATGTGCTGTTTAGGGGTATGAATTATTCATGCTTTTAAACAACATAGTTCTTGCCAGCAAAAACTTTAGCCATAAACATGACAAACCTCTGTCTTGAACTCTGAGCCAAGTTTAACACCATCTGTCTGTCTTAAATTTTTACACATTTTTTACACCATTTGGCTAGAAAAGCAAATTCACATTACTTCTGTGGATCCTGTGTGTTTGCTTGCTTGCTGTCTGTACAATAAGCTGCCTAGTTTTCTCCACATTTCGTGCTAAAATTGGCCCCTCCCTGTCCATGGAGACAGCTGCTGTAAGCAGGTCCAGGTGCTGGCTGACATCTGGAGAAACTCAGGGTGATTTCTAGTCTGGGATCTAAATGTCACCAACCAGAGCTCCAGCCTCTTCCCTCATCCTTTCATTTTGGTACAGCCCAGCCCTTCTTGGTTTGAAACCATTGCCTCTAATATTTTGAGTCCCCAGGGTTTTACATAAGCTCCCTGGAATTTGTTCCTATTGGCAGAGCTGTGCTGATGGTTTAACCTTTGAAGGACTCAGCAGAGAAGGACAGGAAAGTTTAGAATGGATTTTCTTCACTATGGAAACACTTTTCTTGAATTACTTCAAATCAATGAAACTTACCACCATCCCTTCCAGTTGAGGACATGCATTTCTTCTGTCTGTATCTTAAAATTTTACCTCACTGTGATGGTCCATTTCTGTTCTGAATAACACTTTGTCTTTTAATGTCCTCTCCTTAAGCAGTGTCCACCTGTGCAGTTCCTCTGGAAAAGCATTATAGCAATGACAAAATGGAGAGCAAGGCTCCAGGAGGCATGTCATGTTGCTGCAGATGAAAACCTAGAAATTAAGAGGAATAACTCTCATTTTCCACCTTCACTATGACTTTAATCAGTAATATATCTTTAATCAGTAATATATTTTATACAGCTTTGTATTTTCAACACAATGAACAGAGGATTCTCACAACAACCATAGGGATTAGTTACAGAGATATTATTATCTCTGAACTAGATGGAAAGAAATGATCTTGTAGCGAGAGGACACCTCTACAAACCAATAAGATATTGCTTTGATTCAGAGAGGTCTGAGACCGTGGAGTAGAAATTTAATTTCCATGCTTCAATTTCTCCATCTTATTGAAACAGGAACAATGATATTCATCTGCCATGGAGGGGCATTCTGATGAGGATGAGCTGGGTAGTACAGGGCTTTTATAGTGGGAAGCATGGGCACAAAATAAAATTAAAATTTAAGACATGAAGAAAAATGACAGGTGTAGAAAGGCTGAGCAGCTTGCTAAGGTCTGTGCAGTGAAGCATCTGTGGAGGCAGGATCAAGAAGTAGGAGCTGCCAGCTGCTGTTTCTATAGCAAGCAGCTTCTGGCTGGAACCATGGGCTCCAGAGAAAAAAAGTGGATGGCTTTTCTTCCTTTGGTTTATTGTTTTCTGGTTATTATTACAGATTGTGCTGTACCTAGCAGGTCAGCCCTGGGCAGTGGCTGGTGACATTTTGCAGTGGTGGATGCCATGGTTAGTGAAATGCCTTTTAGGGAAATGAAAAGAATATCATTCCTTGACCTTTTGCTGAGACATCTGTCCTAGACTACTGTGTATGTTAGGTAAAGGACAGTCTCATGCTTCTTTTCCCCTTTTTCATACTTTTATAGGCCAGAAAATCCTGCAACCTCCAAGTCATTAAGAGCATTTAATTAAAGCTTGGAGGGGTTGTTTCTTCCATTATTAAACCAGCAAAGGCTCTAACTTTCACAAGAAGTTGAAGAGAAGAGAAAAACAAAGGGAAGGGACAGGGAAGGGTGCTGGTGGTCCTCCACAAGCAAATGTCCTGAGGGAGCATGGAGGTGCTGGGTGCTGGTGCTGTGCCTCCCCAGACTCCACCCACAGCCCCAGCCCCGAGCCTTGGTTTTGCAGCTGGTGCTCTGTGTTCAGTGTCAAGTCTGGTCAAGGACAACCCCATCCCCTGATGTTGGGGACCATAGGCTCTGCTTCTGCTGCTTGCAATAGATGAAACTTTTTGGTGAAACTTTCCCTTGTTTTGTTTTATAACTTTTTTATCTTTGAAACTTTTTTTTCTTCCATTTCAGCTCAGCATCCACTGCTCAGTTCAGTCATATTCCCTTTTTTTTCTCTATAGCAAAAAAAGGCATTGGGCATATGTATCTTCTATAATAATTTCAGAGAGGTTAAGGATACTGGCTCAGTTGGAGTTTTGTGCAGAGTTTTGTATTGCAAAATTGTTTATGCTGCAACAGCCTTAAACTGCTCCAGTGTCTGTGCTGAATATACTCTCAGCTTTTCTGAGAAATTCCAGAACTCCTCTGTGTAAGTGCCATCCTAATTTCCCTTATGAGGGATACAAGTTTAATCACTGGCATTTTTGTGATTTCACGGTAGGCTTTTGGAAGCCTGTCTTTGGCCAGGGTTAATGGGAGGCTCCAGGTGGCTGCTATCTCTCAGACCATGTACTTTTCATGGCCATTTCTATGACGAGACTTCTGTGTGTGGAGGGGTGCATGAGAAAACCTGCAGCCTGAGCTCACAGACAGGACTTGTTCAATCCTGGTACTTATTCACTCTGGTGACAAAAATCAAATCTGTTTTGAGTAGACATAGTAAGACTTTGTGGATTTTAAGTTTTCCAGTCAGGAAAGGAGTTAATATCATCTATCTTAGGTGACCAAGGACAGAGCTTGAATACCAGAAATAAATGTTCAGTCTGCAAGCAGCTCACAGGCTTGAATGTGCTCAAACAAATTTTCATAGACAAATTATTTAAATAGCCTTTGTTAGACAACAAATATAAACAAATATAAACACTGCTGCCTGCAGAAAAGAAATGTGTCTAAACTTTCCTGCTTAGTTTCTTATTGTGAGGTGTTCACCAGGAGACATTTTTTCCTTCATTTTCAGATTTTCTTTATGAAAAATGTGTGCTTTATTGGTTACTTCAAATGCACATCAGACCAGAGATCATTCAAATGACCTTTTAAGGCTTCTAGAAGATATTCTGAAGATATGACAGTTAAAGAAGCTCATGTGTTCTGTGAAAACTGGGAAAAAAAATAGTTTTTCTCCCAAAGGCTTATATAAAGCTGACACTGATTTTTCAAAGGTTTGTTTTGAATTTGTTTGAACCATGTTTTTTCAGACTGAAGAGTGGAAAGACAGCAATAGGAACGAAATAACACTAGTAATTTAATATAAGTTATTTTCTTTATTTTCTTCTTCACCTCATCATGCAAAGTCTGATAATTGCAGAAATATATTCAGTACTCGATGGGTAGCTGTGCAAGACCTAGGATGTGGAGTCGCTACATGGGAATATTGACAGTGGATGTGAATTTTCCAAACTCTTTTATGTCTCAGAGTTTTCACTTCCAAAGGGAAGACAAGTTATTCACTGCTCCACAAGTGTTTCAATAAAGCACTTCATTGATGAGAGGATTTGCAATTAAGCTCATGCTAAAGCACTCATTAACCATATCACCTTTATCTCTTTAATTACAGGAATGGGAGATGACTATCAACTGTATTAACTGTGTGAGTTAATCATTGAAAAGTGCCTGTCATTAATTCCTCTCTGTTTGTGAGCTGAAACTTGCAGGGAGTCTTTACTCAGCTGAAATCCTCAGTGAGGACAACATGGACTTTGCCAGACAGGGTCAAGTGGAAGTGGGTGGGTGTTTTGCCTGAGTTAAGAAATAAGTGCATTTTGTCATGGTTCAGAGCTTTTACTTCCCCTCAACACTGTACAAAATCCCATCAGTCAGACTTTGCTGCTGCAGGGAGATTATGCAGCGTGGCCATTGAAATTGTCCAAATGAGCACTGGATTATAACAATACAGGGCAATTTCCATGGGCAAAATGTCCCTTCTCTCACGTAGTCAGCAACAGACCTTCCTGCCTTTGCACCCTCTCCAGTGAACATCCCCTCTGCATAGGAGAGTCCAGCTTGGAAAAGGGGTTGGACTTTCAGCTCCCCTGTTCTGTTTATTAGCCATTACTGGTTGTCCGGGTTGGCAGTGATGAGGCTGATGAGAGAAGTACCAGGATAGGCAAAAGGAACTTGCAGGCACTAGGTTGTCTGCTTGGACAGAAGGGAGCACTGGTGGTGTTCTTCTCAATTCCTTTGGTAAGCAGGGATGAATCCCAAAAGGAGCTGGAAAATGAGTGGTGCCATTGTGGAGTTCTGGGGTTTTCAATCATGGGGGAGTTTATATGGCATCAGGCATGCTGGAGACAGATGGGCTTCACCTGTCTAATTGGGGCAAAACAATTCTAGCCCCATGGCTTGACAGGGCTGGTTGAGGGGTTTTAATTAGGTTTGTAGGGGACGAGACAGGCTCACTAGAGATAATCCTAGAGCAGAGGACAGGAACAAAAGCAAGGCTAGGGGTGCTCTGGCTCAAAGAGAGGGATAAATCCTGAACAAGCTCCTTGCTATGGTCAGGACTGTGCCCAGAAAGCCTTCATGCAGCCTCGTTCTTGATCATGCCTCACCATGGCCCCTCCTTGGTGGCTTTGGTGACAACCTGATGGTCACCAGCTGAGGAGGTGAAGAGTGGTGGAGAGATGTGGTAGGGCTGCTTCCACAGTTCAACTCCTTGGACAAGACTACCCTGAAGAAAGTACTAATATAGGAGGTTTGTAACTTCAGTAGACTTAGACCTTAAAAGTCAGGGAAACCGCTGAGAACCATTGCATGGGAGCACATGGCAGCACTGTTGCAGGACAAGGATAATGTGATTATTCATTCCTTTCTCATTAACACAGGACAAGGCCATAATTTTCTGGTTTTAGGCAAATGGCAGACGCTGTTATTAGCACATCAGCAGATCATTCAGTTATTACTGTATGCACTGCAGAAGGATCCTGAGACCCAAATTGTGACAAAACTCAGATTTGTTTGTGCAGGACATAATTTTAGGTAGACTATCCCTGCCTGGAAGAGCTTCTGAACAGAAAAAGCTGATCATACTTCATTGCAACAATGACAAAAAGCATGATTTACCCGAAGTTGTAACTCAGGAAGTCCTTGATGGAACTGTCATTTTTTTAAGGATAGACTCATTACTCAAGCAAGGTGGAGACACTCAGATCTAATCAGATGTTTTGGTTTTGAGTCTAGGAAAAAAATATGGCACATGCTCAAAACAATCTACATTAAATGGGGCAATTGAAGCATCAATCCCACTTATTAAGAAAGCAGCCTGCTCATGAGAGGCTTAAGGATTTTTGTACACTTCTTGCTAATGATCCCTTTAATTACTTGCTGTAAGTCATCTGGAATGAAAACACCATGATACTCTCATAAAGAAGAAGGTCTTTGTAATGCTGTGTAATATGTATGGATTTAGGGCCCTGTGGATTAAATTTGGCAATTTCAAGCATGCAAAGTTACTAATCCACACTTTGTCTATAAAAAATAAAAAGAAGCAGTGAGGCAGGCTGGTGCCCTGAGGATGGCCTGGGAATTCCACACATGCCTGTCTTCTGCAACTCCCATCCAGGGAGCAAACATTGTCTGCCGTGTTGCAATAGGTGCAGGAAGACCAAAGAGACACCCTTGCAGCAAAGCACAGGCAGTTTCATCAGGTCTTTCTCCGTGTTTTCATCTCATGGTTATTTTTCTTGACATTTCTGTTCTCCCCGTTTCCTAGTGTTTTAAAGTATGTATTTGTCATATTTAATTCTATTTTCCTGTAATAGCTTCATCCACAGTGAATTCTCTTGGAGAACAGCCCAGAGATTTTTTCTGTTTCTTCTTCTGCCTTTATTTTCCCTGCATCTCTTATTACATCATTTATATGGATTACATCCACATAATTTTAGCTTTTATGTCAAACTTAAAGTACCATAGTCAGACTGTCAAAATGGCTAAATCCTGAGGATTTTATTCCAGTAGAATTTGCACTGAATTTTCTGTGATGGCATCAGTAAGTTGAATGTTGTAGTATTTCTAGTGGGGGGGGCAAAATAACATAGGTATAGGAATGAGGCATGAGTAAAAAGATTATTTTAGAGGCTGGTAAATTAGATAATATTTTGCAATTTTCACAGGGTCAATGATGAGCTGTTAGAAATAAAAGAATCTTTGGGTTCATTTATAAACCCTTGACTGCACACACTATTTGTTCCATAATCCTCATGGTTATTATTAATTTTATTTTTTTTAGTACTGAATTTGATAAATTCTCTACTTTTCCCCTGCATCTCAATAGATAGATCCTGGAATCTTGTATCAAATATTTAGTTGATTAAACTTTCCTGTTTGTACTTGACTTGCCTTTTAAAGACCACTGGGCTCTACTTTCTGCACTTATCCTGTCTTGCTGTCTGCCTCTGCCTCCCCCATATCCATCACTGGGGCTTACTTAGCCCTAAATCCCACCCAGTGCTCAGTGCTTAGGTTTTGGTAAATTTGGGTACCAAAACACAAGAAAGAGGCAGGAGGATTAATACTAGATTTATAGAACCTGTATAAGCTTTTGAAAACTGACTTTTTTTTTCTTCTCCCTTCCCCTGTCTTTCTCTCCCTGCTTCGTCATTCTCAGTACCTCTCTGAGTGGGTATTCATTGTTTAACTTAATTCAGCAAATTGAGACCAAATTAAGAATATTCATAGCCCTACACCCCAAAAGTAATTAGATGGAATAAAGGCAATTAGAGATTTAATTTTTCTTCCTCAATATCCACTTATCTCCCTGTTTTCATGTGTGATTAACCTATCAAACATTTCAATTTCTTTCTCAGGCCTCTCCCCTCAGACCTAGCTGGAATTATTGGTAGCAAAGGGTGACATTTTTCAGAGAATGAATTACACTAGTGTTGGTGCCAAACTCTTCACAGTTCCTTTCCAAAAGTCACAATTCGTAAAATAATGGAGGTCTCATGTAGGGATTTATCTGAAAACCAAGATGCAGATAGGTTTTATGGGTAGCATGGCTGTTGTGTGACATCCTGTTTTTCTGGTGAGCCCTCTGCCCTCCTGGCTGCTGTGTTACAGGGGACACAATCTCCTCCAGTGTCCAGCATCTCATCTCTGAATTTCTCCTCACATCTCATTCCTGTAGACTCAGTTATTGAACTTGGTCCTAGCAGGTTCCTGAGAAGATGGATAATTAATAAAAGTAATTAATAATAATTAATAAAAGTAATTAATACAAATTACAGGAGATTAAGAAGATTTTGTGAACATTTATGGAAAAGTGCATCACATCACTTGTGATGTGTTTGAACTGATGAAAAAATGAACATCAGCATTCTGGGGTGATTTACTTTCCATACACAAGTAGGTGTTAGTGACAACATTAAAAGGCCCTGGCTGGGTCAAGATTTGGTGGAATAGCAAATCCTTTAAGACTTAGGGTCAAATGCAGCTCAGATTGGCACACCAGGTGATCCCACTCCATGGCAAGGATATGACATAGCTGGATTTTTAATTTATCTCAGCATGGCTAGGAGATACGTGTTATCAAATAACTTCTGAGAGGCACTCATACTCTCAGAGAAAGGAGCTGAGGAGAGCTTCAAATTTCAGATTTGCCTGCCAGAAATAATGTTTACCTAAACTTCTGTCCTACAGTAAGCAAATCTCCTACTACTGGGGTGGTGCCATTCTAGTGGCTTCTAGGATAAAAGAAACATAATGGAAAGGAAAAAAGGAGAGTTATACCTTTTCCTCTCCTTTTTGGAGAGGAATGGTGAGATGATAGGAAAGATTTGAAAGGAAGACTTGCCCACAGCTCATTGCTCTTGGGACACAGACGTGTGATCCCTTGCAGCTCGATACCACTTCCCTGCTGGGCAGGGGACAAGTTGCAGAACAGGACTAGGTGCTGCCAAGAGCTTTCCTGCTGGCACTGCAATTAGTTGTGTAATTTGTGGCTGTTTGCACAAGTACACCCTACCCACTGATCTCTGTGCACTCATTTGTTGATGGGGGTCATTGGATGGGGCTATTTCCCATCACACGTCATGTTTGCTGTCCCTCTGACTCATATTTCTTCTGCTGTGTCTGCATCCACTGTGTGACTTGGCAACACCAAGAGTGGTCATTTCCTTTGGTACCAGAATAATCTACTCCAGTGAGCAGCCAGGCTGAATTATGGGCCTGGAGAGCTTCAAAGGGATTATAATCAAGCTATAATCTCACACAGTTAGACTATTCTGATACTTGTTCAGATTGTCGTTTCAGGGTGACATCTCTGATCACTTGAATGAGAACAAGACTGTTACGTCCACTTTGCACCAATAAATAAAATCTTCCATCAGTAGGTGAGTTACAGAAGCAGATGATTAAAAGCACATAATTCCTACCCATATAGAAAATCTAGACTTTGGTGCTTAAAATTATGACCCATTTAAAAACTTTGGTAATTTACAGTCTAGACTTTTCTAAAAATGTGGGCCAGGGTACTGTAAGCAGAGATAGATCCCATCAGTGTCTCAGGTTTAAATGCTGTTTCACATTAGCATACACAAACTCCCTTTTTCTATCTCTTAAAGGTTTGTGTTTATGATTCCTGCCATGTTGGTGATAAATTATAACAAAAATAGCCTTTGAGTTTATATTTAGGTGCTTCTGTAAGGGTCTGTTAGGCTAAATTTGTCTCTGGCAGGTTACTTTATTTGGCCATTTGGCCCTGAGATGCACATCCCTCATGATTTCCCAGCAACTCTGTTTTAGTTCTTGCAGGAAAGGAAAGAGTTAAAATATCCTCCATATAGAAGAGGATATAAGAAATAATTTGCATATTTGACTCACTTTTCTTGGAAAGGAACAGGAAAGAGTAGTAAATTCTCAGTAACAGTCAAGGAACCTTAGGATATCATACAACCAGGGACAGAACATATCATCAATGGATGCTTAATGTTTTTGCTCCCAGTTAATAGCCAGGCAAACTGAATCAGAGCTGGGGTGAAACACAGCCTGCATCCAAGTTTTCCAGTCCTTGTGTGCTGTCACTCTATTAGTGGTTTTGCTCTGAGAAATTAACATATTCTCCATTTAAGGCATTTAATGAGATAGAATATAAAAAAATTCTATAGTTGTAAAGGGTCATCTAGGTGAAAGGACGTTTAAATATGCAGATTGATACTAAGTAATACCAGGAAAAAATCTATAGAAATTCTTGCTTGTTTTAAAGATTTGGTATCCTTGGGCACATTACTGTGATGTTCACAAAAAACAAGTTTTAAATTAGTAGGCAGAAGCTTCTCGAAAAATTGTCCTACTCCTAAAGTTTAGGAGAAAAGCCAAGCAGCAATACCCCTGTAGAGTGTAAGGGTTGCCTACTGCATGGCTTAGGAAAGATTGCTGCTGACAGCACAGAAAATACAGCACATAAGCACCTGCTCCAGATGCTCTGCTTTCATTGTTCAACACCCAGAGCCTTTGTACATTGTCATGTTCATTGGAGTGGTCCTAAACTAGAGCAAACAACTAACATAACCAGCTGGATAAGCCCAGTAAAGACAATGGTGGGCTCCAAGTTAAATTAACAATATTTAAGGTAAATATCATCTGTGTTTCAACTAGGTTGAGCTGTTCTTTCTCCTGCTGAGGTTCATCTTGGAGTGGATGTTGAAGGGCTGGGTGAATTTATGGCATGGAGCCTTCCCAAGGTGCTTAGGAATGGAGCTCTCAGTGTCTGCATGTGCTGGGTAAGTTTTTTATCACCATAAATGATTGGCTTGGCACTACTGTGGCTATAGGGAAGGAGCTTTGGATCCTGATTTGGTTTCTTATGCTGAAAGAGCCTTTTCTGGCTGCCTCAGCAAATGCCTATGATACAGACAACAAGGGTGCTGCTTCCCTGTCTCTGAGATCACCAAGTTCCAAATGGCTGATTGCCCCTAGCACTATAGTTTTCATCCAGATCATTTGTTACTGAAAGGGGTTTAATTTATTGGAATTAATTTCATACAGCTGCTGGAATACATCAAAGTGCAGCAAGAGGGAGTTGAGCAAACTCAGCCCCCACGGTGCCTGTCGGGAGTGAAGCTGCCATCTGTCTCCCTGACGAGCTGCATTAAGGTTTTTTTCTCTGAGAAATCTGTGCTTTTTGTTTCAGTCTCAGACACTGTTCCTCAAAGATGCTTTCTTTAGGCAGCCAATTTCTGGTGACAGTGGCTCCTGGTATAATCACCACTGGTAAAAATACAGTAAAGCTTTAGCTTGGATTTAAAGTTCACCTCTGTAGTAAGTGGGGAGGAAACCTGCTGCTGGCAGATAGCAGGTGGGATTAAGTGGCTTTATTAAAGGCTTCAGGCACACTCTGCTAGGGAATAACATTGTAGATTCAGATCTCCACTCCTGCAGTAATTTTCTCCGGGGCAAAGTTCTGTACATAACAGTGCCTAATGGGAAACAGTCTTTACCTGAGACACTCAGCAAGATATAAGGTGACAGAAAATCTCACTTCCAGCAGTACCTTTACACTGTTCTCTCAGCATTTATGCATTTGTTGACTCTGTCTTTTCTGATCTAACCAGAAATTAAAGTTGTGCTAGTTCAGCTCTAATCAATGCAAACACATAAATGCAGAGGTGGGAGCCCTGTGCATGCACTGAGCTCTCGGGTACATGGTGCCTTAGCTCAGAAGGGCTCCAGCTCCAGTGGTGAGGTCAGATGAAGTCTTTGGAAACATGTGGTGGTCCTGCCTGTGAGCTGTGCTCTTCTGAGAGACAACATGACACTGCTAAGCCACTGCAGAATGAAGTGTCTTTGCTAAAGGCTTTGCTGGGACCAGCAGCTCCAAAGATGGGAAACCCAAGAGTTGTTCAGCACTGAACTGTCTGAGCAGGAGTGACTGCTTGGCCATACCACAATGAAATACATTAGATTAAGGTCCCTTCCAACCCATGCCATCCTACTGTTCTGTGAAATAGAAGTAGATTTATTTCTGTTTTCACAGCTGCAGAGCTGTTTGCAAGGGTTGAGCTTTAAATGGTACAATGTTAGGGATGGGAAATCCTCGTGTGTTTAGATATTTGTGGAGAGAGGGAAAATTGTTGCTTGTGTTTATGTAGAGCTCAGCACAGGGGATTCTGACATAATGGGGATATTTAGGTACCACTGCAACATAAATGGTAACTAATAGAAAAACAATGTCCTACAAGATGAATAGTAATGAAGGAAAATTACTACTTCAATGACATGATAATTGTGAAATGCAGGCATTGTAGCTCCATAAATAGGTAGTCACTTGTACAATGGAGTAGTCAGGAATCAGAGTGCTCATTCTATTGTGTTTTTACAGTGGTCTTGGACCACTACAAAGTGCATTTGGGATGCAACCAGCAAGAGGAGAAGGTTCAGCACATCCTTAGACTGTGACAGCACTCCTCTGTGTTTCTCTGCTTTCCTTGTTGAGATGCAAGTCCCGTCTGTGCATTTCCCAGCATATCCATAGCACTGAGATAAGAAAGTTAGGAGCGTATGGTTTTCCCTGCAAAATGGAATCAAGAGCACAATAGCACAGGAAAGGGAGGGACCTTGCGGGTTTAGCCCTTTTCAACATTTCATTTTAGGTAATCCCCTCATTAATGGATCAAGTACTGTCTTGGGATTTTCATCTCGGTCTTCTGTTTTTGGGGTTGTTTCGGATCCCTATTTCCTAATGAGTGGAATCCTTCATCTAATTTCCAGCCTAGGAATTTTCTAGGTCCCTTGATACTGTTAAATTTTGGTTACCAAATGCATAAAAGAGTTGAAGGTCCTATAGGGGAAGACATCTCTCAGCGCTCTTATACCCTACCATGGGAACATCTGATGAGCTGGGGCATGGAAAGGAGGATACAGCTCACACACCCATCTACTGAGCCTCCATGGATACTCAAAAATATGCCACAACCTCGGGAAAAGGTTTTGGAGACCAAAATCTTATGACAGTGACTGGAAAGAAACTTCCACCACTGGAGAAATGAGGACTTTTGCAGAGCTCTTGCAGAGAGGATAGATTTCTTACACTACATTCCCTTCCTGGGCATTTGGTTTACTTCATATCTGCAGATTTGTATTTGTCACCATGGAGCGTGTCTGAAGGGAGATACTCTTGTGCAGCATCCCTCCTTCCCAGGTCTGCATGTAAGATGCCAAGGCTTATTAAATGGGTATTTCTTGGATGGTGGTTTTCCTGTATTGTGCAGCTGGCTGGTATGTACAGATAAGGTAATCACCACTGCCACTGCAACGAAAAACAAAACTGCTGCAAAGCAGGATGGCTGGAAATCTACTTTCTATTCTTGGTCATTTTTGTTGGTATAGTGGCTGATTCACTTGCTGTTGGCTGCCTTTGGAAGAAAGGTCAAAACTTCTCACTCCAAATCCCTCAGTTACCAGAGTGCCCCTCTGATTGGCCCAAATGCTGAAGCTAAAGAAAAAAAAAAAAAAGAGCAAAAATAATACCCATCTGAGCAGATTTTGTACAAGTAAATCCATCTACCTTTCATTTTCTCATAATCCTTTCCCTAGATGTAATCCATTATTTTTCAGAAATGAAACTTGTTGTTTGCTTGCAAGGACAATACTTTGCTGAGGAAGGTCAATTGAGCTGAAAAGGTGATGCTGTGTACTGAATTTTGCACTCAGAAGTGTGCAGAATATGTCCCACTCTCCTGAAACACAGGCACAAAATCTTCCTGGTGTCACAGAGACTTCAGGTTCCCAGTTACACAGATAGGAGAGGAATGACCATTGTGGGACGGTCAAGCAACAAGAAGGTGCCTTTATTCTGAAGTTTCCTTTATCATTAAGACTGTAGCTTTAAACAAATCAGCATATTTTTATCATGTTGTTTGTCTCTGTTGCTCTGCTGAGCCACACCAACCCTTCAGTTTCTCTCCCCAAGTCTCCCATACACAAAGTTTTTCTGTACCTCACCCACAAGGCATGACTTTTTCTGGCCAAGATGAGCTGTTGCTTTCCTACACCAAATGCTCTGTGCAGTCATCCGTGAGAAGAAATGCTGAAAACTCTGTGACCCTCAGGAGTTTCCATCTGTAGCTGGCTCATCTTTAAAACATTCCTCTTCTGCTTCACCACTGCACATGAAGCATCTGAGAAAATAGTGGAAGTACTGAACAGATGTTCATCAGCCTTGATACCAGTATCCAGCGCTTCTGGCTGTGGAGGAGGAGGCAGGTGGTTTGCATGTGGTGTTTACATCATTCTTTCAGGGCTGCATCCACTGCACTCTGGAGGGTGTGTTTTGGGGTGCTCTGTAAGGCAGCAAGACATGGCATTGAATAATCAAAATTCAGGCCAGAACTCCATATGAGCAGCTATTCCCACATTGGGTTGAATTGTACTTTGGAATACTTTGATTGGTTCCTACAGGGGTTGCACCCAGGACCAGTTCAGTGTTCAGCAAAGCAAACCCTGTGAGGGAAATGGTGGCAGGCATGAGACAAGGAATGTGGGAAGGCACAGCTGTCCCAGCACCACCTCTACACAGCAGGCACAGGGGGCCAGCTTTGGTGGGAAGCATGTGGGGCAGTGGGGGCTGGCTCCAGATGGAGGGGCTGGATCAGGAAGAGCTTACTGGGGAGCAGGGAAGGATGGAAACCCTAAACCACCCCAGTCTGCAATACCCAGTGGAGCTACCTTCTCCACAGTCTCCCTTTCCCTTCACAGCCTGGAAATTAGAGGGCTTTCTTGAGGATGTGGACTGTATATATTTATTCTTATAGCTGGGAAAAAATAAATTATTGATACATGGCTGGAAAGCCTTTAGACAGCTCTCATTGTCCCTGTGCAGCCAAAGAAGGATTTATTATGGTGTCTTCTTCCAGAAAGGGTGGGACCCTTAGGAGAGAAAACAAAATGCCATCTTTGCAACAAGAATGACATGGGTTCTCTGTTCTTATGCTTTTTTCAGCCCAATCATCCAAATAACAGCTTTTGAACAGCCAGACTGTCCCAACACCATCAGAACTAATGGCAAAACATGTTTTAAGGGTTTGTCTTCTGAGGCTGAACTTCTTTGGGAATTACCCAGTTTCTGAAAGTAGCTGAAGTCACAATATTGTCTTTGTCTTGGTGAGGGTATTAATGAGATCTCTCCCTTCTATCTCATTACTTAGTACTTTTACAGAATTAATCAGAAGTTTAGTAATGTTGAGGCCTTTATCCCTCTACTAAACTTGACTGTTGTGAGCCAAAAGATTAAAAAATATTTGGGAGGAGCTGACTGTTCAACAGACACAAATTAATGACATAATTCATCTGGATATTGGCCCAAAAATGCACTGAGGAATGCTGAAACATTTAGCCAACTCACTAATGATGTTCTTAATCATGGTTGGTCTCAGGTGGGAAAACAAAGGTGAGATCTTTGGCTTTAAAATTTCCTCAGAAAGGCAGAAAATACTTGAAAACCCTTTGCCTAAATGTAAAAATAATGTTTACTGTTCAGTCACCATTCCTGGCTTTGCTGCAAAACAAACTTCTTTCCATCCCTGTGTCAATTTGCCTTTCCCAGCACATGCCAGTATTTTCTGGTCAGATCAGGAACTCTCTGAGCAGGAGCTCTGTTGCTGTGTGCTCATCCAACACCTCTTATAATGAGAATTCCTTCTTGGTTCAGGTTGTTAAGCATTCCTATATCCCAGTAATGTATACTAATAAATAATGAAAGTGGAGCAGAGAAACCATCAAGAGAGCTGAAGCTTATTTAGCAGGATAAATGGCATTTGACTTCACTTCTAAGCACGTCTTGAAAGCAAACTAAAATTTTTGTTAGTTGCCAAGATCTATGTCATGCCCATCACTAACACTTAAAGCAGTGCAGCACTCTCTTCCAGAGCCTGTGGAGCTACTTCAGACACTAACAAAGATATTATATTCTGTGATAGATAGCCTTAGGTCCATGCTCTGATCATGACAGATAAGCAAAGGAAAAAGTGATCTGAAATAAGTTGGTTTTAAAATATATTTATTTCTTCTGGGGTTTGCTAGTCTGTACATGTAGGATCAGAGAAGTTAGCCTGACTTCTCCTTCCTTGTGAAGATCACTTCCCCAGTTTTGCTTCATATTTTTTTGACTGCTTTATTACCCCAGGTTTCAAATGGTCTCACCACTCCTTTGTGGAAAATATTTTTCCATGCCATTATCTGCTTGTCCGTTTTTTGTGCCTGTGTGTTTGCTACTGTAAGTTCTCTTTCACTATTTTTTGGTTTTTTTGTGTCTGTGTGCATGGGCTCAAGTGCAGAAATGCCAAAGGAAGGACAGGGATTGTTTGTGCTCCACTGAACTTTATATCCCAGGTCAGAGCAATAGAAGCTTGAACTGCTTCACATCTAAGCTGGTTTGTGCCACAAACATTCTCAGCTGGTTTGTGCCCCCTTAGGTGGGCTGTCTCTGGCAAATGGGGTTTAGAATATAGGCGCTGCAGAGAAGAATTAAAAAGGATGTTTGGAAAAAAACTGTCTGATCTAAGGAGGGGTTCACCCTCCGAAGATGGGGAACACTAGGTCAGCAGGTCTCTCAAGCTGGGAACAGTTCTGAGGCTTGAACAATTACAACCAAACCAGGCAGCTTCAGGATGTCTTTTACCTCTCTACAGATTGTTTGTACCTGATAACATCTGATATCCTGTTGTTTTGCACGGCTGGTTAAAATAACTGTTTAATAATAAACCTTTAAATATATAATATAATGAAATAAAATATCTTTATTTTTCCTTAGTAGATTGAAGCACTTTCATGCAGCTATAAAATTGCCTATTTTTAAATAGCTGCAACTTCACAAATCTTTTTCTCGTGCAAAGATTCAATTTTATTATATGCATTTTAGTAGGCTTTTCTACTTTCATTTAATATCCTGTTGATCTATTTTAAAACATTTCCTAAGCCTGAACACAAAGGCTAATACTTTACAATGCTTTTTCACTGTTCCCAGTGAATGAACATCTTGCCAGGCAAGGCAATGCTCAGTGTGATCACATCCTCTGCCTCAGTGGAGGGGCTGCTGTAACCTGTGTGTCTGCTGGACCCTCAGATGCCTCAGATGCCATGCTGGCACATCCTGCCCACCCTTCTGGGGGTGACCTTCACCCTCAGCTTCGTCTCATCCTGTAGCATTTTGAGCAGGAGCAGCTGAAGACGTGGCAGGTCAGTCTGCAGAGGATCAGGATCCAGAAGTATTGGTTTGTTATCAGTTCATGTTCCTCCCATGAGAATGACTCTGCACTGGGCTGTTCCCAACATGACCCCATGACACTTCATATTAAGTGGAGATATTAATGCATTTAATTTGCATCTGGATATCCTAATAAATATTCGTTCTTCTCCGTAGTTTTAGACCAGTGTTCTCATATGGACTATGTTGTTTAACAGCACTGCCTTAATAAAGGGATAGCAAATTCTGCTCTCTCCACACATAGTTCACTCTCTGTGCATGCAACTACAGCTACATGATGGCTGATTTTATAAGGAAAAGGATCCTGGAAGGTTTTTTCACACAGTTTACTAAAGAATTTTGAAGCTTGCCAATTGTTTTCAAAACTCCCTTTGCCCATTCATTCAAACTGTGAAAGTGTGAAAGCTCAGGCCAAGGAGATCCCTCTCAGCCCCACCAGGGGCACCTCCATCCTGTGGGATGTGTCACACAGAAAGGGACACAATCTGCAGGTGTAAGTCTTTGCTCTATGGGAAATGCTGCCTTTTCTGTTTCTTGGTTCTGTTTCTCTGACTGCTGCTTGCCCATCAGTCCAGTGGCAATGTGGCACCTGTTTGTATCTCCCAGCAATGCCAGGACACTGAATAAACTTTTGTAAAAAGGCTTTTTGGATCTCTAATTCATGTGTCCTCTCTAAGGGCTGAAGTCTTTGGTGGCTGTGAGGATAGGGCATGGATCTGGTGAGGTTCCAGAAGGGCAGGGAGGTCCATATCATCCTCCTTGAGAACCAAGCTCCAGGCTAGAACAGAGCTGCTTTGTCTTCTCTTTCCTAGCTTCTCCTATGAATGTTGATTTTGCATGTTTTCTTATATCTGTATACCTATATATCTCTGTGTATCTTTGTTTATCTATACATCTTTCAAATGTTCATCACATATTCTTGTCTTCAGAAGTTAGTTTCTCTTGGTACAACATATTCCAATGAGTTGTCTGATAATCAGGACAAGAATGTAATTGGCACATTTCTGCTTCAGGCGGGGCAATTAAGAAAATTTGGTGTTGAGAGCAGACACTGTTTTGACAAAGAAGAGTTGCTAAGACTCTGCCAGTCTGGAGGAAACAAAAAAGACACAGTATTGCTAAATTATGTAACTTCTGAAGAAGAAAGAGAAGTCTTTTGTTTGCCTAGTTGGTGCTCTAGTCTTAAAGTCAAAAGAGCTGAAGCACAGTAATGAAAAAGATCATGTTGAAAATACCTTGTCTCATTCAATTCTCTTGCCTTGTCTTTCCAACCTGTGCTGAATAAAAATGTTCTTTGCTTCTGGACAGATTATCAAATTTAAAGTATATTAGCAGGCACCAGCTGTGTAGTGTAATTATTTGGCTGAATCTTCTGATGTTGGAAAAGAAAATCTGAGTTAATGGCTCAGATGCTTTCCTGCCTGGTTCTCTAATGTCCCGCACCTTGCACCTGGTGCATCTGCACAGAGCAGGGATAAAGCAGCAGGAGGGCAGAGTGGGACTGTTGGGGATGTACAGCACAGAGGGACAGGTGATTCCTCATGCTGTAAGAGCTTTGAAGCAAAATATTAACTACTCTTTTAATAGTCCCAAGTGAGGAAGATAGAACTCAGCTGTATTTCTTTCCAGATGGCTGTAATGTTGTCACAGTAGTCAGGTAGGGCTGGACTTAGCTATCTAAAGACAGATGTCTAAAGTAGCTGGAGGTTCCCAAGTGATGAACTTGTGTTTCTTGGGTAATTTTCTGAGAGTGCCCCGGTGCTGCCTTTGCCAGACTGCTGACCCCAGGGTGGGAGCAGGTGGGCAGAGGAGCAAGCTTGATTTGGATCAGCATGGTTTTGTGGGTTTATTGGTTAGCTTATTTGCCTTCCTTGAGTTAAATGGTCAATGGAATAATATGTTGGATTTTTAAATAACTAATTTTTAGAGGTGGAAGATAATTGAGAGCAGTGGGAGAAGTATATAGAGTTCAGTGTATAAAGCAGTGGGTGCTGAGGCTTTTCATGTGCACTTTGTGTAGTTCTGGGCTTTTGTTTGGGACTAGGCTCTTTCTTGTGGTCTGGACTGACTGGTGCCCTGTGTGCAGGAATTGATTCTGTCTGCAGGGCTGGTCACACTTCCCAGATCCATGAGGGGCTGGAGAACTCTTGTGTGGTTTGATCTGTCCTGGAAGGAGTCTAATTCGTGTGCACCAAAACAACAGGCAGTAAACAGGAGTGATTGAAAAGCTTGCTTTCCAGTTAGATGATAGATATGAACCAAAATCCTAAAGTGAGAAGGGACATTTGAAGGTAGTTCCTGATCTAGCTCCAGTAACTTGAATGCTCTTCAAATTTTGACTGAAGTGATGTGATATTTTAGATAACCTCTTTATCTCCCCATACATTTAGAGATGAATTTCCTTGGTGAAAAGAGGGGATGGACACCTCTGGACTGTTCACGGTTTGAGGCACATTTTCTAACTGACAGATGCCAAGTGGGCTCTGCAGATGTGCACGAGCAAACCCAGCCTGGCAAAATGACACAATTATTTTATAATAGCATATTCTGAATTCTGTTTAGTTGCCAATCTCTCCTGATTCTTTGGTGGCACTTCTTTCTCCACTTCAAGGTTTTTTCTCTAGTCATGGGGGATGGAAATTTTCCTTAGGAATGAAACTGAAGCTTTGGGGAAGATCTCTGTTCTATCACTGGGGCCCTTGGGCAAGAAATTACAGAATAGGATGAGACTGGATATAGAATTGCAAAAATTGGCAACCTTTGCTTGTGTATATTACAGGGATACCAGAGCAGTGTTTACAAGTATTGAAAAAGCCAAAAGGTTTTGACATACCAGCTCCTGACCTTCAAATACAAGCCTTTAGGAGCAGGGTACAGCATGTACACAGACAGAGCTATTTTAGTAATAATTTCCCTTTTTTTGTGCTCTATCTATCTGTAATAATAATTAGAAAAACAATAGCTCCTCTGGTAGTCTGAACAGTAAGAAAATATCCTAACCCATACAGAATACTGTGCAGATCAAGTTATTGCATGTGAAATCTTGTGCAAGTGCTACTTGTGGTCTCTTATTCCTGGAAAAAATATTTTGACAGTTAATAATGTAAAGAGTGGGCAAACCATAAATCTGATATGAAATGTATTTGTTCTGCTGCACCATTTGGAAAGGGTTCAGCATGTTAAATTGGGAATGCTAGTATGAAGTTACCATGGTACGTCCGTTTTTGACTATGTGTTGTAAATACCTACTGCTTGCTTAAAAGAACCCAGCATTTGGCAGAGCACCTGTAGCTTTCTGTCACAAAAGAGAGGGCATCTGGAAATTCCAGGGTATATTACAAATGAAGAATGCCAAAGGAAATTTTGTAAATAGTTCATTGATGTCAAATTGAGATGAATCCCATAGAAAATGCAGTCTGATTTACTTCTTGTTCCACGTGTTCTGCATCATTACCAGGAGAATGCCAAATATCCTTGTTCAGCAAATAGAGAATTCTTTTTATAAGCTTTTTACATCAAACACATGTAAGAACACATTTCTGACCAGGTTAAGAGAGAGATTAATCAGAACCCTTCTTGCACCAAGATTAGAATCAGAGCTGCTATTCCATTTATTAATTCTCAGGGAGTTTCCCATTTTGTCCCAGACTTTTCAGGTTACGTACATGTCTTCTTTTGTCTGGGACAAAAGGAGCTCATACCTTGTCTCAGCCAAAAAGCAACTTTGCTGGAAGTATTAACCATATGCCAGGTTATCACTGGAGGTAAATTTTGGTCAGCCTAATTAAAAAATGTTAGGTATTATGAAAGAATGCAATTCCTAGATGCGGGTTATTTAATTAAGGCTGTCTTGTGCACAAGAAATTAAAGTAGTTGAAGGGGTTTTTGTGTAGTTTGAATGACCACAACCATGAATAGAAAGAAGGGTTCATAAAACATTGTGTTGTAAAACAGGGATGCATTTAAAGGCTTTCCAGTTTTTTTCAATCTTGCAGTGTAATAAATTGGGAAAGTAAATGCAGCCTAATGTCTAGTGCAAGGTCCTGAGTGATGGGATGTCTATATTTATTCCTGGCTCTGACTGACTCTTGTGCTCTTGCATGAGTCACTGCTTTACCTTTGAATGAGATGGCAATGAGAAAAACCAATTTTATCTACATTTGAAAAAAATGCAGTGATTTCACAAGGTTTAATTCTGCTTTTAAAACAGGTTCTGAAATATTCTGGTAAAATATTGCCAGGAGATATTGTTGTGTTTCAAAAAAATCCCAAATCTTACAAGAGTTTTACTTGTACTCTAATACACAAAATAACTCAGATCTTGTGAAAAATCAAAATTTCAGCCTGTTTAATGTAACTTACTATAGAATTGAATGTACATTTTACTGTGTTTTGAAAATACATTTGTTTAGGTCAGATGTTTGTGTGAGCTGAAAATGGGTAAAGACAAATTTAAGGAAGATTTAACACTGTTATTAAACACCAGTCTGCAGTTACTAAAATAATGGTTTCAGTATCACCCTTCTGAATGCTTTGAGCTGTAATGCCAAGCAGGCAATAACCACTTTATATGTGTTCTGTTTTCTAATTTGCTTTCTGCTCATGATCACTGCTGGCTGCTGAACCAGGTGGGTCTGTTGTCTGAGTACAGGAGGTGTCTGTATTTATACCTGTGTGCTGGACAAACTCCACTTGAATGCAGTTCATCTACTGCTTTTTTGTGCTGTATAGTCTATATTTTCAAAGGTAACAACTTGGTTGCAAGAAGTTGGATAATTGAAAAGCTGTGTTTGTACTGTGCCTTTCAAAGAGACAATGTGCTAGAATACACACATCCCAGTATTCTGACTACCACCTCAAGGGGTTCCATTTTTGGATATTTCAGTCCATTTACTCTAACTGGGAGCCAGTGCTGAAACCAAGGAACAGTTTATTTTTTTCCCTCTCCTTCCTAGTTAATGTTCAAGGACTGGATTAGAAAACTTTCAGATGCAAAACCAAAATGGGCCTGAATTAAATTTTAAAATATCCACAAGAAAAAAGACTATGGTACTGTTATGGTGGTTTTTTTCAGAAGCTATTAGTTTGGAACACCTTTCTGGAGACAGCCTGGGAGAGACTTCCTTGAAGCTCTCCATTGCACAATATTTTCCATATGATGTATATGACTCTGGAATGGGAAGGACTCATAAATCTTTAACAAATTGAATCCTGTACAGAATTCACAGGATGCTTAAGAGAAGCACGAAATGAGACAAGCTTATAAACCTGACCTAAATAACCAACAGTGAACCGTAAAGCAGGCAGAAAGTGTCTAGGGGTAACAAAGTAGGCAGAAGTGCTTGCAAACTTATTCTAAATACCAACCACTTCTACTTCTTCTAATAACCTTCTGAATCTATCAGCGTGGGCCAGGGAAATCTCTCTTTACAACACATTTGTTCCAGTAGGATTCTGAATCTTAGTCAAAGTAGTAGGAGCTGAAGACAAAATTGGAAGTGGAAGAAAATTCTGAACTAAAATGGTGGCCTCAAAACTGCCCTATTATATTTTCAGTTAGGTAGTGGCAAATGTAAAATCATTTGTACCATGTTACTTCTATGAAAAGCTAATGGAGAGCTGGAAGGGGCTGTGGCAGGGACTGCCTGTGTGGGAATGACCCCATGCCCAAATTCCAGAGGATGCTGGGAGTGGCACGACTTGGCATAGCAATCTCTTTGACATTTTCACTGAACAAGCTGCTTCTTCTGTTCCTCTATGGTGGCTGCTCTGGTTTTTAAGAGAAGGAGTGTCTCGAGCAGAAAGAGCCATGTCAGGCGTTGGACAGAGATGTGTGCTGCTGCATAACCCACACTGGAGACAGCAGCTGGCACAGGGGACAGCCTTGGCTTGCCTGTCTCCCAGGGACATGCAGGGACATCCAGGGAGCCCTCAGCCTGCCTGATGCAGGTGGATCAGATGAGTGGTCAAGGGAACTCTTTAATGTCTCTTCCCTCACGGCTGAGGAAATCTCTAATTTAAACTAGACATTATATTTTAAATGGCCAAATCCCTCTGTAGCAATATCGATGATCCACTTCGGTGCATAACTATATGTTTTATTTTTCTTTCAGTGGAACATTAACAAGCATTTAAATTCAAATGCTGTCTTAAATTCTTTGCTGGTTAGAGGTAGTTCAAACACGACTTCCTAAATTTGGACTACAATGCAAAAAGGAAACTGCAACTTTTTTTTGTTTGCCTTTGGCTGATGTAAAAGGAACTATATAGAAACAGGAACCTGAGTCTGAAGCAAATGGCGCATTAAAATATCTTCATCATGAGCTGTTGTTAGCATACTTCTTTTCAGAGTGTGTCTCCACAATAACATTTCAATGATTGATAAACAAAAAATATTTAGAATCAAAATAAATACTTGATATGCAGCAATGCTGGAGAAAATGGTTGGCAAATGCACCACAAAAGTATTCTGGCAACAATATTACTTCTGCAATCTTTGAACAAGCAGATAATTGGGACCATTTTTAACCATGCCTAGGTGAGCCCTTGGTTGTTTTTGAGGTAAGTTAATGTCCATCCTTGCACCTGGAAATGAACCCCAGAGAAATATGTTTGGAATTAGTCAATAATCAAAACACTTGATGAAAAAACCTCTCACTGAACATGCTGGTTGTGCAGCTTTGTGCAAACATTTATTTTTCCAGTGACTGATGTGTATTGAACGTGGCTGACTGTTCTGCTCTCTTGCTTGTTTTACTCCTCAAGAGTCTCTTGTTCATCTGTTGTGCAAACACTCTTAAGTATCTCTTTTGATCTGTGCTCCTAAGAGTTGCTGCAACTCCCCAAAGCTCCCCATTGCACTGTTGTTGCTCCCTTCGTATCTTCTTTTTAACTATTAGGCAACAAGAGAAATTTAATAGTGTGATTGAGGCTGTGCCATCCCAATGGTTTTCTGAAAAGGAGTTATTGAGGTTCAAGAGGGCTCAGGGAGTTTGTGGTGTGACTGTGTTTGGTGGTTTATGTCGGGTGATTGCATATGACTCCAATTGTGATAGTCATCCTTAAAATTATTTTAAATGATTTACTGAAGGGAGAAAAAAAAACTAACTGAAGAATCTGACATATAAAGTACAAAATGTGTTTTTGACATATTTTCTGCAAAAAATAATTTCCTTCCAGCAGACAAAAAAGTAATTGTAGGAGAATCACACAGTTGTTATTAAAAGTAGTAAAAAAGTGCACTTGGGGAGGAAAAGAGTAAGTTTATTGCCATGGTTTGAAGCTTATTTTCAAAGTTTGATGCTGCTTCCTTTTAGATAAACCAAGACCAAAACACACCAATGAGAAGGAGTGTCAGGTTGAAAATATGTCATGCTGGTTTTCACTTACAGCTCACTGTGGGAAGGCCTGCACCCAGCTCTTGGTTTCAAGAAGCACTTGGGGAAATGGAAAGCCTTTACCAGCATCAGACTACTTAAGACATTGCTCCTATGTGGTGTCTCTAGGATATGCAGCAGCAGCCAAGGTTTGTGTCTGTAATTTGCAAGGACCCAGGACTGAGTTTTCCTAGGGGGTTCTTCTGGGTGTCTCACCCTGCCTGCTGCTCTTCTCTGTCAGGAATCCTCCCAGCCAAGCTCTCCCCAGGAAGCCCTGGGAGGCTGAGAGGGACCAGGCAGAGTCTGTGCTTCCTCCAGTCATTTTCCATCCAGTGACACATCAGCATTGCCAGCTGAGGAAAGCTGCCCATGAGCCTGGCTGCTGCCATCTGCTCACAAGGCTGACATTTCTGCTTTCCATCCCACCAGTGGATGCATTTCTGCAGCACACCTTGCTGAAATCAATCCTGCTTGTACTGTGTGTTTTATCTCCAGCTTGTGGTTGCTTCTATTTGTAGCTCTACAAAACAAGCTGGGACAGATCCCTTTCACATTGGCACGTGGGGAATGGGTGCTGTGTAATTGAACTCTTCAACTCTAATGGGGGTCCCTGAAAATAATTCTTTATCTTTACTCAAGGCTTACTTTCCTACTGTGGCTTACATACTGCCCCTCTGACTTACAAGGAGTCACAGAGGTGACTTACACATTTATAGCAGGCAGGACTCTTTTCGTGCTGAGTATATGACAATCCATAGCCCATAGTGGGACTAGTTATGCCCCAGCCTTGAACATCCCAAATTCCTCAGTCTGGAAAGTAAAGCTTTAGGGCCCTCTTGTGGGAAGAGAGAAGCAGTCCTGCTTGTTGTGAAATTCTGTATTCTGTGAAATTCTGTGCTCTGTGGTAGATGTGTGCCATCGCTTTTTGGAGAGCTGGGACATGCTGTGTGACAGCATGAGCAACTTCAGTGCTCAAGCCTGGGAGCAAGATAAGGTTATATTTATAAACTTCAGCTGGGGGCTGCTGACTTCTTCAGCTCTGTCCCTGATTTTTCAGAGTGCTTTTTTCTTTACCCTAGCCAAGGATGCCAACTCCTAAACCCAACCTCTCTTCTCCATTCAGCCAGGCCTTGCAGGGTGACACTTTACCCATATGTGGATGAGTTGAGTCTTTGACATGGTCATGCCGTGATCTGGGGACCTGCCACATCCCCTTCTCTCTTCCAGCAGCTCACAGCTCCTCAGCCTCTGGCCCAGCTGTGCTCCCACCAAGGACGAGTGTGGCTCTAAGCCTCACCTACTTGCAATGTCCTCTCCTCTCTGCCACTTAGGTCATGACTCAGAAAGGCTCTGGTGTGACTTCCCAGAGGCTTTAAACACTTTTTGTGTCTTTGCTCTCACTTGAAGGCAAGGGAGCCTCACCATGGCATGGAGTGTTATCCCTGTTTAGAGGAGCTGTGAGCTGTGAAGGATGCTGGAGCTGGGGCCCACAGGGAGGCAGAACGAGGCAGGCACCTGCTTTCTGTCAGATGTGGGGACAGGAGATGTCAGGTTTTAGCTTCTGGACATGCCTGAAGAGTCAGTGAGAGAAGCTGGGTCTGGTTTCACTCTGGACAGGCAGTGGCAGGAGCTGGATGTTGGATCCTTTGTACGGAGCCACATTAAGGCGGCTGATGGAGCGGTGACAGCTCCAAAATCTTTGATCAAAGCCTTGCGGAGCTCCCCAGCACAAAACTTCCATGCTGATCATCCCAAGAGTATTTGTATATCTTATTCTGTCTCTCTTAGTCATACCCAGGAGCTCTGGACTTCTTCCTATAGACCAAGATCCATTTCTGACACCAAACACTCTTTGAGGAAGGATGATGCTTGTTTGCTATTCAGCACTGACAGCTGAATGGTACAAGAGCAAAGGAAAACAGCAACCAACCCATCTACAGCTCAAGTAAGGAGAAAGATAATTATCAGTTTTATGTAATTTTTATTGCTAAATTGATAGGTATTTGCATATTTTCAGCTTCTCATTTCAGTCTGTGTCCGCCTCTCCTGTCACAGCTTTATGACCTCAGGCATCCTATCTATTTAGCAGTAGCAAACTCCTAAATTACATTCCAATAACACACTTTCTTTAATACATACAGTTAAAACTTTATGCTAGTTATCTCAAATATGTAACTTAATAGTACATAAACAAATGAAGAAAATTATTAGAATTTGTTACATTAATGTAAAATATAAGAACAAAAAATTTCAGAAGTGAGATACTGTGAGTATACTTGGAAAATATAGCATGTAATTAAACCCTTATTTCAGAATAATTGATACAATATGAATTTTTGTACTTCTAAGATTACTTTCTAGACTTCCATTTAAATTTTTTTCTGATGTCAAAATAACTGATTTGGATTAATTTTTCATGCAGAAATAGTCCAACTCATAAATGAGTGTGTGCCAGTGTTGTAGTTAAATCTTTTATTAGTTTATTTAAAAAGTTATTAATGTGATCTAAAATCTACTTCACCCTAACAGAGACAGTTTGCTGCTTTTCCTAGATAAAGGATTGTCTGAATACTCCCTTCTTGCCACTGTTTTGGGAGGATGTAGAAGCTAAAGATATGTCTCTTAAAAGAATTGATGAAAATTGGCAAGCCACTGATAATTTGGCGAGCAATAGTTCAAGAGAGGCGGTTATTTATTGTAAGAAAATATCTTTCTTATTTATTGTGAGAGAATTTGGCGGCTTTGTATGGATTTGCAAGGCTTTTAGGAGAAAACCCTGTGTTTTGGCAGAACACGTTATCCTTGCCACAGAATCCATGAAAACAGAAACTGTGAACACGAGGTTTTATAGTTTAAAGTAATGCTGGGTAGAAGAATGCTGAGGGTTTTGAGAGGAATATTGCTGCTTTTGGAACAAAAGAGATTGATGATGTATTGATGAAGCCTATTGAACCTGGAGCACTGAACTGCACTGTGTGTGCTGCTGATGTGGACCCTGAACTCCAAACTGGAATAAGAGGCCAAAATACAGCAAAGGCTTTATCACCTCCAGCAACAAAGAAATATAGATCACAGGATCAGGAGCTAGCAGAGTAAAAACCTAGTAATATTACACCAAAACTTGTTGCTGCCTGGCTGCCTCTCTGAATTGTTTGTGAAATTACCACAAACTAAACAAAAAACAAACAAACAAACAAACAAAACCAAAAAACAAAACAAAACAAACCAAATCCTTAGTTTCTTATGCGGTCTGCTAAACATAAAATCTCGGATTCTAAAAAAAATAACATGACTTAGGAGATTAGTGCTATTTGAATTAGCAGAAAACTGTAGGAAGAAGGATCAGGCAGCCCATTGCTCTGGGGGCAATCATTTACAGTACTGCAAAATCCCAAATCTATATAGTTTTCATAGAGTCCTGTATTTATTTTGTGTGATGTGTAAGGTATTAGAAGAAGAAACTCAATTCACCTTAATTCCATTCTCTCCCTTCAGAACAAAGGGCACTTTGAATTCACATAACATTTTAGTCAAAGCACACTGTGGAAATCAAACAGAATTTAATTTTCGAAGCATCCTTTGAACTGTTCATTGAGGTCCTGTGCTAGCTCCATGTCTTGTGATCTGTATCTTTTTGTTGCTGAAGAAAGTGCACTTTTAGACCTGACAAAATATTTTGTTATTTCTTTCTGCAATTAGTTCTTTGCTAGGCCTGCTGTACACCTAAAAGGCAATGGCAAAGCTTTAAGAGTCCTGTTGGTCTTATTCCACCTTACCTTATTCCACCTTTGCCTTGCTGGCAAAATCCCCAGTTTTCCAGGCTGTTGGTAGTCATTCACTTTGTGTGACCTTTTCAGCCATCCCAAGTGTTTAGAATTGCATTCCAAATCCGTGGTTGTAATGAAGATCCAAGTTATGGAGCTGTTCCATACATTTGTATATATTTAGAGCCATCACAGCAAAGGTCTGAAAGTGTGTCTAAATCAAAATATGACAAGGCAGCACCACCCAGAGGTTCTGGAGCTGTCTTAGAACAAGTGAATGCTGTGCTGGAAGCAGGATAGCCATGGTAGTACTGGGTCTCCTGGGGACATCTTAGCTTTGTTAGGGACAGGTATGTTACCCTTCTTACAATGTTTTTGGAATCTGGCACATTCCCTGATCATTTTCACTAATTTGTTCGGGTCTATTCTAGGTAGTCCTATGTAGCCTTGTAGGTATGATTTCTATGGATATATTCTCCTTCCTACACCCCAAACCTAAATTAAGTATTACTGGGCTGAGGTGGGATATTTCTGTCTGATTTTCAGCATTTCATCTTAGAACATGCAATCCTTCACTGTTGGAATTAGCTCATGTTCCAGTGTTGATTTCCACTGGAGAAAAACCAAGGATCCCAGCAGTGTCACTGCAATATTACTTTAAGATAGTGGTAGGTAGCTGCAGGCAGTGTGATTTGGAAGAACAAATTTGAGCAGACAGGGGTTAGATCAATATCTGAAGGATGATTATCTTGGTCAGCACAGTATTTTCCATAGCCTAATGCAATCTAAACAATCTCTAAATATATCACAGACTGTGAAATTTCAATTCCTCTCCTGTCAGCCTGTTCATGTGAAGATGGATGACATGCCTGATGAAGACAAGGGCCTGATCCTGCCGCTGTTGAAGTGACTGTAAATCACCCATTAACTTCAGAGAATCCCTAAAAAAATCAAATTGCTCATTTAAACAGAGGTTGCATATCCTTTACAGGTGTAATGGGTTCACAGAGGCTGCATGTGCAAAGGCTGTCTCCCCAAAGAACAGGAACATCTCTGCAAGCTTTTGGAAATTAAAAAACAAAAAGAAATGAAGACGATTCTCGGAATGGGAGGCTGCTATTTTAAACAGCCCTTGACTAGGACAGACAGAGCAGGAACTCTGAAAGCTGTTTATTGCAACACTTTTCTGTGGGGCTGTGTGCTCTCAGATGTGTGCCCTGCACACTCTTGCCTGTGGCCAGGTGTGTGCTCAGAGGAGGGAGGCGCTGCTGGACAGCAAAATATTCATCTGGGATGACATAAAGATAAAAAATGAGAATAATGGACAAAATTTGGCTTGCACATTGAGAAGAAGTTTCCCTGAGACTTAGTTGTGTTTTTGCAGGAAAGGTGACCATCAGGAGTGAGGATTCAGACACCCAAGTGTCCAAGGAGAGTGCAAACTGGGACCAGGTTTTGGGATGGTGTCCCTGGGTTATCTTTACCTCTGGGAAGAAATATTTGTCTTGATACAGGTGCAATCCGCCAGCCAGAATTATAATAAGCTTCCACCATGGACTCACTGCAGATCTGCCCAGTAGGTTACAGGCTGGAACTGTAATTCCAACTCCAGCCACCTTTGCTTTGCCCTCAATGTAACCACATACATGTCCATATGAGACTCTTAACTGTTTATTGAAGTGAATAATTGTTTTTCCAAAGTGAAAAAAATTAACAACATCAATACTGTAAAAGTTAAACTTTCAGGTATAAACTAATCTTTTTAAATGCATCTTTTAAGTAAAAGCTTTAAACCTCTTTTGCATTGCTCACAATTTATTGGGGGAATTTATTCTGAATATTACTAAACCCTTGATGCCTTAATTATATGAATAATTTAAATCTCTAATTTTACTGTGGCCTGTTGTTTAAAACTTAACTACAAACAACTTTGGATGCCTATAAGGCTTCAATAGATTTTTTCTTTACCATAGCAATACAGTGTTTTTTATTTCTCAATTCCAAAACGCTATGAAATATTGCCAAATTATGCAAAATTTAAAAAGAAGAAAGTTGAGCTGAAATGTCAACTGGGAAATACCAGTCACTACTCACATTTTTGGTATATAATCAAGTGACTAAATTAGGTATTTTGAAAAAGTGCACCAGACAGTTTGGTCAACTCATTAATTAAAATAGGAAAAAATACCAGGTAATAGCTCCATTGTCCTGTTGTAATTCACAGCACAGAAGTTCCTCAGGCCAGGTCCTGCACTCATGAATTCAGTGGCAACTTTGCCATTTGTTCAGTGCAAATAGGATGAAACCTGCTCAGGCTGCTCTGATAAGGCTAATGCCAAATAAAAATATTTTCATTCCAATTAGGATTCAGAACTAGATAAAGCATTTTCCAGTACTGTTTGTTCAGAGAGACAGACTTGCAGCATGGCTAACTCTCTTAGGCATCCAGGGCTCAGCCCCTGTGCTGGGCTCAGCTTTCTCTTCAGGAGAAGTTGGTGCTTCCAATGATTACTGGATGGGGAAAAATTATAAAGAGGAACTTGAGGTTGGTTGTAGAGGGGTTCAAGGTGGCCCCATGACTTCTAAATAAGAACATTTTCCTTTGCTCCTAGTCAAGAGGTGAAGTGGTGCTGCCTGGGGGCAATTGGGCTGCTAGTTCACTAAAACATATGTGACCTGCTCTGGACAAGGGCAGCATTCTGGTTTGAAATAAACTGGTGTTTTTGAAAAACTGAAACTCACTTTTAAGAGAAGGAATTCTGATTTTAGACAATCTGCCATTGTTTAACAATGGACTTGGTGCACTTGCTAATGAGTTGTCTATTTAGCTACAGTTTACATTCATTTTACTTTGGTTTTGCAAAAATATGTAATCAAATTGTCTATATCTCCCACATTTTGGATTATGTTCCATGCATGATGTTATTTCTACAATGACAACTAGGTGATGTCATGTCTGCTTTGTTCTTTAGACATTCTTCCTCACATCTGGTATTTTGGGAAGAACTTAACATTTACTGAAGCAGCAATAGATTACTCTAGCATCTAATTCTTCTTGTACAACTTAAGGCTCTGATCTTATGAAGATTTATTCATATGCCTGCTTTCATGTACAATGGATTATCCCACAGAACTTCAAAATGAATAAAGTTATGCTTATGCATAAGTGCTAGAAGGATTTGTGCCTAAATAATGAAACTAAATGCTGGCAGTATATAATTATCCATAAGATTCAGCTATAAACACAGCAGAATTCATCTCCAAGATAAATGCAGGAAATGGAATAAAATGGAAAAGTCTGTGAGAGTATTTTTACTTTGCCTCATTTACAGCAATTTTGCACTGTTAGTAATAACCAAACTGGTGATCTAAATTGTGTGCTGCTTGTGCTATAGATGAACTCTGGCACATAATTTGGTCTCTGCTTCCATTTAGACACTTAATATTGTGAATAGATGTTCAAAGTGAAAGAGGAGAGGGAAAAGAGGCATCTAAATAATTTCAGTGCCCTTTGAAGACCTCAATTTATAGTTACCAGCCATCCATAGCTTTATGAAAATTAGTAGGCATGATTGTCACCATACACATTGTCCACTGCCTTCACAATGACTCCAACATTGCCTAGATATACTTTGTCACTTACATATTCTCTGTCATCAGATATTACATCAATTTGGGTTTATTCAGAGTTGGACAAATTACAGAATTTCAAGTTGGCAGACAATAATAATCATTGCTAGAAAATATCAAATGACCTGTAACTTTGAAACCAAAAATTGCTCACAGAAGTCCTGTGGTGTGAAAGAAAGTGGAGTTTCTGCTTCTTTTCCAACAGCCAAGAGAGGAGTGTTGGTTGAATGCACAGGCTCCAGAGGGCTCCAGATTGACTATCCTCCAAATTCCCTGGGCAGGATAAAAAAACACCTTGGTTCCTGGAACACCATCTTCTGATTTTAGGGCTGGTATGGTAGGCTGTGAAGCTTTAAAGATCAAGAAATTGATTTTCTTTCCTGGAAGGGGCCAGCAGAGCTTGTGCAGCTACTTCCATCTTCAGCACCCTGGTTCTGCAACCTGAAGGTGGGAACGTGGAGCCCTGTGGCTGGAGCCAGGAATTCCTGGCTCTCAGGAGCCAAATTCACAGCACTGCCCTCTCTCATCCCTCCATGGCTCCATGGAGCATCCATGGCCAAGGGGCTCCCACCTGCCCTGGGGGCCCAAGGTCTCCAAGGGCACAGACCCTGCCTGGGCTCTGGAGGGCAGGGCTGGGAAGATGGATGTGCCTGAGTCTCCAGGTTCCTGCAGAAGCCTGGAGTCCTTGCCATTCCTTTCTGAAGCCATGCAGGTTTCTGTGGGAGAGATGCCCAAGGCCTGCCAAGAGCACTAGAAACTTGAGGTGTTTTAGTTTAAAGATTTCAGTCACACCTGAGCTTTTTAAATGAATTTCAACAAAACTTTTCTGACCTGTTCTAGCAAGGGCATGTGATAGAAGGCTAGTGCAGACTCAGAAAATACATTCTAGAAAAAATAAAAGAATTAAAAAAACCCCACTGTATGAAGTTAGCAATGGTGAAGTATTGTGTTTTTTTAAATAGGAACTGGTTACAGGCAACTAAGTGCTTCCTGTTTAAAGACAACATGCACAAAGACCAAGCATTTCTAAACAATAAACAGTATTGAAATTGAAAGATAACACAAATGTCTTGAAGAAAGCTTTTCTAGAATGTATACTATGGTATAAATAGTTTATTAGCTTTCTAGAAATTAAAGACATTTAGAGGTACTTTGTATTTTTAAGCACTACTTGACTTTGAATTTTTGAACCAAGGTAAAAGTAACCAGAAGAGAGGTATTCATACTGTTCCTCTTGGGTATTTGATAAGAAGAGGCAGGAGGATCTGTGTGTTTCTCAGGTTAGGTCTCTGAAGTCTTGGGCTCACAGCTCAAGCTGATCAGCCCGTGGAGTGTCTGAGGCTGCAGGTTCTGTGATGGGTCAGCTCAGAGCACGGGTGAAGCTCGAGTGTTCCTCCCTTATCACTCAGAACTTATGTGAACAGAATTCATCTAGGTAATCCTCAGTTATCTGGGCTCTCTCTGCTTTGCTCTTTCTTTAATCTGTCACCAGGTTGGTTGCAGTGGTTTACCATGGGTTTGCTGTCTGCTCAGAGCCAGCTGTGCAGCTCAAGCCATGCAGATATTGGTTCTTGATACCTCCAGTTCCTGGCTTTTCCTTTTTTCTGAGGGACCATTTCCGTGACCTTCTTTGGACTATCTAACAGATACATATTCTTTCTTACCCTGGTGCTAATTTCATAAAGATTTTCATGTCTTTGTGTGCTTCTGCTTTTCCTTGTCTTTAGTTGTTTGAGCTATGCTTTGCTGTTTGGTTCCTCCTTATGCTTCAAGTTATTGAGAACTGATTCAGGTGAGTGTTTCTTTTGTTTCCTTTGCTTTTTCTGCTTTTGTCTTTGTTTCAGGATAATTTATTCCAGTGCTTCTAATTTTCTCTTTGCTTTACAGGTATTCCTATAGAATGTAAACTTCCAGCTTCCTGAATTTATTCTGCTGATTTTTCCTGAAGGATTTTATTCTATGTATCTTCTGCATGAGACCCCCTAAGCCTTCCTAGCCACTCTAACCCCCTGCCTACAACTTTCATGACTTCCTGCTGGTGAAAAGCAGATCTAAAAGAGCCTGCTTTCCAGGTGTATTTTCTAAAATTTACCCACAACACCTGCTGGGAAATCTGGGAGAGATTCTTCAAACCCGATAGAGATGTATGTGACTAAATGAATGTAAGCACAGATCACAGACTGATTTTCTTTGTGTATTTATGTATTAGAGGCAGTATTAAATAGGAATTTCTAGAAAACAGCACTTATAAATAGTAATTTTTCTTTGCATCCCATTCTAAACTGGCATCTGAATCAATGAATGATGCCCTGAAAGTGCCCATTTCTTACCAGAAGGCAAGTCAAGGGTTGCTAGTTCATTATATTATTTGCTAATTTTAGGAGATAACATACCAATTTCCATGCTAAGTATATAATTTACTAATAAAATATTGAAAGCTTTTGTTGACCCTCTGTCTTTTGTCATTCTTTTTGACCAGAAGCATCTAGGAACCTTAGGAATTCCCACCTTAAGAGTGGGAATGACACACATATGCCTGGGGGAAGAGTCCTATTAGCACCAAACCTTGTGTTTTGCATGACTCTGTTTGCTGAAGAGAAAGAAAAAAACTTCATCCATCCGGTGCCAGGTTTTCCAAAGAGATCCACTGATCTCCCTGTGTGCTGGTTCAGTGGTTGCAGTCCATTTCTGGGTCAGGTCCTGGTCTCAAAGGTCTCCCTGATCTTTCCATGGTCATGTTGCTATGGAAAATGATGTAGAAGACAAAGCATGGTGGTTGCCTGCAGTTCTCA
The DNA here is from genome assembly GCF_052056855.1 of Sturnus vulgaris. Classification (NCBI taxonomy): domain Eukaryota; kingdom Metazoa; phylum Chordata; class Aves; order Passeriformes; family Sturnidae; genus Sturnus; species Sturnus vulgaris. The sequence continues at coordinate 143,916,187 of NC_142243.1, forward strand.
CCTTCTCAGCATTGCTGTCCGTCTGGAAGAGAAGGTCAAGGCTTCACCAGATTAGTTGTTCTATACTACTCTGATTTCTTCATTTATGTCTGATTAATGTCCATGGCTGCTGAAGGTAGATTGTCTTGTGTTCATCAGGTCCTTTGTGCTCACACAAGCCACGTTCAAGGGAAGGGAGAGCCAAAAGCCATTACAGTGTTGATCCCACGGCTGTTGTCAGTGTTGGAACAAGTCCCATTTGAATATAATTTCTTCTTTGCACAGGGACTCACGTCTTGGGAACAAACCCAAGTCCTGTCAGACTGTAAGACAGTTGACTTTTCTGCTTACACTGTAATTAATGCTATTGAAATCTCAGAAAAGAAAGCAGAGAAAGCACAAAACATTCAAGTTTAGGACTAGCCACCTTTCCTTCACTGCTTATCTCAAGGGATGTGATTCTATTAGAAACAAGGTTCCAGATGCCAAAACCAATAAAAATGCAGACTTTAAGGTCTAGCCAAATTGTGGTTAAAGTTATTTCTCTGTGGATCACACTTAGTCATTAATTTTAAGGCTGGACATTCTCCAAACTCTGTGGTTTCTTTGCAAGAAGGGGTAAGATCCCAATGATTAGATGGCTTACATTTCACTATATTTTCTAACATATCCAGTTGAATGAAAATTAGAATTGCATAATTCTCTTTCTTATGGAAAAACAAAAGAGAACTTCAAAACTGTTGAAAATAGACACAAACATTCAAAATAGAGCAAAGCATTTTAGATGATGTAAATCAGTATAGCTTAATGAATTGCATCATGTATATCACATGTATATGTGATGTGGTCTTCTAGGATTTTCATCTTTATAGGTAGAAATGTTCTGTGGTTAATTGCTTTCAACATAATTAAATTCACGGGAAATAATTTTATTTCAGTATGGACTGCCAGGAGAAGATGGGTCTCTTTTGGAGAGCATAGGTCAAGCAGCACATTTAAAGTTTGTACTTTTATATAAGACATTGTATGAAGTGCTATATTCTTCAGATACATTTGCTTAAAGAACTCATTTTAAAAAATTACAAAACCCCAGCAGAACTCATTAAAATAAAAAGACAAAAACCCAGCAAAACTGTGTGCTTCCATAGCACAAGTAATCCTTTATGAAAGACTCTCCACAAAATTAAAGTAATATTAGATGCTACTGAAAAGCATAAGGAAGGCTTATAGTTACTTTAAATTTATTTTTTTTTAATACACTGAGCCAGTAGAAGTAATTTATTATAAACTTCAATAGAATATAGAGAAGAGAAAGACAGGTCTATTGAGAAGTGTAGCAATTTAATGACAAAATTACTTTACAGATTATTTTAGTACAGGCTTTTTTTGGAAAGACAAAAGTTATGTTACACTTATGGTTAAAAGCCTGAGATAGCTTGCTCAGGATTTTTTTCAAAAATATTCCTTGACTTCTTGCAGTCCTTATATTGGATGAGAAAATGGCTTCTAAGATAATCTAAAGATATTCAGTCACATTAAATACTACAACTTTAAGCTAAAATGTCTTCAAGAATACTAAGGTTTTACTCAGAAAATTGATCACTGCAATGTAGGGAGTATCTTTATGAGTACCCTTCTTATACTCCTAAACTCTTATATCTAGAAACATTTCTTAATATTTGCTGATGGCCACTATTGTAGAAAGGACATTACATGAAAAAGGGTCTTGATCTGACCTCTGTGGATTTCTGCACACAAGACCTGCTGATCCTGCTGAGGTCAGTGTTTAAATTCCCACCCAATTCAGGTGAACCTTCAGAAAACCCTGGGATGGCTTTTGGGGCATCTGTGCATGCAGGATACCCTGAATGCCACAGGCACCATGAGCAAGCAGCAGCATAACCTGTGTTGCTCTGGAGAAATGATTGCAGTGTCCTCTCCCATTTTAAATTAAATTCAGGGGTGTCTCCTTGCCTTGCAAAATCATACCTGCCCTCACTACACAGCTTGCTGTAAATGCCCCAAATACCACTGGGGCAAAACTGGTGTGAGTCCACTATTGACCTCTCCTGGCCCCGTGTCTGCCAGGGCTGTCCTCACCTTCCCTTGGGCTGGTGTCTGGTCAGCAGCTCCACAACCTTTCCATGTATTGGAAATTATAGATTGCAGATATTCCATGGCTGTGTCACTGGTCCAGAGCCTTTCCCACTGTCCACATCCCTTCTGTTTCTGAAAAATGATCTTAGCTCAAACAGGTTGAGTTGAGTTGGGATTCTCGTGCTCAGCTTTGAACAGCCAGACTTCAGCTGGATTAAGGAAGACCTTTTGTAATAGTTCCCTGTATCTCTGCTGGTATTATTTTCTTCATTTTTTTAGCCCCACAGTGATTTAAAAACTGAAAAAAATTGCCATAGTTATTATTACACATGACATAATATGCAAAGTATCCTCTACAAAGCAGTTCAAATACTTCTGTATATGTGAAAAGTGCTTGACTGTTTTTTAAGATTTGTTACAGCCTGGGAAATAATGGCTGTGTATTTTTAAAAAAATTATTTACTCGATAGTCTAGTAAGTAGTTTTTATTGTAAAATAACTGTATAAAGTTATTTTACTATCAATATAGACTATGAAGTATATTGAAATTAAATTGGACTAAATTATTTTTGGGCACAAAAATAGGAAATAGACTTTTATTTTCAAGGGGGACCATTACAGACCCCAGTTTGATCCTGTCAGTGCACTGATTTTGAACTTGTAGGACCATATTGAACTCCCTATAAGGTGAGGCTGCAGGTCATTTGACTAATTTTTTATTTTAATTTTCCAGGTGGATAAACCACATGCTCTTATGAAATAGGAAAGTCTTGAACAGCTAATTAAACCGAGGCTTTCTAAAGGAACCGATGATTTAGCTAAATAATTTGGGAAATATTTGCCCACCTAGGCTTCAAGAGCTGCAGGTTTTGAGTTCCCCTCTTGCAGGAGCTCTCTTGCAGATACACATGAATACCATAAAACTGGCACCAGCCTTTTTGATTTTGCCTTTAAGTTTGTATATCTCTATTACTGAGCAGATTGTAATACCCAGTTGATGCTGAGCCCCTTTTTCCAGCACTTATTTTGTGAGTTGGAACAATATGACTAAATATTAAATAAATAAAAGATGGAGAGTTGAACTCTGTAATACAGACTCACACTGGATGATTTATGAGCGATGTGTGGGGTAAGATTTTAGAGAAATATAAATTATACCTGTTCATCATGTTAACTTCTTTTAATGTTTCCCACATGTTGCTATGACAACATTCATGGGATATATATTTTAATTTCTGTTGCACAGAGGAAGTGTGTCAGGTCTGCACATTTCTCTTGATTTTATGGCTGAGTGCTGTGTCTAATGCAGGTTGTAAATCTTCTTGGAAAAATATATAATAAGGTTTTCATCACAGTGGCTCTCCTGGCAATTCTGAAGCTTTTAATAAGCATAATTTAAATTTAAAAAGAACATTTACACCCCCTGTGATGTGGAGACTTCTAAAGTGGGGGTAGCAAATGCTGTGGAGAAAAGCAGGAGCTTCATGCTAACAATTGCTGAACGTGTTACATAGTTAAACACATTGTTAAAACTCTTACTTCAATGAAACTGTAAAAATGTCTTGTGGCTAATGTTTAATTTCCTGCTTTCCATATAGTATGTAGAGGATACTTTTAAAACTTTTTTTTATTTCTTGTGCAAAAAATGGGTTAAAAAGTTCCTTATAGTTCTCTAAACACATTTTCTGTAGGATGTAAAAAGTTTTCATGACAGTGAGATTTTTCTTTAAAAGTTAGATGTAAAATCTAGATGGAAATTTCTGAATTGGTTTAGACGGTCTCAGTGTCTGCACCACAGGCTGTTGTTCTACATGGCAATTAGTTTGCATATGCATCTGAAACCAGTGCTGAGAAAAGTGACAGTGAATTGTGCTGATAAGTGGTTTAGTGGAATTATTCAGCAGGCCAAAACTCATTAATCACAGGGAACAGTCTCCCCGTGATACTTCAGTGTACAGTTAAACTAGATTCCACTTATTTATTTACTTTCCAATGTAATTTTTTTTAAAATCAGAGTGGGAACATTAAGAGCAGATTCCAGTGAAAAGTAAAATCTACTCCAAATCACGAAGTTAGAGCTAAAACATAATTACCCATAAAGAATGAAAGCTTTTAGTAATTTCCTGTAATTTCCCCACCAAATTAAATTTTTGCCTTGCAGTACTGCTATAAAAAACCATCACTCCCATCTCACATATACTAAAAGGGACTCCCTATATGAAAGTGTCATTCTCACTTTTCCTGTTCTAACACACCCATGTTTATAAAGGAAAAGGTAAAATCCACATCCCAATAGTCTTCTTCTTCCATCCTATTTTTTTGTATCACTCTCATCTTGTCCTTGTAGCTGCTGTAGCTTTTCCACTTGAACAGCTAATGATCCAGTGGAATATCCATTTGTTTAGGACAAATGGCTGCAGCTGTTAATTTATATTCATTTATACTATTGACTATACTGCTATAATGGTACCCAGGTCCGAGTATTTTGTTGTGTTTGGTGCCTGCAGCCCATGCTGTGCTGCACCTCTGGGCATACACTGCAGCCGGGCTCTGCTCGATGATAACTTTATCACTTCTGGTAAAGTTGTGGCATTTTTAAAAAGCATGTCTCGGGGGAAAGCTGCACCCTAGAAATTCCTGACAAATGTAGTTAGCAAATGGCTTTCTGAATCCCCCAAACCAGTCCCCACCTGACTTCCCACCCGTGGGAAGAGCAGTGGCTTGAAGATTATCTGGTGCTTCAGCACGGCACCACAAAGAGCTCAGAGGGCCACCAGGAAAGCGTGAGTGAGCTCCCACATGCTACCCACTGCTGCTTGGGAGCAGCTGCTATCAGCAGGAATAACAAATCCTGAGCTCAGCTAACTCACTGCCAAGCTGGGGCAGAGCCTTTATAAAAGACTCTGCTTTTGTTGTGATTCCTGAAAGTGCAGGCATGCTGCTAAGCTTTCATTTCAGGCTCTGTGACCTGCCTGGGATCTCCTGTTTGACATGGACTGCTAGGAAAGTCCCTTCCTGGAGTTCTCCTGAATACCAGCAGAAATCTGTGACCTCCTATCTTCACAATGCCAGCTGCTGGCACATGCTTTCTTTGTCCTCTGCAGCAGCAATGTGACTGTATAAATCATGCCATGGCCTTCCTTTCAGCTTATGCCTGGCCTGTTTGGATTGTTGCAGATATTCCAAATTCATCCTGGACTTTGACTTTTTTCCCCCTCATTTGGAAAGTTATACAAGCTTCTTTATACAGTTCTTCTTCATTTGATTATACCAGATAAACTGACAACACAGGATGGGAGAAGAACTTTGCCCAGAATTTCACAATTTCTTCATAAGAATATAGACATTAATTTCCCATGTGATTTCCAGTCCAGGCATACAAGGCTCACATAAAGGGCCAGAATATGTAAAACTTCTTTGCCTGACAAACCCAGACCGAAATTGCAAGTGTATGCCAAAGCACGAAGGGCAGATTTAAGTGGGAGAACTTGAGTCAGTTCTGTTAATCCTGCCTGTAGGGAACTTTTATAGACATAGCTGGAAAGGGAACAAAATTTCTTTAGGGCTGTTTCACCACTTGTGTTGTGGGGAAACACTGGGGATAGGTTTGTACATTTATCCTGATGGAGTTGCTGCAAAATACAGTGGTGCTTTTAACTGTGTTAAATGGTGTAGGAATAAAAAAAGTGAAATGAATGAACATACTGATGTGCATTTTCCTGAAGAATATGCTGAAATTGTAAAGGACTACATTATAACACAGGTTTCTAAGGGATCATACAAACAAATGACATTACTGCTAAGGTTTTCTCAGACCTCCTTAGTGCATATCACACAGCTTATATTTGGCAGAGAAATAGGAACAGGGAGAAGTAAACTTCAGTCAGTTTGTCATATTGTCCAGGGTGGAAAGAGAATTTCTAAACCACGTAAGATATTTTGGTAAAACAATTCATTGAAAATATGTTGTAATAATTACCTGTCCCTCATTTACCATGGGGGTGCCAAGGGAGACCAAGAAACTTTCACTGTTGGTATTTCAGAAGGTTCATGTTCCTTTACAGCATGGGTGGTAGGGAAATAAAGGCACAGTTTTAGCAAAGGCAACCTTCATGAGGTTCCATGTATTAGTGTCAAGTGTAGTGGCAGCTATCTTAAACAGCTTTTCAGCTCTCCTAGCACTGCAGCCTCACCAGGCTAAATTCATGTTGCCCTTTCCTGGTTCTGAAGCCCCAGCAGCCCTAGGTGCCACTGAAATTGGTAGAAGAAGCCAGCTGCAAATGCCAGGTACAAAACTTTCTAAGGCACAGTATAAGTATTTTTGTTCAGAACATGCTTAAATGCAAATAAACAGAAAAAGCATTGTATGTATTTGCTTCTGACACTGAAACTTGGGTAGAATGTGGGAAAATGAGAAGGACCTAGTCTACAACCAAGAGCAAATTTAGGCACTGTGAAGAAATCCAAAGGAATAAAACTTAAGGGATGATCCCAAAGCAGAGAATTCCTTGCTTTTGTAGCCAGGGTATGGATTACAGTGGGAGATGATAAGTACCTCACAGAAAGAAAAATAGAAAAGAGTGAATTTGCTACAGTGCCACAGCCCCACTGCTGGTAGACTGTGATCAGGTTTGCAGCTGTGAAAAAAAATGGCACAAAAGTCTGAAGACTGAGTTTGTGGCAAATAATTAGCATCTTACTGAAGAGCCATGTAAGATGCAAAATGTACTTACCATTGTTTGAAATAATTTTATGGCTAAGAACATTGTAAAAATGCATAGGAAATTTACATGCCTCTCAAGGATGTGCTTGACAGTAGTGATTTTAAACTTGATGCTATAATTTTTCAACTCCATGAGTGAAGCAAATTGATTTGTAATGTGATACAGTCACCAGAACCATCAACACATTTACACCATAAGACTTTTCCCCAGCTGATAACACTTTAACTTATGGTGGATTTTGGCTGAACTCGTTGCAGAAAAGAAGACAAAAGTTGGAAAGCAAAGGAAAGAAATCCAGAATAATGAAAACACATCTGCATCCAAGTTTGGATGCTGAGTAGAAGTACAGGGAGAATTAAAAAGCCCACATATATCTTGACAGCAATTTTGAGAGATGTATTCCAGGGGCCTCAGTGTGGCTTCTGGTTGAAGGAACCTTAGCATTAAGATCTGCATAGGAGTAGCCAAGCAGCTTTCCTTTTTTTTTCTGCTAATGTTTGTTGGCTTAACAAAGATCTCCCTGAATTGTATCTGTCCTGCTTTCACAGCAGAATTGTCCAGTGCCAAGCATCTATGTTGATGTCACAGCTGGGAAATTAATTGTCTAAAACAGTCTCAGTAGATTCAACTGGTGGGCAGATATCTTAACCTGAAAGAGGTTGTCCATCTGTCCCCTGGATTATGGATTAGGCATCTCAATGAGACAGTCACTGGTAAATCTTATGCATTTCCTGCACTTTGAGGTCTAAATCAGGGGTCTGGATTTAGATGAATGACTCATTGTTTTTTAAAAAAAAAGTGCTGGGTTGTGCCTGACACTGATACACTGACCTAGTGGTGCACACCCCAGAGGAGGAAGACTAGTCTTCTATTCTATGTTCAACCTTTAAAAATTTAAATATGCAGATATCATTTCAATTCAAATGAGCATCTTAGATATTCAGACTTGCTTAAATCATGCTGAAATGCTGCCAACAGCATCAGGTTCATGCCAAAGAGACCTTCATTCCAATTCTTTCTCCTTAGACTGTTTTGTTCCCTTAACATTAAAAACAAGATAGAGGCTACTAAATGTCCCAGTAGAGATAGTGGCAAGTGCTGCTCTCAGCAGTTGGTGTTGGGACTGGCACTGTTCAACACCTCTGTGGGTGGCATGGGCAGAGGGATCCAGGGCCCCCACAGCCAATTTATTGACACCAAGCCACCACCATGTGAGAGGTGAGCCTGTGCAAACTTCATGAAGTTCAAAAATGCCGAGTACAGGGTCCTGCACCTGGGTTGGGGCAACCCCAAGTACAAATACTGACAGGGTGGAGCATGGATTGAAGCATTCCCGAGGAGAAGGACTTGGAGTGTTAGCAGATTAGGAGCACAACATGAGCTGGTGATGTGCTCCTGCAGTCCTGACAGCCAAACTTGTCCTGGCTGCATCAAAAGCAGCCTGAGCAGCAGGTCAAGGAGGGGGATTCTGCCCCTCTACTCTGCCCTTGTGAGCCCCCACCTGCAGTGCTGTGTCCAGCTCTGGGGTCCCCAGAAGGACATGGACCTGTGAGTCCAGAGGAAGTCCTGGAGATGGTCAGAGGGCTGGAGCACCTCTCCTATGAGGACAGGCTGAGAAACTTGGGGCTGTTCAGTCTGGAGAAGAGAAGGCTCCAGGGACACTTTTGGGCACCTTCCAGTACCTAAAGAGGCCTACAAGGAAGATGGAGAGGGACTTTGTTAAGGCACGTGTACTATTAAGGAATAGTATCTTCACACTGAAAGGAGGTAGGTTTACATTCGATATTAGGAAGAAGTTCTTTACCTTGATGGTGATGAGTCACTGGAACAAGTTCCCCAGAGAAGCTGTGGATGTCCCATACCTGGCAGTGTTCAAGACCAGGCTGGATGGGGCTTTGAGCAACCTGGTCTAGTGGAAGCTGCCCCTGTTCATGTCAAGGGAGTTGGAGCTAGGTGCTCCTTAAGGCCCTTTCCAATCCAAACCATTCTATGATAAATAAGATTTCTAAACCAAGTGCTTTGAAGCGTCTTGAGATCAATCTAATCTGAGTATTCCTGTGCTCTCAGATTTGTGTTCATCAGAAAAAGAAATGGAAAGCCTTTGCTAACTTCTTTATCATTTCATAAATAGGATTATTTAACTGGTTTCTGTAGTGGTCAGAGTTCCTAATGCCCTGTGGACATCATTCTTTCTATAAGGGATAGAGGGAGCAAGTCTTTCATGGTGTGGACATTAATACCAGTGCCTCCTTTAAAGAAAACTGCTAAAATGCACCCAGATTTTACTCATAATGAGATGTAAATTTGCCCTATTGAATTATTGCATGCTCAGGTCTTTTTTTTTCTTTGAGAAACTCCAGATGGCAGGATGGAGAGTTTGTAATGTTTCTAGTAAACTTGGTCGAGACTGTTCTGGTGATAATATAATGTCTGACATGTTTGATAGTGCTGGTATTGCCAATGTGAAGGCATTAGTTGTTGGTTTGTGAGATGATTTTAGTTTAGTTCATTCCTGTGTCATAATTCCTAAATTATACTGACACACCATGGTGAGAGATACCTTAAAAACTCATGAAAGATTCATTTCATATAGTTCAAACGTTGAGAAAACAAGAAATTATTTTTACTGTCCTGTGCACTACAGAATTTTGTTGACACTGTGTATTAAAATTGCCAAATAACTGCAAAGATGTATTACTACAAGTCGTAATTTCTATTCAAAGGTATCCTGTTTCCTGTCCAAAGCATTGAAGCAGAAACGTGACTGTGAATGTCAACTAAATCAGATATGACACATATTATTGTCTAGGCAAGTGAGTCAGGCAGCTGTGATACTGTGAACTGATAGGTCCTGCCTCAGGCAGAGGGGAAATGTTGACACACCTGGATAGTCACATTTTATCAAGGACTCAAACCTGCAGTTTCATGCTCAGTTAGAAACTGGCATTTCTCATCTCAAAACTATTTGATTCTTTGGAAGATTAGGACCTGGGCTAGAGCTACGTTACCTCTGAGATTTAGTATGTGCTTCTTTATATTCAATATCCTTGAAAAAGACAGGCTACCAGGAGTTCAAGGTTATTTTTTGACTTTTGTGTTGACAAGGCAAGCATGGGAAAGTAAGCAATAAAATTGTTATTAGCAAGTACCAACATTTTTGAAACCTAAACCCTCCAAATAGCTCCATCTCTGCCTCTGGTGGCTATCAACAGAGAAGATGTAATTGCATTTTCTCATACAGTTCAGATATGATTACTAACAGACAGTTTACCCAGTCTTCAGCTCAATTTTGTGCAGATGAGAAAACATAAATTGCCTTTGTGCAGGGTCAGGCGTGGTCTGCAAGAGGTCTGTACTCAGGTGCCATGTCATGAAGTGCAGGTGATCTGCCCAGTAATCCTTTATATCCTGGCACACAGCCAGAGCAGAAAAGGGAACACAAGGGAACACCTTCAAGAGACTTCCAGATGGTTCTGTACAGGCAGCTTGGGCCCAGCTTGATTTATTTGCTTTGGCTGTGTGTGCATAGAGCATTCAAGTGAACCAGAACACAGTCAAAAGCCTGGAGCACTGGGGAGCACAGTACAGAAACAAATACAGCTCTGCAATATGATTCTCCATGTATGTTTCTGTAACTGCTGTATGCTTGGTTAATCCATGACTTGGACATCTTGGATCCTTTTATGTGTAACATAGAGATAAACATATATGGAAACATGACAAACATATAAAGAAATATCTTCTTATTTCCTACTCCTGGTGATGTATTAAGTATTGTCTGGCATTTTTTTCTGTGTATCAAATTCAAGGTTGCAGTAATTTCTCTTTTTCTATCACATTTGTTCCTCTATATTTCATCATATTGTTTTATTTAGATTTTGTCAAGGGTATTCAGAAACTCCTGCTCCAAGGTGATGCTAAGTTACAAAAAGTAACTAAGAGTTTTCAACTCCAGAAATAGGTTCTTGATACATTGTGCCTGAAATTCAAGATTGCCTTGGCACAGTAGCTGGGGAAATGTGACTCCACGTCTGGGCTGTTGCATGAGCGTGGTTCTGCAGCTCTGAAATAGCCCATTGATTCTGATATTGGAGGGGCATTACAGGGAGCCACTGACTGACACACAGATATGGACACTGCTCTTCACTGTCCCCCCGGAGAATTTTAAAAGCAGGAGACTGTTATTTCAGTTTCCCTGGTTTGCAATGAATAGGAGTCGTTACCAGAAAGCTTGTCAAATTCTCAGGTCGTGCTTGGCCTGAGCAGGATTTGGGCAGGATTCCTTCATGGTGTCCCTTGTTCTTTATCCTTTGTATCTAACACCAAGTAAAAAAAGAGGCATTAGAAATGAAGTGCTCCCTGGAAAGCAGATTTCACTCCACCGAGGCAGGATTAAAGAAGATGGTGCAGAGATCTACACAGTGATAGGAATGCTTCAGTGATGGGTCTGTAACCACATGACTGAACATGCACTTTATCAATTCAGAGTGACATCAGCTCTGATGGGATTTTGTTGGGCCTAGAGGGAAAGTGCTAGGTCTCAAGAAATACTTTCCCACAAATATTTCCTTAGTTAAGCAATAGGTTCAAAAGCAGATTTGAAAGCAATTTTTTTTATTATATGTGATATGCCATTTTTTCCCATGAAATTAAATTAATGAGCCAAGCTTTGAGAACAACCTGTCCCTAGGAATCAGTTTGGTTAGAACAAACACCATTTCAAAATTACTGGGTGGACCACTAAAAAAAAGTGCATTCAGTGTGACTGGTAAAACATTTCAGGCCATTTCTCATGGCAACTCTATAGTTCCTAGAATGGTTTCAATTATACATAAAGAGTAATGGAGAATGAAGCTGGTTTCAGACTCCCGAGTTTAACAAGGATGAGGGGCTGGGGCCAGCCACTCCTGCCAGGGAGACAGGAGGGTCAAACAGCATTGCTGCTCCTGCTGCTGCTGGGTGGGTGACAATTGCAGCAGTGCCCCTGGAGTGTCCCCTGCCTGCACAAGGTGACATTGTGCAAAAACAGCCACCACCCTGTACAGCCCATGTCTCGTGGTGGGCTGACCCTCATCCTGGTCTGCCAGACCTACTGACAGATGGCTCCAAGTGAGGTACAATGAGAGTTTGTGAGAGACTTAGTGGGAGCTCAAAACTCTGAGTTTACAGGTAGTTTGCAGTCTACCTGCTCTCCAAGAGAACACTTGGACAAAGAGGCTTGCATGGGAAATGGATTAAAATAAGAAAGCCTTGAGAATGCCCCACCCTGGTGCTTGGTGCTGTACCCAGTGAGCTGAGCTGTGCACAGGAACCCGGTCAGTCCAGTCCAGACCTGAGTGAAGGACTGGGGTCACAGCCACACAGCGAGATCAATGCATTTCCTTGCAGAAAAATGTTATGAGGCCATGATTGGTCATAGGTGGTAAGAACTGTGACTTTCAGATTACTGAACTTCTGTCACATCTGGATGAGATCTGACAGCATTTTGAGGAAAGAGATCTGCTTGCTTCTCTCCATTCTATGCAAACTGAATATTCTTCTTGATCACCGAAAGCAACAGTTCCTCTGCTATTGAGGATTGACTCTGAAGTCTTCAGAACATGAGTTTTTATTGTATGTTCTCAGAGAGAAGAAAAGGAATTGACTAGTCAGAATCAGGATCGTAGAATTATAGAATATGCTGAGTTGTAAGGGTCTCATCAGGAAAATGTTGCAGTCCAGTATAATGGCTTTATTAAAATCACATATATACTATCTCATAGACTACATGATGTTTAAAAATATCCTGTCACTCATAAAGTCATGAAGCCCAGGATTGTTGCATTTACAGGCCTGTTAAGAATTACAAACCAATATGGCCAATGCATTAATTCACTATGAGGCTTTGCTACAGTAATCAATCATTATCAGGCAGAGAAATGGAAAGCCAGCTTGACATTTAATGGCATATAGAGAATGAAATCTGGAAACTGCTGCAACTTTTTACAAGCCAAATAGAATAAATCATTAATCAAAAAGATCATAAAATTCAAACGATAAATGGTTATGCAAGAAAGAAAACCACAGACATCTCTACAATATCCTTCACACTTCTATTCTTCTAGCAAAAGAGCCCCAAACTGACAATTACTGCAGTTAGCAAAACTGCTGTTAGGACTGTTACTATTAAATAGATCTAAAAGGACTGAAGTCCCAGGGAGAGGATAAGGAATGACACCTTTATTTTTCTTTGTTGATTGATAAATAACAGCAACAAGAAAGGTCCAGGAAGATTCAACAAGTATTATGCAACAAGTATTAGGAATGGGACCTCTATAGAGGAGCTATGAGCACTGCAGAGCTATGAATCTTGGCTTTGGAAAGGTTTGGAGGTATGCTAAAGTGGAAGGCAAAAAGTTCTGGTAGTAAGTAGTGTCCTCTTTGTCCTGTGAGATTATATTTATATATATTTATATTTATATTTATATTTATATTTATATTTATATTTATATTTATATTTATATTTATATTTATATTTATATTTATATTTATATTTATATTTATATTTATATTTATATTTTTTTTATTTTTTTGGTGCCCCAAAAGACCTATCCCTCACTGTCTGTCACAGAATCACAGAATTACAGAATCACAGAATATGCTGAGTTGGAAAGGACCCACAGGGATCATCAAGTCCCACTCCTGGCCTTGTACAGGACCATCCCCAAGAGACACACCATGTGTCCAAGAGTATTGTCCAAACATTTCTTGAACTTTGTCAGGCATGGTGCTGTGACCACTTCTCTGGGGAAACTGTTCCAGTGTTCCATACTGCAACTGATTCTTAAAAAGATTGTCTCATTTGAGTTCCCCAGAATAGCCTGGTTTTGCATATAAGGGGGTAAGAAATGGGATTTTCATGAGTCTGGATCACAGCCAGGCAGCAGGGTCTGGCCAGAGTCCCTGGCTTGGGTGTACCAGCTTAGGTGTATCCAGGAGAAGAATTTTCAAGGATGCTGATAGAGGCAAGGCAGGAATTGCTCTGCCAACACATGGATAAAATTTTCAGACTGCAGCACACCACCTTGAGATCAGTCCCTCACAAATTGCTTTGATTCTGTCACTCATTTTGTGGCAAGAGGTACTAGAAAGGCATCTTCTGCAGCTAATACATTTGTGACTTTTTAAGTAGTCTTTTGACAAATGTCAGTGTGTGCCAAGATCAAAGCATAGTGAGTGACTAAATTGGAGAGATTTGAGCCACAAGTAGACAGCTGATATCCAATGCACTGAGCCCATAATGTATCTTGGAAACTCCTTGAGAAACATTGTAATAAATCAAGGCTGTGAAGCCCGATTGGACGTTTCATGAGGGACAGAGAATTTTGAAGCAATCTCAACACCATACATGAATTTGAAAGCTCTTGGAAAAATAAGGTGTTACTTAATGAATTTTTCCCACTCTAACATCTGAATTCATTGCAAACAATTTCATTTACACTCCAGAACCACTTAGGTCAGATGAGTGGTGTGAATACCACAGCATTAGTCTTACTGTGTTTTTATCTAATAATTGGATTTAGAGAATATAAATAAACATTATTATAAAACTAAACTTCAAAGAAAAGTGCAATAACTTGCTGTCTGCAGCTGTTTTGTGTGCTTTTGTTTCTGGACTGACAGCAAAAGCTGTGATTTTTCACACTGATTTAGATGCTTGACCAAATATCTTAACCCAGAGGGAGGATTCCCAGGCTACAGCCATAGTGAGGATGGGGTGGTGTCAGTGGAGGATGACTGAACACGCAGGTGCACCTCAGGGAAACCAGCTGGTACACAGGTAGGCTGATGTGCCTCTCTGTCTGCCTTGATGTCTTGAATTTTGAGGGTCCTCAAAGTGCAGTAACTTAATTCTGTTAAACCCTGATGGGAGGGATCTGGGTATAAGTCCTTGATATCCACAATTGATCAGCAATGACTCTGAATTCGTTGTTCATGTGTCTTTGCCTGCTCATTTTTTTAACTTGTAAATCTCTGGAAATTCTCAGGAATTGCCACGCACAGCAGAGTCACTTCTCATGGTTGCTCCTTAGTTTACTCCAGACCCAATATTAATGTTCACCTTCTGTTCTGCATTAATGCTGGCCATGAGACAAGGTAATTCAGACATGGACTTAGTGTCTCTTTCCAAGGATCTTATGGGATTCTAAAACCCATTTACCTTTTCTTTGTTGATCCCCTTGATATCAAATACTCAGTACTTTGAAATCCATTTGAAATCAAAAGATATGGAACCAGGAGAACTCCCCTTATCTGGTTATTGCACATAATTGTAACTTTTTTTCATGTGCTATTAAGGATAAAGAAGAGTGAGTAGCATATTCACTGTTCGTCCAGGAGATGTCTCCCTCTTCCTAAAATAAGCCCAAACCATTTGTGTTTCCAGGGATCTCTCTTGCCTCACAGATGTTGGCTTCCCCAGCCTGCGGTTATGCAAAGGCAGTGCTGGGTCCGGCCGCTGCCTATGCTGTGCTCTCTTGTGGGGTTTGGCTGCTGTTCCCAGCGCAAACGCCTCATTTTTAGGTCAATGTTTTTGAAAACCATGGGAGCTGAACAAACATTTGTGCTGCAGTCTTGTTTTTTCTCAGGCACTTCGAACTTACACGAAAGGCTAACTTGCTTCATTTGTACAAGCAAGCAATTTATTGTCTAGTTCTGCCACCAGAGAACACACAGGGATGTCAGTGGAGTTTAGGGACACATGTAGCTCATGGGAACCTGAATGTGTGCCATTATTCTGCCAACAACATAAAGAATATAGTACAAACAGTAAATGTTTCAATATTCTCGTAGAAATACTTTAAAAATAATATAATCGACATAAATATAGTTTTAACTATTTTCAGTTTTATTGCACAGAACATGCAGAAGAGCAGCTATTCCTATGACAATAAATATTATTGACTATTATATTATTATTATTATTATAAATATTAGTTTTTATAATTACACAATAAAAACACTAACACTTTCAGAAATTCCTTTGTTTTTAGCAGTACACGGGGTAGTCAAAATATTTGTAGTTGTAAGTCCTTTGGATCTACTGGTTTTTATTCTCATCACTGTAGTAGTGGCTTTACCTTGTGCTTTATAGCAGATGAACGAAGCTTCTTTTGTGAGAAGATAGACACAGAAATCTCTTTTTATCTAAGCAGAAAGAGCTGACAGCCTGGTCAGAAAAATTATTTTATTAACAGGTAATTTTCATAAGTTTCACTGACTTACTGATGATCTTCACTGGGAATTAAAGGAATAATGGCAGCAATTTCTTTTTCTCATAGTAGAAATAGTGAAATGTATATGAAATTTTAATCTGATAAATAAGTCATGGGACTTTCAGATGTTTTAGAGGAAAAATAATTGGATTTATATGAGTATTCACTGACTAGGGTCATTGGAGAGTGAAATACTTGCCGGTGGGGTGGTCCCAGGTGAATTTGTGTACTTGGAGATTGGCTGTCTGGCCAGGTTTGTGAAGACCAAGAAAGAGGAAGGAAATTGTTGCCTTAGGGGAGTTACTCTGCTTCTGGAAAGAAACAAACAGCTGAGCATGCACATTTCCCAAAAATTATCAAGAAAAGAAAAGGGGTAGCAAGATAACAAGCAAAAAAAATGAGGACAAAGAAGCAAGGTTGGCCTCTGTCAAGAAAAATCAGTCTGTTCACACTTCAGCATGGATTTAGTTTGGAAGAACTTCTAGGTGTCATTTGATGTCTCTGGAGGCAGGAGCTGTCCTGTGGCACGTCTGGAAGCAATACTTCTGCTGCCAAGAGTGGCAGGGCTCAGAGGGAAGCAAGAAGAAGTTTTACATAGGCCTCCTAAGCCCAAGGCATCAAGCCCAAATGCTGTTCACCAGTGTTTGTTCTTCATCACATTAATCCCCTCAGGGACTGAGAAGTTCCTTAAAGACTTATCAAGGTATCTGAGTTAACTAAAATAGGAGGTGTGTGTAACTTTGAGAGATTGGCTTTCAGAGTCTTAACATGCTAAAGAAAAAGCTACAATTTCCCCCACACTTTTAAGGAACTCTTTTTAATCCTTTTAATCTGAACAGCAGAAACTTTGTCTTTAAAATGGCATCAAGCAGCAAAAATACTACATGGTAATTACTGAGACCTGTTGAATATTGTGTTTCTTGGACACTGTGAATAAGAGCAGAGTGTCCTGTGTGCTATGGAAATGTTCCTATTACTCAGCTGGCTGACATGGAAGCTCTCATTTGTTGGTGTTTTTGTTTTTGTGTTCTGCTTTGCAGCTGCATTCCCCCCAGGAAGACATGTGGGTGCTTCTGCTGACTCAGTCCTAGCCAGAGTCCCCTGAATGTGCTAGGGCCACCTGATTCTTGGACAGCCTGGAAATAATTTTCAGCCTACTATGCTTCATTCTGAACTGTAAAAGGCACAGCCAGATGGAGCAGTCCATTGTACTGGGGAAAAGAAAATCTCAAAATGGAACTTCTAATTACCAGGGAAAAAAAAGAAAAAAAAAAAGAGAGAAAACTAGGAAAGGAGGGGAGAAGGTTCACTAGAAAAGCAAAAACTGTATCTCAAATGCCAGAGTGATGCGAGTTGCTGGAAGGACTGGATTAAAGGCTTGAACTTTTGTATGGAGTTTTGAGGGACAAAGAAATATTTCTGCATGCCACTCCCCCTGTCAGCTTGAACCTTGAAAACTCCACCTTGTCCTTTCCTAAAATGATCTCCCTCTCCTCTGGCACCACACTCAAGCCACAGACTTGAAGTTTCTGTCTGTAGTATGGTAATCAATATCTTGGATGGCCAGGAGATGCCTCAAGGACCAGTAAGGGTTCTGAACGAATCCTTTGAATTCTTGTCTGCTTTCACCAAAACCTAGATTTAAAACCATTACACATGTGGTGTATTGCACATTGCACCAGCATCCTTGTCATGTTGTAGCAGGTGTTAGTTCTCCTTACTGTTAAAATATATCCATTCTATTTGGAAACTTATCTGTAAGTGGTTTCCAACCTGCCAAAGGTAGATGTTTTCATTTTTGGTTCAGAACTGAAGTGTAAACTGAAAAGACAGCCACTTTTCCTACATCCATGTCAACATTTCTGTTTGGACATTACCAGTTTCATTTAGCCTTGTTCAGGAAAAAGCTCTTTAGAGATGGGGATGAACCTGCACCCAGAGGCATGCTGTGACCCCTGAGTGACATGGCCCAGTGCAATGTCACACATAAATACCCCAGACAACTCTGAATTACCTACCAGCCTATTTACAGGAGCAATATTATTCTACTAACACCGTGCTGCTTCACCTAAGCCCCTGCCCGTGGAGTTTCCTCTGGTAAGCTGATCTTACAGCCCAGCCCACTGCCCCTGGCTGGGTCATCAGGGCAGCTGTTGAAGGGGTACCTGGGGTGCTGCACACAGGACAGAGTGCAGGGAGTGGGCTTTGCCTTGGACTTTGCCAGAAGAAGCCATCAGGGAAACATCCGGAAAGCAGGAGGAGCAGCAGGATCTGTTCTAGGACACAGACACTGCTTACACTGCTTACATTGACAGCATTCACACAGTCTCCAAAATGGACATCTTTTCAGCACTGCAAAGTTTGCCTGAGTGAATAGTGTGTGTATGTGTGGGGCTTAATTTGTTTTTTTCTCTTGTGTAACAGAATTTTGAACTCATTGTAAACATATGTTTACTAAAACCTGTCTTCTAAAAGAATAATTTATCTGTATTAAACTTCCTCTAGTGCTTAGCCAACAGGTCTAATTTGGCTACATATATTTGTAGGCACCCTTAAAGTTTATTTTACAGACCTATATGTTTGCAGATCTTATTTTACTGTCTAATAGCACTGGATTTTATCCATCTCTCTCGTCATCTCATTTTTACCCTGAAAAGCTTACTGTATGAATTCCAAATTCCTAATTTCATCCTGATGTCGTCATTGCAATGCTTCTGCTTGGAGAAAATGGGAGAGTGAGTAAAATTTCAGTATAACTCCTGAATGTTTGTATTAGTGACTTCTGTAGTTTTTCCTCAAATTTTTATGAAGCTTTTGGATACTTCTTATGCTCTGTAGAAACCTAGACACATGATCTAGTTACCAGGTCTAAAAAGTTACTACAGGTCAGCTGAGAAGTCATAATTCTTGCATATGTAGCACAAATTACTATGAAGTTATGTGATTTAGATAAAATATTTTATCAAATTATTTTGTATACGACAAGCCTGGACATGCACATCTCAGGGGTTTCCATTGGTGTCATTTGCAATGATCTCTAAATCACTACAAATGGGCAACATACCTGAGCTTCATCTTTGTGTAAAATGTAAAATAATCTCAATTTCTGTACTGGGCCCAGGAAAGTGGATCCACTGAAGTATTTGGCTATAGCCTTTAAATTACATGAAGGAGCCATTAGACAGAAGGTTTGCTGTAGCTGTTTTATGTGTTTTGCAGCCTGCTGTGCAGGTACCCTGTTTTATTTATCTAATAAAGATGCATTAGTGGGGTTTTCTTTTACCTGTGATGCCTTGAGTTTTAGCTTTTTTATTTTTCAGAATCTCTGCAGTTTAGTGTGTAACTTTGAAACTTCATATTAAGTGTTAGTAAGTTCTCTTTACTGGGTAGTTAGACAAAACAATCCCTTCCTGGCTACAGAATCAAGGACACCCATCACCCAAAAAGCACAAACAGCAGCGAGGGAAAGGGGGCAAGCCAGAGGGCTGATACTTCATAGCCTGGGGCTGTGGTTGGATAATTAACCCCAAGATGCAGACCAACCAAAACTTATAAAAGTGTAAAAACTCGTGATGGGGATCCATCCTGGATTTGGTTTGGGTGTAGACCCGGCCGGGCTCTTGCACTGCCCAAGGTGGATCCTTTCAATAAATACCTATTCTATTCCTTTTGCTCTGCTCAGTCTCTGTTCCAGGTCAGCCTTTCAAGGCATCACCTGTTTGCTTAGTCTGCCTAGAGCAGTAGAAATGTTTCAGGAAAAGGGCCCAGAAACATCTGAGACAAATGAATTCTGAGGGGGAAATTTTCTTAGGGACACAGAGAGGATTGTGCAACTCTTATCCAAGCTAAAATAATATCAAAACATGATGGGGTGCAGATCAAAGATGAGTAAAGGTTCTACCATGCAGGGACACAATGAGCAAGAAAGATTGCCTTTCACATTCTTTATTTAACAAATTATCTAGAACTTCTGAGCCTTCCCAGTTTAAATTTTCTTTATACTAGCAATACTTCATACTGCAGACAGAGAATGTTTGAATCTTCAGTGAGTTAAACTAACACCTTTTCTTCAGCAACATACATTCATAATGCAGATATCCCTCTGTGTTCCCTCTTTCTTAAATGAGATTGCACTGCAAACAAAGGCTCCTTCTGGTGCAAGACCTTGACCTGTATTGGAAAGAAGGTAAGAGTTGGTGAAGTGGTTGATGAGCTCCTTAAAGTTTATTGTTTGGCACCTGAGAGCAGTTTGGTACTTCCCATACAGTGAAGGAATGTGATAGCTGAGAAATGGACTCCAAGGATAGACACTCAGGCATGTCTGACTGAACACTTCTCAGGCTGACACTTCTGAACCTTCACTTGCAAAAAACAGTGGTGGAGTCTGAAGGTGAGGAAAGCACCTTTAAAGAGGAGATGCACACCTCTGGCCTGGAAGATGAGGACTGTGCAGGGGCATCTGGCCACTAGGGCCTGAGTAATGCTTGGGATTGCACCATAAGCAGGGTTGCCTGTGCTTCAAGCTCATTACTGTGCTGTCATCCTCTGTTCCAATGGCCAGAATGACAGCACCAACACTCCAGCCTGGAAGTGACCACCAGTGACAAGAACATGTTGTACACTGGTGCACAAAGTGAAAGAGGTCCTCATTTCCCTCCTTCTCCCTCTGTATCCATAATAAAATCTGACTGTAATAAATAATCATGTGATTTCTGGTTGGAAACTAGTAATGAGGGTGAAGGTAGAGCCCACATCAGCTCCCTTACCTACTGTATGCCACTGTTTATCCTGCTGATTTATATTATCAGAAATATTTCTCCCATATTTAGTGTTGACTTTTCCATCAAGCCATTCCTGTTTGAGCACACTGTTTTATACCACTGTCAGCTAGCTGACATCAACAATTAGGCCAATATGAAACTGTTGTAAAGGCATAGAGGATCACACCATGTGTCTTACATGTAGAAAAATAATCCATTTTCCTTGTTTCTTTAGTAAGACAAAATTACTATTTCTTCAGAACACTAGCTAGTTTCTATGACCAGCTGTAAACAATTACTAAGCTGCTTGCCTTGATGATTTATAGCTTAGTTATAAAAGGGTGTACTTCTGCCAGACTGCTCGCTAAGCCCAGAGGAAGACCCTGAGTTAATGATGATGACGCTATTTTATCACCTGCTGTGAACTAATTCTAGGAACTAGTCAGATTTTTCTGAGGAAATTTCTGTGCAATGTGAATTCAATAAAGTCAATACTCTTTTCCTTTTTCCTCCTCTGTGTGTGGGAATAGATCAATATGTAGATGTGATTTTGGGAGAAAAGGTGGTTGTTTCCAGGATGAAATTTCTGGTCCAAACCAAAGATGACTGTAACATAAGGACAATAGGACAAAGCATGGCCCAGTGAAGATAGGACCCTTGGGGAAAATATGAGAAATTGAAGAAAGTTCATGTTTTGAATTTGATGCTAATTTAAATCCAGTGTGAATTCCTTTGTAACCTGCTATTAGGGCAGATATTTATGTTCTCATTAATCACTGGGGGAGATCCTGAGTTTATCACATTGCAGAATGCATACATTTTTTATTAAAAATTTCACTAGCTTTTCAAAGTAGTTAAATTACTTCCTACAGAAATGTAAGAATTAAAAATCAGATGGCTCCTAGATTTCATTTTGGCTTGGTGTCTCTTAAGAGTTAAAAATTCAATGGTAAACAAACTGTGACATGTAATAGTTACTCTAAAGCTTCTTTTTAAAGCTACATGTATCAAGCACACTGGGGTTTTTGTTTGTTTGTGATAGCTGTTTTGTGTGATCATCTGTTATTAATTACAGTATTATTGGTCAACTGGCTGTTCCAGCAATTAGTGGTATTGTTACACAAGTATGTACACTCCCTTAGTACGTGGGTGGTGGTGGCAGTTGTGCTGATATCAATCCTGTCTTTTTCACAGGACAGAGCTTAAGGTCTTCTTTGGTTCCTGCTGTTCTACCAGATCCCTGTTCTTTTTACTTTCCTTTTGGAATAGACTGAAACTTTACACTGACATAGGAATTGATCTTCTGGAGACACAAGGATCTTCATCTCCTATAATAAATGCACACTGCTCAGAATGATAAGATACATAGCTATACAGAGATATCAGAAAAAGTTTATGTTACATCTTATTAATTGACAATTTTTTTGCATGAATACCCTCTAAAATGTAAAATAATACAATAGCAAATTAGATGACTTCCAAAAGATAAATTTAGCCTGTCATTTTTATATGAGATGGCAAATAAAGGTCTTGTGAACTTCATTTCAGGAGGAATTCAGCCATTGGTGTGGAATTTCTGTGCTTCTTGTATCATGTTAATGTGCTGTGTTTTCAAATACTTGTGCTTTAAGACTTAACATTTGTGAAATGTTGTTTGTTTATGTTTTTGTTTGTTTGTTTTGTTTTGTTTTGTTTGTAAGGACACTAGCATTTCAAATTGGTGATTTCTCATGCTGGACAGGGTAACATGAAACCAGAACCACTTCTGCTGATGAGAGCTGCCAGGACAATAGACATCCAGCTATTAACTGTGAAACTGCTGTAATTAACTGTGATACTACTGCTGTAATTAACAAGGGTGACTGGCAAAAGGAATTTCTGGGAAAGCTTTATGTTCTTTGGACTCTTAGGGCTGGTAGGAGCTCTGGAGAGGGGTAGATTTTTATACAGGGAGCCTTTACTTTGTGGCAGAGATGGGTGCAGTGAACATAATCCTCCCACACACAGACAGCTTCACAAAAGAATGCCTTTTACCCTATTGCTTTACAGCAAATTCCACAGGCAAACTGGCTCTTACTGCACCAGTTTAGGTGAAATACTGCTTTGGACAATAATATCCTATAAAATAGAGTCTATGAGTTAATCTGTATCTAACCTGAGAAACAATCCTTAGCGATTCTAATGTTTAAACAAACACCTTTGGTATGTTCCAGCTAAAGTTGCCAAAGAAAGTCAAGATTACTCCTTGATTTTTAAACTTGATCCATTATCCTTTGTCAATTATAATAATGCAGTGATGTAAATCAGCATAATGTTAATTAGACTTCAGCGAAGAAATTCTCCATTGGATTTTTCATTGAACTTATGTGATGGAACTGGGTGAAACTTGCCTAGCAATCCTGTACCTTTTCATTCAGCATGACAACATAAAGTAGATAAACATCTTCATCACGTATCAGTAAGAGCAATAATTATCTTTGTCCAAAACACAGAGCTAGAGCTAACAGTTCAGTTGCAGGCTATGTATGTCTTCCTGTGGTTATCAATGTGAATTTAGGGTCAGCGAGGGGATTGGGTGGCACACTTTGTGTACATGCAAAAGAATTAAAAATTCCTATGGGTGTATCAAAAGAAAGAATATCTGATATTTTTTGCCATGCTCCAGAGATGTCTTGTAGAGCCTGTCTGTGTGAAGTGGAAGGCCAGGGAGAGCAGTCCTTCCAGTGAGTCACTGGAGCTGCCAGGAGGAGAGGGGGCACAGCCAGAGAGACTAAGTTGCTACACAAACACCCAGAGGCAAAGCATTTGCTAAACTGGCTTACTGGGACCTCTGCACAGGGTAACATGCACCCAAAAAGTCAAATCTGTTGAACAGGAAGGCCAGTCCCTGCCTAGATGGTGATGAAAGTCTCTTTTGGGAGGGTCCTTGCAAGGGTATCTTCAGCTAGACAGAGTGAGATTCTCTGCCCCTCTTTTGCTCTGCTCATGTGACTGTGCTGGGCTACAGAGAAACACAGAATATCTTGAGCTGGAAGGACCCAGAGGGATAATTGAAGCCCAAATCCCAGCCCTGCACAGAACAGCCCCAAGGATCACACCACGTGTCTGAGAGCACTGCCCAAACTTTTCTTGAACTCTGTCAGGCTTGGTGCTGGGGCCATTTCCCTGGGGAGCCTTTCTGCACCTACAGGAATGGTTTCTATTGACTATTTACAAATATCTGTGTACACTTTTCCTAATTCTACAGCAGGATTTGCCTGGGGGAGTCCCTCAGCCTGGCCAGGTTCTCCATCCTGGATGCTAACACATTGCAGCACGAGTAGTGCATTTCAAATGGTCTAAGCACAGCAGAGACTGTCTAGGGAAGTCTCTGTGAATGTCCAAAATTTCCATCTGGACTCCTCCTGCAGAAATCAGACAAAGGCAGAAGAGACAGGCAGAAAGATCCATCATTGTGTCTCAGTTCAGTACCTTATATCATCTCTACAGAAACTAGTTCTGGACCATCCAGGGAACTAATGCCTAAGTGTGCATCCTGACACCAGCTGCAGCACTGCTTTTACTACAGGACAAACTTGAATTTCATCCTTAACTCATAAATTAAATTCAATTGTTCTTTCCACAAAGTGCTAATCAAGAACCAAAGCAATAAACGCGATTTGATAAAGCTGATGATCTTCTTCTGCAGTTGTAAAAGATAGACCAGATATATTGTCTGGATTCAAAGTGGGGAATGATGTGACTTCCTTTTGGCAGCTGTCTGGCCAGCTGAAAAATGTTTCCTGTGCTGAATATGTATAATATGGTTCTTCATTGATGTGCACTGAAAATAAGGAATACTCTACCAATTAAAGTGCTTTGCACTTACAGTCCTGATTCTTGTTTGTACTAAAGCTCTTTTGTGTGAGTCTCGAAGTATACTGAGCACTTGAAGCAAGTGCTCATTTTGCTAAAGATCTCCTTAGCTGAATAGCTGTGAGTTTAAAGGAGGCTCAGTCACCAGAACAAGCCCAGGCTAGCTCAGTGTCTTCGGAGTTCTTGTTTTCCCTTGCTCTTAGATCAGGACATGTTCCTGTTCTGGGCAGGAGAAGACAGCTCCCCAGTGTCCTCACTAATGTGTGCTGTGTTGAAAGCAGGAAAAGTAAATGGAACAGCTGGTACTTTAAATTCATGCCTTCTAAATCACTTCACTGTGGTGATAACAGCACTATCAATATCCTCTTTCACTTGTCTGCTACATAGTCTTTTTTTGTTTTAGTACTCACAGGTCCCTTTTTGTCACAAGATTTCTCCAGCTGAAAGCACCACTGTCCAAGTATTTCAAGTGAAAAGGGAAATTTCTATTTTTATTTTAAGATTATGTTTCCGCTGTTGACATGGAATATCTGCGGTAATGGAAGTGTTAAAGGGGATGTTTCCATCTCTGAAGTGATTCTGGATAGAAGAAAGAATTGTTATCACGTGCTGAAGGTTGGTGTCTTAGTTCAGGTCATGCAGAACTTGGATAGCATTTTGGGTACAGTGTTGGGTGTTTTTTAGCTTTGGACCATTTATATCCCTGTGGACTAGTGCTGTAAACCACATTTTTCTAAAGCATAGCTTTGACCCCTCTTTCTGTCCTCTCTGCTGCAACTTCTCTGTCACATCAAATGCAATTTTTTCTTTATTCTGAGAGTTTTTCTTGGCCTAATCTCCATCACTTATCTGATTTCAGTGCTAGGAAGATGTCTTCTTTCTCTGATCAGCCCAGTTTGACTCATATTCTTGCACTGTCACTTCACAGTCACTGGTCTACCCATCTCCACCTAATCCCACGTCCTCTATTTAGCTCATTAGAAGCTCTCCAAGGAGAAGCTCTTGTTTCTCAGTTGGCAATTAATGCAGTTATATACTGGATTCCACTGGGGATCCAGGCTCTTTAAAAATCTAAATTAATAAAATATGAATTAGTAAATACAATCTTATGCAGAAGGATGGGGAATTGTGAGGAATTAAAGTAATACCCCGAGGCTTTCCACACTAACTGTTATTGATGCCTAGCAGGAGCTGACAAGCAGAGAATTGGTGCTGTGGATCTGCTGCATGCAGTGTGTACCAGCTGGGGAGCCTGTTCCAGTTAGCTCTGGTCTGGCCCCACTGTTTGGGAGCTCATTAACAGCTGGAGCTCACCTTCTGGTTTTGTTTCATTTGGGTTTTGTTTCATTTGGGTTTTGTTTCAGTGTGTGCTCTGAGTCTGCTCTGTGAGGTGAAATACAAGGGATGTTGGGGGGCATTGGTATGTTAACATCAAACATGTTCCCCTGAGCTAAACCAAAGTGCTTCTGTAGGCACCCCCTCATTGTCAGAGTATCTTTAGCACAGTTTTTTCATTATGACATCAAATTATCAAAATGTTTTTATATTACTCCAAGGTAATATTTTTTTTAATAATTGAAATGAGAAGTATAAATTCGTGTTTATCAGTCTAGAGAGATTTGTCAGAAGAGACAAATGATTTCCTTCTGTATAGCCCACTGACAGCTTTGTAGAGTCCAGTGAATGGAGCATTATGGAAAAACTGATAGAACAACACTGGAGTCAGAGGTTTAGTATAAAACCTACAGTAGAAGTAGGTTAAAGTGTGCCAGCCTAGAGCAACTTGAATCCAATAGTTTTCAAATATTTGCCTAGTCTTCTTGAATCATAGGGTATTTTGTAACAATCTAGATCTACAGCATTTAATTCTCTCAAAATTTCACCATAGTTTTCACCTACCTAAATTCTGACTCTTACATAGCCAGCCATGAATGGTAATGAAACTGGGGAGAACAGAAAGCGAAAAAAAGAGGTATCTATATAGGTGTCATCAAGAACTGTTACATATTTCTTATTTTGTTATTTGATTTGTGCTGACATTTTGGATTAATAGCTACTCACACTGCCATTTACTTTTTTATTTTGACATGGTAATTGAAGGGAAATGATACATTTGCCTTGGTACTATCAAACTAGTAAATTGATAGAACACAATGGAGTGATGAAATAAGATACAGAAACATTACTTTCTAATACCTGTAATGCTGTAGTGAGCTACAGATTTAGTTTGGTGTCTATACAGTCTTAAACAAGGTTTAAAATTAAAACTTTGAAAATATTTTACTTTTCAGTTTATTGCCCTCATTCCTTTTGTTGGTTTCTTTCCCCAAGCAATATGGTTTCTTTGTTCTGTTGAGTTTAATAAGATCTGCAAAGTAACTTAAGCTTTAAATATCTGTTTTGTATCTTTCTTCTTCTAGTTAAAACATCAATTTCCATTTCTTACAAATACTAATTGCACAGAAGGTTGTGGGGCTACACATGTGCATGTGTGTGTGTATGTAATATCTCGCTTCCTCTTTTCAAAGCATTGTCCAAACACCAGCTAATTGATTTGACATGCTAAAAGAGAAACCCAGTGCAACCAAGACATTTTGGTATGAAAGACATTTCCAGTCATCTCCGTTCAATAATTGCAACCACAACTTCAAAGATGATACAGATGCAAATTGAAATGTGTGATCTTGTTCTATCTGGATTTGATTTCTTTCCCCTTTTGCTCTGAAATACTCATCCTCCCCTTCCTGCTGGGATCAATGATGGCTGGGACTGCTATGTACAATGTAGCTATACAAGCCCAGAGTGACTGAATTTTACTCCAGGGATATAACTCCAATTCCCTCTTCCTTTCCTTCAATGAGACTGGCTCTAATTTCATGCTTATTCTGTGAGTTATGTACAAAATGCAGGTCTGAATGAAACGTCTCAGGAGGATCATGGTGAATCACGATCCTTATCTTCTAATAGGCTCCATTCTGAGATCATCCTTCTCTTTTCTCTTTCCAAATTTTATTTTTCCATATGGGAGTACAATAAATTGTTGTTGACTGGTGAATAGCCCTATGACTTTTGCAGAGTATAAATCACACCTTGAAATTCCAAAGTGTATCCCACCAGTGAAAGATAGTGAGCATCAAGTTTGTACAGATGGAATTACCTTAGATAATCTAAACATTTTTACAGTTATGGGAAGTCCACTAGGAACATGACATTACTGCCAATTTAACCCAAAAGGCTCCCAGATGCCTTTGAAAAGTCTGAAGAGGCTTGTGACCCTGTCTCCTCAAATATGTATAAGCATGTGTCCTGCTAGGAGTTCCACCAATATTTTTTCCTGTGCTTGTGGAACACAATGTTATGGCAGTCAACCATCACCTGCACAGATGTTGACCCTGGAGCAGCTGTGAGCATCGTTTTGTCTACTCGCCTCATCCATTTTCTGTGCATGGAGCAGACTGCTCTGAGGGTGACTGTGCATGGCAGTGTGAGACACCACAGCTCTGCCCCAGTGCATGACCCCAGGGTGGAAGGTGCTCCTCAGGACGTGGATGCTGCAGGAGGGGTAAGAGCACAGCGTGGGGAGTAGAGTGAATCTAGTTTTTGCAAGCAGAGGTGAGATGTAGCCAAATTATGCAAGAAAAGAACTCATAAATGTGCTCACAATTTCTGATGCTCCCCTAGAGCTCTCAAGACTAGAGAACATAAGCTTTCTCAATGCAGGTTTTCTGGTAGTTCTTTCTTCCTGTTATATCAAATTTAAAATGTCACTTTTGTGCATTTTTTTCTGGTGCTCATAAGTCACAGGACATCAAATTTTAGCATTTCGGGTTGAAATTTGAAATCCATTTGAACCTCTGCAAGCAAAGGTGCAAAAGCTCTATGGGAGGAAACAGCACTGTTGTGCCTGAGGGGAATTGCCCAGCTGACTTGGCTGTCTCAGCTATTTTGAGAGGCTGGAGTGTGTCCAGAGAAGGGCAACAAAGCTGGGGAAGGGTCTGGAGCACGAGTCTGATGAGGAGCAGCAGAGGGAGCTGGGGCTGTTTATCCTGGAGAAAAGGAGGCTCAGAGGAGACCTCATCACTCTCCACAGCTCCCTGAAAGGAGGCTGGAGCCAGGTGGGGTTGATCCCTTCTGCCAAGGCAACAAGTGACAGGATCAGAGGGAATGATCTCCAACAAGGGAGGTTTAGATTGGATATTAGGGAAAATCTCTTCACTGAAAGCATTGTCAAGCACTGGAACAGGCTGCTCAGGCAAGTAGTGTAATCACATCCCTGGAGGTGTTTAAAAAGAGTGCAGATGTGGCACTTGTGGACATGGTTTAGTGGTAGATTTGGCAGTGAGGGGTTAACAGTTATACTAGATGAGATTCAGGGTCCTTTCCAACTTAAATTATTCTATGTTCTGTAAGAGCACTGAGGTCATAGTCATGTTTTTCCAGTAAGACATCTTTGTACCATTGCTTTTCAGTGGCCACAACCAGACAAGAGCAGAAAAGTCATGAATTCCATGATTCTGTCATTTTTCCATAGATGCATGTTACTTTTTTATTGCTTCACTTTTTCAATCAGATTAAAGTTCTCAGTAGAAAATAGCCATTGAATAACCTTCCAAAGTTTCCTAAATGCAGGGTTTTTTTTCTGTAGACCCTAAATCCTAACCCTCTCCCCCTCCAACAAAACAAAACAAAATACCCAAACAAAAAACCAACACAAACTATAAATTTTCTTATAATTCCAAGGCATAGGTTAACTTTGTCATCATCTCTGATGGTCAGAGTCACCTGGGCTATGCTCAGAGTCAGCTTGGGCTCTCCTGGAGCAGTTGGAGATGTCACAACCACACCTTCCTCAGGCCTCACTGAGCTCTGCAGATTTTTGGGTGTGAGCATATGGACTGAAAGAAATCAGTGTGGTTCTGTGGCCCAGGAGTTATGAGGGGATGGAAGCGATCTAAGTACTGTCATGCAAAGTTTATTTAATTTTATTTTATTTATATTTTGTCCATTTTTTACATTCTATCTTAAAAACAAAAAGATACCTTATGTTTTGGCCAGTATAATAGCACTAAAAGGCTAAAGGAAAGAGGACTTTACTCTGTCTGCTCAGATAAGTATAAAATTGCAAGAGGGTGAAATTAATCCCCTTGATAAAACAAACATCTGAACTGTATTAGAGGGTGGAAGGGCTGTGAGTTCATAACCACCACCTCACCCACTCACAATTGCACTAATGATAGTTATGGCATTTAAAATTTTGGCAAACTGGGCCACAGAGCCTGTTTAAAAGCCAGCTCCATGCTGCAGAGAGAGCCCTGTCAGGCAACTTGATGAAAATAGAGTAACAATAACTTCAACAAGGTTGCACCAAACAAAAGCTTTCAGGCATTGGTGGAAAATTCCTACTTTTCTTCCTTCCCTTTTCTGTTTTAAATTGAGTTAGTCTACATTTAATTTTGTTTAAAGGTTTGAAAATATTAAAGAGCTCCTTACCCAAGCCCTGTGGCTGCCTGACCAGTTAGTACTGGGAGAAAAATTGCTTTCCAAAAAAGAAACTGGGCTCATGCTTGAATACATAGTGGAATAGTATCCAACACTGCATATGGGAGGCTACTGCACATTAAGTAAGTTAATCACTTTTAACAGGTATTTGGGATACATTTAGCAACGGAATCTATTTCTGACATTTCCATATCTTCCAAAACTATTTTGAAATCAGTAGAGTTGGGAGAAACTTTCTGAGAGCCAAAATGAAATTCCTTAAGCTGGCATTGCAATTGAATCCATTCAGCAATAAAACCTTGTCAGGAGTCTTCTTTTTAAATTATTCTGAGGATTCACTGAAAATGTTGTCAAACTATGTCAAGACATGAATCTTCAATTTGTTTTGAACATCACTGATGAGTGTCATCTTCTGTTTTATTTGCATTCAGTATTTTGGGGTAAATATTATGCATTCATTCTTACCAAGTTGGGGGAAACCTCCTAGCAATAAAAGCCCTGAAAAGTGAAAATCATAGCACAAAAATGCAGAAAAAGAGAAGCAGCAGATTTTTCTTTGCTTCTCTCTGCTTGTGGCAATGTCTTTGCCATAGCTTAAAGTGCTATTCAATTGTAGTAGGCTTAGGGAAACAAACCCATTTTTTCTCCCTGGAAGTTTTTGGATTTGTCAAACCCAAAATGTGGCATGTGAAGAACTACATTTCCTACCTGAGGATCCCCTAAGGGTCTGATTTTCACCAGCTGCTTTTCTGGTCTCATCAGTGCCTGAATTTCTGGCCCTGTCCCCATCATTTGGGGCTTGGAGCTTTCAGAGATTCCTGGAACTCCTGCCAGGTTGCAACAACGGGACAGAGAGGTGTCAGACCCTGAGCAATTACAGATTAAAGCTGATGTTGCTCTGCTTGGTTTCACCACTGCCTGTCTCTGGTCAGCTGTAAATGATCTGTATAGGTATCTTGCAAAGACATTAATAGTTTTTCTCTGCTAACAACTAAGAGAAATTAAATACCTGAATAAAAAAATAATATTTAACTCAAATAAAGTATTTTCCTTCCATTTTTTGTTTAAAAATCACGCCTAGCCATGTGTGTCCATTGTACAAAAAGAAGATTTTGCTATCTGTTAAAATTTTATTCCACAGTCCTTTCCTGTGTTAAAAATTCTTTGCTAAGGAAAAGGTGAACGCCCTTAATTTTGCTGTTAGGATGTATAGGAAGAAAACAAAGCAATGTAAGTAAAATATTATAAAGGGGGAAGTGAGGAAAGGCTTCCTCTTATCAATGTTTTCATTGATTTGCAGCAGATACTTTTCCTAATTTTCTTGCAAATTCTTCCACTGGAAATGAGGGTGTTTGTGTGCCATATTCCACAGCAGTGTGCATTCCAGTTTGGGTCAGGAGCACAGATCCCAGGGTTATCTCCAGCTTGTCCCAGCAAACCAAGCCCTGCTTCCCATCACAGAGTGGCCTCTGGGAGGGAGGTGATGGAGGGCACACCTGGTGAGCTTCAGCTATCACAGGCAGCCTGGAGCTCACTGGAATCAAAGTCCATTAAATATATTCAGCACTCATGTCCTCATTTTCAGCTACTCATCTCTCTTATAAACATCCTCAGACCCTTCCAAAGCCACCTGTGAAATATGATGCTTTTGCTATGTGTAAGGAATTGCCCGTTTCAGGTTGTTTCTGAATGAAAAGGGCAATCACTCCTTTGAGAGACAAGAGAAAAAAAACGGAAAAGCATTTTTTTCCATGCTTGTATTCCTATAATTTAGTGTGTATTTAAAACTGAAATGTTGATAACCAGCTTTACATTGCTGTTCCCTGGCTAGCTGGAAAGTACAATGCAGGGATACACCACATTGTTTGATGTCAGTTGTGTCTCTTTTTTTTCCACCCTTCCTGAGGTAAAGATCACATTGGAAGGGATTTGCTCGTTTCAACAAGTAGAGCCAGCTGGCAGCCAGGTTGATGTTTACATTGCAGCTGTTTTTTCTCCAGAGCATAGATTTTAGTGTTGTGCTAAATGGTATTGTTGGTCCAGATCCTTCCCCTGCATTCTGGATGTAAAAGCGGCCGCCTGTGGGACCAGAGATCTGTATCAGGTATGTGTTGCTGTAGGAAACACCTGGATGCTGTAGACATACTTTAATGTTGCTGATGGTTTAAATATGGAAAAAAAAATATGTTGAGAGCAGAATAATTTTTCCATGAGTGGCATATGTGCAGTATTTTGCAGCCTTGCCAGTCAGGTTCCAAAGGAAGTGGACAAAATAAAAAACGAAAAAGAAAACCTCAACTTCACAACTGAGCAACTTCACTGTCTCTTATAAAGCTGATCTGGGAGTCTTGTACCCAGTCTCAAATTCTTTGCTCCATGAATAGCTCCATAGAATAAGACTTTAGAATAGCTGCAGCTTAGTGCATTTCCTAGGACTTATTCTGCAACCCTGGATTAGCTCCTGAGAAATGTCCATTCCTGGATGGATAACCTTACTGCATATCAAAAAATCTGGTGTGAGGATATTGGTTATGATCTAGAATATGGCCCTTTGAACCACACTACCAAACTTTCTAAAGTACTGAGGAAACAATTTATGGGCAATCTTGATAAACACTAAGTTCTTTAGGCTGAGATGATTCCAAGAAAAGACAGCATAGAGAGAAGAATACATGCTAGTGTAGTTTTGGTTGTCTGTAGTGGTTGTCTGTAGTTAGTGTCTGTCTTTGGTTGTCTGATGCTGATGTAGCAGCTTGAAATATTCTGGTTTAGTTAAATTTTTAAGAATTTTAAGCTTCAATACCAAGTGTTCATAGTAATTAATACTTCTAATAATAAAATAATCCGAATTTAGCTGATTTGAAACAACAGAATAAAATTTTACATGCCCGTGAACTTAGAGGGGCCAGAATGCATTGGCTGTGAGCTGGCATGGGTCCATGCAGCCTCACCCAGCTTTGCTGTAGTGTTACAATGAGCTGAACGATGCTTTCAGTTTGTTAACTGACTGAAGTAGATCGTGTATCCATCCAAGGAACATGATGTGCAGAAGTTGCAGCTTGGCTCTGTATGAATATCAGTGCTCTGAATCACAGCTGAATCCCATGTACTTGTAAGCCAAGTGGGCCTGGGAAAAGCCAGATCAGTTTAGCTTAGTCCAGGTTTCTAAGGTGTTTTTGGAATGTGACTCTAAAACCATAAGGCCAGAGATTTGTTCGTTATCTCCTGCTTCTTGATCAGCAGTGGCTGTGCCAGATATATGAGGCTGACAATACTACCAGAATAGTTACTGAAACACATTCACTCTCACTAATATTTTTTTTAAGTGCTAGAAAAGTTGCAGACCCTTTTCCTAGACTCTGCACACCCTGCTCCAATTCTGACCTCATTCTTCCTGTGAGTCTTTCCTTGGAGATTGTCCTAGGCTTGGCAGGTTTGCTTCTCTTTTTCCTTCCTCCAGGTTGGTCCTCTGGCATGTGGCCTGGTTGCTCTCTTTTATCAGGCAGATTCCCTTATTGAATTTAACTCTGTTTTGCTGATCTTTTTCCAGAATTTTCAAACAGCTGAATTTCAGCCACCAGATGGACCCACCCCAACAAATCACTGTCCTCAGAACTGGCCTGGTTTCAAGGTTGTCCTGATAGGACTCATGTTGTGAATCCACGATCAGGTGTGCCCCTCTCTTCTTTTCCCTGTAGGGGAACAGGAAAAATTGTAATTACTGAGATCAAGCAATTGCCACAGAAAATGGGGTTCACAATGGGAGCGGGCAGGTACAATTTTGTGCTGAGTTGCTGCACTCTACCTCATGCTCTGATTAATGGCAAATGAGTAACAAAGAAGTATCTATTTAATGTATAGAATAGCAGAGCCCATTCTTTTAAACTTAGATATCTTGTCAAAGCATATGAGCTTAAGTATAGAGAATATTGAAGTGGAACAACTAACTCATAGTGCCTGACATAGCACAGCGCTGTCCCTACTGAGTGGGGTTTTTCACAACACAAAAAAATTTTGTTTCCAGGAAAAGATAAAGGAATATCTAAATAATATCCACATAGCAAAATTTTATCACTTCAAGCAATATATACTAGTTCAGATTTATCTATACATATGAAGAATCAAAATTAACTTTTTATAAAAAATAAAGTAGGACGGTTTAGAATATGATGCATTAACTGTTGCTTTATTAATTTATGATGTGATCTTGCTCTCTCTTTTAACTGAGTAAAAAAACCTCTTACAGATGTTGGTGATTGAACTTCATCTGGTAATGAGCAAAATGTAATCTTAGAGTGCTCCACACTTCAGTCAGGAATAGCAGAGCTCTAGTGTAATATTCATTCTATCACCTTGCATAATAGGTGGAGATGTGTTTTGGCACAAGGTGCCTCTAGTGGCTAAATACCTGGCTCTTAGCCCAGAGAAGTAAAATTTCTGGCCCAACATGTTATACACTGCTGTCTGTGGCTCAATCATGAGAAAAATTGCTTGAAACTGCTTCTGCCTGTGCTCAGGAAGCTTGGAACTAGAGAACAAGGCTTAGTTATATCTGGGGATCCCAAACACTGGACAACTGGCAGAACCATTGAAAATGTTCCCTCTTGCTTTGCTAGGCTTTGATTCTTTCATTGAGTTACCATGGTAAGGTCTCCCAGTATATCTTGTGTCAGAAAGGGGAGGACATGCCAGGGGTGCTGCTGAGGCACTGTGTGAGTGCTGTGGCTGCTCTGTCCCAGCAGCCTGGACAGCAAACCTGAGCTGGGGCTGATGGACACAGCCCCTTGGCCCAGGCACCTCAGTCAGGCTGGCTGCACCAGCACAGCCCCTGTGAGCTCAGCACAGAGGAGTAACCCCTGCTCAGTGCAGCTGTGGCTCAGTGACAGGTGGAGGAGGCAGATGCCAGGCTGAACACGAGCCTCAGCTGCAGCGTCATTGCAAACAGAGCAAACGTCATATTGAGATACATGGTGAGGATCTTGGTCAGCAGATCCAGGGAAGCTCCTGTCCTCTTCTGCTGTGTGGAGGAGCAGAAGTGGAACAGGCTACCCAGGGAGGTTGTGAAATCTGTTCTAGGAGGACTTCAGTGCTGTGTTAGGGAAAACTACAGCTGACCTCATCAGATTGGTGATACTCTGCTGCAAGTGGAAACCATGAACTTCAGACATTTCTTCCAAACAACACTCCTATGATTATGTGGTGACTACAGATATCATAGCACTGGATAATAAGACCAAACTAAAAACACATTAAAACCCAGAAACAATTGACCAAATACACAGCAGTACAGAAACAGATAAATCTAACGCTACAGTTTCATTTATACTGCAAACAAATATACCCTCTGGCTGCTGATGAGAAATCTTGAGAAATCCAGAAAACAGAAGATAAAACACAAGGCCGAGGAAGAATTTACATGAAACAGGGGGAAGAACTCCAATAAATCAGTTAATTAAGAACATCAGTATTATTGCAGGAAACACTTCTCTCGTGAAGATCCACAAGTTAGCTTGCACAGCAGCCCTGGAAGTGAAAGTTGAATACCTCCATTCATCTTCATGCCTTTGTGTAAAAAACTCAGTATGTTAATTTGGTATTTAATGCATTTGTCTTCACATAAGTCTGCATAACAGAGTGAAAGACTTACTGCTTTTGAGGCTTAATATCTCAAGCTGGTGTCTGTCTGAAATAGGCAGGAAACTGCACTGATGGCCAAGATGCCTGTGGGGTATCTTCCTTAGTAAGATAAAGCAGAGGTTTCTTGCTGAAGCCAGCCAGGTATGGCAATCTTTATGCACTTTAAATCACTTAGGTAGACAAGAGCACCTTTTTACTGCCACACCACGCTTGGGAATTGGTTTACAGGGTGAAAAGTTGCATGGATAACATGCTCAAAAATGGCCCTTAGCCAGATCCTGAAACAATCTGAGTGAAAATGCAAAGCAAAAAGTCCAGATGACTGCCTAGTCAAGTTTCCAAAAAGAGCTAATGAGATTAAGCCCCATTTCCCAATTCTAAACTGCACCCGTGAAGACAGAAACATCCTTTTCAAAATGCAGTAATGCACTGAAATGGAGGCCTAGACCCATGAATGGGGACAGAGTTTGGAGAACCTAGCTCCCAGGCACTTCTTGCCCTGCTAAAGTCAGAGTACTGCCTTACAACTGCACAGTTTTAATTTTAGGGAAAACCATGAAGTACGTAATGAGACACAAGAAGAGCACAAGTGTGCCAAGTGCTCCAGAACCTTGAGGCTGTCATAAGAGCTGTGCCAGTGTCTCAGCAAGAAAGGCTGAGGGCAGCCAGTGGGAGAATTCCCCGTGCAGTTACTTGGAAAGTTTGTGACCTGTCTGGGGTTAAGGATTCCCATTGCACCACTGAGTCAGACACAGCCTGCGTGGCTGGGGGGGCTGCTCAGCCCTGACAGCATCACGTATTACAGGAGCTGTTAGGCTGGGCTGGGTGGTGCTGCAGCACCAGGGATTTCTGTGCAGAGTAGGAGAAACTGCAGCTCCTTCAGTTTGCTGAGAAACCTTCCCATTCTTAGCTGAGTGACCTGAGTGCTGGGGTCAAGAGGAAAAAGGGAGAAGGGATGTAGAGCCTTCCCACCTCGCTGCTTGTGTTAGCGTGCACCCAGAAAATGCATTGCTGTGCTGTTAGACATGGGGATAAGCTTAGACTATAAATTCTGACAAAATTCAGCCATAAATTCAGTGCCTGGCTTCTCAGCACATTCAAGAATTAAGCAATTCTGGGTGTGACTGGCAAGAGATAGTTTACTGTCTGGGGAATTTTATGGGAGAATCATCTGAAATTTTAGGCAATTCCAGAATTGAGGAGCTGCTGAGGAAGGAAAGTGAGAGGCTGAAGATCTAAACGTTGCACAACTGTGTTTTAAATAAATAATAGAACACAGAGGTGCTTTTGTGAATACACCTCTTCAGAGACTTGAAAAGTCATGAGGAGGTCATGAGTTCTTCAGTTAGAAAATGTTCCTCTTCTGTGGCCAGATGTGTCCTGCCAAAAGACCAAGATGCTGTCCCAAGGAGGGGCCAGGAGTGGAAGGTGGACAGTGTGGGGACAAGGCTGTGGGGGTTCCACAGTGACCTGACCCCAGGCAAGAAAGAGAGCAAGGGCCAGCAGAGAGCAAGGCAGGGGCAGGGGAGGAAGTGTGCAAGGAGCTTTCCTTTGAGCTGAACCCAGCAGTGCAGCCCTTGGAGGGATGGCAGACACCTCCAGACCACCACCCTGATTTTCTACAACTGGTTCAGCAATGGGGTTGCCTTCAGCAACCAGATTTTCATAAGCTTGTCCTCCTCATAGTTGACCAAAATATGGAGATGGCACAGCTGAGACTCTGAGTCCACCAGCTTGTGGATTTTGAACTTAAAATAAAATTCAGTTATGTTTTGTAAATGCAGAATGATTTGGACATGTGTATCTTTTTTTTACCCCAAAATGAATGTTTTCAAATGTGCTTTTTCTGGCAGCTTTTCTATACGCTGAGCCATTGTGCACAAATGATAGTCTTTTGCTTAGAAGTGAATTAGTGTTCCAGCCAGCATTATACACAGAGAATTAAACCTATATATTTTCCCTGTCAACTTGCTGTACCTGATTCTGTTATTTTTTAAAAAGGAAGTTTGATTAAAGCCCATTTGTTCACCACAAATCATCTAAAACTGCCAGCCTTAAATAGGTGGTAACTGAGAAATATCACCAAAACAAATTACATCACCTCCTCTGAGTTGTTAACTGAGCTTTGAAATTCTTCCTTTCTCCAAGTGGGGTTCAAGGAAAGTGCATGCCAGTCCATGTTCATTGTGAAGCAAAGTTTGTGTGCTGGATATTCCCCACCCCTATCCTGTAGGGATACAATTTGTGGCAGATCTGCACAGAAAAAATTCAGTCTATTAGGGATTCTTCACTGAAGGGAGTGATTGCTCAGTGAACAAGTAAAGAAAAGGTTGGTAGTCTGGGAAATGTCTCCAATCTTGCAGAAATTAAGCACAGCAGATTATACCAGATTCTCCAATTGACTCTGAATGTGCAGTTCTCAGAAATTCTTTATCACTGGACGAAACTGAAGTTGCAATGCCAGGGAGACAAAGATCACCTTCATCAGTCATGGATAGAAGATGTCCATAGTTTGCTCGTTACATCTGTTTCTTAGAGTGAGAAAAACATGCAAATAGACAAATTTCAAGAGAATCTCTGATGCTTTATGACAGACAGGGATGGTTGGTACTGTTACAGCCATTGTTTTTCTGAGCTTCTCAGCAGGAGAAATTCTGAGTTTATCTGATCACCAAATTTTGGTGGCAATATTTTACATATTGCATTTATCTGTGTGCAATTTGGCAGTGGATATCCACTGAACTGTGTTTATATGAAAATACTCTCAGGATAATATAATGCTCCATGTGCATAAACATCATCTGGCTGAAACATTAGGCTATATGGGTACAGTTATGATCTGCTACATACGAGGCGAATATAACAATTTAGTTTTGTTTTCTTAAATGTCAATTTCCTTACCATTGTTTGTATACACTATTACTCCTGAAGAACAGCTGCAATTAAGTCTTTAATAGAAAATTACATTCATAAAAATGTAACACCTGTTAAGCATTTAGTATAACAAAAAGCAATCAAAAGTAATTATGTGAAAGAGAAAGGAAGAGCAACTATATAAAATAAACAAATTAAAAAACACCAGGTATAGCAAAATAGATTTAAATAACAGCTATTATGTAGCAATTGAAGCTGATGGTTTGGCTTTTAGGTGGCACCTATGTCTCAGTTGTGTTCATTCTCTGTGAATTCGGAGACCTTATCTCAAGCAGCATGGCAGGCCTTTGCACTAATTTTCAGTTTTATGGTTACACAAACACTTTAGGAAGTGAGTTTGGATAGTCAAACCAAAAGCAAAGTGTCAAAAGATTCAGAATAATCTTACAATTATAAGTGTCTGCAAGCAGAGGAAATGTCAAAACAAAGTAAGTCACATTTAGAAAAATACCACTGACATTCAAACATAAGATCATCAAATATTCTTGACAAAGAAGTTAAAAAAGGATTGTTGATCATTTTCTGAAAGCATAACCAATTATAAAGACAAATAGACTTCAAAAGCATTTAAGATTGAATAGCAAAAAAAAAAGGAAATTGTTTGCAAGTCTAAAATAGATCAGAATTTAGGATTCAAAGAATGGTTGTAATTATTCTGTCCCCAGGAAAGACATAGATGTTGAAGAGGTACTCAGAAAAGTAGCAACAGACATTCAGATGCAGAGATTGTTTTCTAGACTGGGAGAATTGAAATAGGAAGCAGTTGAAATCTTCAGATTAGAAAAGTAATAATGGCTGTGGTTTTCATAAAAGTCTTCAAAAATTCTGAATTTTAGTGAGAAGTTGAGTAAGGCAAAATATTCACTGCCTTTGTATGATAATAACTCATCCACTAACTTGGTGATGAACACTTAAATGGTTGAAACTATCACAGTATTTGTTACATGACAAAAAAAGGGAAAAACCTATACAATTAGTTAAAACGGTTTAGAGTTGCATCTCTCTTCTATATCTGAGAAAAACTATTCCAGGTAAATAAAAGGAAGATGACACTAAAATTAAAGCACATCAAAAAACCCCCCAAACTTCAAAAAGATTCGGTTTGAAAAAGGTGCAGAAGTAAGACTTTCTGGTAACTTGGAGGATTCACTGTAAAATCAGGGGTAGGACAGCTAGAGAAGATTAAGTGAGTCTTGAAACTGATCTCCTGAAATGCAAACACATAGTGAAAAGCAGCAGTTTCCCAGGGACTCCCTCTGTCTGGCTGCTGGGAAGTGGAAAGCCAGTACCAGAGGAGGTGCTGATGATTCAGCTGATGTACCTGAACAACCTCTGAACTGATGAAACTGAACAATGTATAAAATCCCAGAATGTGTGGAGAAAAATGCCTGAAAAATTGAGATCAACGCTGTAGAAAGCACCCAGGTAAAACTGTAATAGAATTCTGAGTAAAACCTTTGTTGTTATCTTCCTTCAGAAACCTAAAAGGCAGATTGTGCTTCTATTTGTGGAGCAAGCTGATCTGTGGAAAGACAGAGATGCTGCAGAAGATACTCTGCAGCTGTGACCAAGTCTCAGAACTTGATAAAAATCTTTACAGCTTGTTGTCAGCTTCTGAGAGGGATTAATTTCCTACTGAAACATTTTATGTTTTATTGGAGAAAGCTGAAACCCCCATGCAAATATTTTAAATATAGATTTATTTTTGCTGATAAAATTTGTTGTCTCCGGTTATTTGATATCAGTAAGAATTTCCTTATTAAGGCAAGCACTGAACAAGAACTGTACACATATAAATATCCATATGTACTTTTTTTGGAGTGCATTTTCCACTTTTTTGAGTACTCTGAAGTCCCTTATCTCCTGAGTGCATGAGAGTTAGTTCACTTCCTTCTCTGGAGCTGACCTTGCAAGTCCTCCCTCAAGATCAAGATCTCTGCCAGTGTTTGCAACCCTCTGTTGTCTAATCAGTCAAGTAGGATGTCCTTCACTGAAGTGTTCCCAGGAAGGATTTCTCTCCTAAACACATTCCTTGTGCTGCCCAGCAAACAGGAAAGCTCTTGTGTGTACATGGAAACACCCCCAGGCTGCACGGTTAGAAGGGGGGACATGAATTCCACTGATGTCCTTTTTTGGGTTGGAGACCTGACTGATGGATATCGATGGTGAAAGGACTCACTATAGCAAGGTGTTCAACCATATCTGCATGGATTCAGGGTCACTCTGCCTGACTGCTTGTCCACTTGCTCTTGCAAGGCTGTCCTGTGTAAGGGGACAAAACCTAAAGAACTGAGACAAAAAGCAGTCCCACCAACAGCCCAGTGAAGTGCTCCCATCACCTGCCATGCTGTGGCAGCTTTACCAGCAGCAGTAGAGCAGTGATGGTCCCCAGCTCATGTGTGTGCTGGGCTGACTGAGCAGGCTTGTGCTGAGCCCCATGGCTTCCATGTCAGGGCTCACACTCACCTACAGAGCAAATTGCCACTGGATAAATCCTAAACCTGCTCACAGAAGCATTACTCTGCCTTACACGAGCCAGATAATAGAATGAAAAGCAGCATGATGCCTGTTTTCATGCAGTTACTGCCCTCTGGCAGGGCACACCTCAGCAGGAGCCTTGGCAGCTCCACTGTGGAACAGTGAAGCTGAAAGTGCAGACCCTGCCCATGGGCAGGTACCTGCTTGGCTGCTCGGGATCCCTCCCTGCAGAGTGCTGCTGGCTGCTGCAGGCTGGGGTGCATGGGGAGAGCAGGTGGGAATGTCCCACATCCTCTGCAGAGGTGCCACAGCTGGATCGGGCTGTGCCTTGTGGCTTTCTTAGTGCTGCACTTTCAAAGATAACCAGCATGGCTCTGTTCCTGCTCAGTTCACAGCAGGAGATGTAGCTGGGTATTTGTAGCTATCTATGGCACTTCCATTTGCACTTAATTGCCTGCTGGCAGATTTCTTTCAACTTGGCATCCATCCTGCTGTACCACTTCGGGATGAACAACGTAAGTTTATTACACTTGGGACTGGGCAAGGGGGTAACCAATGATATTAAAGATATCAGGCCTAATTCTATTATCTTTGATGAGGAAGAACTTTTTATTTCAACTGACTTATTTTTCCTAAAAGAATTTAATATAATTTGAGGGGACAGACCTTATAGTCCTATTCTAAACAAAGAAAACTCCATTCAAGACAATCCCAGCTTGTGCTGTATCTGAATGAGGTCTTCTGCCTGGAATTCAGGACAAAGGTTGTTTGCCTGAAAACATGAATGTTGCATTACTTATCCAAAAGGATTTTGTTTAAATAAATACAAGATTTGAATTTAGAATGGACCACTCCTATGCTCACTGGCACGTGTCAGAGTTGAAATATTATTTCCTTTCAAGCTCTAAATTCTTCTTGTATGTTTGTGGTCAGGTGTGGTATATTTTTAAAATCAAAGAACAATTATATAGTGTATTCTTTTATGATTTAAGATATTATCAAGTAAAATCTTAATTTCAACCTGGTTCCTTTAGTGTCTGTATCAGGAAAAATCATCAAAAAGACTGTCTTACTCTCCTTCTATTTGAATTTTCAAAAAAATCTATTTAACTGATATTTTTAACTAACAGCAGCTCTTGTTTAACAAGCATGACTTATCAGCCCTTTCAAAGTTGCTTTGGAGGAGAGACTGTTCTGAGCTTAAAGATGTTCCCAAAATGAGCACATGAGACTGGCTATGTATGATGCTGACTGTTGTTTCTTCTCTTTACTTTTCTCTTTTCTTTCATCAATAATCCTGGTGACAAGCATGGAAACCTGGAACTGGGGTGGACCTCTGAGCTGTCACATCCCTTCCACTGTGTTCCATACAAATACTGTGAGAGAAACATCTTGTGTATCACAGATGAGGGATGAAATTTGAAACAACACCTTTTACTGGCAGCTGACCTGGTTCTGGCTTGTCCTGGTATAATTCAGTAATAATTTCATGGAGTCAGGTGGCACTACTTCAGTTTGACACCAGTTAAAGTGAGAAAAGCAAATTCTGAAAGGGGTGTCTGTTTCCCTCTTCCTCCACAGACTTACATGTTTTAACCATCGATGTTGATGACAAAAGAGAGAAGAGTCCCTCTGTCACAATCAGCGAGCACTCCAAACTGAAACAAACCTCTCAGAAGCAGATACCACGAAACAAGGCAGCCAGGAGTCCAGCAGGACACTTCCCCCTTGCTCCCAGCACCTGCCTCCCTCTGAGCTGCTCCCAATGCTCAGGCATGCTTTTGTGTTCATTTGAGTTGGTTGTTTTTTCTGTTTCTCACAAACTCCCTAAAAAAGGGCTGCATGGGGAGCCTGGTGGGCAGGAGGGGAGCTCTCCTGCTGCTCTAAGTACCTACTGGAAAATACCCAAAGGTGATGTATAAGGCATCTAGTGAGTGCTTTCCATGTGTGTTCTCATCTTTGCTGATTCCTATAATGCCTGTATATAAATAGTAGCTCTCTCCTTTTATATCCTTCTGCCTGATTCACTCCATGATGCAGTGTCAGTGACGTTTGACTCACTGCCATGGCAATGTTTCATAAACATTGGATTGTGACATCTGAATGAATCAGGCTGGAGGAGGAGGAAGGGCAAGCCCTGTGAGAGAGCTGCACCTGAGCCAGCCTTGGCCCCAGTCCACACATGAAAGAAATGAGCACAGGGATGTTGTGACATTTATAAGGAGCAAGAAAAGAGCAAACCCACCAGGAATAATAAAATAGCACTATGTGTGCAGGGCAAGGCTGCTAGGAAAAGTTTTCTATCAGGGATGTGAGTCAAAGACAGCACTGGGAGGTCTGCTAATAAACACTGAGAGAGCACTGAACATGATTTTACTTTCTGTTACAGAGAAAAAAATGAGATAGATGCAGCAGAAGAACTGAGAGCCAGGTTAACCATAAATAAAAGCTTATTTCAAGACAGAAACAGAGGGAAATAGAGAAGTCAAAATGAAAAGGAAATGTGAAAGGCTGACCTTCAAGCTGAAAGCTTCTTTTTGGTGTGTTGTGAACATGCTTCTGCTCTAAGTCTGATTATACAAATTTTTAACCATCTAGTTGTAATGGGAAAATCTGGAACTATGTCTGGATAGAGTGTGTGTATTGGGTCTCTGAGTGTGATCCACGAAACACAGTGCAGCCCTTAAAAAGATCTGCTGGTCACAGGAAGACAAAGGGCAAGGACAAGGATCCAATTCCTCCTTCTTGCTGGATTTGGAGCCCCCTGAATAGCTCATGCCTCTCCCTAGCTTTACATCCTACCCACATTCTTTTGTTCAAAACTACTTATGGATAGATGGGCAGACCTCACTTTTAATAAAGGACAAAAAAATGTGTGGTGAGAGTGTGCTGACATTCAGTGGTTGGGATATTCAGCTGTGAGAAGGGGATCTGCTCTTCACAGAATCACATAATCAGCCAGGTTGGAGAAGACCTGTGAGGTCATCAATTCCAACCTGTGACCCAGCACCACCTTGTCAACCAGACCATGGCACTGAGTGCTACATCCAGTCTTTCCTCAAACACCTCCAGGGACAATGACTCCACCACCTCCCTGGGCAGCCCAATCCAACATCCAATCATCCTTTCTGTGAAGAGCTTACTAATGTCCAACCTAAACCTCCCCTGGTGCAGCTTAAGGCTGTGTCCTCTTGTCCTGTCACTGCTGTCTGGGAGAAGAGTCCAACCCCACCTGGCTCCAGCCTCCTTTCAGGGAGCTGGAGAGAGTGATAAGGTCTCCCCTGAGTCTCTTTTTCTCCAGGCTAAACAATTCCAGTTCCCTCAGCCACTCCTCATAGGACTTATGTTCCAGACCCTTCACCAGCCTTTTTGCCTTTCTCTGGATATGCTCCAGATCTCAACATCCTTCCTGAATGGAGGGGCCCAGAACTGGACACCACACTCAAGGTGTCCCAACTCCTGTCAAGACTAAGCTGCAACTCTTGTTGGGAATACAGATTTTACCTTAGAGTAAAAAGAAGTTCTGCTCTTTTTCCTCTCTGGCCATGAGACC
Organism: Sturnus vulgaris; assembly: GCF_052056855.1. NCBI lineage: Eukaryota > Metazoa > Chordata > Aves > Passeriformes > Sturnidae > Sturnus > Sturnus vulgaris. The sequence continues at coordinate 143,960,957 of NC_142243.1, forward strand.
AGAGTCCAGCTCTCTGCATGTGATAGCTCCATGAAAATAAGACTTGGAATGTAGCCAAAACCAAAGAGCTGAACTTCTCTTCTATTTATGAATGTTTGAATTTTGCAAAGGCTCCCTGACACATAAAACTCACTTGTCTACCACCACAATGATATTCAATCAATTCATCATCATTTATAAGTTATAGTTGGTCAAACCAGAAATCCATGCAAAAACAATCCCCCAAATAAAGTCTATTAGAGTAAACACAGCAGTCAGTCAGGTTGCCATAGACTAAAGAAGGCTTTCATTCAGATCCTTAGGATTTTCAAAAAGGAAGTCCTGTTTCATATATTCCATGCTCCATCATTTCATCTGTTTCCATATGAAGACTATTTTTTAATGTAAAGGAATAAATAGTTTTTGAAAATACCATCTATGCATATTTACCTTGTTAATGTTTGTTTAGTTATAAAAAAACTATTGAACTGTCAATACAATTGTCATCTGCTTTCTCTTTATAGATTTTTGTGAGGACAAGTGCAGAAAGAGCAGAAGGTGTTTCTTCTCCTCTGGAGCTGGTGTTGCATGGCCTGTAGGATCCCCTGCAGTTTCCCCACTGCAGTGTAGCACACTTGAAATCACAGCTATCCTACTGTAGGGTATGGGAAAGCATTTGGCATTACCTGTCATGCTCTGCCAGCAATCTCAAAATACTACCCAAGACACCTTTTCCTGCTGAACTATAACAGGATTTCTTTCCTGGTCTTTCATTATATTAGGTCTGCTGAGTGTCAGGCTAGTTTCCCAAAATATGGCAGCATTTTCTTCAAGACAGTTTTTTCAGTGTAGTCCCTGGAATGTGTCTCAGAAACTCACCACTTTAAGGGATAACATCAGTCTTTTGCTGATCAAAAGCTGTGACTTAATTTTTCTGAACATTAGGAGTCACTACCACTAGTGCTGGGAATTCCTATCAATTTCTTATTTTCTCCCATAAACACATATTAATTTTTTCCTTTAGTTTAAACAAAGCTAAGCGTTGTAGCCACCATATGCTCTCCTTCCACATGAGATTAAAGAATTTTATCATCACTGACACTGCATGAAGGTTCTGACACTTTTTTTTTACTCAATTAAGATTGATACGGTCCACACATTTATATGCTTGCTTCCCTACAGGGGCTGCTGAGACTAATTCCTCATTGGTAGGGTCATCTGGGCCCAAAGTTGGGAAATGAGTAAATAGACAAATTGGAAACACAGTTCTCAGCAAGAAGTGCTTCACATTATAGCATGTGTCACCATGGCAAACGATAACAGAAGTAAACACTCACAGGAGTGGATGAAAGAAGAGCAAACAAATGCTTTATCAGCTAGAGTTTCTTTCCCTGAAAAATCCTTATGGTCACCGTTTTTCTTACTTGTTAACTAGGCAATAAATTAATTTTGAATGAGTTTTGGTGTACATATGTAGCCTGATGTTTGGTGTTATTGGTTTTGTATACAGTGTCCCAGCAGGGGCTGGGACTCTGGCCCAGACAGATCAGGGCATCTTTCAGCTCTTGAAGGGTCACCTCCTGTCTCTGTCCCGTGACACTACATGGGGAAAGAGAACTGTGGCATCTTGTAGTCTCTCTGAATATGATGAAGGCAGTGGAAAGTGATCCTCAAACATTGTGTAACAGGAAATAGCTGACTTGAAGTGCTTAAGATAGTCTAGCATACATGATATAGCTTATTTTGAAAGACTTAGAGCACTCTTTCCTGGTAAAGCAGAGATTATTCAAGAACATGAATAAGTGTCTTGCTTTCCTAGAATCATCAAGGTTGGAAGAGACCTTTAAGATCATCCAGTCCAGCCATCTGCCCAGCACCACCACTGTAACCCCTAAACTACTACACCACATCACCCAGAACCAGATCTTTATCCAAATCCAGATTACTCTTAAACATTTCCAGGAATGGTCACGCCACTATGTCCCTGGGCAGCCTATTCCAGTGCTTGACCATCCTAAAAGGGAAAATTTTTTTTCTTCTAATATCTAATCTGCATGTCCCCTGTCTCAGTTTAAGGCCATCTCTTCTTGTCCTCTCACTGCAGGAATGGCAGAACAGACTGGCTTCCACCTCACTACACCCTCCTTACAAATGGGTGTAGAGAGTGATGAGTTTCTAGACACTCTTCCCCCAGCCTGTAGGACTGCATGGGGTTGTTGAAAAGTGCAGGACCCAGCACATGGCCTTGTTGAACCTCCCATCTCTGTCCTCAGCCCCTTGATCCAGCCTGGCCAGATCCCTCTGCAGTGCTCTCCCACCTTCCTGCAGATCAACACTGACACCCAGCTTGGTGGTGTCTGCAAATTTACTGAGGGTGCCCTCAATCCCCACTTTGCTGTGCTGATCTAAGAATTCAAATTAAAGTTTATACAAAGAGCAAGGATCTTTTATCACTGCATTGGCTATAACTCAAAAATATGTTTTTTCTATAAGTAGGCCCTTCTTCAGATATAAAATACAAACCAGGTAGAAAATATTAATCTTCTGAATTTGTCTGGTCATGCAGAAGAGTAATGTGAACCTTATCAAATAGAGCTATGAGCTCAGAGTTGGTTTTAACTCATAAAACTTTACCTTGAAGAAAATATTTTGCTTTTCTGAGATAGGTAGCTGGGACGATGTATATGCAACTACTATTTGAGATTGCAAGATTCAAATTTTGAATTTATCAGGACAGATGGGGAAAAAAGCAACTTTTGAACAGGCAATTATTGTAAAGACTGTTGCATAGGATAATATGCAGCCGTTTGGTTTAGAAGCACTTCACAAATGTGGAAAAAGCTTCACTGTACCTTGTAAACTGGCTTTTGTGATTTTGATAAATTTGTTATTGTGCTACAGCTTGATTCCAGTGCTTTCAGAAGGCCAGTCATCCTGGGAGAAAATGTGGTGGTCAGTTTTTCAAATCACCTCTGATTTCTTGTAAGGGAGATGAAGACTCACCCAAGGTCCACAGCACCATGCTGTTTCTGATCACCCCCATGCCTGGTACTAACCCCCATCTCTCTGGCTCACCAGCTGAACACCACCATAATCAATACCATAATCAGCATAATATCAATATCAACATCACCATAATCAATATGTTCCTGCCAGGTTTGTCACCCCTTTGCAGACTGTCCTCCCCCCATCTGGAGGCTTGTGCCCTTTTTTGAGCACATCTGGGTTACAACAACCAGATAATAACCAGGAAGATTCAGTCTCCAGATTATTTCTGGGTGCCAGCCAAAGCTTCAAAAGATATAGGTATTTGGCCAGATTCTCACTTGCATTCACATCCTTTTATTCGGCTGTTATTTCACTTTATACTGTCGGGTGATGCAAATGGGAATCAGGCCCTTGGCCATTATAAATCTACAGAATACATCAAAACATGGGGAATGGTAACCGGAGGCCTTGGCAATTAGTGTTGTGAGTCTGTAATCTGTTTCTTTGTTCATACATCACAGTCAGTGATTCTTCAGATCCTGTCCAAACAACACCTCAGACAAGCATTTCTCTCGACACAAGTTTGTATTTCTGATCTAAAATTTATAAGGAGGCTGCTGAGTTTCAATGTGACTCTTCTGTATATACTCTTTAATCTCAATTCTCTTCTTTATGCTTCCAAAATATCTAAACCTGGAGTATATCCACATAAGGGATTCCATTTTATATATATTGTGCTTAACTCCCTATTGCTCTCTCTCAAAGCCCTGAATACACAGAACACCTGAACACCTGGCATGATTTAAAATTCTTGCTTTAATTACCCTAACCTTGTGAATATTCAATGTGGCATCTTTCCACTCATTTTTTTAATATGATGTCTGTCTTTCCAATACTTTCAAAGACACTAGAGTCCATGCAATAGTACCTGAAATCCTCTTAATTCTGTTGGAAAATACCGTGATTTTCCCAAGATGGTGAAAAATCTCTTTGGGACACAATGATACAGAATCCAAAGGGATTAAAATACACAATCACAGAATGGTTTGGGTTGGAAAGGACCATAGTGGGTAATCGTAGAATGGTTTGGGTTGGAAGGCACCTTCAAGACCACCTGGTTCCAGCCCCTATGCCATAGGCAAGGACACCTTCCACTAGATCAGGTTGCTCAGAGCCCCATCCAACCCAGCCTTGAGCACTTCCAGGGAAGGAATATCCACAACCTCTCTGGGCAGCCTGTGCCAGTGCCCTCCCACCCTCATAGCAAAGGTTTTCTTCCTAATATCTAATTAAATTCACTCTTTTTCAATTTAAACCCATCCTCCCTTGTTCTGTCACTACAAACCTTTGTAAAAATTCTCTTTCCATCTTTCTTGCAAGCTCCCTTCAGGTACTGGAAAGCCACAATTAGGTCATCCCAGTGCCTTCTCTTTTCCAGATGGAACAATTCCAATTCTCTCAACTTTTCCTCACAGGAGAAGTGCCTCTGATCAGCTTGGTGGCCTCCCCTGGACTCACTCCAGCAGGGCCATGCCCTTCTGTGCTGGGCACCCCAGAGCTGGATGCAGGACTTCAGATGTGATCTCAGCAGAATGAAGCAGAATCACCTCCCTCTGCCTTCTGGCCACTGGGCTGGTCAGGCAGCACTTTTCCTTGGTGAAGCTGTTCTGGCTGTCCTGAATCACCTCTCTGTTCCCCATGTGCTTTAGCACACCTTCTAGAAAATCTGCTCCATGACCTTCCCAGGCACAGAGGTGAGGCTGACGGGTTGGTAGCTCCCAGGGTCCTCCTTTCTACCATTTTTTAAGATAGTTACAATGTTTCATATGGGACTTCACCTGACTGCAATGAGTTTTTTGATATCATGGAGACTGGCTTGGAAACTGCATCAGCTCAGGACTCTGGCAGGCATCTTGTTGGGTCCCATAGACTTCTGTATGTTCAGGTTCCTCAGGTGGTCACAAACTGGATCTTTTCTTACAGTGGGAAGCACTTTTCTCCCCTAGCCTCCATCCTGTTCTTCATCCACCCAGGAGGTGTGGGAAGAGAGATTGCCATTGAAGACTGAGGAAAAAAGGTTGCTGAGTGCCTCAGCCTTCTCCTCATGGGTTATTACCAGTTTTCTAGTGTTTTTTGGTTTTTTTGGGTTTTTTTTGTCAGAGGACATGCACCTTCTTTGATCTTCCTTTTCTGGTTAACATACCTGTAGAAGGCCTTCTTTGGCATCCCTTGCCAAGTCCAGTTCCAGCTTTGCCTACACAACAGAATTCCACCCTGTATGCTTCCCAGGCTACCTGTCCATGTTGTTACTGCCTGTGCATTTGCTGCTTTCCCTTTAGTTTGACCAGCATTTCCTTATTCAGACAATCCAATTCTTGCTTTTCTTGTCCTATTTCTTGCTCCAGGGATTGCCAGCTCTTGTGATGGAAGACTTTCTTAAAGATCTTCCAGCTCTGTTCCACTCCTTTGTCCCTGAGGGCAGTCTCCCTCCTTGAAGAGCTGGAAGTTTCCTTTCCTGAGGTTCAGTGGCTTAACTTTACTCCTTACCTGACCCATATTCCTCAGGATGCAAACTCCACAAATGCATGATCACTGCAGCCCTGTAGATGGAGCACGAAGGATTTATCAATTGGCTCCCCTTGATCAGGTGGCCTGCAGCAGACACCAAACACTACATTGCCTTTGCTGCTTTGGTTTCTGATTCTTACCCACAGGCTTTTGACTTTTGGCTGTTCTTCAGAGACAACTCTTCACACTCAATCCACCTCTTGATGTAGGTGTTCCCTCCCTCCATTTCTTCTGTCTTTCCTGAGCAGCCTGCAGCCATCTTCAGTTATGGTCACAACTCTTGAATTTCTCCAGTAAGAGAGAGACTGAAACCTCTCTGGGCAATCTGTTCCAGTGCTTGGTTACTCTCACAATGGAGGAGTTCTTCCACATGTTCAGGTGGAACTTTCTGTGCATCAGTTTCTGCCCATTCCTCTGTCCTATTGCTTGACACCACCAAGCAGAGCCTTGCTCTGTCCTCTTCACACCCTTCCTTCAGATACTGACAGACATTGATAAGATCCTATTTTGGTTGTCTCTTCCTGAGGCTGAACAGACTCACCTCCCTCAGCCTATCCTTGTAAAAGAGATGTTCCTCCACTGGACCTGCTCCAGGAGCTCCATGTCACTCTTGTACTGAGGAGCCCACACATGGATGCTGCACTCCAGATGTGCCTCACCAGGGCAGAGCAGAGGGGCAGCCTCGATCTGCTGGCAATGCACCCTAGGATACCATTGGCCTTCTTGCCCTTCTTGAGCACAATGCTGGCTCATGGACATCTTATTGTCCACCAGGACCCCAAGGTCCTTTTCCACAAAGCTGCATTCCAACACAGTTTAAATCAAAACTGTCTTGGCCTGTTGACCATACACCAGGAAAACAGCTGACATGTCTTAGCATTATATTTCAGTGCAGTATCACCTTGACTTTGTGCTTGTTCATATCCTACATACTATTAAGTTATGCTAAAAATTGAAAGCCGTATTCTTTCCCATCTTTAGCATCTCTCTAAGGTCAGCAAAAGGGATTACTGCTTTTTTTTTTCTAGTGATATTTGTGCCTAAATACAATTCAGAGTAGCTGGCAGGCTGTTCCAGATGTTCTCATATAGTCCCTGACAGAGCCATGGGGAGTTTGCTGGTGCAAGGCTCTAACAGCTCACCTTGCCATGCTCTTTACTGCTGAAATAAACATAGGGCAATCAAGCAAAAACAATGTAAGGATGAGCTAAGACAATTTTATATTTATTGAAATCTTTTCACAATGGAGGATTATAATCCTTGTCTTTCTCTACACTTTAGAAAGGGCAGGAGATCTTCAAAAGCAGGAAGATTTTGGCTCTTAAGTCTTGACACGACAGATACCCAGGTAAGCAGCCACCCCCTACCAGGGTGCAGGTTCCTCTTTAATGTGTCCCAGTGCTGCAGTGTTTGGGTCACCTGGATGTTCTGCTTTTTCTCTTCCTTCTGTAACTGGCACTTTTGGAGTCATAAATTGTGGATTCATCTCTACCCAAATGGGAGGACTGCCCAGTGCTGATCATGACCTGGACACTGTGCCTTCTGATGCTGAAACCCCCTAATTCCCTTTAGGACACTGTCCTGAGCAGCTGAGAGCAGTTTCACTTCATGACCATTCTAGCTGTGAATATAATGCTGCTGTTGAGCAGGTCAAAGCACAATCCACATGGTCTGGGATACAGAAGGATACATCCTTCTGGACCTCTCTGACACGTTTCCCAGCATGCACATCTCCCTACATCAGGAGGAGTTTAGGTCTTGGAGGCTTCATAGCTGGTGCTGGGGAATGTTTCTGATTACAAATTAACCTGCTATGGCTCCTGAAGGCAGGCTGCTGTGCTCCCAGGAGGCAGGAACACATCACAGATAGGATGGAGCAGTGTCAGGAATTAACATTCACAGCATTCACAGAACAAGTGAATGGAGCCCTTGCTGGGGTTTGGGCAGGAACTCCAAACCCCAGGTTAGCAGACTTCAACAGCATTAGGATTCTGGATCCCATTGGAATAAATGGTAATCTTGGCTGTATTTTGAGGTTTTCAAAGCATTTGGTTCACTTCTCTGTGTCAACACTTATCCAGGAGCAACCTTCCTATCTCCTCACAGAAGAAAGGATTTCTCTTTTGCATCTTCTCTTTGTTGCCAGATGAAAATAAATTGGATTCATGTTTCTTACTAAGGGCCACAGAGAAGCCAAGTCATTTGAAAGGGAAAAGCAAAATAATGTGCACAAAAAAAATTAATTAAAAAAAGGTTTTGAAGTATTGCATAAAGAATCATTAATTACTCCAGCAATTACATGATATTATATCCATATGGAGGTTATTTGCTGTCATTTCAAGTCTATGGTAGGCTCTTTGCTCTAGGGTCTTTCCTTTTCTTTTTGTTCCCCCTCTTCCTTTAGAAGAAGTAAATTAAACTACCTCAAGAAGAGGAATTTTTCTATTTCCTGTTCATTTTCTTCTTCCTTTTTTCTTTCCTTTTTTTCCTTTTGGAACAGAGAATTCTAATGATCACGTTTGACCCTGTACATCCTCCCACCTGCTCCCTCACAAAGCTCCTGCCAAAAAACCTGTTTTGTAACCCGAAGTAGTAACTCATCATGAATTAAATAAGAACAGAAATTATGGTGTCTGCCTCCCCTGATCTGGACTTTATTTCTCTGTGTATAATACTTTTTCCTCCAGAGGATGCAGCAGAAGCTGTCACTACCCAAGGAAGAGGGGGCTGCTCCAGACTGCAGCTGCAAGAAAGCGCAAAAAGGTGAGACATGGAAAAATGATGAGACATGGCAAAATCTTATTGATTCTTTCTCTCTGCCCAGGCACAGATAAATATCACATATTTTATATTCCCTGCTTGTCACAGGAGCAAAATTCATAAGATAATTTGGACTGTACAATGCTCTCTATTGTATGTGCAGGGCTAATGGCATGGAGGTTTCATCCCAGACAGACAAGAAATGCACCTTTCAAAGGTCAGACTCACAGGGACAGTATCACCTCATGAAAGAAATAGATGGGTTTTGTAGATGGATCTCTAAACTTTGAAGTGTCCTCTAAACCATTTGCATTTATTTTTGACCTGCAGGTGTATTCACATAGCCATAAAGGGATACTTGAGAAAAATGTCAAGTTGAATTTAAACACTCTTAAAATTGAAAATTGACAAAATGGTCCCAAAACATTTAAGAAATCAGCCAACTGGGCACGTTTTATTTCTCCACCTGGTTCAATGCAAGCAGTACTGGTTTAATTTTTTACTGGGAACTTCTACTCCCTGCAAGACACATATGCCTGCACAGGATAGTCGGGGCATAAACTGACTAACATCTCCAGCTACTTATTTATATTTGTTCCTGTCTAAGGGGATGAATTACTCTCAAGGGTTCTTCTGTGTAGCCTTAGACTGAAGATGCCTAAAGTCTCCCTGGCAGTGCCCTTTCAAAGGTGGCCGCCTTATGAGACCACTTCCTCTTCTGATCTGTCACAAATAAGTACTCCAAAGAAGAAGGAATAATTATTTTGTTAGTTTTATCAAATAAAAAATCTTCCTGCATTTCTGCACTGAAGCTCTCTGGGCTCTAATTTACTGGGAAGTTTGTAATCTGTTTTATTCATTGTCTAAGTTAAAAATTTATCTCAAGTGCAAAGGTGATTTTTGTTCCCAAAAGCCTTCCTTGGCTCAAAGAGCTGAGCCATTGTCAAGGTGAAGGTGAGTGTAAGGCACTCGTCACAAAACAGCCCCACCAGGGCCTAAACCAGAGCATTTTCAGCAGTGTTTGATAGCACAAAGAATTCTGAGTGCCATGTACACATCTGTTCCAAGCTGTCTGAAACACAGTGCTTCTCTGCAAGAAGGGAAGGGATACTTTATTTCCATATGGATTTGTCAAACTGTTCCTCATGAATTAAGATTGGTTTGATATCAGGCTCGATGGGAAAAAATAAGAAATTAATATTAAGCATTTTGCTCTTTAAAGACAGCTCCCCTGTATTTTATACTGCCAAACAAGCTGCAGAAATTTAGTCTGGGCAAAACCATAGTATGTCTTTAGATAAAAATCTGTGCTCAGAAAATTACTGGCAACAGCTTGCTGTCAATGTGTATCAGTGAGGCTCCAGAATTTTGTCTGTTGTGGATCTGGGACTATTCAGCATTTTCATAGAGCATTGTACTCTGTATGGAAGCCATCTACTGAATTTGTAGTTAATTAATAATAACAACAACCATATTGTTGCACAGACAGCTGTAAACCAAGCAAAGAGCTCCACTGCTGGCTGGGAGGCAATTCTGCTGTGGGGATTCTCCTGTGGGGATTCTGCTGTGGGGATTCTGCTGTGGGGATTCTGCTGTGCCCCACCTTGTGCTGCCATGAGCTCAGAGGACTCTCTGACGTACAAACTCTTTCCAGGAGAGTGTGGCAGTAACAGAAGTCATGAAAATGGGTAAAAAATTATGCTTTTTTGGCAAGAATGACAGTGATTTCCAGTAATCCAGTGCTATTCAACTTTGCATCCTGGAAACTTCTGCCTTCCCAAAGATACCCTCCTTTGTCCCTTTGGTCCAATCATGTATTATTCTCTTCCCTCATAATATCTGTTTTCTTCTACCTTGTCACTCCTTGTCTTAAATAATATCTAAATTACATAGCTATTTTGGCTTGATTTTTCTTCTTTAAATTTTTTATCTTTTTTTAAACTTTTTGCTATTATGTGCTGCTTTTTGTTCAGGCTTCTGAAATAGTTGACAAAAAACCTTCTCTCTGTGGGCTTTTCATGCTGGCATAAGGCTGACAAATCAACAGAGCACCAATCTGCCTTAAGAGGTGCAGTTTTGTGTCTTCATTATTTGGTAGCAGAAGTTTCAAAGAGATAGGGCTAGACTCTAAAGAGGATTTAGGCATTGCAATTCAATAGCATTTTATTTTAGGTACCCCAATATATTTAAGGTGAACAACACACAGTAAAAACAATTTCAGGGATTTCTTCATATGCCTGGGAAAATTTCCAAGACCAAAACTGAGAGTGCAGAATCCTAATTGATCTTGGAAGAATGTTAGAATGGCTAGCATGTAACATGTTGAGCTGATCAACATAGTCCAACCTTGCTTGCTCTCCACTCCCTTCTCAGTCCAGCACTGGGGCCTCCTACTTACAGGGAATAAAATATGAGCAGCCAAGTCCTGTCACAAACCATCAGCTCAAATAATCCTTTCTTCCAGGAAGGAAAACACTGATATCCCTTCATGTCTGAAAGTAGACCACCTGACTTATTAAGGTAATCTCCACTTCTGTAAGCATGCAGACAACTGGGAAGAGGATCAGGTTTCTTAAAGGATTATTAGAAGTACAAATGTCTCCTTCCTCCTTCTTTTGTCCAACTGCCTCATTTTAGGAAACTTATCCCTGTCTTTCTGAAGTACTCCATAAATATGAGATTACAGACACTGATATAATCCTGGTAAAGTTGTTCCAGCCTTTTATGGATTGCTAGCTATTTTGGACACCAAAAGGTGATGTTTTGTGATTTTTTATTTTTCCTGTAATTCTGCTTATTTTTTCCTTTTTCACCAGGAAGGTGACTGCTCACGTACAAATCTTGCAATATTATACCAAGTCACTGGGGCAGGGACTAAACTATTTCCACAGCACACGGTAAATGGGCCAAATACAACACTCCATGAATTTACTTTCAGATGCATATTTAGCCCTCAGCAAATTAATGTTCAAGTGGAATAGCCTGGGCAGAGGAAAGTCCTACATCAAGTTCCTACAGCCATTTATATCAAGGCATATCAAATTTATTTTTTTCATCAGAGCACACATTTTTGCTTTCCACATTTTTACTTTTCCCATATTCTGGATAAAGGCATGAACTGCTAAATACATGGATCCTGGATCTGATTTATCTCTCTGAGGCTGGTGAAAGAATTATTATTCTTCTGATGTTCTTCAGGCTTACATATGAAATAAATGCCAAGTAGGTTGTAGGTGTCAGCAAAGCATAACCTCATGCATCTCTGTGGGTCAGCAAGCACTGAGAGAATATAGACCTCAACAGGGCTCTGCTGGGATGTCTCACATATCAGTAACCTCCAGGTTCTGGCAGTCACTTAGGAGCCCTCCATGCATAATTTATGCTCTATATTAAATAAATAGTTTTTAAAAAATCTGATTCTGAGATCATTGATGCTTATTCCCCACTATTTTCCGCAAATTAATTCCTTGAGGTATATTGAAGTTATGGGAAATGAGACGTGTCATACTTAAATGGAGACAAATAAGGAAAGAAGGCTCAAAACAGCAACATTTGCTTCAATGGGAGTGAATGGTGTCACTGGCCATTAGTATACTTCAGGGAGATCAGTTTTTTGGTCCTGTTACAAACAAAGAAAGTGTGTAAAGTGTTCATTAAAGAATTCTACTTTCTGTCATGGGAGAGGGTGGAGGTGGAAAAGACCCTTTTTCCATCATTTCTTTGTAGGATGACAAATATTTTACAATAAAACTTCACAAAGCCAACCATTCTAAGTGATGCACTCTCAAAAGGGTGATCCCCCTATCCTATTCTTGATTGCTTTGTGTTAGAGTTCAACCAATGTTTCATTGCTCTAGGATGAAAGCTGGATGTGTCACCCAAGGATGTTTCCTTTCCATGGTGGGAAATGAGGCATAAGCTAAGAGGGACAACTCTCACCCCATCTCCCTGCCTGGATGCCTTTTCCTTCCTCCTTGTAACCCAAGGAACAAGGGCTGCCCTTGGCACTTCAACATCTTGCTGTTTTTCACTCCTCTGAGCCCAGGGTTGCAGCTTTTCTCACTTTCCTCAATTGAAGGAAAAGTGGAATTTAGGGTAGTGGTAAAGCTCATCACAATTTTTATATACATTTCATTGTTTCTCTCACTGTAGTCTTCAGTTCAACCTGGAGGAACTGAGATACTTTTGAAACCTCTCCCTTTCGAGTAAATTTATTTGAAATTGGCAATGGGTTCCAAATTGAGGAGGGAGATAAGGGAGATATTATAATATCAGCCTTTTTCTCTCAGGAAACTGCACTTAGAAAAACATAATTAGTGAAACTAGAAAGAAGTCATCCAATTTGTTTTTTTCCTAGTACTTGTTATGTTGCAAACAGATGGCAATTGTTGCATATTGTTTGAAAATCTCTTATTTTATGAAGTACATATAATTTATATGGTAAACAAAATTATATGCTAACATATTTCTGTGACATTTACAGTCCTCTGTTTTAAAATCAGAAAGTAGTATGTATTTAAAATTCTTCTATTAAAAAATTGAGGGCACAGATTAAAAAACTCAAAGAAACCTTGAAGAATTTTTTTTATAATTTTCATATGATTTTATAATAACTAGGAAGGCAGGAAATTACTCAAGATAGAGCTTTCTCCTTCTGTGCCTGACTCCTCCCAGGTTTTGAATCCCTCATAACATCTCTGGAGCTCACCCATATGAGAAACAGCTGCAGTTTAGATGTGCAAATTCTGCACTCCCTCTAGCTGGGAAGTGTCTTTTGGTTAACTGCTTGGGGAAAAGGAAGGAGAAAATCCACCATTTTAGCTATTGTTCTTAAAAGGCAGTATGGGAGTAGTTTAACTCATGAAAATACAAGGAAGAATGTCAAATTTCTTATTGTACTCAATATGGACATGGTAAGAATTTTTAAAATGTTCAGTATACAGGGTATTAATGGGAAAATATGAGCAGGCTATGCCTTGATAAAGACACAAATGCAGAAGATGGCAATGAAAACCTAAGTCACAAATGCTATGGTTTCACAGCTTGCCTTGTAACACTTAAATAAAGTAAGAAGCACTCTAAAAATGCCTGATCAGAAAAGGCTTTTTTATCCAGGAAAGACAATTCTATGAATTGCTGGTAATGAAGCTGGTAACAACTTTAGCAACACAAAGGTAGGGGTTTTAAGGACATAGATATTTAGAAAGGATTTGCAGAGGTCCCTCAACTGTTTTAAAAGCATAATCCTATAATAATTCGTGTTATGGAAGTTGTCTGAAAGAAGATATTGAAATACTGAAAGATTCCCCTAAAGTCTTTGATGGACTGATCAAGGTATAACTGCTGTCAATGAGTTCATTTGGTATGACTGTACCAATAACCATTTTTGTGGGAGGGTCCTGAAACAGGCAGTTGAAGATTGTGGGAATTGGTCATTCTTTAAAAGCTGTAGAAGCAAAGAAAGGAGAAGATGGTTGGACATTTTATGTGCTCGGTGCCCTTTCTTGGGACATAAGGGTCCAATATTTTTCTTGAATCCAAATGAAATGTCCTGTCATTTCCACTGTTTTTATCCTCAATACAAAAATGTCCAGATTATTGTATTTATTTTTATACTTATAATTGTAGTAAAACCTATTTATAATCTGCAGCTAGAAATACACCTACAAATTCATGAACCCTGTAAGTTTTCTCTTTTATAAATTGTGTGTTTGTGACTCACAGAATTTTCTAATTTTATATGCTCATCTCTTTTAGATGGTTTTTTCCCATACTTTCTAGGTTCTTGATCTTGCACCCAAATCTGTGCCCATTTCAGGACTCAGCTTGTCACAGGAAGGAGGCTCCATGTCTATCCCTTAACAAAGCAGGACAACATTCTGTTCCTGGGAAGTTCAGAAGATCCCTGTGGAAATGGGTGACACTAATTTTGGGTGGTTTCAGCCACCTAATTGCTGTGGTGTGGTTCTTCCACTGTGTGTGTCACCCAAAGGTTTTGGAGCTCAGTGCAGCCTGGCAGGCTGTGGGTGACTGCACTTTGCTGGGGCCCTTGGATCATGGGAAACCAAATTATCAGCAAGTCTGCCACAGTGAACCAGAATCAGACCCTGTAAATATCAAAAAATATTACTGTGGTTTGTGCCCACCTTGTCGAGTGTTCAAAGATTATACCAGATACCAGCAGGATGCATTTCTGTGCCTTGCAACCAACTTTTCAGAGGGGAGGGAGGGACACTGAGTATTAAACTGCTGGATTAAAAAAGAGACTATTGAAATGTTTTGTCAAGAATTTAAAGGAGAAATGGGAAAGAGGAAATCAACAGGCTGGCAGTTCCCTGGTTATCTAACCTTTGCACAAATATATGTATGGGAAGGATACATTAGGAGAATATAACTAACTGGATCTGCCATAATGGGGGCTCAGGAGGAGAGGCTGCATTTATAAGAGAAACAGGATCAAACATGAAAGTTAAATAGAAGCAAATGACTGTTAATATTTTCCCATTACTGGCAGTAATCCCCCAGGTGAAGGACATAAACAGAAACCATCCCAAATGGAAGGACCAAAATCATCTTATGTGACCATGAGTGCTTTGTTGACCTCAGTTACAAAACTGAAGCATATAAAATTTGAAAACTTCATCATGCAAAAGATACAAAATAAAAATAAAAGGGAAAGGAGGGACAAAACCAGAAAAGCACAAGACTGAGATATAACTAGCAGGGGGCATAAGAAATTATTCTATATACTCATTGGGAGCAGAGGAAAGAAAAGTAAGAGTAATTCCTCTACTCTACAGTGGGAGGTATAGACATGGTCACCACTGAGGGGAGAGCTGAAACAGAGCAAATAATAGCAAATGCTGGAGCCTATAGCAAAGCAGGAGGAGGAGAGAAAATGCTAGGCCTGGAGATGATTAGAGATTGTATCACAATGGTTAGGAAAACACAGAAAAAATTCCCAAACCATGTAGCCAAATATAGAACTTACCTTTAAAATAGAAAAGAAAATAGACCAAGAAATTTTGGATCATTCAACTGAAGTTGACGTCCTAGAAAAATTCTGTGAAAGAATGATCCAATAATTTGTAAAAACTTAGAAATATAAAGTAAGAATGATTGACAACTACACAAATTCATTGGGAACCAAAGATTTTAAACACAGTGTTTCACTTTTGTTTCCTCAACAAACATGCCTGGTTGGCTTCAGTAAAGTTTTGACAATTTCAAAAGCCATATAAAAATGTGTTCTTTGTGAAACAGCTACAGAGTGGATGGCAAACTGGTAATAAAATGGCACCATAGAAAATATTAAAAATTGTTCACTATTAGGATGCAAGACTGCTATGAAATGGTATCTGCAGGACTCTCTATTTCTATTTGATGTTTTCATTAATGATACAGATGACAAAATAAAGATTAAACTTAATAAGTCTGCAGAGGACATGATGCTTCAATGACCCAAAAAACTCCAAATAATGAAAAACTGAGGGGCAATTTCTCCATACTATATTTCCATTGAAATGATCTATTGCATATGAAAAGCTGATGGGAACAATCCATTAACTGGTGGCTCTTAAGAAAAGGATCTGAAGCTATAGAAGGTCACATATCTTCTACAATCAAAAAATTTCATGCTATACAGGCTGTTGACTCATGAAGTAATCCTTCTGCTTTACTCAGCACTGATAAGAACTCAGCTGGAATGTTGTGCTCAGTTTGAAGGTCCTCACTATAATAATTTGAGTACTGCAGAAATATTAAAATTCTAAAAAATATAAATTATGAGAGAAATGGGGGAAAATACTATTAAGGATGAAGAAAAAGAGACTGAGGAGGAGCAAGGAAAGGAAAGTTCCAACTTCTGAGATACACACTGAGATTACTTGCCAAAAGAGATAGTGGAGTTTCCATCATGCAAGGATTTTAAGTATTCTTAGACAGAAGTGTCAGGAAAGCCAAAGAGATATCTGATGCATTTATTCCAGTGAGGAATGAACAAAATGACCTGTTGGGATCCCTTCCATAATCAAGCTGCAGGTAAACTTGGAATTTCGCTGATGATGTCCTTTTGTTTTATGGATTTAGAAACTGGCTGAGCACTGAGAACAGGGACAAAATCATGACCAATTTAGTCATGAGGAAAAATGATCTGGACTTTTTTGGATGTATTCATGGCTCACAATTGACTGTCATGTCAAATGGAACTTGTTCAGTAAGCTGGAAAATCACCACTCTGCAACCAGTCTCTATGGCACTGGTGACTGCCAGCAAATCAGGAGTGAGCTGGTGGAGGAAATAATGTTAGTCTTTACTGCTCTCCAATTCCTTAGTACTTTGACTTCTCTTTTTTGTTTTTTTTTTTTTTCCAAAATTTTTGAGCATCTTTTTTAAAATCTTGAATGGAAAATGTATTGGAAAAGTTATCCAGCTAGATAACTTTTACTGCTGGAGCAGTAATTATTTTATTCTTTTAATGCACTTCAAAATGTAATTTAGAACATGAATACAGAAAGATCACAGTTATGTTGGCCAAATTATCCTACTTCTATTCCCTCCCTTGTGAAATTTCCTGGCCAGTTCACTCTCATTTGAGAGCCTGGAAACACGGGAGATGCAAGGCTCCAATAGTGCACAGCTCAGCAATCCCAGCCCTGCCCCAGTGCCTTCCCCATTCCTGCAAGGACACGCCCTGGGGTCTCTGCAACCTCATCCAGCCCTTCTGTCTGCAGGAAACACAAACACAGGACATTTGTGATCTGATTTCTAGGCTTCCCAGTTGTATCATTTCATGAAAAGCTGTGAATCCAGAGCTAGTTACTTCTCAGGTAAATGAAGAGAAATTCTGGTTTTACTGAAAGAAAAGGCACTTTTTGTCTTGACAGCTAAGGAATTAGAATAAAATAATTTATTCTCTTTTATAATTTTAATGCCCTTTAAAATATTGTTTCTACAGAGGGAACAGGCTTTTTTTTTAATTTGGTGGGATCATTCAGTACATTACTCGAACATAGCCCAGGGTTTTCGTCAAAATATGGAAGATGGCTTCTGTCCCAAAGGCTTTACAGTCAAAATGACGGAAATACACAAGTGATAAAAGAATTTATGCAGGAAAAAAAGAGTTACACAAGGAAAAGAACCAGACTAGAGATAGGTGAATATCTATTTGACTGTAATGAGAATTATTATAGTCATTAATTTTAAATTAATTCTCTGATTGAATTTAACATTCCTAATATTCTTATTTCATTTTGCCTAATTGACTTCTAGAATGATATTCACTGAATTTTTCTATTTAATTCCAGAAATCCTAGTTCTCCCTTAGATTTTATCAGATCCACCTTGCCATTTCTATTTCATGTTTTGCCCCTTTCTTTTTAACAGCTTTTGTTCCTTACACACCACCTAAGTAGATTTTTTTCCTGACTAGGCGTGAGGAATTTCCATTATCCAACTTTCCTAGTACCATAAAAGCACCCTGAACCCAGGGCAACTTGGACTAAAATAAAATAGGGAAAGTATTTATAAATTGAAATAGAAATGACATTGTAGTAAATGTCTTGGGAGGAGTGAAAGTGAATGGAGAGAAAACTATGTATCCTACACACCCTAACACTCTGAGTACCTTAGAAGTCTCTTTGCAGCTGAAAAGCATTAAGATATTATTTAGCTTTCTAGACATGGATCTACCTTGCAGCTGACTCCTTTATCTTTGCTTTCTTAGAAGATGATGTCACCTTGGAATCATGTTTTCCTTTAAGTATCATGCTTGGAGATCTCTTCAGAATCAGAATTTATTTCCTCCTCCTTATTCAGCATTTATTTATTACCAATTTATATTAACAATGCCCCGAAGCACTCCCACCTTCAGCACTGGAAATGCAATGTTCTTTTGGCTAAGGATTGCTTCTTTGGCTACAATCTGAATTGCTTGTCGATTAGTTGTGAGGTCAACCTCTCTTAGGTGGAGCAATTTAAAAATCCCAAGGTAGTATTTTTTTTCAGTCAGAGTAAAGTGTATATTGCATATAAAAGTAGAATTTGCTAATCATGCTTTGTGAAATGATATAATTGTGATGACAGTATGCAGAATTTTACTCTTATTTCAGACCAGCTTTCATGTCAAGACCAGTTTGAGTCAATGATAATTTAGGCATAATTGCTATTTAGCCCTGTCTGGGACGGATTTGTTCTCTGTCTTATTTCTTCAACTACTACTTTTGATGGCAGAACCTCCTCGAAGTATCCTTCCCCCTCCCTTTTTTTAACTCTGTTCCACCAGCTTTACACACTTGTGTAAAGCATGGCTTTACAGGCTGCCCACAGGGTCACATGTATTTGGAAGTCCCTCAGGCAGACAGGAAAATATATCAGAGATTAATTGATACTAATGGAGCTATCTAGGTAAAATCCCTTCTGACAAGATCCACAAACATCAGTGTGTGTCATGGGGAGTTTTTCCAAAGTATTTGCACCAAGCACTGTGAGCATAGAGAAGATATAGGAAACCAGCTAATATCCATAATTCACCCCAATACCTAATGTCATTACTTCAAGGTCTGTTGAATAATGTTTAATGTCTATGGCTTTTTTGGGATTTATCAGGAAGATATAACTTTAATTTTCCATCTGTTAGTGAGGTGCAATTTTTTAAACAATTAATTAAAAAATAATTCTATTCCTGGGCAAGGGAGGCAGTATCTTTTTTGGATAGGCACAGTTTCACTGGAGGAGATGGGATCCACTTTTAGTTAGTGCACCTTTTTTGGGGGACACAAGCAGTGAATTCTGAAACCCAAAATAATGTATTGCTGAGATGTCTCAGTGCCTGAGTGAGATTGCTGCCTAGAAAGGCCAGAAAAATCTGTCTTCATGGCAGAAAGGGTTGTCTCTGGCTGTGCTGAATGTGTGCTGTGAGCAGAGTGGGTGCTTCATAAAAAATTCATTAGAGAAACTCTCCTCTTGAGTCACAAGGTGCAGAAAGGATCCTCTTGCTTTCTAAACTCCTTCTCAGAGAAGAGCCTGGGTGCACCTGGGTCCAATCTTAGCCCCAGACTTGTCAATAGTTTATGTCTAAAGGATTACACAGGTGTAATTGAACCTTTATAGAGTTTTGTCCACAGGACTAAGGATAGCAAACCTAATCTATTTATATAAATATATTAAATTGTCTATTTTTATTGATAATAATTATAAAGATTAGAGGGAAAAGAGCTTAATCAGAATTATTTGCTACACAGTATGCATAGCTATAACTACTAGTTTAATGCACTGTTTTTGAAGCATTTTGGAAGCAATTATATTAAAGCTAGCAAGAAAATTTTTAAGGAGAGCTTGATATTACTCACCCCCATACCTACACCATGGGCAGACACCTTTTGCTCAGCCTCGAGGAGTAACCTTGAGGAGTGTTCCCACTCAGGGAAGAATCTTCACACACCTTGGGGTGATATGTTAGAAGTCCTCCCTGTGCAAAAGTGGGACTGGCCTTTTGGAGTATAAAGTGATTGATAGTCAGTCATGTGAATTTTTTAGATTATGTGATATCAGACTTAATAATAAAAATATGCTTTGTGCTGAAAAAGGTGTTAGGAGCTCTTTAGCTTATTTTGCTCAACACTCCTGGCCCTCAGTTGTGCCAGGGCCAGCACATCCTTGCTGCTCCCAGCCTCAGTCAGGGAGTGTCTTGAATTCCTCGTGGCAGGGTCTGATAGTTTGGTCAGGCTGGTCTCAGCATTCTTCAACACTAAAAGAGCAGATCCTCCTTGCTCCATCTTGTCACTGAGCAGCAGACCTTTCTTGCTCAGGCCATCACTGATAAACTTCCAAGACAAATTTCAAGCTGCTGTATCCACGCTTAGGCACAGAGTTTTCTTACAATATGATTAACTGCTAAATGCAACTTTTGAGGCAAAATTTCAGGTGCATTTTCCTTTTTGAATTACCTATAAGTGAGGCCTTTGTGCATTGTGCTTGTAGCTGTTGGTGCCCAAATCCTCTTTACAGCACACTTCATGCTCTTCAGGAGATAAATTTTCCTTTGCCTATGATAATGTCCCAAAGTGCCCCATGATATCTCAGCAGGCTGCAACCATTTAGTTTGTATGTTCATTATTTACTTGCCTCCTCAAATTTCCAGACAAAAATTGTTTTAATAAGCTAAGAGCAGGGAACTTAATGTGTTTGTTTCAAAGTTTTGAGAGGAAGATATTTCAGCTGTTATGGCTAACCAAAATTATGGCCAGTACTAAATTGCATTTAATGAACTGGCCCTTGATTAATCATTTCAGAAGGAAAAAACCTAACAACATGTTTAGGCTACTGTATATACACATTCATTTCTATTACACTCTATTCTTCCATTATTTGGGTGTTGGCTGGTTGACAAAAGTACATTTCTCAGAACGTGCACAAATTTTAACATTTCATTACATATTATATATGTGAGTTTAACCACACACATTACATGCTTTCGAGATAGCTCTTTAACACAACAGCATGGAAATGAGGGTCCAAGTTACCTGAGCCAAATTAATCTTAGTAATGTGGCTCCAAACCCACCAAAGGTGCTCAGGGGAGCTACACAATATCTAGTGGGGAAGTTTAGTGCAGCAGCTGAACCATCAGCCATTTGCAGTGCTACTACTGTTCTCTACTAACCTTCGGAAGGAAAAGTAATTACAAGCAGGAAGAGAGTCCCTGAACTGGAATCTACAGGCTTTTAAGCACATATAGCTATGGAATATATTGTATGTTATTGTTATTTATTAGCCCTGTAACCATGACACAGACATACCCTATCATGGTATGTGACAAAAGTTGATTTTCTTAAAGACATAACATTAAGGAAAAAGTTACTCTAGTTTAATTAACAAATGCTTCTAAAGATGCATCATAACATTATGAGTTCTGTAATAGGGAATTACTGATACCTTTCAATCTGCTTCATGTGCAGAAAAAATATGGCAAGTTATATTTAGCTGCCTGTTTCTGAGAGCATTGGCTAGGCATAAAACCTTAGAAAAACAGAAATAACAACAGAATTATTTACAAACAGCAGAAAATATAATTGTTTGGGAAGTGGCAAATATGACAAAATTTTCTGTATATGTTGCAAAATAATGGGAAGAGTACCTACTGTTATCTTTTCTTCAGACATGTATAAATAGCTAGTAAGTATTTCTGCTTGATGGAGAGACCTATGTTTTGAAGGACAAAAAATATCAAAGTTTTTAAGAGTGGATTAAAATTACTTAATTTTTAATGGATTTATGTATTTGTTTTGCCTTTCATAGTGGAAGAATAAGCATCAGTAACAACAATATGAAAAAAGTTAAGAACGGTTTTACCCAAAATTCTCCTTGAGTGTAGAGTTTTTACAGCTTTTTTCATGGAAAGAAGAAAAATCAAGGCAAGAGGATAAAAGTGATCTCTGGTCATGATTAAAGGTTGTGTTCTTGGTGCTCCTCCAGGCCTGCTTGGTCCAGACTCAGAGAGATTGATGCTCTCAAAGCTCTGATACAGTTGTGGTTCTGTGGTTGCACATTCATGAATTGTGTCTGTTGACTCTTTTGTGAACATGCCTCTGGGGAATTAGGTTGGGATAATGAAGAAACTTAAATGACCACTGTTGTTTGCATCTCTTTTTCAAATGAGTTTTTATTGTGTTTTTTTCCTCAGGAAAGCATTTGAAAGGGTAAATTTCATTTGAAAACACAACATGGAGTGCAATTATTGCTGGCATGTTTCATAGCACAGTGCAATTCACTGCTTCACTCTGTGTCAAGACTAGTTAATTGCACAGGATTCCAGGAAAAAAAAAATCAAAAGAACCTGCAGTTAGACTCCAAATACGGGAAAAATATCTATCAATGAATATTTGATAAATTCCCCCCTACCCCCATCAGATTGGAGAGAGAATAGGTGAGAGAATTGGTGATCATTTAGAAAGTTTCCTGTTTTCTAGTTTAGCTTTAAGTCTGAATAAGAGATTTCATACCCTTTAATTGTAGTAATTATATCATGGGCCACTGAATCTACGGGAAGTCTTTATTAGTGTTAATGGGCTTTTCCAAAGTGATTTCATGCTGATAGAAATAATCATCACTGAGCTGGTTAGTCAAATACAGAGCTGAACACCAGTGTTAGCAGTGCTAGGTTATTTCTGCACCAGCACTCCTGCTGGGATAGAAACTCTTCCAAGAGAAAACAGAGGTCAAACCCAGAAAGGATAGAATCTTTACAGACAAGGGGTGGGGAAAAGGATAGTGATATTCAACACAGGCAGTAGCTGAAAATAATACCTACAGCTTTTAAATTTGAGAACAGAGGCAGGCAGGGGCTAAGTGAGTCCAGGCCAAAAGTCAAGGAGCCTGGAGGATGGGAAGTCTGAGCAGGTTGTAGGGGAAAAACTTTAAAGGGTAAAGGAAATGCCCCTTTTTTTGGTGGTGATTTCTGAAGCTTGATTTGTGCATCTAGTCCAATTAGGATCTCAGCTGTATTTGGGGCATGTGAGACCCCCTGTGCACAAATGAATCCTGCAGTAATGAACCTCATTATTATGACCCACTAAAACTTTACTTAGGAAATGAGGACAAATGTATCCTTATGGCCCTGTTCAAATGTTAGCCAAAAACAACTCCCAGTATGTCTCTTTTTCCTCATTAGTATTTTTATTCAGAATTGTCCCCTGCATATGATACAATAAATATCAAGAAGAACAAGGAAAATTAAGGAGTTTAAGATACCATTTTTAAAGTGCTGGGCATATATATTCTATTATGTGGATATTTTACTATAGTCATGTTTCATTATTGCATATTAAAATAATTATAAAAATGCGTCCTCTGTGAAAGAGATACTCCCATGTGGTAACTTAGACATACTTCACTTTCCATTATAAATTGATAATTGTAGTTTAAAATTATAAGTGGTAACCTCTGAATTGGTCTAATGCAGTAAATGACTATTTTTACTTAATTATGACCCACTTAAGGTTTCCTTGTTTGGATGATGAAACATTTCGGTCATGGACACCAGATTGCCTGAAAGAGTTGCCCTTTTAGAGAGGACTAGAGCATAATTTGCAAAGAGTAAGGTGAAACCTCTACTTCTCTACTTTTTACAGAGGAATATTCCATTTTATAGTTTATGGACAAATCTTAGGCACAAAAATCCAGATTCATAGAGGGATTTGCACGTAACAGCCTTAGCACTGCTACATCACTGTTGCTTTGGCAATGGACTTTGCAGTCCTGCACCAAGGACCTAAGTTTTCTTTCCAGATTTTGAAAGTGTTACACTCTTTTGGCTCATGTATTTTCATACAATTTTCCCCACATCTGCATGTTTAAATTAAAAAACAGCTCAGGTCAAGAATAATTACTGGAAGACCTTGGTTCCTCCAGTGTTGCTGAAGGCAAAACTCAGCTACAATGATTAGCTCTTAATGTAAATTTTGGTGACACCCCCAGCCCCAGCTGAGCTGATGCTGGCAGTTAAAGCTAATTAACCATTCCTTGGCAGCATGAGCACTTGCAGATAGTAATGACTGCTGGTTTTCACACTCTTATGGTGAAAGAACTGATGCTGTCTCATGAGAATAGGAACACAGATCTATGTGGCAGTGCAGTAAAACATTGCATAGAGATTTCCTGACGCCTCTTGTGTGCAAAGATTAACTCCTTGGTGGGCAGGATGCAAAGTCTGAAACATATAGGGATTTGGGAGTTTGGTGAGTTTGTGTAACCTCTTCACCAAGATAATGGCATCTCTGGGAATGTGCCACAGCATAACTTGTAGCACGGTAAAGTTTTCCAGGGAAGGTTCAAGGTCCTAGCTGTTGGGCAGGAATTCTGTGAAATGGTCCTTGCAGTTCAGTTGTGTCTCGGCTCCACTCTGGGCAGCAGAGCACCTTGGATCTTGTACAGATTTGCTGAACTCAGATTATGGGAGAAACTGAGATTTGAGTACTAAGCATGTCGTTTGCCTGAGCAATTTTTCCCCATTGCTTAAAGCACCAACTTCAGCAGAGAAGTGCAGGCTCTGCTTACAATGTGTTATCAAGTCCTCAAACATGTGCCAGCAAGCACTGCTGTTGAAAGGAAAATCTGTCCTTGCCCTCTCTTTCATCATTTGTGGTCACTTACCCATCCAAGGAGAGGTTTCTAAGGGAATCACCAGCAGTTCTTGCCAGAGATTCCAGGCAATCAAGTGATGATTCAGATGACATTTATGTGATCACACTGAAGAGAGCCAAATCTGTATGGTAAGTGACAACTTTCAGTGCTGGAAGGGAGAATTTTATAGCAGGATGCGTGAGCCAATCCATGGGGATGTGCAGTGACTCAGGATTTTGCACTTTGGAAATATTGCACTACCCACATATGCTACATTGCACTACATGTAGCTTTAGAAGGATGAAAACATTTACCCTGTCTACACTAAAATATTTTGTCATTTAAAGGATATCACTGACATATTTTCCACAGTAAAAAATCTCTCTGCCATTTGAAATCTATTTGGAGCTATCTTGTGATTACTTAGTGCCCAACTGGCCTGATTATTAGGATGCTAGTGTATGAATATGTTGGATTATTGAAGAAATGGTTCATAGCTGGATCTGTTAATGTGGGAAACCATAAATCATCTCAGAAATCCCAGAGAGCATCAAGATTTGTGAATACATATAAAAAAGCTGTTTGTTTGTGTGTGTTGTTTTATTTTGTTTTTTGTTTGTTTGTTTGTGGTTTTGGATTTTGTTTGTTTTTGTTGGTTTTTGTTTGATTTTTGTTTGTTTGATTGGTTTTTTTAATTAAGAAAAAATTAAAAACAGGTTTAGGAGCCAACTGAGGTGTAGAAAAAGTCAGTCTGAGCTTTCAGAGTTATACAGGATAGTTGGAGGTGCTAGGACTGCTCTGGTCATGAAAAGTGATATCACACAGGTAAGTCAGGTGTGTGTGTATTGATTGCACAGAATTATTGATATCTTCCATGGGGCCTTATATTTGACAATAATTTACATGAGCTATATAGTTGAGACTATGTCTGGTAAAGTGCTTGAATGATACAATCCTGACATTTCAAATCCTACAAGGGTTGGAACCCTCTCTGCACAGGAGGGATTTATCAGCAGAGATTTATCATTTTGTGCATCTTCCTGCAAAGAAAAATGCCAGACACTCTAGAAACACTTATGCTAGATGGGACAGACGATTTGTTTATCTCTCTTTCACCTGCATAATCTACTTGTCTCTAGTAAAGCTGTCATATTTGCTAAAGGCTCCACTGGTTCCCTGCTCTCCTCATCCTCCTTTTCATCCTATTCCCTTGAGGGGAAGATTAATTTTCTCCTTAAAACAGCAAGTCTAGGCCTTATACGTGCTGCATAAGCAAGAGATAAAGTCCTTTGTGTGCCATATTTTACAGAATAGTGTAAGGATGGTTGATTTTACATTGGTTATACCAATAAAATATGAACATTTTTTCAGTTTTCACAACTGTACAGCATAATCTCTTATACAACATTTTTTTCTTTAATGGGTCATGAAAATGTAGTTTCATTATGAGTAACATTATGTTTATTTTCAGGCCTAGAAACACTAAACTCCAGAGATATAAGGTGGCTTTCTCAAAGCTCCAACTTACAAGGGATGACACAAAGGGTCCCTGTGCCATGCCCTACCTGCTGGTGTCAACCTGATGCTTTTATCTTGTTCTTTCTACTCTATCCTTTCTCTTACGCCACGAAATAATTAGCTTTTCACTGAGTGAGGCACAGGCTTTTCACTAAACAGAAAGTTCAAAAACAGCACTACATGAAATCACAGCTCTGGTGACCCAAGTGAAATGAAAAGGCAGTAGCACTGATAGGATTGAGAGGTTTTCAAGAAACAATATTTGGAGAAATTGGCTGGAAACATTGATTCTGAGACCAAAATTATTCTTTTTTAAGACTGCAGTTTTTTCATATAATAAAATATCTATCTAGAGGACTGAGCTATGCAAGGAGCTGCTGAAGACTTCTGACAAATATCTACAGCAGCACAGAGCATGAGAAACCAGGATCTGTGCAAACTTTCCATCGCTGTTGTATCTGCAATCAGTCCTTGGAGAGTCTGTTTATTTCTCAAGGCAGGAGATAGCAGAACCCTTGCTCTTCCTCAGATGTTTTCCACCATAATTTTTATTTTTTCCTGTTTTTTCTTATTTTTTGCTTGGAATCTCACAATACCCACCATGTACGGGGTTTTTTTTGGGTGGGGATGGGGAGTAAAATGAATCACTTAGTCCAGAATAATAATCTCAGAACTCGTGTAACTCTGTACAAACTTAGTGCATCTATAAAATGAGCTCTTTAAATTTACAGTCCAGGTTATGTGTTACCCTAGAAAACAGAACTCCAGTTCCTACAAATAACTGATCTTAATTAATTACAATCCAAACTCTACGTACAACCATATCACTCTTTCTAGCAAGATTGCCACTTAGAATCTGCCAGAAGTGTTTATTAAGAGATGAAGGGTAAAATATATTTTATAATTCTGTATCAAATGCACCTCAAATTTTCATTTTCAGGGGCTGAAACAAGAAAAATATTGTTCAGTAAACATGAAATCAAATATTCACATAAAATAAACTAGTTAATGTGCTATAAAAAGATATTGATTCTCTGAAGTTAGTGGAGGTCTGACACCAATGATTCCCATTCCCTGTGTTATGGAAGGATGCATGAAAACCCAAAACTGCTTATTTTGGGAGTGTCTTTGGAGAAGAAAACTGCACTCTTGGGAAAGAAGAATTTATTTCTAAAGAAAAGATGGGTTTTAGAAGTAAAAGAAACATTCAAGGCTTCAGGACTTGAAGCTTTGGAAAAGCCCTTCCTCCTCACAAGAAAAAAAAAGCCTTTTGGAGGAGCTAGATCACCTGAGACAGATTGAAAGTGTTGAATGGGCAGGTGATTCTTTAGGGAAATCTGAGCTTAGCCTGAGAGCTGCTGAGGGGAAGGAAACCTCAGCCAGGGTACAGGTCTCAGGGGAAGGGCTGAGAGGCTCCTTCTCTTTGGTGAAGGGGTTAAAGGGTGATGGGGTGGAAGTTGGAAATCTTCAGTCAGAGTAGGAGGACTATGAGGATCTCAAGGTGGACAAATTGGAATAATAATTGTGTAGCTTAAGGACTATAAAAATACTGAAAGGAAGCCAATGATAATTTAAGAGTTGGATGTGATTTGAAGATAAATAGACGGTGGAACATTTCCTGGAAGACGAAAGGAGCTGTGGCGGAAAGCTGAAAAGTAGTCTGGGGTGAGATCCTCTGGGTTCTCTTCTCTAGCCCTGTCATCCTAATTCCATTTGATACATGAAATTAATTCTATCTTAGAAGCAGATGATGTATATATCATAAATTTTAATTTTTTACTATGACCTATCTAATTGCTTGCTAGAAATTGCTTTTTCTAACAATTGGGAACCTTCTAAATTCTGGCTGCCAGTTCTCCACTAGTCTTTATGTCATTGTTCTTAAAATGACACTGCTTTTAATGCAAGTAGATCTTTTCACTCAGTGTGTGTGTGGCGTGTGGTAATAGGGTTGTTTGGTTAACTGGGCTTTTCATTTGCAAGAGCAAACTTTTTAAGCTCTTTAGGCTGCCATTTGGTGTGCAAGCTGTATATTCATTATACTCCTAAATTTCCTACTTCCTTTTGTTCATTAAATCTCTCTCTGAATAGGTGGATGGTAGTTTAGGACACTGAAGTGCTGGAGCATGTCCAGCAAAGGGTAACAAGGCTCGTGAGAGGTTTAGAAAATGTGTCTTATGGCCAAGGGAGCTGGGTTTGAGAAGTCTGGAGAAGAGGAGGCTCAGGGGGAGCCTCATTGCTCCCTACAACCATCTGAGAGGAGATTGTAGTGAGGTGGGAGCCAGACACTCCAGCTGTGCCTGCAGTGAGAGGACCAGAAGAAACGGCCTTAAGCCAAGACAGGGGAGATTCAGATTAGATATTATGGAAGAAATGTTCACTGCTGGGTGGTCAGGCACGGGAAGAGGCTGCCCAGGGACATGGTGGAGTGCCCATCCCTGGAGGTGGTTAAGAGGAATGTGGGTCTGGTTCTGGGTGATGTGGTTCAGTAGTCAGGGGTTTTAGTGGTGGTACTGGTCTGATGGTTGGACTGGGTGATCTTAAAGGTCTTTTCCAACCTTGATGATTCTGTTCCTCTAGTCTCCTAAAGGTGATATCTTCAGCAGTTTATTTTTGTTAATACTCCCTTATGTGTGACTAAAATACTAAAATCCTCCATTCGTCCTAGGGTTGCATCTCTTTTTCACAGCAGTGACCTACCACCTCACTGTAATCTGCTGATAAAAAACTGAACATATTTCCTCACCTTCAACTCTCCCTAAATGATGCATTTTTGCTACTGAATTTGATTTCAGTACATATCTGTGATTCTTACTCTCAACCAGCTTTAGGAGGGATGTTCGTCATGAATGTATTTATACAAAATTTCAAGGTCTCATCGAAGATTTTATAAAATATTCCTAATTGGCATTTCTTAAAATATTAATTCATTCTGTAATTAAGGAAACTTGTAGTTGAATTCAAAATATGTTCATTTCATATTACATTTCCCAGCTTTCAAAATTCTCTTACTCTCCCTCAACTCTTTCTTCTACTCTACTCTGTTACTTCTACTCTGTTACTATGGCCACTAGTAATTTCTCATTAAAAGCAGCTTACTGACATCCATGTAGATGAGGAATGTCCAGTTTTGTGCCAGTATGTGTCTGCATCTTGACTGAAAAACTGTGAATTTTTTTTTTTTTTTCTGAATAGAACTGTTTAGCCATGCTTCTGAAAACATTTCTCATCAACACAATGGTCGAGTAGCTGCAAACATGACAGGACTCAGTCTCTTGCCAGGAGAGCTCACATAAAGAGGGAGGATCAGGACTTGATGTACACACAGAAAAGTTAATAATGAAGCCAAGAGTTGAACTCTCAAATCCCTGCTGTGGTCTTTCTTCTCAAGTTTGCTGTGCACCAGGGGGAATATTAGTCACACCTGTACAGAGGCACTGAGACATCTGGCCCAAACAAGGCATCTCTGATTCCAAGTTCTTTCACCATTCTACCCCTAAACTGATTTCTTCAATAGGACTTGGGGTTTTTTGACATTTGAGCCTCCCTTCTTCTTTCTCTTGGCATTGCTTCAGTCACAGTCCCTTGTAAATTAGTTCAGTGCTGGATTTACCAAGCTTTTAAGCTGTGCGGGAAACATTCCCTCTAGACTTCTTATTCTTCAGCTACACTCCTTCCCATTATTTTATATCTCTTCTTCCATCAAAACCTCCATGAAAACATTTTTTGTAAAGGGTCTTTGTTTTGTCTGCTAAATCCCATCATATAAATTTAACTCTACAATGCAACTAATTCAAAACTAACAGACATCTTGTGAAAGTACAGAGAAAGAAAAAAATCCAATACTGACTGCACTGAGCATTGCCGAGCCAAGAAGCATATGTTTCTTCTCCAATCAATAATATTTTATGTCTAAACTTTTTTCAAAGGAATTAGAGCAATAAAACCCATGAACTTAAACTCATAAGCAGTCTCCTTTCCTGACTGTATTTTAAGAAAAAGTAGGATGTGTTTCTGTTGTTGTTAAAAAATTCTGATTTAAAAAAATAATAGAAAGGAAAATGTGCACTGAACATCTGGCTTTCAGTGAGGTCTTGCTCTCTCCTATTTTTTCCAGCTGTGTTGGCTCTTTACTTTGATGGGTCCTCACTCAAGCAACCCTGAAGATCATTTTCCTACTGATTGGATGTCCCTTGGCTGTCTTCCCATTTTGAGAAGAGAAAGTAGGAGCGGATACCACACATGAACTTGGCTTAGATGGGACTAAACCGTCCCCTCCACTTTCAGGCACAGCTGGAATGAAGAACTTGAAAGTATAAATAAAACCCACAAAAAGCAAACAAGAAGACCCAGTCAGGCAGCTAAGTCTACTTATTCTGGAGAAGCAGAGCTGTCTGAGTACCCTCACCTATTCTTCAGAGCTCTGCACTCTCAGGGCCAGCCAGGAGGAAATGGAACCAGGTTAAAGATTCATATTCATAAATAAGCAGACTGAGAGAAACGCAGTCTGCTGAGCAAGGGGCTGGAAAGGAAGGTGGCTCTGTTTGGTTTTTTTTAAACTGTTGAGTGCTATCTTACTTCTCTGGTTTATGCTTATACAAATGACATCATGCTGTCCCCAAAATTTCTACTCAGTCCACAGAGTACTTCTTTTTAGTCCCTCACCTATGGCTGACAACACTTTCTGAAGTCTCAGGAAAATTTCTCTTAAAAGGATAGGATTGAATTTAAAATGTCAGTTACCCATGGTGGAAATAGCTGTTATGATAAGTGTTCCCATAACTTTGTCTGGGATTTCCTAGGCAAAAATATACATTCTACAGCACCTGTAGTGATGTGATGTGACACATCTGGGAAGGGCTGTATAAAAAAGGTATTGCTGACCTGGGGCTGTGTAGTCAGACTTCAATAGGGTCTTTTGGGTTTATGTTACATGCTCAAGTTATCAGTCTTCTACATGTGCAGTGGGGTAGAAAAAAGACACAGATCCTTTCATTACAAATATGATTTTACTTAAATTACAGGTGGAAAATGGCACATATTTGGAAAATGTAAACATATGGCGATTGTATTTAGTCTCCTTTAATCTGACTTCTGCAACATAGATAAAAAAAAAAATCAGTTTCCTACATTAGAATTTTGATTTGACCTACAGTGTGTTTTCTAAGAATAGCAGCTTGTCTTGATATGAACAGATGGATGATGCACAACCAGTTTATAAGCTGTTCCAATGATTATTCTTGTTAGAAATATTCCTATACTTCTAAAATTGCATCTGTTGCATTAAATCTCATGGTAGTTGTCTTTTGCTCCTGCTAGCTAAGCTTATGCTGGACACCAAGTGACAGAAAATGATTTCTGACTGTTTTAGAGGATGACAGCAATGTTCTTATCCTGTGCACAGCCCTGGGAAGAGTATGTGCAATACAATATACTCCTGAATTTAGGGCTTCTTGTAGGGATGGCACTAAAGTCTGCCCTTGGCAAAACAGCCTGGATAACAGTGGCTGTCAAGGCAGAAGGGCCTGTAGATGGGACAGGAATGGGACATCCACACCTGTCCAAGCTGATGTGGTGGGTTGACCCTGGCTGGATGCCCAGTGCCCATTGAAGCTGCTCTATCTCCCCTCTCCTCCACTGCACAGGGAAGAGGAAATAGAACAAAGGGTTCATGACACAACGGCAAGGACAGATCACTCAGCAATTACCATCATAGGCAAAACAGACTCGATTTGGGGAATTTAACTGAATTTTTGCCAAGCAATTCAGAGTAGGGTATTGAGAAAATAAAATCAAATCTTAAAAACACCTTCTCCCCACCCTTCCCTTCTTCCCAGGCTCCATTTTGCTCATTATTTTCTCTATCTTCTCTCCAGTGGTGCAGGGGGACAGGCAATGGGGGCAATGGTCAATTTATCACATGTTGTTTCTGCAGCTCCTTGCTCCTCAGTGGAAGGACTTGTCACTTCTTTCCTTGTTCCAGTCTGGAGTCTCCCCCATGGGAAACAGCTCTCCACAAACATCTCCAATGTAAATCCTTCCCATGGGCAGCAGCTCTCCACAAAATGCCCCAGTGTGGGTGACCCCCACAGCAAAGCTGCTCCAGCCTGGGCTCCTCTCTCCACAGCTCCTGCCAGGAGCCTGATCCAGCTCAGATTTCCAGTGCATCAGAGCCTCCTTTGGGCACCCACAGGCAGCGTGGGTTCTCCATGGGATGCAGGTGGATCTCTGCTCCCCTGTGATCCTCCACGGGCTGCAGGGGCACAGCTGCCTCACCATGTTCTGCACCAGGGGCTGCAGGGGAATCTCTGCTACAGCACCTGGAGCACCTCCTGCCTCTCCTTCCTCACTGACCTGGGTGTCTGCAAAATTGCTCCTTTCACATATTCTCCATTCTTTGGCTGCAATTCTGCAGGGATTTTTCCCCTTCTTAAATATCTTACCCCAGAGTTGCTACCACTGCTGCTGATGGACTTGGCCTTGGCCAGTGGCAGATCCTTCTTGGAGCCAGTTGCCAAGTGCTCCATGGGACATGTCAGAAGCTTCTAGCAGCTCCTCATGTAAAGTCTCCTCTGTAGCCTCCTCTTACCAAAACCTTAACTTGCAAACCCAATAGCGCTCAAGAGGAAGCTGATTGTCTGGTGTACAAAATATTAACCAGGAAAATACAGAGGGTTTTTTTGGGTTTTGAGTTTCGTTTTTTTTTTTTTGTTTTTTTTTTTTTTTTTTTTTTTTTTGTTTTTTTTGTTTTTTTTTTTTTGTTTGTTTGTTTGTTTGTTGTTTTTTTTTTTAACAAAGGAGAAGTCAGTACAAAGAGATATAAGGATTTTTTTTTTTTTTTTGTTCACACCTCCTGCTCCTGCATGGCCAGAGGGGTGTGCAGAGCTGGGTGTGTGTCTGTGCCATCAATTACTGCTCCTTACACGAGTGGTTAGCAGAGTGCAGGCTGTTAACAGCCAGGGTTAACCTTGCAGTGCTGCGATTTCTCTCTTGAGTATTCATCCATATTTCTCTCAAATGATTGTTGCTTTCTGCCATTAATATATCAATAGTTTATTTTGATCTTGAGCTGATTTTAAAAGCCATCCTCCAAGTAACAAGTAACAGGACCAGAGGAAATTACCTCAAGTTGCACTGGGGGAAGTTTAGGTTGGATATTAGGAAAGAATTCTTTGCTGAATGGGTGGTCAGGCATTAGAATAGGCTGCCCAGGGAAGTGATGGAGTCACCAGCCCTTAAAGCATTTAAAAGATATACAGATGTGGCACTTAGGGACATGGTTTAGTGGAGCAGTGCTAGGTTTATGGTTGGATTTGGTGATCTTAGAGGACTTTTCCAGTATAAATGATTCTATGGTTATGTGATCTTATGAATTAATAATCAAGATTGAAAAGAGCTGACCTACTTGAACAAAAGGTGGACATCACACAGGTGACAGACATCAGATGTCTCTAAATAAATTTGAAGACTCTGAAGTGGTCAGTGAGATAATGCAATGATAATAAACTTGTCATTCCCCTCTAATATCTGCTATTTGAGTTGAATACATCATGTAGGAAGGAAAGCATTCACCCAGCACTGTTGCCTTATTTTTCTGCAATCTTATATCCTAATAATTTGATTGAATGAAGGTGAAGAAAGAAACAGAATAAAGAAAAAATATAAGGTAAGCAGGACTGTGATTAAGCAAGGACTCTTTCCCTTCTGTGAGAGCCTGTATGAATAAAGTGCATACTCAGTGTGAGCAATACTTTGCTGCTGCTGTCCGCTCAACCCCACCTCCCTTCCCCTGCCAGGCTGTGAATGAATCCTGTGACACAGCTAGAGGGATGTGGACTGTGTTTTTAAGCCTCACAAGTGTTTCCTGGGCTGGATGACAGGCTGGAGTCCCACAGGGGTAGCAGAAGCCAGGGCAGGCTCCTTGGCAGGCAGGGACTCTGAACATTTCTTGCCTTTTTACTGTAGGAAAGGGCAAGATTAGAAAGGACAAATTTGAAACAGAAGTAAAGATATTTCAAAACCCATGTCTAAAGCAGGCCAGTGAATGCTGTTTTCTAGCAGATAGCCTTTGGAGGGCTGGTAAACACTTGTGGTCTGCCTAGGGAGGGTCTATTCAGAAATATGCCATCAGAGAGTCTGTGATGGCTTTTACATACAGCAATGTAGCTGAGAAATGAACTCTAGCATGTCAATGTCCAATTAAAATAATGAATTTAAAAACCCAAATCAGCTGAAAACAGAGTTCAGCCTGGTTATGGACCAAGAACAAAGCAGAATTATTTCAAACCTGATGAAACAAAAATGAGGGGTAATGCTATTTCTTTATTCCACATGAATCAGCTGTATATTTTATTTTCATGTTGTGTGATGCAAATTAGTGATGGCAAAACTTCATCATATTTGTCATTTACTGTGTCATAATCATCACCAAGTTTGGATGCAATTCCACCTCCCATTTTCTTGGCTTTGCACTGGATAACACTTTTCTGGTTTTGCAATTTTGGCTTTAGATGAGCTGGAAAAATTGAAAATGTGGTCAAGGAAATCTGATTTCTTACTTGTTTCTTACATGAAGAAACTGCTTTAAGTCAACATTTCTTCTTCCAAGAGAGCAATTTTTCTTGGCAATTATCCTAACATTATTCTAATTACCTATTTGTCTTAAAAATCTCCCAGTCTATTAAAGATGACTGTTACAAAGTCAATTCTAAAATTCACAATTTAAACTATAGAAGGCAACTCAGTAACTCAACAAGCTTAGCTGTACCACTACCTCCTTTCCATCCTCCCCATAGATCCAAATGAAGTTGTTATGAACTTTGCCTGAAACTAGCATAGATGTTTTTCTACCTCACCTGGCTTCATGAGTTTATAGTATCTCTGGAAGAGGATCTGCCCTCTCAAAGTACGAGTTGCACATCAAAGGATTTGGATAGCAGCCTGGGAAAGTGAAAAAACTTTCATATGGATATGCTGGTATTACGTGGGTGCAAATGTTGAAAGAAGTCACAGGCTCCTTTTGAGGACATCTCCCCTTTGCAGTTAAAAGGTGATGAAATGAAAGAACAAGGTGGCAGGTCCCTGCTTTACAGGGACTGCAAGGTTTATGCACCACCTCATCCTGCTCTTTTGGTTTTGGTTTCCTGTCCATAGGTGACACTGTGCATCAAACTGTGTCCTGTTCTCCTTAACAGATGGTCAGGTCCCACAGAGGGATTTGGGCTTGTGACCAATAATGACAATTCAGAGCAGCAGCAGCAGCAGCAGTGTGTGTGGTGTATTGTTAGATGCAGTGTAATATGGAGGAGTTGTTTATTATAAACTGGGGTCCCTGGTGCCTTTTTTCAGTGCTTGTCCAGGAGGGAAGGTTAAAGATCTCACGTGTCCCCTGTCTTCCCTGTGTGTCCACAGTGCAAGAAAAGATTCATCTAATCAGTGCTTCCTTTCTCAAGAGAGGAGCCTTGTTGGCCAGTGTTCTCTATTGTTCTATGAAATGACCAGTTTGGTTGAAGTATTTTTTGTAAAGTACACAGTGTAAGTTAGTTAGAAAATACAACTCTTGATTTTTCCCTTCTGAAAATCCAAGTGAAAATTACCAGAATCAGCTTTGTGTGATGTGTGTTGAATTGCACTGTTTCTTCACTTGGCTTCCAGACTTTTGGGTGAGACTTGGGTGAGGGAATACGCCTTGAGGAGTCAAACCTGGCCAAAGGGTGGGTGGCAGTTTATTTACTCATATTCACCAGCCAGTGTCCTGGGGCCAGTGGAAAAGCTTTGGACAATGCTCTGGGGTTGTGTATGCATGGACTGGATATGACCTCAAATATTTTGTGCTACCAGCTGGTTAGTGAGCTGTACACACAATATTGCAGTTTGGATGTTTCCTTGCAGAGGGTGCTCCTCTCTCTCTCTAGCTCTGCTGGAACAAAAACTCGGTGAGAACATGGGAAAGTATGATGTACAATGAAAGGAAGGAAAAGAGAAGCAAGTGAAAAGGAAAGTCACTAATTGATATTTTGGCATGTAACGAAGATTTTTATATATTTCACATCTGTACAAAACAATAACCTCATTAATCCCTCTGAACTGTGTCCTCTATTGTTCTCATCCGTAACTAAAACCTTCGCCTTTAGGAATTAGTCCAAAAGATCACAAGATTATTGCTCCATTATGAACTACAGATTGTATGTGTAGATTTATATGTTAAAATTGCCAAATTAATTGATGTGTTATTATTTTTTAAATCTCAAATCGGGTGTTTAGTCTGTGACTTGGGATAACATCATGAGGTCTCTAAACACAAAGGGGAGTGCTTTGGAATGCAAAGTGCCTGAATACTGACGTCAGACCATCATGTTTCAGGTTGCAAATCAATATATCTTTTTGAAGGGACTTGCATTTGAAAAAGATGTGTTATAAAATTTAATTTGCTTTAAATAAGTAACTGTAACTGAAATAAAATGGCAATTTCATGACCGAATTTTCACCAAGTCCATGATGTTGGAACTGAAATGGTATATTTCAGTAAAGATAAACTTTTTAATGTCTACGTAACATTAGAGAGATTAAAGTACTGAAAGCAAACAATGACATTATTATTTCTTATCGTGTCTTTTTAGGGTACTTGAGAGAAAGATCTCAATCATTTTGTTCTTCTCCTTGTAAACATAGTGACTGCTTAGATAACAGTCCTAGTTCTGACATTCCTTAGCAACATAGTGTGAAAACACAAACATGCTGCTTTTTCACCTCAACTGTGCTGCAAGTGCATATGGAGGATAAGTTCTCAGATAATCATGGACATGAAAAAAGGGACGTGTAAAAGTCCACAACTGGCCACGAGGCACATACAGCTGGAATCTGCCCTCTCTGCATCAGAATTGCAAATTTTGACAGAGGTTGGGCAGCATGGGAGCTGCTCACCCAAAAGGGTGGGCTCACTGTGGGGCGTGTAATAAGGAAATAGAAAGGTGGGCAAAATTCAGTTTTAGTTTTATGAATCGCTCCATTTGATTTTTCACAAGAGGGAATCCTGATGGTGATGAAAAGTTGTTTGGTTGTAAGTTGAAGGGGAATGTCTGCCCTGTGAATGTAAGAAGCTAAAATTGAGGGATTAGAGACATGGTACTCAATGTACTTGATTCATTTATGGAGCAGAAGTCAAGGAATGAAAAGTCTGCTGGGCTTCAGATGGAAATCTTTACATTTTCTAATGATGGCTTACTTTCTTCTAATTCTTTTAAGGGAAAAATGACATCCACTCAAGGCAATATGCAACAGGTTTTTTCCTCTAGAAAAGAAGAAATTACATAATTCACACCAAGTAGGCATGCTCAAAATTCTTTTTAGAATACAAGTCTTAAATAATACACAGATGTTTAAAATGCATTAATTTAGACATAGCTTTAATTGCAAAAACAGGGTAGATACTTGGCATGCATTGAGATCTATATTGTTTCAACTATACTGCTGGCACCATTTATACCTGTGGCATATTGGCAAAAACTCCAATCATTAGTCTACTTTTCTAAATCATATTTATTTCTTTTAGCTTCTGACATATAAAGAGTCTATAGCTACAAGAATAAAACTACCAAGATGCATTTCATTGTTTCATTTGTCTTGATTTGACACTTTGTAATAGGGTATTATTTTGACTTTTAATAAGTGAGCTTTTGTTCTTTTTGAAAAATGTTTTCCTCCTATCTCGTGTCAGCATTGATTAGTCTTTGCTGTGTTCAAGAATACTTTTTCTTATTTCCTCCTTCAGGTCTAAATGATGAACATGCAAAATTATGATCTTAAGTAGTGTCTAATGCATGAGGCTGGGAACCAAGACAATATTTCTCTCTCTCTTATTGACTAATTCGCGACTTTGGACTAGGATTATTCTTCATGTAAGGCTGAAAGGCATAATCAGTTTTGCAAAGTAACTCATGATCCTTTGATGAAAGGCACTATATACAATAACTGTGAAGTGTTTTGAACTGAAGGAACATGAGCTGGCAAGTTCAGTAGAGCAGGACAAAACTGTGGAGCACCAAAATGCATCAATGAAGTTATGACAGCCTGACAGGATTTTAAGCTCGTTTTGTTTTAAATCTGAACTTTGCTGTGGGGACATCTCCATGAAGTACCAGTTGTTGTCTTCACTCTCAAGAGGCAAGTCCCCTTATGACTGCCATATGCTGTGGTCCCTTTCCTGGGGCAGGGGCAGCCACCTCTGGGCTCTCTGCCTTGAGAGAACATGAATTCATATTCAGTATTTCATACCCAAGGGCCAATTTCTGTCCACTGAAATGAGTGAAAAATGGATAATGGAGAACATAATTGTGGAAAGTCCTTTTCACTGCTAAGATCAATGGTCTCTGGTCTTTGGCTTCTCTGCCCCAAGAAAATGCTATCATTGTCATAATTGCTGATTTTTCTCTTCAATCAGAACTGTAAACTGCAAAAGATCTACTGCTAAATAAGTATATAAGTATTTATCTTATTTTGTAGTCTCAACCATATTCACACAGTTTCCAGCTCTGTCTCAGTCCTGCGTGCTGACCTTTACCAGCACATCAGTCTGGTGTCACTGTGAATTTCTGCACATGGATACTGGTAGGGAACAGGGAACAGGTAATGGTTGTGCTGCCACATTTTGAGTCGTCCTCTGGATCACTTCCTGAAAGACCTTGAACAGAGAATATGGCCAGTTTTAACAAAGGTTATTGTCCTTTTTTCCCCCCCTTTTTGTGTTCAAGAGATTAAGACTTTATTGTAGGGTTTATAGAAGGAAGTGGATGTATTAAACCCTTGATAAGTTAAAGAGTGTCAGGTAATACCAACTGGATTTCTCAGGAAGACACAGACTGGATTTTCTAGAAGCTATACTTGTCCAAAGTTTTAATTTTACAGTTCTGTTAATGCAAATCTTGCACTACTTTCAGCAGTACAGAATTAATCTCACTTTGTTTTAGTTACCCACAAAGTACCTTTCCACATCTGGCTTGTCTCTGATGGGATCTGTGCCATCCATATCGGAATGACACTCTGTGTCTCTTAGGAAACATTTCTTCTGACCTATTGCAGTGTCTGCTTTAGAATTATAGACTCAAATAAGAGTTTGGATTGAAAAGAACCTTTAAAGTTCATCTAGTCCAAAGCTCTGCAATGAGCAGGGAAATCTTCAACACGATTAGATTGCTCAGATCCCTGTCCTGCCTGACCATGAATGTTTCCAGGGATGGGACATCTACTACCTCTCTGGGAAACCTATTGCAGTGTTTCACCATTCTCACAGTAAAAAACTTCATCCTTATATCTAGCCTTAATTTTAAGTTTAAAACCACTGTCCTTTACTCAGGATTGGATATTATTGGCATTAAATAAAATCAATCCGGCAGAGTAATGCAAATGTAACCATCAATTTTTGATCAAACAAGTCCCACTGTTAATGTTTAACAATTGTTCTTTTACTTGATAGCAATTGTTCATATTGTAGGGAAAGCTGCATAGCATGGAAATGTACTCATCTATCCAGATTCTATAAATGCACACTTTATAGGCATTTCCTGTACACACAAAAGATTGTAAATGTCAGAGAACATGAATACGTTGGAGGACTAATAAGAAAATTAATTGCTGGATACAAATATGCAGATAAAGGACATGATATACATCTAAGCCAAGATCTGCAGAAGTTATTTTATCTGCTTATGTTGCTTGGTAGTGTTTCATTGTTTCCTATAGCATTTTCCTGGAGAAACTGGCTGCTCACAGCTTGGATGAATGCACTGTTTTCTGGGTAAAAACCTGTCTGGATGGCCCAGCCCAGAGAATGGTAGTGAATGGAATTAAATCCAGTTGGCAACTGGTCACAAGTGGTGTTCCCCTGGGTTCAGTATTTGGGACAGTCTTAAATAACATCTTTATCAACAATCTGCATGAGGAGATGAAGGGCACCCTCAGTGCATTTACAGCCAGCACCAAGCTGATCAGCTGGAGGGCAGAAGGGCTCCATGGAGGAATCTGGACAGTCTGGATTAATGGGCTGAGGTCAATTTCATGGGGTTAATTCCAGGTCCTGCAATTGGGTCACAATAACCCCATGGAATCATAGAATGGTTTGGGTTGAAAGGGACCTTAAAGATAATCTATTTCCAATGCTCCTGCCATGGGCAGGGGCACCTTCTGCTATATCAGGTTGTTCAGAGCCTCACCCAACCTGGCCTTGAATACTTCCAGGGATGAGGCATTCATAACCTCCCTGGGGAGCTTGTTCCACTGCTTCATCACCCTTGGAATAAAGAATTTCTTTCTAATACTTAATCTAGACCTGCTCTCTTTCAGTTTAAGACCATTGCCCCTTGTACTGTTGCTATTTGCCTATATAGCATGCAAATGTACTCAACTAGGCAGCATCTACAAATGCACAGTTTCCCAGTGGCTGGAAAGCTCCCTGGCAGAAAAGGACCTGAACACAAGCTGGCTCTGTGCCCAGCTGGCCAAGAAGGTCAATGGCATCCTGGCCTGTACCAGCAATAATGTGTTCAGCAGGACCAGGGCAGGGATTGTCCCCCTGTACTCAGCACTGGTGAGGCCACACCTCAAATCCTGTGTCCAGTTCTGGGCCCCTCACTACAAGGACACTGAGGGGCTGGAGCACATCCAGAGAAGGGCAACAGAGCTGGGGAAGGGTCTGGAGCACAAGTCTGATGAGGAGCAGCAGAGGGAGCTGGGGGTGTTTAGCCTGGAGAAAAGGAGGCTCAGAGGGACCCTCTTACTCTCTTTAACTCCCTGAAAGGAGGCTGGAGCCAGGTGGAATTTGGTCTCTTCTGGTAACAAGTGATGGGGCAAGAAGAAATGGCCTCCAGCTGTGCCAGGGATGGTTCAGTTTCAGTTTTAGGAAAAAGGCTTCTCTGTTGGGGTGGTCAGGCACTGGAGCAGGCCACCCTAGGAAGTGGTGAGCACCATTCCTTCAAATGTTCAAAAGACATGGAGGTGTGGTGCTCAGGGACATGGTTTAGTGGTGGATTTGGCAATGATGGGCTAAGGATTGGACTGGATGATCTTACAGGTATTTTCCAATATAAATGATTTGGTGTACCCAGCATCCTAGCCATGGTGACTGAGTTCACCATTCTTAGTGTAAAACTGTAAAAGCCCTCCCTTTAAAAAGTGATGAACAGTTATTTTTGCAGGGCTACTCCTTGCTTTAATTTTAATACAGATATATTTTTTCTTTTAGCCAAGAATAAGAAAAGCTGGAGGTAACAAAGCTCATAGCCAAAGTTTCTTGATCATGTGTTTTTTTAACCCACTATTTAACTATGAACTTATTTACAAATCAGATATTTATTTCACACTTGTCTCAATTTTAACTATTGTAGACAAGGACAGTGTCTATTTGATAAATTTTTAGTTGGTTTTGGTCTTCTTTTCCCTAAAAATACCTCCAAACTCCTGCGGTTGAACATTACCTATGTAGATATGATTTCAACTTCATGCATGCTAATTGGAAAATGGAAAACAGACTACTTGGAATGTAAAAAATAGTTTTGATCCTTATAAACAAGAAACTGATTTTTCTGTATTCTAGGGAGATTGTATTTTTTCACTTCATTTAGTAGGGCCTCTGAAAGGGAGGAATAGCTTATGCTGATGAATTATCTGCAATGGGTTAAGCAATAAATGTGAAAAACCCAAATTCTAGAAGATGTGCCAAGAAAACCAACCACAGAGAGTAGTTACATTTACGGGTCTAGTTATCAGTCCACATTTTTGAGGTCTCTATGCTTGGTGTCATTGTCACCTCAAATGGGTCTATATCAGACTGTTTTATGTTCTTCTAATATCCTTTTCTCACGTTGCATGGCCCATGAAGTCAGCTTTGGACCCACCTTTATGCTTTCTTTAGACTGCTCTATATCATTTTCTGAAGATGTTTCAGATAATGTGTTACAAATGCCAGCACTTCCATTTTCTGGCCAAGGTGCATGGTTTGGATACTGCCCCACCTGGGTCAAAAAGAGCCACAATGTTTCAGCAAGGGCTACAATCTTCTTCATCTAGTAGTCACAAAACAGAAGCTGGAAGACATTTTTCAGGCTTGTGGCTTACCTGAAAACTTGTTTCTGTAGCCTGACCAAA
This sequence comes from Sturnus vulgaris, assembly GCF_052056855.1. Classification (NCBI taxonomy): domain Eukaryota; kingdom Metazoa; phylum Chordata; class Aves; order Passeriformes; family Sturnidae; genus Sturnus; species Sturnus vulgaris. The sequence continues at coordinate 144,003,025 of NC_142243.1, forward strand.
GTTCCAGGATCTCCATAAACCCACTCACAATAGCCAGGAGCTAGACACTTAAGTGCAGGCAATGAATTATTGTCTACATGGGGAAATTGGCAAATGCAGGGTGCAATGAGCATCATAATGTGCATAATAAATTAATTAATTAAGCCACCCCCTACATTCTCCATGTCTTCTCCTAGGCAACTAAGCTCTTCTCCCAGGGAACTAGCAACAGGTCAAGAGGAAACGGCCTCAAAGCTGTGGCAGGGGATGTTCAGGCTGGACATCAGGAAGAATTTCTTCTCTGAGAGGGTTATGAAACACTCAAACAGCTGCCCAGGGAGGAGTCACCATCCCTGGAAGTGTTCTAGAAGTGACTGGGCATGGCACTTAGGTTTAGTTGGCATGGTGATGTTCAAAGGTTGGACTTGATGACCTTGGAGGTCTTTCTCAAATACAGTGATTCTATGATTCTACGATTAATACATTAGAAGGAAAGTTATGTGCTGTGATTTGTCCCTCCCTTGCCAAAGACTGGAGCTTTGCTTTTTCCCACAACAATGGAAAATTACAGAACAGGTATTTCATCACATACATGCTGCTTTTCCACCTTTATTATCTGATTTTATCCTTCACTTTTCACAAATGGGAAAGAGAAATGAGACTGCCTCAAGAGAAAAGTCTCCAAATAAATCATTGCTTCAGAAACTACAGGAAAAACACTTCTTTCTGGTCACTGATGTGTATCTGTAATTATGGAATGTTGGTTTTGCTTATTTAGTGATCCCACATATTTATAAGATCTCTGAAACAACTTCCATCTAAATTTCAACAACCTCTAAGCATTTTAAATGTTACCTGCAAATATTTTAACAAATCATTCAATAACTGCTCAAACCAGTGACTATATCATGTACACACATTCCTGTGTTTAACTCCATGTTTATGCAAAGAATGATCAAAACAGTTCTTGAAATTCTTATTATCAGCTTCAGTTCTTCATCTGTCATCCCTAACTTATGCTTTAAAAAAGGTTTATAATAAATTTATGATATTTTAATAATTTCTGTCTAATAATTCAATTTTGTAAATAATTCTTTTGACTCTCAGTTTCACAAAAACCTAGGGAAAAGCAGAATTTATTTTTCCTTCTGGATTTGGAATTGGAAATTCTTGCGGAAATAGACTTTAAGCATAAATGTTTGAAAGCCTAAAAAATATGAAATGAATAAAGCAATATTAACCCAACTAAATTATTGTAAATAAAAGATTGTACAGAATTTTTATTTCCCAATCAAAATCAATGTTATATCTAATTTGAGATTTGCGACTATAAATGATAATTTGAAGAATATGTTCTAAGATTCATAAACTGAGCTGATAACCTTCATTTTCAGCAAATAAGTTTAAAAAAAAATAATGTTTTCCTTTTCTTAAAATTTATCCTCCCAAATCTGTATGCTGCAATTCACATTGGGCTTATCTTCAGATTGGGCCCTTTCAGAGTAAGATCTGGGAAAGACTTTAAATACCATGAAGGACATTCATGTGCAGCAGATTTATTTCCTTTTGTATCTTTGTTCCACTGATCAGAGAAACCAATTTAGAAGGGAAAAAGGAGGCAGATACATAACATATGTGGTTTGTGTCAACATAAAATATTCAACAAGGACAGATAGGTCTGAGCTCAAATGTTCAAGTGTGACTCCAGAACGGCTGCATGGTTTGGAGAGTGTTCAGATCCCTTACAGTCTTTCCTGTAAGGAAATGGAAATTTCATGTGAGCTTAATGTTTTGATGACTGTATTTTCTCTCTGTTTGAATGAAAGTCCATGGCTTCTACACAACAGGGTGGTTAAAAGAGATCTCAGATATGTCATGGATTGAAGAGATTGCAGACTGTGGGTGGGTGCAGGCGTTTTCTCAAATGCTTCCCTGACTTTAACACAGTTCTGGGGGAAAGCTGAGATTATGTCCTGGGGCAATAACAGACTTTTTTGCTGCTTTGGCTTGCCAGCTGGTTAAGATGAGACCTGCCTTTCCATATTGAATGCTACACATTTGTTGGGTTTAGTGACAAGTAAAGAGAGCATTGTGCAAGTTCAGCTGCCTCAGCATGTTTGGAAAGGTTTTTTACAGATACTCTTAGCTGTTCAATACCAATACTTCTGTAAAACAAACTAGACTTAACATGTTCTGCTGTATTATTATTATGTCAGTTGCCTACTTTCTGTGGAAAGAAGCTACTTTCTCTGCAATTCTCAAAACTATGATGGTTTTAAGGCATCTGGTTTTGGTTTTTTTGTGTTAATATGGCTCATAAATAAGATTTTCCTGCTTCTATGACTGAGAACCTAGGAGAGGACAAAACACTGAACTGATCCACTGAAGGAAGAATAAAAAGTTTAATGTCTAACGTAGTTCACTAGCTGAACTTGTGGAAAAAGAGGACTGAATAGTGGAAGGGATGATCAAAGTTGGAAAAAAACTGGAGGAGAGAAGTTGTGTCTTGCTTGAAAAATAAAATATGTAGTGGTGACTATTATTGGAGTGATCAAAACCATCACCAAGCAGAGAAAATGGTTTCCCTGAACGGCAGGACGGATCCCACAGCACAGCTGGGGGAAGGCATTTCTTTTCTGAGTGCTTTCAAACATGGAAATATCTTGGGCCTTGTGAGGTCTCCATAAGTTACAGCTACAACCAGCAGGAGCAATAGCCAGTGCCTACAGAGCAGCTTACTAGTATTTAAAGTTAGGCAGTGTCCATTCCTCAAGTCCAGCACGAATTTTGGACAAATTCATGCAGAAGGTTTACTGTGAATCATGAAATTAAGACTTACCTTTACTTTGTCTTGGTTCAAAATCCATCTCCAAGCCTTTTTCTGGCTTTATCTACACGGCACAGTGCAAATTATAACTCTGAAACACCTGAGCTCAAATTGATCTACCTTGGCTATGTCTGCTGGAGGAAATTGTAAAAAAGAAAAAAAAACAACCAAGGTTTTAGTACTTGTATTTGGTATCTCTGAAGGTCCCCTGCACTGCACTTTCTCCACACACCTTGGACTGCCAAGATTTTCTCTTCAGTGACCTGAGGAGCTCCCCATTGCTTTCATTTTGTCATCTCCATCATCTCCACTTCTTTACAGTGGTGTTCCAAGATCTCCTAAGCACCTAAAACTGGTAGGAATAAATCACAGTGGTTAAGGGGGATGAAAACACACTTTAATTACTCTAAACTACGAAGTTATACTAGGCAACTTGGAAGGAGGAGGGAAAAGGTCTATAGTAAGAAATTATTATCTAGTTATTTTAAGGTGATGAAGAGAGTCTACATTATATTAAATCAGAGAAATATCCCTTTCATATGGTCTAACAAAATATGCCATTTTCTTTCCCCATGGCATCAGCTACAGGTTACAACACCACTGCTTGGAAACTGGAATAGCATAGGTATAAAAGGAAAAGTTTCTCTCCAAAAATTTTCAGGGTGTGACCTTCATAATGTGTGGGCAGTCCTCTCTGTGGGTAATTATTTCTGTAAAACCCCAAATCACTGGGTTTTCTACTCATGCAGGAAACTGATGAGGGTTTACAGCATGGTATAAAATTGAAAAAAAATTAGAATTTTAACACAAACAAGTGCAACAGAAGCAGAACAATATGGAAGACTTCCCTCCTGAAAACTCCTACCAGGTGAGACACTTCATTCTCAAAAATATCTATCCAGGTAAACCTCACAGATCAACTAAGAGTGAAAAAAATTTCACATAATTGTTCTGCTGTGGTGCAGTTTATTGCCTTTTTGAGAGCAGGGACAAGGTGAACTCCCTTGACTCTTTTTTCTCTGAACATAAAATCTGGTATTAGCAAGCACAGACTATAAGTGTGTTTCTGTTCATACCACAAAGATTTGAGGGTGATTCATGGTTAATATTAGATGACTGTTTTTCCAAGTGGTTAAATTGACAGTAACCAGGCTAACTATGAGTCTGTTAAAGCGGCTGTTACTGTGGCTGTGGCAGGCAGGTTTTTTATTAAAAGATTTTTAAAACCTATTCTTATTTTGCAAAGTACTGTAGAAGAGGGACTGAAAACCAATAATTTCCTTAGTTTTTCATTGAAATTATCATTCAAATGCAGAGGATGAATAACCCCCTACCTTCAGGCTAAAGAGTCTGGATTTTTGTCTGCCTGCGTGTTCTTTAAATCTGAAAGTAATTCATCTCCTTGAATTTCTATTTGATTTGATTAGTTATAGGGTTGAGGGTTGTGGTTTGCTGCTTGAGTTTGTTTTTTCTGTTTGGTTTTGGTTTTTGTTTTTGATTTTTGTTGATTCTGTTTTAGTAAACTGCTGTACAATTTTTTTAAGTGTGCTTGAGACAATCGTGGGACCAAATTCAGAATCTGTGAGTGCTTTGCTCTGGGTCTGACCCTTGGCTGGGCAGCAGCACCATTCTCTCTGTTAGGCACTGAAATAGGTTCATGTTGTACATAACTGTCTGGGGATATTTCTTCTCAAACTCACTAGGACACTCAAATGCAGAGACCAATGTCCCCAGTGCATTGGCATCATTGACTAGAACTTCAATTTTGATATTAAAGATTTCCTATGAATTCTTAATATTTAAGATGTCGGTAATTTCTCTAGTACTTAAATTCTTAATAATGTTATATTCTTTATATTGAGGATCTCAGAATTCATTGTAAGTGTCCTGGCTGAAGGGAGAAGAAGCCATTCTGGAGGCAGAAGGGTCTGTGTTGGTGAAGGTTGTTTGTAACAGCACTTCCTGAAAACCTGCCTGGTTCCTGCCCATCTTGTTTAGGCATGAGCTTCTTAAGGTATAAATGCTGATGGAAATCTTACTTGTTTTGGCTGGAAATACCATCACCTGGTATCATAAATGTAATGAATAATTTTATAATTTGAAAATATCATGTTGAATCTGTAACTTCATGTAACAGAGAGTTAAGAGATGTTGATACAGCATGGTTTAGACTCACCTCATAATGATAATTTCTAGGGAAAGGGTCAAGAATTAAAGCATATGGTTCCTGGTCCATGTCACACACTCTGTATTCTTGGAAATATTCAGGTTATTGCCCTAAAATTATATACATTTTAAAAGGGAGTATCAGCTTGGTGAATCTTTCAGAAAGTAGCTGCTTGTTCTGCAGTTTCCCACACAGGGAATGAAGATTGCCTTTTTCCACCTCTCTGGATGTAAAACTACTTTAGGAGGTGCTCACATACCATTGTGGTAGAAATTGTGGGATTACAAAAACGGTAATTTCAGAAGACATCCTGGTCTATCAGTCACATATGTGCACGGATTCACCCAGATTATTTTGGTTTCTGATGTGCCTGCAAACACTGTCGTGGTAAACCCTGAATTTCTTTTGCTACTCTGTCTTAAGTTATGGAGAAAAAATATTTTAAATATAAATTGCTTCATGTAGTTTATGCTACTCATTTCATCTTACATTCTGCTTTAAAAAATCCAGAGGAAAACGTTGGTTCAACATCAGTGACAAACCCTACTCTATCAGGAGGACTTTACAGCCCCTGCAGTATGCTCTGTCCTTCTGTGGATAATATAACATGATCAGGCATTAGAATAGGTTGCCCAGGGAAGTGGTTGAAGTACCATCCCTGGGGGTGTTTAAAAGGTGGATCTGGTGCTGGTTCAGGGGTTAGAGAGGTAGTGCTGAGTGAATGGTTGGGTTGGATGGACTTGTAGGTCTCTTCCAACTTTGATGAATTTATGGTTCCATGATGATTAATTTTTACAGGGCAATTGAACATGAATCTTAATTAATGTAAAAAGTTTTACCTGCATTCATTTGTTATTTCCTTTGGTTTTGCTTTTTTAATTTTTTTTAATAACATACTGTGGCCTATAAGGAAATTAAATGTCTATTTAAGCTGATCAAGAATTCAGATCTTAGTCTGGCAAAGACGAAAAATTGCTATATTGAATGTAGAAGTAAAAAAGAGGAAAGCAACCCTTTAAAATGTCTTTGAAAAGTTAGTTTTAGTATTACAGGGCTATGTAGAAGTGGATAAGAAGCATGAGCTGCCTGGGGCTGGTGGCCTGGGTCCTGCCTCCTGTGTTCTGGTAAGGTCTGGTCTTCTGATACAGAGCAGAGAAGCAGCATTTTCTTATTTTGGCAGGAAACACATCAGCAGTGCTTGGATTATTAACATGTGTTACAATCACAGAAATTTTATATCAGCTTGAAACAGAGATAAGCCAGACACTGACACTGCCAGAAACCAGCTCTGTGTTGAAGAGCTTTTATTTCTTCTGTAACCTCACAGTTTATCCACATCAACTCCTGGATTTCCACGAACAACACCCCCAGCATCTTTGTATGGTCCATTGCCATTAACCTTGCTCAGAGTGCAATTGGAAAAAATACAGAGCAGTAATGAAATTATTTGATCTTGTTTGATCAGTAAATACTATTATTTGTTATTCCAATGATACCATCTATATACTGTGAAAAAATGTAGTTGATTTTTTTTACAAGGTTATAATTTTGGATTACCCTAGAAATTATTCAGAGCTCAAAATTTGCTGCAGTTTCTTGTTTATTCATTATTTCTTCTTAATATATGGGAAACAAATATTTTATCAAATAATTAAGCCATGAAATAGAAAATGGATTTTCGTCATGACACATTTTCATAGCTTACCTTAGATAAAATCTTTTTATTCTGATTTGGAAAACATATTTTAGTGAATAAGGTCATTGTTTCATGCTGTGACACTTACCAAGTAATCAGTAGTGGTAATTGTAAATGAAGAAACATTACCTTGTGGTAAAGCTGCTCTACAGCCCAACAATAATTTAGTTTGGGGAGAAAAGTGTTTTCCAGGCTTGGAGTTTAAATAACTCCATCTGAAGCCACTGGAAATATTTTCAATTAATTAAAAGATGGTTTTACTGAGCCACTTAATTTAAGCCCTAAAGCAGAAGGTTTGTTAAGCCTTGTAATAATCATTATGGTTACCAAAACTGCAGGAACTGGTACCAGTACATAAATGCTTTATCTTTGCTTAGATCTCAACAAATAATCTCTCACACAAAAAACATGTCAGAACATTTGTAGATTTTCATTAGCCTGGGGAAAAAAAAAGGTAACCTAGTCAAGGAAGCTCATGTGTGGATGTTCTCTTGGTTCTTCTAAAGCAATTATAAAACCTTAACAAATGGACACATGCCTAGTACTTGCCATGCTCCCAGGGCTTACACATGTAACCCAATTACTTTCTGAAAAGGACTATTTAAAATAATGAAACTCATCAGGAGGACCCTTATGATACTTATAAGTGACTGGGTAAAGAGAACCACTTTTTTAATATTAACTATTTTATGAAAATCCAACCAATCCAGATGGAAATTTTCTTACTGTATTTATGCATATGTAACACTGAATCCTCCTCTGAATCTCTGATAACAGAAATTGTGTCAGCACTTCTCTGATAACAGGCTTTGCATGGAAACTGCATTTGGAAAGAATAAATTGCACAGCATGACTGTTTAGTCAAAGCAAGTAAATGTGTCCAAGAGTAATTCAATTCCTAATGAAAATCTTTCCAGGTACAAAGGCCTGGCTTGGCTCCCCCTTTGGCTGCAGCTCCCAGAGCACAGAGGTGTCTCCAATTCAATTGCTGGCACAGGAATTACTAATGATGGTTGGAGACTTTTGTATTTGGAAGATGAATAGGATCTCAAAAGCTGAGTCTCAGTTCTGACGAGCACCAGGACTTTACAGACAGTGCTTTTAATGCACACCCTTGTAAAGGATTTGAAGTGCTTTGCCTGCTCACTGCACTACATTGCAGATGAGAGTATTCCCACTTTTCCTGGCCAAATCAAGGCCAAGCACTGCCTTGGTTTCAGAAATGCATACTTACTGCTTTTTCTGCTTCTCTGTAGTCTTCACTTGAGAGGGGCTAAAACTGCATGATGGCTGGTTTGGAGGAACCTGATTTTTGGGTGCTTTTCCCTCTGTCTCCCCAAGCCTGGGGATGGCTCTCAGAGAGGGCTCAGAGAGTGAAGTGGTGCAGAGCAGCACAGACCTGATGCTCTCAGGTCAGCCAAAGGCAGCAGCTAACACAGAACCAGCTGGGAAGGGAATTTCTAAACAGTTTGGCTTTTTGCACCTAAAAAATCTACCTGCTTTAGACCCCCCAGTCTTACTTCAGACCTTCTCCTAAATTTCTTTTACGTTTAGAAGCAAAATGCAATGGCTCAGTAAAACCCATGCTGCTGGCTCAGGTATCAATTTTCAATTTCTTTAAACATTAGGTTACATCGTGTCTGCCCCAAAAGAAATCTGATTTGTACTCTGGTATTTTTCAGTCTGCCATGGGCATTAGAAGTAAAAGGCAGCCTAAACCTCAGAATGTAACCTGGAACCTTTTGGAAAATGAAATTTGGATTTATTCCACTGGAATTAGGACAAAACCAGATATTGAGATCAGTTAGACTGCAAAATCAGCCAGAGTCAGGGTGTGTTGAAAACAGTAGTTTGGGTTCCGACAAGTTTCTTACCATGAATTATTCATGGGACTGAACTATTAAGAAGATTCTGATTCTTTTCTGTAAGACATGTAACTTTAGGGATGATATTACAGAGACTTTCAGTGCTTACAATTTCTCACTGTCCCTCAGACAAGTTTTTTTCTTTTCTTTTAAAGCTTAAGTTCATTAAGTTTTTGAGAATCTGGTGGCTTTTAGTGCTGTATAAATGAAAGCTAAAGCATTTGTTAATGGTCTTTTACACAAAGGTAAATACATGGGTCATGAAGCAAAAAATGGATAAATTCTAATTTTAATTGTATCCTAAAATTGTTTGAACTCTTTGGTCTGGGCTAAAATCAAACTAGAATTCTAGGGTGGGATCTGGCCTTAATCTATAGGTTTTGCATATATCCCCCCTCTGGAGACTGGCAGGCCATTCCTCCTCTGCTGGCTATAGGGGCACACAGGCACTAACTGCAGACTTAACTTTCAAACATCTGAGAGAAGAAGATTTCTGGTTAATTTACAGCAATAGACCTTGGAACCTCTCAGGCAGTGTCTTTATGACTTCCCAATTATGTTTTGTTCGCAAACAAAGAAAAGTATACAGAAATATACATGGAAGAAAACATATTCTGTCTTAAGGCACGTTTCCTGTAACAGGCAATTTGCAGATTAATGTGTCAATGGCAAAAACCTTAACTGGGGATTTGTATTCCTGGCCTCACAGGTAGGAAGCCTCATGTGACTGGTAACCAGGCATTGAAAACTTCATGCTGAAGGAAGGGAAGGTGAACAAAATTGTTTTGTTTTCGTTTAGGTTTTCGTTTGGTTGAGTTTGATTTTTATTGGCTTTTTCTAAAAAAGAAAAATGAAAAAAAAAAAGAAGAACTGGACATGCATTAAAGACTTCCATAATGTCTTATATTGACTCTGAATGCTTACAAAATATTGTCCTATGTTTGAGAGACCTGTGCTGAGGGTGGTGCCTGATCTTCATGCATGGAAGCTCTATTTCCAGTCTTTTTCTAACTGAAGAGCCTGCTTTGTGAAAAGCAGTTCATCGGTGGTTAACTTTCTTATTTTCTTTGAAAAAGAGCAGATCTGCCAAATTAAACTGAGACCTGCTGAGATAATCACGTTGAACTGGAAGGGGACTGTACTCTTAAAACTCCTCCTGGAGCTCAAGGAACTGCTCTGGAGTGAGGTGGTGGCTGGCAATCAAAGTAGGGGAACCCTTAGGGGTCCAGGAGGGCCATTAATTTTAGAGCAATTGTGTGATGCTTAGATGGCCTGTAACTCACTCCTGCAGCACAAAACACCCGTGCACAGTGTTCCCTCATTACCTGCTGTGCTCTGGGCTGATCACAGGAGCACAACATCACATCATATTGTGACTATCCACAATCAACGAGCACATCCAATCATTAATTTTGAGACTGCTCATCCACCCTGTTTTATCATCAAGCATTGGTTCTGCATTGCCTCCTGGGGGAAGTTTTCATTTCTTTCTCTTTTAGACCTCCAGCTCTAGTACCTGCATTTAAGGATCATTTCATCAGAGGAAAATGTTTCTTTATAAGGTTTCTTTATAAGCTATTAGGAATTGGCTTTATTTGAAGCTGTGAGAGGAATATGGGAAGTGCAGCTGTGGATGCTGTCTGCAATTGATTCCCTCGTGGTGTTGAAGGGGTGATAAGAACAGATACAGTGGTCCAAAAACAATGAGCAATAAACTGGGAGGTGCCTTCTGAACTGGAGAGTAAACAGCTGCTTATTTGATTCTCTCCACTTGTATTTTTGTATCTTTTTCCTGTGCAGAAGAAAAACAAGCTATCAGTGTAGGTCTCTCAAAACTATGAGAAGGATCTGGAATAGACCTTTCCACAAGTTCCAGGTGAATTTTCTTCTGCATGGAATGATGTGGGGACCAAATGGCCTCCTCTTCTCCTCCTGTAGTTGTGAAGGGTCAAGGAACAATTGTTAGGTGAAATATGCTCCCTCAGTTGGCAGAAATAGGGCATGAGATGTGATAAAAGGAAACATCTAACCAAACTCAAAACCAACCAGAATGTGCGTGCATTTGTGTTCGGTTCTTCAGATGTTCCTCTGGAAAAATCATGCAAGACTCCTGCAAAACCAACAGGATTGACAGATTAAATCCAAGTTCTCTCCAGTCCTGAGGTTTCATGAATGCCCAAGGGGGAGGGGATGTGTCCCGGGCTCCTCTCTGGCACATCAGGCACAGTTCTCCATCCTGGGGGCACTGAAGGACAGTGCCTGTCCCCCCTGCACCCCCTCCCCTCCCCAGGGCTTTTCTCCTGTGCTGCCCCAGGGCATCCCCAGGCCAGCTGCAGCACAGAAGCCACCAGTGCACTCCACTTTCCTCTCCACAATGTGCAAATTCTCTTGGAGGTTTGTGCTTGGCAGGATGTCACTCTCCACCACAGTTTCAGCACTTGGTTCTGCTGCTGTTTCCTTACAGCACAAGGGAGCACATTTGGGTCTTTCTGTCCCTTCCCTTTTGATCATACTGGTCAGTAGTTTGTACTTGTTGAGATTTTCAACTTTTGTCACTAAATGCAGTGGTATAATGATATAATTGTGTGCCAGATCTCTTTTGTTTTAACTCAAGTTTATATTCATTTAACCACAGCTTCTCTCAATTTCTTTTCAGCAAAATCCCTTTGTTTAGACTTGGGCCCAAACTATTTTTTTCTGGAAAGCATTGAAAGAAATGGTCCTGGGTTCCTCCTTTTGACAAAGGATAATTGGAAAATATAAGATTTCTTACTTTACTGAAAGGTATCCAACTTTTTGTAAGAACTCCTTTTGATTTTGATGAACATTGAAGAATTTTTTGTTAACTTCATTCATATCCAGTCATTGCTATTGTTTGTATTAGACACCCACTTGCAGAGCTCCTAAAGTAGTCATTGTGAGGAATAGCATTTTTAAAATATAAATTAACTTTAATATTTTAGTTACAAGAGAATGTTTAAAATATATTGGAGTTTTCAAATTTGTTTTCAACCTTTTTCCTCTCCCAGTTTTTCCTTTCTGGGAGAAAGAAAGGTCCTTTTAATTTTTTCAATTTTCTTAATTTTGCTATACTAGAAGAAAACTTAAGGAGGGTTAGGAATTTTTACTTAATACAGAAAGATTTTTCCTGACAAATCAAATTCTAATTTGACTTCAGCACCTGTAGAAACCTTGACCAAATTCCCATATAAAGTGTTTGGATCAGATTTTAAAGTTTTCCTTGAGAATATATCTTTAATACATCAATACTCAGGTTTCAAGAAACATAACATCACTTTGCCTACCTTGCTTCAAACCAGAAAGTTTGAAAATATTGGAAACATGGAAAATATTATTTCCAAAATGACACAGAACTAGAAAAACTTCTCGTTCCTTACTCAGAGAATTTATTTTTTTGTCTTTAGTGGACAACAAATTTTGTTCCTGTTACCATTAATTTATACCTATATGAGGAAGAAACATGAATATTTCAAAACAGATAAGCAGAATAAAAGGGAGATTTGTACAATAGCTAAAGAGATAGCTGAAATCATATAAAACAAATCTGGTTTTTATCTCCTGTAAATCTCTCATTCCTGCCATACATAATTGGCTGTGATCATCCCTTACCACCCTGTGTCCTTTTTGGATTGTGAGGTTGTAGAATTGGAGCCTCTCTTTAAAATTTTGCAGGCTGACATGGATATCAGTAATTGTGTATAAATATGGCCATATGATTATGGCTGCCTCTACATTCACAGGTGTAATGGGTGGTAGTCTCTGGCTTCTGTGTCTATCATGACTTCAGAAACAGCATCCAACAAACACTAACAGCTGAGGAAAACACTTCTCATTCACCTGTCAGGACTGAGCCTTGCCAGCTGGAAAAATCCAGTTCCACCCAGCAGAGATATTTGTACACCAAGAACAGCTATGAAAATATACAATAAAAAAGCATCCTTATAAACTGTAATGCATATGTATGTATAATAGCAAGTCCTTTGAGTAAAAATGCAAAATGGGCAATTTCAGGTCATGAAGGAGAAAGTCAGTGGTGCTAAATACATGAAACTGGACTGCAAGGCCTGGGAACGTGACCTAATAAAGGAATAATAAACCAGACAGACAGATAAGAAGTGCTTTTTTCTCAGAGCTCTGCAACTCACACAACTTAATCTTTGTAAGGGAGGGAAGAGTTGCAAATGCTGCCTAATACTTTTCTGAAGCTCATGTCCTCTGCAAAAAAACCTAGTAACCATGCTGAAATGATTAGAGTGATTGTACCATGAAATGGCTTGGATTTGCTCATCTGGCTTCAAGTTCAGAGGAATGACCAACAAGCTGACTTATGTTCTTAACAGTGTAGACCCAGAAGGGTTCAAGCAGATGTTGCAGGCTTACTCCAGGCAAATACATGAAGTTTTGTGGTTTGTCTTAAGTGTTTGCTAATATCTACCACATTGCAAAGTCAAATGTCCTTTCTCAACAGAGCTGACTATTCATAATACAATACAGATGATTTAATCTGTGGTTAGGACTTTCCATTTCTACTAGAGCTGTGTAAAGTCTGAACTGCTCAAACATACATTATACTGACATACAAACAAAAACAAAACAAAAAAAAAACAAACCAAAAAACCCCCAAAAAAACTGAAAAAAAAAGAAAGGTCAAAAATCCCTGTCAGTCCCAAACTCTAAACCCATGCCAGTTCACATATCTGCAGTTGGGTTGTGTAGTGGTGCTATGACCCTGTGCATGTCCATCTCCTGCTGTGACATTGCTCCATGAAATGGGAGATTTTTTATGGAAGTTTTTGACACAATTAGAAGTAAGTATATTTTCAGAACTAGAAGGACCAGGATCTCAAATGATTCTGTTGTTTGCATTAAAGGTTCATCCAGTCTCCTCTCTTATTTAAGACTCATATGAAAAATAAATGCTAATTTTTAATATTGAAAATATTATTTGCAATTAATTATCAGGTAAGTTGTTTTAATATGATCATTCTTTCAAAGTTGATTTAAATTCTATTTGCAGTCCTGACCACATTGTAATCCTGAAGAGATTTTTGTTGTTTTGTTTTATTTTGGTTTGTTCCCAAACAAAAAGGGTTGATTCAAAAAACGTGATGTTCCTGAAGAACACAAAGGAATCTCTTTTGATATTAGTGACTGGTTTTGGACAAAAGCATTGGGTGATAAAAGATTTAGAAAATCCTAAACCATTTGTTTTGACATCTTTAAACAAAGACATTTATTTGGTTTTGCTTGAAAAACTGGTTTTGATAATAAATGAAGACAGAAGACAGAGATTTGAGTTGCACAACAATACATTTTGTGTTTGAAGAAATACCTCTACTGACAAAAAATGTATTCTGAGTTTCTGTTGGTTTAGCAAAATAAACAATGGGTTTTGGTTGACTAAAGATTATTTTCTTTTTATTCTTTCAGTTTGGGCAGTGCATCAAAAAAAATCATTAATTTCCTACATAGCACTGCTCCTGAGTAATTCCCAGAACGAGGCAGAACAAAACAAAGTTTATATCTTGGTTGAAACACTGGCCACTTTGAAATCAATGGCAGAATTCCCAATTTCATTGGGGTCAGGCTTTTACCTTCATCTTTAACTAACAGCTCAGTTTTCCTTCATTATAGATTGCAGAAGTGATGGAGATTTCTTTTGGTTCAAGTCACTGCTGTCCCAAGAGAAACATGCAATATACACTTCTCATTTCTGTCCTACAAGAGCACTGGAAAGAACACATTTCACCAATTTTTATAACCTATATGGGCATTTTCCAAAGTATCTTAATGTCCTTGTCTATAGTAAACCCTGTTTAAGATGTTAATAATTTTTGACAAGCACTTCCCTTGTGTCTGGATTTTGAAAGGAAAACCTAGAGCATAAAATGGCCTTGTTCTAGTCATGCAGTGGATTGAAACCAGCAGAAGCTGATAGCAAACAATTTTTCTCAAATGTAATTTTGGTTTGCTTTCCCATGGATTTTTTTGCCTTCTGCTGCAAGCTGGCAGCACTATTTAAAAAGACAGGAAAACAATCAAACTCAGAAATCTCCTTTAAATACTAATTTATTTTTGTAAGCTGTACTTTCTCTCTGAGATTCAAAAGCATGGGGAAAAAGTTGTCTTTAAAAAAACCTTCAGAGAACTTTCTTTAGAGCATGGAACAAAACAGAGGGTCTCCAAAGTGGAGTCTGCAGCCTGCAAGGTCAGAGCAGCTATTCCCTGTTCCAGGGCAGCTCAGCATCCTGCACCTCTAGTTCCTTCTGTTTATGGAGTCAGTAGCGAGTCATAGGAAAAATTTACTTTTTGCCCCTGGATGAGAATGAAGCAGCATTAATTGGATCATGATTTTATTTTTGTGCAGCTCTACGTCTGCGGCCTATCTGAAAGTTTTTGAAAACTTAGCTATTTTCATGACAGAGTTGGGGATGTAATGACTTTTCTAGGTCTAGCAAGTCACCATATACATCAAGCCACAGTAGCTGAGCATGTGCTCTTTGTTATTGAAATTGACTGTGCACTGAGGCCTTGGGTGCCTTAAAGTGTTAGTGTTGTTTGTCTTCCTATCTTGGAAAATAGAGCTTTGTGAGAAGGCAAAAGAGAATGTGGTGAAGGGGATGCAGTGGGACTCATTTCATCCCGACATAAACACCTGCAGATGTCATGGCACGGCATCCCACCCTCGTCTGCAGTGACATTGGTGATGACATTGTCACTGGTGGTCGTGAAGGCTGAGACTCCTTGCACTCATCATTCCCTCTGAACTTGGGGAAGGTTTTTTCACCTTCATTTTGTCTGCTGGCATTCTCAAAGTTAAAATTTAAATTCGGTGTAGATATTTATTTCATTTTCAACATGTTACCTACATAACTGTGATTTTCACCAATTTTCTGCAACAGTTGTAGGTATGTTATTCAGGCCTGTACTGAACTTGGTTTTCATTATGGTAATATGTGTTTATGTTTTTAAGTAAAATCTCTTGCTGCTTGTGATTGAGATTCCCTAGGGAGGCAAAATTGATAACAGCTTTACTTTAATCCAAATTAGGAACATAAGTTTCTAACACGGTGTTAAAAAAAAAACAAGGAAGTAAATAAAAAAAATGTGAAGAGGAAGCGAAATTCTAGCTTCACATTGAGTGACAAAGATCCTGAATTTATGAAAACACAAGGATCATATTCAGGCATCAATCTATAAATGCTAAGGCATAAGACATCCCATAATTAGAGATAAAACAGTTACAGAACTAAGCAGAACATTTCTTTAATGTGGCAAATTAAAATAAGAATTTTAGCTTTGTGAGGAGTCATTTGCAAACATATATGTACATCCTCTTCCACATGTTTCCTCCTCACTTCCTGCTGGACCAGCCTATCCCTTCTTCCCATTTTCTGCTGTAACAGCAGCCAGGCTTTTCCTGTCACTTGCTCTGGCAGCTGCAGTCCCACCCTCCTTCCAGCAGCGAGAGCACAGTGATTACACACATCTACTGCAAATGATCATTTTCCCTTCTGCCTCCCAGCTACAAATTCCCATCATGGTATACCCCTCTTTAAATCTCTTCTTTATTGAGTTTCATCAGCATAAGGCCATTGTTAATACATCTGTTTGAAATAAAAAATAATTTCCCTGTGTCTGCCACCCTCTCTCCACTAGAGTCTCACCCGATCCCAGGTTCCAGCCATGATTAAGCAGCACACATGTGTTTCAAATAAAAGCGATCTTCTCTTCACACACCCTCTCCCTCTCACAGCTGTAGATTTCCCTACTGCATTATCCTCATTTGTAACTTTTCTGCCTTGTTTTCAGCCACACTCTCCCATCAGTGTTTTCCTGTTATTTAGATTTTCTTTTGCATGTGTTTAGCACCTTCCTTTCAAAGAAGAGGCTCAAAAATTTATATCACTGTTGCAGTCTTCATTTTAGACTAGGAAACTCAGGTCTGCAGAGTTGAAGAAATTTGCTGTTTGCTCCAGAGTGGGTACAGAAGGCTTGGAATGGCATCTTGGATTCTCTACTGATGTAAATTAGGGCTGGAAGTCCAGATATTTGGGCATATGACCTTGTGCCGGATTGCTCTCTCTCCCTTTTACACTTCTCAGAGACAGGAGTCTTTGGGAAGCATTACTTACCCCGTGCTTTATATATAAGATTTATTGTGGGTTATGGAAGCAGTGGTTTCAGACCTACAGGCACATCCTTTCATCTGTTATTCAATGACCAGAGATAGTCTTAAATTTGGGGAGGATCAGGGCATGGGCCCATCCTTGCTCCCATCTGCACAGCAGATGGCTTGTGCATGTCCCTAGTTTAACCCAGCAGGGCTCTGGGTTATTACCCTGGCTGCTCGTGCCTCCAACTGCAATTATTCACACCCAAAATATGTCTCAGTCTATGATGCAAAAGCTCTCAACACTGAAATACTTTCCCCTTCCTTTTCCTATGCTGCTATGCACATAACCAGAACACGATGGTGCAGGCAGTCCTTACACTTGCTGTATTTATATATTGTTTCCCAAAACTGGCATTGTCAGCCTCAGCTACGAGTTTATTCTCCAAAGCATTGCCAACACAAAAGAATTAGCAAGCAGTTGTGCTTGTCTGGCTTCTTGCCTTGAGCCAAGATTTTCATCTTTCCTCTGCGACTGTAGTATCTAGATATGTGAATAGATTTTGTAGATGAATGCTGGAATTCCAGTTTAATCTCCTGCTTTGGGAAGGTGATGTTTTTGGAAGGAATCACACCCTTTGTTGTTGGTCTCACTAAATACTCAGAAATGCTGGGGAAAACTTGCAAAACTTGCCTCTAAAGGAAAATTTGTATACATACCAGGTAACATTCCACCAAAGGTAAAAGTTTCTGATTATCTTTGTCAGCTGTTAAACGTCAGTACCTAAATAACAGCAAAAACAGTGAAGGAAACCATTCAGACCATTGTGCAATTTTGTTTCTAAAACATTGTTTTGAATTAAAATGTCTACAAGGATTGACAAGTGGCTCATGTCTTAAATAATTTCTCTATTGTGAAAGAAATCTATTTAATTTTAGAACAACTTTCCACAAAAGTAAAAGGACTGTGGAGAGGACAGTTATCTTGAAGTGGATAACTAGAACCACAGTATCAGAAACAATTTTTCTGACTATATTGGTAGAAATGCCTGTGGTTTTCCTGATTTTGCTTTTATTTTATGACCTTCATGGCTGACAAACTCACTAGAATTGAAATATTTAAATATTAAAGAGTTGAGTCTTGAGATAATTCATCGGATATAATTTAAAAAAATCTCAGAGGAGCTCAGAAAACCTGTCCAAAAAAATAGTATTTCTGAAAAATATTGTCTTAGCCCTTTGCAAAAATAACAATGATGAAGTCATAGAAAAAAACCTGAGGGAATGCTTGAATGAAAATATGTTATTTTCTCGTTAAGACTCCAAAGCAAAAGGGCACCAAAAGAGTTACATTCAATGTTGAAGGCTGTGTGTGTTTTCATAGAAAGCTTCTACATCTATTTAATTTCTGTAAACATGATAGGCCACATAGTGAAAGACTATAGAGGGAAATGTTGGATACAGCAAAATCCCTTACTTGGAGAAGTTAAAATTAGATAATTAGGTCAACTTTCATATAAAGCAGCAATCTCCTGTCTGTAACATCCTGGCCATTTGTTCCCTGTGAGACCACCTTGACATTGCATGTTCACCAAAGGAGTAGAAAAGTCAGAGCAAGGCTGTAGGGGGAGTCAGGTGAGCTGCACCTCAGCCCAGTCCTCTCCAGCCCACTGGACAGAAAGCCTGAGCCAGAGCCAGTCTACCCCAGTGGACTGGGGTCGATTGCTGCCCTAGAGAAACTGGAACAGATGATGTGTTTGTGGCCTTGCCTTGTAAAACAGCAGCAATAAATAAAACCCCAAACAAACTAATCAAGTAACAAGCAATAGAGCAACAGTAGGTTCCATCCCTCTTTAAAAGAAAAAAAAGAAAAAGGGAGAAGGTGCTGTTGGGAAAGTGGAATTTTGCTTCCACACATTATCATTGTCATCACCATCATCATCATCATCATCATCATCATCATCATCATCATTATTTTTTAAAAAAAAGGAGTATCTTAAATGTGGGACCTAACTTAAACATTCTTCTGCTGGATTTGTCTCCAGTCAAACTGGATACTGATAAACTGAATTTGCCTGAAGCAACAGACTTTGATTTACCTCTCTCATTTTTCACACTCTCCTGTTCAATTGACCTAAAATGCTAAAGATGTCTCTGAGGGAACTTTATGTTGTAAGAGAGACCAAGCTAAAACCTGAGATTTTTATTTTATTGTTGTTCTTCTATTAAAAGTTGTTAGACAAAAACAAATTATAGGTGATTTCTACACTGAGGAGTTTACAACAGAAAATCCACTTCTGGATAATTTGTAATTTTCTGAGTGTCGGCCAAGGTGGACAATTAGTCTTAGGCATAAAATAAGAAAGAAGACAAAGTTAATAATAACTTCCCTTTGTTGCTGTAAATTAGGGAAAACTGTAGTTTTCCTGTTCAGCCTTGCTTTCTGCAGATTCTTGAAGTGCTTTGTGGACACAGTGGAGTTAAAAGGAAAATGTGGCTTGAAATGCTATCCTTCAATGTAAAATGTGTATTCCTCTGAATGTGCATTTCCTCAGCTCTGCTTATGAAATCAGTACTCATGAGTGAACTCCTCAGAGCTCTCTTTATAATACTATAGAAAATAAAATTGTGGTTTAGGTCATTTATTGTTCAAAGAATTAATTGTTAAGTGAGTTGTAGATACAAGGCCAAATACTTCTCTGACTTGTCCGTCTGCAAGGACAGAAAGTTTCTTGAGTTGGATCAAAAGAGAAGAAAGCAAAGCAAGACTTATAGAAGTTAAAATTTGTCTCCACCCATCTTCTCTTTTTCACTGCTGGAAGTGATACATCAGCTGGGATAATACAAGTGTGCACTCTGACTTCCAAACCCCAGTGGAATTTTCAGGGCTGGTGGTAGAAGTGCTTTATCTCAAATAACCACTCCTATCACTCCCTTGCTGGTTCTGCAGTAGAGTTGTGAGAAGCCACTGTGTGCAGGCAAGCACGTGTGTGCATCATGTAGGGGATGTGCTGCAGGCTCTGCATGATCAGCAAGCATTTGGCAGCTGTCAACCTTAACATCTTCCTCTTCCCAAATCCAATGAGAGCCTTTTCTTTTGTCCTGCCGTCATAACTGTCAATGTATTATAGAGCTATCTGTGCCTTCAAGCTTCAAGGCGTGCCTATTTTCATACTGAGCCCTATATTCCTATCCAGTTAGTCCACATACATGCAACTTTTTTTTTTTTGTTTTCAGGGCTGGATTATTCCATTCCTCCAGTAAAGCAGAAATATTTTACATATTTTTTCTCACAGTTGTTCATATGTGTCCTACAAAATGTGTGCTCTCTGGATCTGCTGATAACTAACAAGGGCTAAAGTGCTGCTGAAGATTTTCTGCCCCTAGAATTACCCTACCAACCTATTTTCTTTGAACTAGTACTGCTGCCATGTTTTCTTAAAATTGGTCAGTCATTCAAAAATTAGCTGTAGGGACAGACGCACATAGAGTGTGACCTAACAAAACTTGTTCCCCTGGAAGCTGGACTAAAATGACATCTCAGTATGCTGCACACTCATCCTTCTTTTTGTATGGGATCAGCTATCCTACACTCTGAGCCTGGACCAATCAAGATAAGTGCACACAGCCATTAGCAACACAATCATGTGGAGGGAACATTTTATGCAATACAACATGAAATTTCCCAGTACTGTTTGGTCTTCTTGCTGTTTGTCTGTGCAATTGATCCATTCTGCCAGGTTCAAGTCTCTGTGGTCAAAAGCTAGGCAATTCTCACTCAAGCTTGTTACAAGATGTCTCCAGGCCATTTCACACTCAGAAGATTTAACGAGTCTTGGAAATCACATCATCTTTTTCAATCTGTTTAAATGTTAGGCTTCTAATCAAAGGTATCCATTGTTCATTCTATAGTCAGTAAATAAATATTTCGAGGAGAGTCATTCATCCTAAGAGAAAGAAGTGTTAAGAGCAGGAAGTGGTACATTTTCAGACCAGTCAAACTCATCCATGTCTTTCCAGTGGCTGGAGAAAAATAGATAGGCAGATGTGTGTTGAGATGAAATCTGGACCCATTGTCTTCACTGGGAATTGCTCACAGCCTCTGGAGGTGAAGAGCTGTCCTCAGGTAGCAAAGTCCACATGTTGAACTTGTGGTTGTGTAATGCAGATACATGGCCAGTAGGGACCATGTTATGGCCATGAAAAATTCCATTCTGTTTGTGAGACAAATGGGGGTTTAAAAGAGGTATGTTTTTTGAGTATGTTTTTTCACGTGGTCTAGTCATTTTTCTCCTAGTAGGAAAATTAGGGGGCTTATTAGGGGATATTGCCCTGTTGCTGCTTTGCTGCTTCTCCCCAAACCACTGCCAGAGGTAGGGCAATAACATCATCTTAAAAGCAGGAATTAGTGTGTAAAAGCTGATCTTGCCTTAAGTCTCCATATGTTGCTAAGCACCAACAAGTGACAAACTGCACAGAAAACACAGACTCCACGTTCACTGAAAAGGATTGCTGAAATATTTGACAAGCTTCAGTCAAACCAAGCTGTTTTCTTCATCTTAAAGCCAACTTGCCAAACAATCTTTTGACACTTAGTGGTATTTTATGTTGGATTCTTCAGTGTAAGGAAGTGTTAAAAAAGGTCAGTGTTAAGTTACATCAGTCCTCTCTGCTATATTGCTGTAACAGCACCCCGTTTTGAAGTTCTCAGTTTTTCAGCTGCTCATCGCAGCAATTCTTCTGTCATAGCTGTGCAGTGTCTTAAAGATATGCCAGATATTAGATATGTTTGCTACAAAGCAGCACCAGCATAGTGTCTTTTGAATGTATTTACCATGCACATTTTAATCCCTCAGCTCTGGACCAATGGTTCATTTGTTCCAATACTTTCAAATTACTCTAGTGGTTTAGATTATTTTCTTATTTTTCTGAAGAGTCTGTTTCTTTTCCCTCAAGCTTCAACTGGATCTGTTATATACAGTTTTGTGATCTGATATCTGTTGTATTCTGAAACACTGTGAAACTGAAACACTCCCAGAAGCACAAATTAAAGGCCACAGCTCCTGTCAGTATAATGAATTATTACTCTGTTTGGTTTATCAAAATTTGGGTTCATGTCTCTCCCACCTTTTGTTGTGAAATTTGCAAGCTTCCCAGACCTCTTCTAACCCTCTCTGTTCCCCCCACACTCTGTCATTTCCCTTCCCTTCACTATCTACCTTCTTTTGTTCTATGTGGTACCCTGATTTCCTTCTCTGCCACAACCCCAGAGGTCTCCTGGTGCCACTTGCCTGCTTTTTCCAGAGGACATAATCCATAACATTTTATAGGGAACAGCTGTTCCTCAAGAGTAAACTAGCTGTCGATCTAGACAGCTAGAATAAACACAGAATAAAACAATTGTCTAGAATAAACCACTGGTTTTTACCTTTGCAAATCACTTATCAACCACCACAAAAGAGAGTCTGGGCTTTCTAGCACATCACTTCATTGCTTCTCTCACAGGACATTTTTACTTCTATCTATTCATTGCATAAGTGAAAATAAACACCTTTCACTGCCCACCTCTAAGGTTGTAATTTTCTCTCTCTCATACTTCTGTGCTTTTTCTCCAAAATGAGGTGAAAATAATTACCAGCAACGCTGTTGAAGTCTAAGTTTCTAAAATTACTTAATATGGCTTCTGCTTCCAAAAAATCCCGATACTATGTTTGATTAGCTTGAATTTAAAAATTGGAGACAGCTTGGTCTCAATCTCACCTCTTGCAAATCAGGCAGTCAACCCTTCTGCAAACCCAAACCAGCAAACTCCCTAAATCTTGAATGTAGTTGCACAGATAGGAGAAGGTGGTCACGTTGCATACAACAGAGTGATGTGAAGGTCTTGCTGTCATTGCAATTTGCCTGTACCCAGGCGTTCTCTCTTTCCTTTATTCAGTCTTACTTTGGGAAGGGTAATGGTGGCTCTGGTTAGTGATTGTACTTTTCAACCAATTTGTGCAGCATCTGTCATCACTTGGCCCACAGCTGCAACTGAATGGCAGCTCCCTTATGTGGCTCAATAGAAATTGCATTAGAAATGCAAAAATACAAGTCCTTTTTACCTATTTTCTATATAGTAAGTT
The DNA here is from genome assembly GCF_052056855.1 of Sturnus vulgaris. Taxonomy (NCBI): domain Eukaryota; kingdom Metazoa; phylum Chordata; class Aves; order Passeriformes; family Sturnidae; genus Sturnus; species Sturnus vulgaris. The sequence goes on from NC_142243.1 coordinate 144,025,818, forward strand.
CTCACCAGATAGTTATTTTTGGTTCTTTTTTTGGCATGAATTCAGGAGGAGTAGGACGAAGAGGTGGGTGATGCTGACACAAAGCCCATAACTGCTTAGCAACAGGAAAAAGAAGGACCTTTTGTCAGTGACCCTGGTTGTTACAGCTACTTTTGGCTTCCTAGAGCTGAATGGAGATGTCTGTTTTTTAAATAAGAAAAGTTGTGTTGACTTTCATTGATATAATAGGAAGTGTCCTCCACAGTGTCTCAGAGATCTCTTTGTTGTAGAAACAGGAACATTGCTTTTATCCAACCTTGGCCCAGCTGCTGCCTCATGGTAAAAACACCTTATCTCTGCTCTGTCAGACTTCCCAATAAATGCAAAGTGAATTTCCACTCCAGGCAGGATTTCCTATTAAGCTGTTGACAAGATCAGCCCACTGTAATTTCTGGGGGAGCTGAAGGGCTTCTCTGAGCTGTCTGTGGCCTGGATGCCAGCTAAATTCAGCACAGCTTGAGGCTTCACATGGTGGTTCTTCATTGAGCTTCTACTCCTGTGTTGTCTCCTTCTGTGTTCTTGGATTCTTACCACAGATTTTGCTCATATTCACTCAGAGCCTGTCTCCTTCCCCTCCTCCTCTAGTGCAGAAGACTAACAGGAGGAAAAACTGGACCGTGTAGATAAAAGTTTATCTAGTGCATGATAGAGTAGCCACACTTCAATGTATTGATTAAATATCCTGTTGGTCCACACAGGACTTAGAGAGAAGCTGCAAATACAGAAGATAATCCTGACTTGCATTACCACTAATGTGAGCACTTTCCCCATCATCGTTCATCACTCTGCTGGTAATTAATAAATGGCCATAAAGTTCAGCTTTGTATGTTATTTCAAGGATATTTGTCATAGGAGTCTGTAACGTGAGGATCAGAATTAGAGCAAGGTCAATTTTAGGAGAATTTAATTCCAAGAGCTTCAAAGATGATTAAACACATTCTCCTACTTGTATGACTGATTTCTGACAGAGTTTCCACAAATATTTGAGGACCTATACAGTGGCATCTTGGGTTCAGCCATGACTTCTTCGAATTAAGGAATAATCTGAGCTCTGTTTTATCTTCCCTTCAACTCTTTTTGTTACATAGACCACCTCCTGAGAACCCAGAACTCTCCTAAACCCTCTGCTTAAGTTTTTTTCGTTGGACATTTGAGAAAGGGATGTGATCAACTCTCCATGAAAATCATGACTGTCCATTGAATCAAGTCCCTCACAACTTCTTCCAAAATTATTCCACCAAAAACTTAGTGTACTTATTCTGCTTCATGACAGAATAAACAGGGTGTGAACAGCGAGATTTTGGAGTAACTTCTGTTAACTCTACTGATATACTTCTGATATTTTGGTCTTCAGTTTTAAAAACATGGCCCTGAATTTGCAGGAATGACCACGAGCTTAAAGAAACAGGAGTTTTACAGAAGTGTGTGTATATATATTTGATACCCAAAGAGAAAAGAACCCCATACGGAATAAAACTGTAGTGAATTTACTGTAATTTCCCTCCAATTTCCTAACCAGCTGTGGACTTTAGTATCATCTTTGGGATTTTTCAAGAAACATCTTGCTTTTTAGCAGGTCATTTGTAAAGAAATACAGTCAGACAAATTTTTCATCTCTCTTCCATTCTACTGTTGTGTCAAAGTTTGAGAAATAAGCAAAAAGGAAGAAATAAAGAAGGAAAAACATGCCAGTGAGTTATTAATCTGTCTATTGTATGTTGCCAGTGAATGGGGAGTGTCATAAATTTTTTTTAAAATTTGATCACCAGCACTTTCTTTTTGCAGAAAGCAGAACTGGAAAGGAAACCCCTGTGAACCGTGTCAACATCCTAGGGCTCCTCCAGACTCTGGATGAGGATCTGAAGGGCTCTGCTGCACTTCTGCCAAGCTGCCGAAGAGCAAAGGTCACTCCACTCTCCCTTGGGACTCATCTGTTTCCATCATATATACAGACAAGGCAGAGGAGTCTTTCAGCCTCAGACAAATGGCAGGAGGCCTAAGGAACAAAAATGTCAAAAAAAGAAAAAACTTGAGGCCCTCTTCAGAAACGGGTGCTCTGGTCTGGAGGCACACAGACAGGCAGGCCACATTATCAAAGTGCATCTGGCTGCATGTCTGGCAGGGTGTTTATATGGGCCACAATGCTGGATGTGCTGTCTGGCTTATTTGTCTTGGTCTCTTTCTGCTTTATTCATTGAGGAAACACCTTTTCTCTGGGGAATTCTACCCTTAAATACTCCTGGCAGCCTGCTCTCACAGTGCCCTGGCCTGTGATTGCCAGCAGTGCCTAAACAGAGGTAGGTTTAGCCCAGTCATGGGCAGTGCAGTCTTGCGTGGATCAGAAATAGCTTGGCTAGATATTTCCTGACTAGAAAAGTGGCAGAAAATGATGAGGTTCTTCTTCCTTCTCCTGAACATGAGGACCAAAAGACTTTTTGGACTACCCTGGTGTGCCTGAGTACATCTGTCTTCTTCTCCCAACATAAATTTTCACAGGGTATATGTGACAATTTTGGGGTTATCCTGTCCCAAAACTAAGACATACTGACCATCTTCGAAATATAGAATCAGAGAATTGTTTAGGGTTCAAAATACTTTTAAAATCATTCATCCCAACTCCTAACCCAGCACTGCCAAGTCCACTACTAAACCATGTCCACTGGTGCCACATCTACATGTCTTTTAAACAGCTCTAGGGACATTGACTCTGCCACTGCCCTGGGCAGCCTGTCCCAGTGCCTGGCCATCATAGCAGTGAAGACATTATTCCCAGTATCTAATCTAAACCTCCCCTGGCACAACCATTTTCTCATCCTTGTTTCCTGTTAGAAGAGACCAACCCCACCTGGCTCCAGCCTCCTTTCAGGGAGCTGTAGGGAGTGAAAAGGTCTCCCCTGAGCCTCCTTTTCTCCAGGACAAACACCCGCAGCTCCCTCAGACACTCCTTGGAGGACTTGTGCTCCAGACCCTTCAGCAGTTTTTTTGCCCTTCTCTGGACTTGTCCCAGCCCCTCAATGTCCTTCTTGTAGTGAGGGGCCCAGAACTGGACACAGCATTCAAGGTGTGGCCTCACCAGTGCCGAGTACAGGGGGACAATCCTTGCCCTGCTCCCGAATTGCTTTCTTTTTTGAAATCGTATTATTTTTTCCATCAATCTAGCTTCGCGTTCAGGGTGCAGACTTGATGTTTAATGAAATTCAGAGTTTTCCCTCATCCCTGCCTAGAAGACCTAAATATTGATCTGTAATGCCCTCACCAGAATAATTTTCCTGGAAGCACATTCACAGCAAGTCAATAAGCTTGATATGAGGTACCAGCACATGCAGATATGACTGCAGAAGCAAAAATGGGATCATGATTTGGCAAAAATTTGTGTGGTCCTCAGGATGTCTACATTCATGTATGACCATATAAATCACAGAGCTATGAATACCATGTGCTTTTTTGTTCTCAATCCTTAGAAAAAGACCCTGGATCAACTAATAAAATTTATTTTTAGCTACAATAAACTTTATTCCCTTCTTTATCATGTCTTGCAGCAAAATTTCTTGCTGTTTGAGAGAAAAAAACTACCCCGGTTTATTCAAAGGAAGGTCAAAAGCTTTCTATGCAATTTGAATCTCTTCTTGTTTAAATATAGACAAAATAAATGAGTGCTGGCACTTCTAAGTTGTGTAAGACTTCTGGCTTATAAAGGGCTCTGGATCTATTCACAGCTATCAAATATACTTCTATTAGATCCCCCACTTGAAAAATAATAGTGAAAATACCCTTTTCCTTATACTTTTACACTGTATCCCTGCACTAAAATAAGTGCTGACAAGATAGTTTGAAATGCATCTGAAACCAGAGAACAACGCTCTTGAAAAGTACATTTATGTTTGCAGCAAAGAATATCTTCTAAAAAAAAAAATTTCTTAAACATGCTCCAAACCTAGATTGCCCTCTACCCACTTCAAACAATGAATTATTTATAATTTCTGTCTCTATAAGCTTTTTCTATTAGATACAAAGCTTGTTTCTTCCCACCAATGTACTTGATTTATTGAATGTTTCATAAATTGGATACTACGAGTTGTGAACTATAAAGATCCCCATATTAGCCTTGAAGAAGACAGCTGTGAAACCAGCTGCACTCTAGCTCTGACAGCACAGAATTAATGCTCCAAGAAACAAGAAAAATTATTTGATGACTACAGATGCATTGTTGTTGTGGTTTAACCTAGCAAGCAGCTAAACACCCCAGAGCTGTTTACTCTCTTCCTCCAACAGGATGGGATAGACAATCAGAAAAAAAGGCAAAATTTATGGGTAGAGATAAAGACTACTTAGTACAACAGAAAAGAAAGGGATGATAATAATAATAATAATCATGATAGAAGGATAGGCAAAACAAGTGATGCACAGTGCAGTTTGCTCTCCACTCTGATGGACTGATGCCCAGCCCATCCCTGAGAGTGTCACTGCCCCCCAGGCAGCTCCCCACAGTTCTATTGTTCAGCATGACACTGTATGCCATGGAGTATCCATGGAATATCAGGTGGGGTCAACTGTGTCCCCTCCCAGCTGCTTGTGCACCCTCAGACTCCCTGCTGTTGAGGTGGGTGAAGAGCAGAAAAGTCCTTGACACTGTCTAAGAACTGCTCAGTGATAATTAAACATCAGTGTGTTAACATTATTCTCACCCCAGATCCAAAATATAGCACTGTACCACTTACTAGGAACAAAAATAACTCTATCCCAGCCAAAATCAGGGCAGTCGTCTATCAATTTTGGTACCCAAACAAACTTTTAAAAGTGAGCAGAGGCTACAATATTGCTGTCCACCATGTGACTATGTCTAAGGCAAAAGAAAATTCTGGGTTGGGAAAGTTTATTTTCTGATTCTTATGCTAAATCCTTTTCATATTTTGAGAAAAGCTGTATTTCCATTCTCTTCTATAAAAGCACTCAACTCCTTTGCAATGACCATTAACATAAAGAGCATTTTTATTTAGGAGAAACCATGATTTCTTGATTATTTTGTATGCTAAAGGTTTTGAAAAGGCAGATCTGAGATACACCTGCAATTGGTTTTTCTCCTTTCCTACATCCATCTAATATCTGGTCTAAAAACATGGACTGAGGGAGTGGGAATATAGCCCATACTTGTTGCTCTTCTGCATGCCAGGAGCTCCTTTTCCCAACATAAAGGGGATTTGCAAAGATGGGACAAGTAAAAGGATGAGGGAGAACAGTCACAAAATGCAAGAGGAAATTTCAAATTGGATGTAATGAGAAAGTTTTTCAACAAGAGCCTGGTTCATCACTGGAGCAGATGCCCTGGGAATCTCATTCTTGGAGTTTGCTGATGCGTCCTGGATATCAGGTCCTGGACAATGTGACAAAGCCTGGAAGTCAGCTCTGCTTTGGAGAGGGTACTGGCCTAGATGATCTTCTGAGGTCTCTTCCAACTAAATTTTGCTAAGAATTTATAATAATGAAGTTGTAAAATTAGCTTAATTAATAATTTGAAAATGACTAATGCTAAAAAGTTCTGAAAATTGCAATTCCTATCTTGAGGGCAGTTTTTTCTTTGTTTCACAGTCCTTTCTCTAACATCTCTATTAAGTTTAACTTCTAAGTCATAGGGACCACATATTACCCCTTATGATGCTAGAATAAAATACTTGTTGGGATGTAGACAGATAATGGGAAAGCTGCCATGCTCTCTTGGTCTTGACTAACTGCAGTGTTTGTCCTTAGACAGGTAGAAATTCCCTGGAGTTCACCAAATATTCACGGCAAAGGCTGATGACAGAACTAACAGTCAGGAAACAGCTTTTCTTTAATTTGGCCCACTAGAATATCTTTGTTTAAGACAATTTAAGAGGTAGACACTATGGAATGAGTTGCCTCCTCTTATAGTTTTAACCAATTCCTTCCACCAAAAAGGAGAAATTAAATAGATGATGTAGATGTAAGTGAAAAAATAACTGTTTACTAACAAGCAAAACAGCCACATATGAAAAATAACAGTAAATAATCACTAGGTACAAAATTGCTAAATCTCACAGAAACCCCCTGGGAAAAAGAAAAACCCTCGAGAGGTGGGAATCCCATGAATTTCAAAAAGGCCAAGTGCAAGGTGCTGCACCTGGGTCAGGGCAAGCCCAAGTACAAATACAGGCTGGGCAGAGAACAGATTGAGAGCAGCCCTGAGGAGAAGGACTTGAGGGTGCTGGTGGATGAAGTTCAACATGACCTGGCAATGTGCTCCTGGAAGCCCAGAAAGCCAACTGTGTCCTGGGCTCCATCAAAAGCATTATGGCCAGCAGGCTGAGAGAGGGCATTTCCACCCCTCTGCTCCTCTCTTGTGAGACCCTGCTGGGGTACCACGTCCAGCTCTGGGGCTCCCAACATAAGGAATACAAGGATCTGTTGGAGTGAGTGCAGAGGAGGGCTACAAAGACGGTCAGAGGGTTGGAACAAGGCTCCAGGGAGATCATATAGCAGTGGTACCAAGTAACAAGGGCATGTGGTAAGAGGACAAAAGTTAATGACTTTAAACTGAAAGAGGATAAGTTTCGATTAGATAATATGAATAAATTCTTGACTCAGAGGGTGATGACACAGTGCAACAGCTTGTCAGAGAAATTGTGGATGTCCTGTCCCTGGAAGTGCTCGTGGCCAGGTGGGACAGAGATATGAGCAGCCTGGTCTAGTGGAAGATGTCTTTGCCTGTGGTAGGGGAGATTGGAACTGGATGACCTTTGAAGGCCCCTTCCAACCCAAACCATTCCATGATCCTGTGACTTGAAGGTGCAACACAAAACCCCTCGCTGTCCGGCGGTACTCGGAGCAAATTCCTTTGACCCCGTTGCTCAAAGCGCATCATCGTCAGTACCCGGTGCACTCAGTTCGGCACGGAGCGGGGCTGAGGGGTGCGGGGTGCGGGGTACAGAAGGGAGGGGTGTACGGGGATGGGGGGAGCAGAGAGAGCGGTGTGCGGGGATGGGGAGCAGAGGGATGCAGGACACGGGGGTGCGGTGTGCGGGGATGCAGGACACGGGGGTGCGGTGTGCGGAGATGCCGGACACAGGGGTGCGGTGTGTGGGGATGCAGGACACGGGGGTGCGGTGTGCGGGGATGCAGGACACGGGGGTGCGGTGTGCGGGGATGCAGGACACGGGGGTGCGGGCTCGGGGCCGCGCTCCGTGCGGAGCCACGGCGGGGCGCGGTTGCCCGCAGAACGGCGGCTCGTCCTTCCCCCGCCCGCCCCCTCCGAGAGGGACACATGTGATCCTTTTTTTTTTTTTCATTGCTATGGAAACAGCGCAAAGCAAAGGGTAAATACACGGACAATGGCTAAAGACAATTTTAATTTTCATCCCCGCTTAAATGTCACAGGTTTTTAACGCGCCGCCGCTGTAACCGGAGCCGGCATCTGCAGCCCGGCGGGCGAGCTGGTCCCCGAAGCCGGAGGAACAAGTCCTTCATTATTGCCAAGTGGGATCACAGCACGTAGGTCTGTTTAGACACTGCGAAGCATTGTAAGAAGGCTCTCTTCAGGGACAGCCATAAAAGCCTCCTTCTTCCTCCCGCTAGAAAAGAGCAGCTGTATTCTTCTTACGTGGACCCCGCCGAAGGTTGCCTGTCTCTACACTGCAAGAGCTCTGGGTCAGCGTGGAAAAGCAAACTTCATTTCCCAGTCTGAGCAGGGTTTCCCAGGGCAGGGCTGGCTTTGGGTGGGAGCTGCGCTCGCCCCTGTGCACGTGGCTCGTGCTCCGAGAGCTGTGGGGAAGGTCTCTGAGCTTCTGGACGGCTTGCCAAATATTTTGGCAGCTCTAAACTAACTTTACAGTATAATCCTGAGCAGTCTCATAGATTAGGGTATTCCAGTGTTAATGGCCACTCCCAACACCTTTGACATTAAATTAAAACCATAGCCGTTGCTTATTAAACAGGAGAGGCAGGCCGCTTTACAGGGCCAGCACTCCCTAATTTTGAATCTGGGGCTAAGCCTAGTTTTCCCTCTTCAAAGCCAGTGACAAAGTTCTCAATCAATGATACAAATAAACAGGATTGAAATGGTTATTTTATAGGTACATGAGTGCCTCATTAATTGCTGAGTGTTACAGATGTGAACAGGGTGCTCTAAACTGTTTACCAGCTGGTTCTTGGAAATGAGACTTCCTGGATGACTTTCCTGTTGAGATATGCTGCCCCTCCTTGTAATTCCCATGGTGGTTCCTGCTTCCCGGCAAGACCAAACTCCCCATTCACACACAGGATCATTGCTGGCATTGCCACCGGAGCTGCTAGAAGGGCTCTGGTCAGGCGCCTGGAAGATATTGATTGCTCTGTGCAATTTCCCAGCATGAGCCTGCTCATGACACACGCAGCATCCAGAAACGTGAGCCACGCTGTCTGTGACAGGGCAAGCCCCAGGAGCACGTGGATTGCTGCATCTGGAGCTGGGGTGACCTTTCCTGAAAGGACAGATTGGCTTCGAGTCAGGCTGGGAGTCAGCATTCTGCTGGATTTTTGTTAATTGTATTAATTGCAGCAGTCTCTGCTTGGCACTGCTTTACTTGGAAACCTGCGGGTGCTCGCAGACAGAAATCTTGGCATGTGAAGGCTGAATCTTTTGGTTGGATTTGAGAAGGGGGAGGAAGAGGACAGGAGGGACTGACCAGCTGGGCTCCTTTCAGTGCAGTCAGGAAATTCAGAGTTGCTTCTGCTGCATTCCAGTACCACAGTGCTGTGTTTCACAGGATTCTTGCTGCTAATTAAATATTTAACATACATGTGAAGTAAGACAAAAGGCGGGAGGGGAAAACCAATGATGCACATGTGACAATATATCAAAAAGCAATTTTGTATTGGCATGGAGAGGAATTAGAATGTTTAAGAAGTCTTTTATCTTCGAAACCTCGTGGTTCTGCATTCATTTGCAAGGGCACATTTTAGATATACAGTAAACCTGATGCTTTGTGTCAGCATCTCTCATACACTGCATTCATATGAACGTGAGGCACATTCTATTACTTATCATAATACATAACAGTCTGGCCAAGTGCTTTCTTCATTTATGGTTTCCTGGTATGAAAAGCATACACTTACTACCAGATGTTCACAGAAGGAAAAATCATATGGAAAATTACTGCAAAAATAGTCTCTGGATGAAACGACCTGATCAGTTCTCCAATGTTGTGTCGTGAGATGGCATTTTTTCCTATTCAGACTCATGAATTACAAGAAAAAATCAAAAGGATACTATGCTATCAAGACATAAAAAATCCTCACTGGGTTTGCAATTAATATTAATATCAATTGATTTAAACCTCAATATAGAACCAGAAATCTTTATTGTAGTCTATTGTATGGGCTTTTGTTTGTGTTGGATTTGTTTTCACAGAAAATTGTATAACAGTATTTACAAGGATTTTTGAAAATAAAACAAAAAAATTAGCACTGCTCTCCTTGTTCTATACAAGGTTGAATGCTTGGTAAAATACCAGATGAGCCCAGCTGTTTCAAAGCACTTTAATTCACTTTTGACCAAGATACTCACGTCTTCATTGCATATACTGAATGAATGCAAAAGTTGAATTTAACAGGGTCAGACTGATGTTCCCTTATCCCTCAGGGAATCTTTGTCTAATTGTGTATGGACTATGACAGCAGGCTCTTTAGGTATTTGTTTAGATCTCTCCTATGAAATGTCTTTCTCTCTCAAGCAAGTAAATCACTGATTTTAGGGCATAAAAATATGTGTCTGTAGATTAAACCCCGGTTTCCTGGTAAAACAAACCATGTATAAACCTCAGAAGGATTTTGGCAAGTAATTGAAATCTTTCAAATAAGCAACTGAATTGAACAAAATCCCTTGGTAACATAAACTGAGCTCTCTGGAGGTCAGTAGAACAGGGGCTTGCTGTAGGAGAGGGATTGAGCAGTGCTCCCAAGACCTCTGCATATTCATTCAGGCAAAGGCAAAAAGGTTTTCCTTGAAAGTGCTCCCCACTCTTCAGCTTCTTACTTTTATCAGGAGCTGTGGCAACATGGAAACTTAAAACTGCTGAAAACAGAGCACATGTGCCTGAATGGAAGAGAAAAAATATAAGAGGGCATATCCCTCCATTTGGCTTGGCTTAGGCTTCTGGGAGACATTTGACTATCATGGGCACATTCACTCTGCAGTATTTCTCTTAGCTCAGTCATTGTCATACCAGCATTGCATTGTGTAATTTGCAAAGTTGTGTTACAGTTCCTAATGGCTTTCATTTATTTCAAGATAATTTTCAACACTCTTAATTCTTCTAGGTTCTTCTAAAGCAGCCATTTGAATGATCACTCAAGACAGGCATATAGAGCTACTAGTTCACCTTAGTTCTACTCCATTCCATGTTTCTAGCTGTTTTCTTCTCATTGAAATAACTACATCCTAATGAATTACCATGCATTTTCAGTATGGAGCTGCTATGTTGATCTGGAGTTTGTCCCCTGCATCTTTAGGAATGCAGGGCTGCAAGGGTGCTGTTAATGGTACATGCCTTTTCCTTGGCTCTTCCCAAGCAATTAGGTTTGTAAAGAGCTTTCTATTTTTTATTTATTCTTTTTGTTTGCATCGGCATTTATTTTGGACTCTGTTGCCATGGCAAGTTAAAATGGATGATTTCTCCAGTAGCCTGTCAGTCTGTTTCCAAAAATTTGTCTCTGTCTCTACAAAGTAATTATTTTTGCTGGCATCCACGTCCCTTCACTAGTTTTCAGATGGACTTGATGTCTCTTTCTCTCAGCATGAGGGCTTTTGAATGCCTGCCATTGCAAGATTGTTGTTGTTGTTGTTGCTACTTTTGTCCTTCTTCTGGTGCAGCATCCTTACAAACCTTCAAAATCTCGCGCTCCCCAAATCCCAGCACTTGTGTTTCCTGCTTTTGCAAATCATGGCTCTATAAATGGCAGTTTCCAAGACGGTTTTTGTCACTTTTGATATTTTCTTGACTACAGGAATATATCAACTACCAATGAATGTCTATGACAAATGGAAATCAGCATTCTCTCAGAAATCGTTGCAGATAATGGCCCTTGGCATTGGTCCCTTCAACTGCCTGCTCCAAAAGGCTTTAGTCTGCATGCACCATAGCAAAGCATCCACCTTTTGAGGACCAAACTGGTATCAGTTGCCATCAGTTCTAGTTTTCAGTTATTAAAACCATGCTCCCAAAAATATATACCTTCATAGATAAAACATGTATGGATAAAAAGGCAGTATTTCCTCTCTCTTGCAGCAGCAACCCATCTTTTCCCACTTAGCAAAGCTCTCCCATATCATTTGCAAACTTTGCTGACTGCAGAAGGGTGACACCCCTCATTTTGGGGTATTTGGAAGGGCGTTTTATGCACAGCCCTCTTAGATTCATTCTTCTGCTCATTGAAATCTTAAAGCTCTCAGTGTCTGTAATTTCAAAGTACCAGCAGGCTCAGCCATGTATGATGACACACAGACTGAATATTAATCAGCATTTTGGTCAGGCTGAAGTGATTTATGGGTGCTTTGCCATGTGCATCTGCCACACTGCACTGGAGGCAGTTTGCTTTTAAGCCCATTGATAAAATGGCTCATGACAATGACAATGGTCTCTTAAGAGCTACATCTATATAAAAAACTCAAGAAATGCCAGTGAAAACTCCCAGGCACTGGAGGCTGACAGTCTCTACAACTAAATTCAACATTTAATTCACCAAGAGGAATACAGTGGCTCTGACAGCCCACCCCTGGTAGTCCTGCCACCTCTGACTTAACCTCCACCGTTCCTCCCTGGCCCCTTTGTCAGCCGTGGCTGCTCCTCATCAGTGCCCAGCTGTCAGCTCAGCACAGCTCCCTGCAGCTACCCCAGCTTTTGTTAATCAGACAAGCAAAAATTTAACACCCATCCTGCTGAAAGTAGCCCGCTGATTTCAGAGGGAGCAGGATGTTGCCAAAGCAGTTTGATTATTCACTTCAAGTAATATTTTTATTTTTTAACAAAGGTGTTTACTTTTCAAACAAAGACCATTGGCTAAGCCATGGCAACGAGAGTGTCTGTGTAGCCAGCAAACACTTATTATGTGGGTGGGTGGTTTGGATGGTCTTGAATACATAATTAAATTTGTTTTTCCTTTCAGCTCCCTGTGGTGTGTTATTTTTTTATATTTAAAAGTTATCCCATCTTGAAGACAACTGTTTTCCATTATTAAAAGGACAGTTTAAATGCACTTAGTAAAACCAAGTCTCTTTCCTTTTATGTCTCAATCTTTTCCAGCTAAAGAAGTCCTTTGGTGCCTATGATTAGCTTCTGCAGTCAAAATGTTCCTCTAATCATTTTCTAAAGGTCTAGAAGCCTTGTACATTTAATGCAATAAAGTCCTCATTTTCTGATCCTTAAAATATTCAGCATCAGCTTGTATGTTTTATACTAGATCAGCAAAGTTGAGGCTATGGAGTTTCCCCTGCTGTACAGGAAAGAAGCTCCTGCATACTCCTGGTACAGGTAAAAGGGAACAGCACATGAATGACCAATACTGCAACAAGCTGAACTTCTGCAGTCCCAGTGGGATGCACCGATGACTTTGAACCATGGTTTGTCAGCATGAGTGGACCCCATCAGTTTTGGCAGTGACAGCCCAGTGGGCTTTGTGGGAATACAAAGTCTGTCAAATTGAGTAGGTGACTCAAAAGAGATGGGTGGAAATTCTCCAAGAAAAAGTGTGATAGGAACAATTTGAAGTGAGGATCAAACCCACAAATGTGGGGCTGGAGTAATTGGCAGTGAAAGCAGTACAGCAAAATGAATTTGGAGATTATGATAGAGCTAAAATAAAATAAGAATATAAAATGTCATTTGCTTGTGAACCAGCATAATTCTTTTCTAACTATTTCTTTCTGTTTGTTGCCTAGTTGTTGTTAGAATCACAGGATGTTTTGAGCTGGAAGAGACCTTCAAAGGTCATCTAGTGTACCCCCATCCTGCCATGGCCAGGGACACCTTGCACTAGACCAGGTTGCTCAGAGCCCCATGCAGCCTGGTCTAGAACACTTCCAATGACAGGGCATCCACAACTGCCCTGAACAATCTCTTCCAGTGCCTCACCAACCTCACAGCAAAGAAATTCTTCGTGTCCAGCCTAAACCTACCACCTTTCAGTTTTAAACGATTACCCTTTGTCCTGTCACGACAGGCCTTGGTAAATGCTTGTCCCTGACTTTCATAGAAGCCCCCTTTATACATTGAAAGTTTGCAATAAGGTCTCCCCAGAGGCCTCTCTTCTCCAGGCTGAGCAATCCACGTCCCTCAGCATTTCTTCATCAAGGAGGTGTTTTGGGAGTGTTAGGAGTGTCACAGTAAGGTTCAGATAATGTAGCTGAGCTGGTGGAGGTCAAGCCTTGTGCCTCAGTGATAAGAGATGAAAAGCACATATATGGAAAGTCTGAAGGGACTGGGTACCTAAAAAAAGAAGATTGAGGAGAACATGGCATGTTTCTTTTACGTTAATATTGCTACAGGGAGGACAGGAAACCATGGTGTTCCTTGTTCAGTAGGAGAGAGAATAAGTCTGTTCATAACCAAAGGCTTTATATTGGAGAAGAAAAACCCTTTACCTGTATAAGGTCTTTGAAACACTGGCTGGCAAGTTATGTGTGAAAAACCTCTCACTGAATGTTTTCCAGAACAGGCAGATGACCCTCTACTGTGAAGGGTTTAGTGTGCCTGATCCTGCCTCAGCGAAGGCTATTGGGCTACAGTTTTTTGTGTGTGTTTCCTCTTAGCTACAAAGTTCTGTAATGTACACTCTCCTTGGAAAATCTGGGAGAAATTAGAGTTGAGTCCAAACAATCAGGCTGGGACTGATACTCATGTCTAGAAACAACCCAAATATGAAGGCGGAAATTCAACTAAGTAGCTACTATTAAAAAAGGACTATAAATAAATTGCCTAGAGTTTGAGACAGTCCCATTACTGTGGGAAACCATGAAAGAAAGAAAGGTTATTTTTAACTTTCCTGTTGGCTTTTCTATGGCAGTTGATCTGGTGATTTATTGAAACACATTTGGAATGATTTCACTAATATACACGGCAGGATGAAAAATGCCATCTTTAATGAGTTTTATGTGATTCATAACAAACTGCAGACAGTAAAAGCCTGATGACATTTTTAAATTCTACAGGACAAGAAAAAATTCAATTTTAAAAGCAGGAAACTAAATTCTGAGAAGTGTTCCCTCTTTAATTTGCCATTAAACCCAGGGAGAAGTGATAATTATAGAAGGTTCCCTAGTTAAATGCTAGTCTATTGAGTCAATACTACAAGGAACTGAAAGTCAGTTGGGATAAAACAAAACCATGCAACTATCTGGAATCTGTTGTTCACTCTTTTGGTCTTTGCCAAGCATGCTTTTGCTTAAAATTACTTCTCACATAACCAAATAATATTATAACAGAAAGGAATAAAGTGAGCAAATGTAATGTTCTTTTTCTGGAATGTCATATTATGCCTTTAGAGGCATTTAATTTGAAGTCTAAGAGCTAGATACATTTATTTTAAAAACAGAATTAATTTTTCCTTTGCACTCAGAGTCTTTCCCCATTTTGGTCCAATCTATAAGTCTACACAACTAACTCTGCTAATTGCCTAGCCATTTGCTCATCTCCATTAAAATGGCTCAATACTCAGATAAAAATAGATAACAAATGGGCAGCCCTTTTAAGGTTTGGAGGTTTTCCTCTTTACATGCTTAAGAGTGGGCTTTTGAACTTTTCCAAGTAAGAAGAAAAGAAGATTGAATCTCTAGTGACTAGCTTACTATGGCTTTAATTCAAATCTGAATCTCCCATTAAGGTCATCTCTGTAGTGGTTTGAAGTTTTCCTTTTCGTTAACCTCTGCATTGAACTGAATATTCCTCAGATTCCCTAATTAGTTACAGTTGGAGCTTTAGAGACTTTCAAGACTTTCCTCTTTGAGCAAGGAAGAAAAAGGTTCAAACAATGGTCAGGAAGCCCTAAAACCTCTTATCTCTCAGCAGTTCGATTAGACAAGAAGAGTTCTGTCTTGATGGATTGAAAGTGCTCTGTACCAGATAAGAACAGGAAAGATAAGAACATTAGGATTTTTTTTTTTTACAGAAGAAAGGACTGCTTTCCTTTTAAGCACTATCTTTTCTTCATTCATTTACACATTGCAGGAAAAAACAGAATGTGTTTGCAATTAATATTTATGCTTACACACTCATTGTGCCTCAATTCTTTAACAGACACAACAGAACGATATAAGAATAAATAATGGTCGAATCTTACTAAGTGCCCTTTTATATGTTGTGCAGCCTTAGTGATGCTGGAAAAGACGGTAGAAAAGGTGATGGTATAGAAATAAGAAAAAAATTGCATTTCTTCGATGTATTCACATTTAGATAGCAATAGAAGTAAATATAGGTGTGAGAAAGATACTGACTGCCCTGGAAGGTGGTTGTGTAAATGTTTTATTTCTTTTTCTGCATTCAGTGGGTTAGTTGTTGCTTTTCTGACAGTTGCTTTCCATTAATGACTTTTATTCTGAAAGGTCTTAGAAGGAAATTGTTTACAGATATTTTCCTTTGCTCTGACAGAAATATGAAGCCATTTTCAATCAGCTTCCTCCTGTTCTGCATTTGTGGCCCAGCCTTTTCCCCATTTAAGTCAATCAGGACCTAGCCATCCACTTAAACTGGAGCAGATGAAGTTCTCTACCTAGCACTGGCTAAAGAGCCAGGGATATGAATGTTTTCTATAAGCAAATGGATATTTTAATAGCTCAGCCTTTTTTCTAGTTGGTTTAGCTATGTCTTCCAGTGCCAGAGAAAGAGACCTTACAGTCCTCCTCTTGAGGAGCCTCAGGACTTCATTTGTTCTCAGGAGAGTTCTTTGGACTCTTTGCATTAAACAGTTCCACTCACAGTTTTCCTAAGACCTCACAGTCATAATCGAATGTAAATAATTTAAAAGGCAAAAACAACCTGATACAGCACAGAAGGATTTTAGCTGTATGGGGTGTATTTTTTTCTGGTCATTGTTTAAGAGCTATTCTCTAGAGACCTCTTGTAGCTTTTATGGGAATCTATTTATCATTACATGATGTTAATTCAAATGCTTTCATTGAACTAACATACTTCTTGCCTCTACATTTATAATTGCACAGATTTATGATGCTGTGAAGTTCAGAAGCTTGGGCAATCTGGTGCAGATTATGTTTGGGCCAAAGCAGCAGATTGCAGCCATCCTTTCTAGTACCTTTCCTATAACTTCACATGGACTAACTGAAACAGCTGAGGTGGTCTGGGATCCATAACATCAAACTATTTACACATGAACAAAGTTAACTTGAGAACTCAGGAAGATTTAGAGGAAATGGAATAAACTGTAAGTTTCATTCTATAATCGCGTCTTAATTACATTTCACTTATCAGCTATTGCTGGCTTTTGATGAATCCTATGGAGGAGCTGGCTTGCATACATGCCTTTCTTGCTTGCAGAAAAGTAAAGAAATCATCAGAACTTTTCAGGTAAATCTGGCTCTACCTGGAGAGTCAGCAGT
This sequence comes from Sturnus vulgaris, assembly GCF_052056855.1. Taxonomy (NCBI): domain Eukaryota; kingdom Metazoa; phylum Chordata; class Aves; order Passeriformes; family Sturnidae; genus Sturnus; species Sturnus vulgaris. The sequence continues at coordinate 144,042,451 of NC_142243.1, forward strand.
CAGTGGCAAGACTCCTGCAGGCTTCAGCAGAGTGAAGTCTTTGCTCTGCAATGCTGGCAGTTACAACAACAAAACAGAAAAAAATATTTGGGCTATTGAGACATGGGGAGGAAGGAGCTGGAGAAGATTTCTGTAGGGTGGTGGAAGATAAGTGACAGCAATGAAGATGAGGAGGCAAAAGAGCTAAAGAAAAGGAGGAGGTAGATCATGGAGCAGAGGCAATAGGACAGCTGTGAAAAGAGGTAGGGGTGTGGAAAATTGAGAGTGGGAGAAATAAGTGGAGTTGCTTTTCAGATCAAATAAAGGAATATATTTTAAATAGGTTCCTTCAAGGAAATGACTGTGGTGTGATGGGTGAACTGAGAGGGTTAAAAGCCTTCAGACAGACAACAGGCATAAAAGACCTTCCATTGCTCTTAGGTCCAAATCAGCCCTGCCAGAACAGTTCATCCCACCTCTGTCTTGTTCCCAAGTAACTTCTTCCTTCATAACTCTCACAGATGGACTGGGGTTGTACTATGAGGTAATTGAAAAGTACAATCCATAGGACAGTGTCTGAGGGCCTCTTTCCTTAGGACCCCACAGCCTATGACACATGGTCCATCGTGTCCTGTACCAAAATGTTGGCTTCTCATACAAAGAGGTGAGAGAAGAGTGGGACTGAAGGCCCAAATGTCTGTAAGAAAGAACACCTGCATGCAGCATATGAATTAGATGATCTCTGACCATATGAGAGAAGATGTGCTTCTTTGCATGCTGCTATGAAGCTTCCTGAAGCAGCAACAAATACCATAGCACTGCACTGGTCTTTGAAGTCATATATTTAGATTGTGACTGTCCCATTGAGTGACACATATTTGGGACCATCCTTGGGCATTGAGGCCAGCTGGTGTGCAATGATTTGCACATGTATTTTTACAAAAGACAGGCAAAGAGATTCTCCTGACTCCCAAAGCAAAGACAAATCTGCACCCAGACTTGGTCAGCAGTGTTCCCAGACATGTGCTAGCTCCTCTGACTTTCTCATCATGGAAAAATTAATTAGTCAGGTCAAAACCTTGCCAGAAACTAGTCTACTGGCTGAACAGCACAGATGGGTGAATGACTAGGACTGAGAACACTGTTTAGTGTATTTAACTCAGCATTATAGAAACATTAATGCTGTTTTCCTATGAGTTACTCATACTGATTACTCTGAGAAGGATCATTCACAGGTTATTTAAGTATTTATAACTCCAGCAGCAATAAGAGTCTGGGCATCTTTTTGCACCTCAGGATGTAGTGATCCTACACCACAGTGTGAAAAATAAGCATATTTCCAAAGGACATGGAGGGAATTTGAAGAGTCAAGTTCTCCACACCTGGACCACTTTGCAGGAGCCAAGGCTGTAGAGCTCCCCACAGACACGCTCTTTACTGAAGCACCAAGAGACACATGCTCTTGGATCTGTGTGTGCTAGCCTAGACCTGCAAGGTCACCAAGATGCAGCAATCAGCTTAGAAGGTGGCTTCAGGAACACAGAGATTCCTCATCATTTCCATCTGGTGCCAGAGAAATCCCTGTTTTAGCATGTCCCCATTCTCACAGCTGGAGAATTTGCAATTGCCTTCATTTCTTGGCTGCTATCCAACACTGAGTCAGACGGGGGACTAAAAAATACCACTTCACATGCACTCCTGTTGCTGCCTTTCCATTCACAAATGTAAAAACATCCTTGATTTTTTTCTGACAAAAATGTAAACAAGGAGACTGGCTGGCCCAGGGGATCTGTAATAGGATATAGAGCCTTTCACCTCTGCCTTATGAACAGAACATCATACCCCTCTGATGCACATTTTGTGGCTTGTGAGAAGAGAGCTGGTGGTCTGAGCCTCAGTGTCATGTGTCTGCTTCAGGAAGCCACACGATTTGGGACTGATTAGCCTCTTTGTCAGCAGCCCCCACAGAGGGGCTGGTGATGAGCTGGTACCTCCCGTGCAGAGAAAAAAACACACTGATTGTACAAGGGAAACTGGTCTCAGTGATGCTGATCTTGCTTTTGTCCCCTGACTAGTAGCCAGTCTTCAGCCATCTGTAGGAAAACTAACCATGACCATGAATTTACTTACAAGGCTGTAATGAAAGCACTGTAAATCATACATATGATTTTTGGTGACTCAGATATGCAATGTTGTTTTGATGAGTAAAGAAGGAGTTTTAATGAAATGGGTGCCAAAATCTGACGTTGCATCACCTGGCTCTGAGCAGTCCTTCAGTGCTGCTGACTGTTTCTGCCCCCATGTGAGGGAATCCAACCTGCCTGGTGCTCACCTCTCTGCAACAGGCGGGATGTGTGCCTAGACTTTGCAAACAGCAGGGCCATCCCTTCCACATTGCCCAGAAAGAATATCTCCAGCCTCAGCATTTCAGGTGTAGGGCTCTGAGGCTTAATCCATCAGCTAAGGCTGTATCCATCATCTGTGAAGGGAAATTCCCAAACATAGCAATATTAATAGGTTTCATGGGAGCTCTCTGCTTACAGCTGTTAAGTACATGAATAATATCTGCAAATGCTTCTCTTTGTGTCATTCCATTAAAATACAGTCCTCACATTCCTGTTGATGCACCAGTGTCTGGGAATACTCCTGAGTTCTGCCCTGCCTTCAGAATGCTTCCAACTTGGGGGTAACTGAGCTGAATTTGGTTGGATTCTGGGATGTTGTACAAGTAAATATCTAAATTTAAACTGGATGTGTGACTGGCTATTTATAGCTGGGCTTATCCACACTGGGTTCTTAGTGCATCTTAACATAGGCAAATGCATTAAATTAGGGCCAGGTGAATTTCTGCAGGCAGTTTTCATTAATAATAGGAGTCTCCTTACCTCCAAACAATCAAGTAGAAAAGAACTGTAAGAGAAAGTAGTTGGACACAAATTTTCCATTAGCTTCCACTAGCTGTGGTGTAGGTCAGGCTATTGCAGCTCCTTTGCTGCTCAGCTTTGCTCTCCTGTCAGATGCTGCTGCCTTGAGGAGAGTCCTCAGCTACTTCAGCAGAGGATCTGATGGCTTAGCTCCAAACCACCTCCTGCAGAAGTTCAAACTGAGCTCTCAGGGTTGAACGAGCTCTGGGGGAGAGTGGAATAATATCTTGAGCTATATCATCTGTTCACTAAATGAATTTATCTAGACCCTGAATTCAGAAGAAACCCAAAGAAAAACATTGTGCTAAGGAGGCAGCAGAAATAAACTGACTATTCTAAGTCTAGGACTGCAGCTCTTCTGTGGATCCAATTCCAACATTCTCCCATTATTCCCCTCTCTTTTTCCCTGTTCACAGCACTAATTTGCCCTCATTTATCCAGAAGTCAGATTTACTGTTGTGTTAAATGCAAGAAAACAGCAAAGATGACACAGTATTGGGCACAGTAACATGCAGAAGTAGGTGAGACTTTTCATCAAGCCTGAAAAGAAGTGAGTAATAAAAATATCTGACTCAGGAGTATTCTGATTGAGGGTCTTCAGACACAGCACACAGCTGTTTTCTGATTTTACTAGTGGCAATGAGCACTGGGTTACATGATTACTGGGGTCCAAATGCACTGATAATGTAAAAGTCAGCTAACCACCCCCTCATATAATGATTGAACCAAATTCCTCTGAAACCTTGAAATAGTGCAGCTAAAGGATCTGTGAAAGCATCAACATTCTCTCTGTAGGATCCACAAGTACTGGTTTTCCCAGTCAAATGGAAGAAGACAACCCCAAACACTGTGAGAAAAGCACCCACTGGGCTGCCAGCTGCCTGACTGGGAACATGGGATGTCAAAACTCTCTAAAAATCTCTGTCCTCTAGAGATTTCTAGTTCTTTTCTTTTTTTTTTTTTTTTTTTTTTTTTTGTTTTTTTTAACATAAGTTATTCAAGTCAATACAATTCCTAACAATCTGCTTCGATTAATAACCCTAATTCACCCTTAATAACTCTAAATTCATTGCCCTCACATTTATTTAATCTAAGCTCTTTCTTGCTTATATTCTGCCCACACTGTAGATTTCAGGAACTTGCTTTAAGCAAATAAAAGAAATACTTGCTGATAATATAATTACAGTAAGAAAACATGGGGTTCTTGACAATTTTTGGGAAAGCAAAAAGGCCAGAGGGATTTGATCTGAGAAAGTTCTTAAGAAGCCAAGTCCTAGAATGTACACTTCAGTGGTCACTTTATGCATGGCAATGCTGAAGACTCACCTAGGACTTCCCTATTCAGTTTGAATGTGGAGTATTTAATCCCAAACACTCTGGGAAAGAACTTCCTCTCTTTGTAGGTCCCCAAGTTCTGTAGTTTTGTTTGCATCAGGGCACAGATCCCACTGAAAAGCATAGGGGACCTGACCTAGCCAGATGGTTTGGGTACTTTCTTATTGGCAAAGCCATGAATTTGAGTCCTTTCAATCTAAACTACTTAGTGGCCCATTGACACAACTGTGAAAAAGTAGATGTAATGCCAAGGTTGGAAATTTCCTTGTCACAACCCTTCAAACTTGGTGAGAGAACCACCTGAGCTGGTTCAGAGGCCAGCCTTGATTTCTAGAAAGGCTTGAGGATTCAATCCTGATTTTTGCATCGTGTTTTATACTCAATTCATATAGATGCTAGCTGAACCTCACTCTGCTGAAGGGCACTGAAGATGTGATCAAGGGAAATGGTTAAAGATGCTATGGTTCTCTGTCACTACTGCTCCTCCTCTAAGGCACTGCTTCATGAACAAAGCAAAGCTGGAAAAACAGTGTCTTCTCAGGCTTCAGCCATTTCAGTTAAAATAGTTTTATTTATTTGAACATACCTTTCTGTTGCAGGAATAGATTGTTAATTTTAGGAATGTGGCAGAGGATTTATTCTTAAATTGCAGTAGACAGATTTGTTAACCTGTTCCTTATCTCTTCCATGGTCTCTTCAAGTTTAGTCTCTGACAGCCTTATGCCTAAATTTAATATTGTAGTTTCTACTTTGCTACTGCTTACAGCAAGATCAGATAATCCCAAATGTACTCAATATTTCATCATCAAAATTTTCCACTAACACAGAAAACAAGATAAGCACCATCTCTAAATTACTTGAAATTCTACAAGAGGACATAAAAAATATTTATTCTCCTCCCCAAAAAACTCTGCAAATCTGTCTGATCTTAGCTTTGTTTAGCTCCAGTTAAAAGTTTTCCCTGTGTCTCTGTACTTGCCTCTTCAGTGGATGCTATCAATAACTCCAAGTCAAGACTGAAATCCGTTCACTGCAACCAACAAAGATCAGTGTCTGGCAAATCAGCACGAAATGTCTGAATTTGAGGCCCATAGCCATGAAGGCAGAGTATCCTGGAAAACCCAGAGAGATCGAACACACAAATCTATACCCTGCAATAAAGATTTTCTCTTGTACAGCTTGGTGTGTCACAATAGTCATGATCTCCTTCTGCTCTTACAGAGATGTGAAAGTTCACTTTATTTAAGCATTCGTAAGTTTTGAGGTGCTAATTGATAGCCTGCAGTGCTTTGAGCCCTCTGTGTTTTTGCCACCCATCTGTTTTGCCTCCTGTCTGTTAACACAGCTGGTGAAACTCATATGCAGGAGCCCACTTCATCCCAGGTTCTTTAAAATCCCAACCTCTGAATGTCCAATTAAACCAATCGAAAACAATTAGGGAATGTGCAGCTAAAGCAATCAACGCTGCAAGGCAGCCTTTGGGAAGGCAATGCTAACTGGTGTGTTTTTGTGCACACGCTGATTTATTAGGTTATACAGTGATGATAAGATAAAATTGCAATGAGCCTGGTGGGGAACCCAGAGGTCATGATCTCTACATTATCACTCGATTTATCTGATCTATATCATGAGGGCTTAATGGTAACTGTTGTGTTTTAAAACAATACCTTTTGTTCTCTGGTAATGTACTCCTTGTTGTCTTTGGACAGCAATCTAAACAGTCACAGCCACCTGATGATAAGTGTTGGCAAGGTGATAATCAGTTTGCCTGCCTTATAATCCCTACAGGAACAGATGGATTAAAACATTTTAAAGGGTGTTATAAATTACAGTAGAGTAATAATGACAGTTCAATTGTTTGTGATGAGGGATAAGGTTAGTAAGGAGAAACATTTTTTTACCCGATTAACTGGTACACTTGCAAACAACAGAGAAGTTTTCTGTCTCACATCTTTGTACTATATCTTGTCCCTTTCCCTTCTGTTGGAAGCAAAGAATCTTTTATTGTTCCCTCTAAAATCTCAAATAGGGACATGAAATGATCAGGAAAAAGACTGAAGTCCTTGCAGGACCCTGTGTGCATCCCGGAGCTGGGTGTGTGCTACTCTGCCCTGCGTGTGAGGTTTGGTGGAAAGTGTCTGGGGACGGGGACCCCGTGAGCCACAGAAGGGCAGAAGGAAATCAGCCATGGACAATCTGTGGTCAAGTGCTGGAAACAAAAGGAACTTTTTTCTGACGATGATGAATGTTTTGAGCCTCCTGGAGATCAGTGAATCCCTCCTAGGTTGTAAAATCTGTTGTAGGCATACGTTTGATTTTCTCCAGGGGATTTGTAATTCTGATTATTTCACATGGCCATTTCATAGAAATGAAACCTAAGGAAACTCTGTTTACAGATACAATTCTGTATATGAGTTTCCTGTGACTGCAGTTTGAACACTTGTACCTCACTGGATCGCACCAGCCCCAGCACATGCAGTCAGCATAATCAGGAGATGTAGAAAGTTACTTGACACATCCTAAAAGAATATGCTTCACTGTGGCTATGAAGGCTGACACCCTAAATCATCTCTTTCAGATTTTTACTGTACCTCACCTTTCCTCACACAGAGTCACATCACATCCTGAATCATATTTTTTGCCCTCACTCTATCTTTTCCATTTTTTCCAGATTACTCCTGGATACTGGGTCTCAGTAACATTTATTATTATCTTACTTCAGAAGGAGTTCTATGTCTGCCTATCCCCCCTCTTCTTTTTTTTTTTTTTGGATCAATGCATTGATGCAGGGAAGGTGTATAACAACTCCTATCAGTTGTATTGGAGAGAAGTGTTTGGTATGTAAATTCAGCACTATGAGCTGGAGACCTCTCACATTAAATTTTCTGAAGATCTCTGGTCTCCTAACAGCATAGTGGTGTCACTCATGGTTTAGGATGTTGCTTTGTAAGACCTGCATGTTTTCATAGTCTTGACAGAATATTAGTTGTACAATGGAGTTTGCATAACAAAGAAATCCTTCAATAGAAGGAAGAGCATAATTTTAGTGTTTCTGGACAGAAAAATGGCTTTTTAAGGTAAACTAGACCAAAGCACTGGAATCCTGTAGAAAAAGGAAATTTAGGTGACTCAGGAAGAAAGTAATTCCCTAGGCTGCCTTCCATTATTTCTTATAAATTCTCAGTTCAAATTCAGCCCTGGAGCAGAAGGATGGATTAAATGGCTTCCTGAGATGCCTTTACATTTATTTCCTGTTATGACTTTTCAGAGCTTACGAGAAATGAAAGTAGAATGAAAGGAACGCTCCCCATAGTTGTGGTTCTTCCAGACAGTCCCTGAAATGTGTTTTTCCATCAAACTGTTAGTATCCAGGTGAAGAGCTAGTAGAATTGGTACAGGTGATGATTTAATAATAAGAAAAACCTATTCAATAACAAATAATAATCACAGAGAAAGCCTGAATTGCAAAACCAATTAATTTTTTATCAGAACAATAAAAAATGTCATAGTTAATATAATTTGCTTATCTAGGTATTTTACTATATAATAATATGCAGCAACTTGCACTGTTCATGTGAAATATGAAAAACCATGTTGAGTGATGTTCCTGGTACAGACATAATGGCAGTGTACCTACTAAAGTAATTAACTAAAGAAATTATCCTTTTTCCAGAAACATCTGAACTGACAGGAAGCAATGAAACTAAACATTCAACTTGACAGCAGGAATGGTTTTCTAGCAGTGAGGATAATGAAGAATTGGAAGAGAATTCTTGGGGAAAAAAGAGGTGATCACCACCAGAGAGAATAAATATATGTGAGAAAGTGCATCTTTGAAGTTACATTTGCACAGAAGGGTGGGCTGGATGACTTCTTTGAGCCCAGTTGGAAGCATTTCCTGTGATGGCAGCTCAGCCTCCCACTCTTCTTTCCTCATCTCCAAACTATGATATCTGTGAAGCCTCTTCATCTGAAAAACCTAATTGTAAAAGTTGCAGGAAAATCTGGTTTGATGATGTCTGCTGTTGGATGTTAGGCCATAGAGGACGTGGTCTCAGACTCCCATGGAACCTCCAGTGAGCCTCCAGCAGATCCTCATGTGACATCCTTGTGATTTATTTTCACATGGTGTTCAGTGTTTGTGCTGACTCTGGCAGGCACAAGCAGGGGACCCAGCCACTGGTGATGATGATGATGATGATGATGATGATGATGATGATGATGCCTGCAGAGGAGCCTGTTCCTGCCAATGAGAAGTCACTTCTTCTGGGAGGAGCTTGCTATGACTCCTTATAGAGTTGCTTCCATTTGTAGGTGTCTCTGTCACAAGGCTGAGACTGACATCTGTCTCCTAATCTCAGAAGGCTGGGTCACTTTGAAGGCCAAGAGGAGCAGAAAGATAAACCACTGAGGGCAGCAGAAGTGGCATTTACCTGTATGATATTCCAGGCTGGAAGAAAGGCAAACCATTAGAGATACACACCCTAAGGTGAGGAACAGACTTTTCTATGGAAAAGGGAAGCTGTAGACTCAAACTCTAACTTTGGTGTATGAGAGTATACCAATGCAGATAGCAGATCAGGAACACTGAGAAAGACCCCTAATATTACAGGACAATAGCTAGCAACACAAAATATCCTGTTTTATTTACCTTACTGAAAGAATCTGTCTGGAAAACTCCATAAAAACTTATGTGAAATAATGTAAATGGCACTTGGCCACCATGTCAAGAGCAAATCCAAGGGTCCCATGTGGCTTCACACAGCAGAATTTTCTCCGCACCAACCAAAGAAAAACAATTCATGTGTGAGGTGAAGGGGAAGGAAATAAAATATATACAGGGTTGTGTTTAAAACAGGCAGTACATCTCAGAGGGAGAAATGCACAGCTGAACTCGGCTGAGCTCTGTAGTGCCAGAAACCAGAGACACACCAAGTAAGAGCTGCTGCTGTCTGGAGATATGTATAATCTATTCCAGTTTTGGGCCTCCACCTGAGAACTGGAGAAATCCACAATCTGTGGTTTAAACCTTGACCTGTATTCTCTGAGATGCTCTTTCTTTAGTAGCAGCAGTAATTCTTTTGAAGGTTAGTCTAGTCAAGCTCTGCAGGACAGCTGCAAAGAGTGTCAGTGCAGAAAGGCAGCAGAAATGGAAAACAAGATAGTTCATATGGGACATGCAGCCTTTACATTGTACAGAATCTGGTCTCACAAGAGAGCCAGGAACTGCTCTGCAGGAGGGATCATTGGGATGGAGAGACTCAGACTGATGATCTGATGTCTTTGTGGAACTCCTCAGCAGCACACACAGACCAGTGCCAGGGAAGGTGTAGATGGAGCTTGTTTCTCCTTGCAACCCTATACCAGAAGCATGGCATTAGGTAAGGGAAATAAGATTATTGTACTTCACATGGGAGTGAATCTGCACCCACAACCTGAACATCACAGGAGTTCAGAGCTGAGGGGTTCAGCTTGCCCAGACCCAGAGGTTTAATCGTGGCATGCCAGTTTTGAAGGTATGAGCACAGAAAGTGCAGTGGCCAACATTTCCTAAGCCATTCTTGTTATGTTCCCTCGGGGTCTGCAAAGCACACGTGCTTCCTGTGGCTGTGATGGGGAGGAGGGAGATGCCAGGCTGGGAGAGTCCCCTCTGCACCAAGCTGGATCTCGTTCTGCACTGGACCTGAACCCAATGGTGATGTTTGCCTGGAAGCCCTGAGTGGTTCCAGATGTGGCACTGTGGGGTGGCATGGGGCCAGCACAGGCAGCTGTCTCTGGCATTTGGCAAAACCCAGGAGGGCAAAGCTGCCCCAGCTACATGTAAGTGCTTTCTCATGAGGTAGTAAACCCTGCTAATGAGCAACCTGGCTTTTCTGGCTTTTACCAGGCTAGTTGTCTGATATGAATTCTTGATCATGCTTGATTCTTAATCCAGATATTGTGAATATCAGCGAGTTGTGCCTTATCTCTGTTAGCTCTGAAGATCCTCACTGCTCTCTGCAGAGGACCAGCCATCACAGTGGTCAATAGTGTCAACATTCTGCTGTGTGGCTTGGTCCTAGCCAGCTTTCAGCCATGGCATTGACTTGAGGCCTGGAAAGAGAGCTACCTTTCTGAAGGTGATCTTGCTTTAGTGACGTCTAAGTGGTCAGTTATGAGAGCAGGTGTCAGTGACCCATTTCCAACAGAGGTACTTACAGACATGTGAATAATAAACTCCCTAATTGGTGCCAGAAATGTTTCCAGCTTTACCTGTGAATATTTGAATACAAAAGGCTGCTGCCTTCTTGTACCACATCTCTGTCTCTCACCAGGTGCAGATAAGGTTTTCAGAGAAGCTACTCTGGCAGAAATCACTCCATGCTGTGCACTGGAACCCATTGCAGAGGCTGCACAGTCCCACACTGGGGAATGTGCTGCCTCAGACAGAGATCAATATTCACATCTGACCTGCTCCTCCCTTGCAGCAGTTTTTGCCTGATATTTTAGCTGGTCCAAGTGACTCCAGTGTGTAAAAGAGCTTAACAAGTAGGATCCTGTTTGCACTGGTGCCATTTACTGTGTATGCGTAATGTGGGTTTCTAAGCTTTCCGTGCAATATTTTTCCTGAAACATCAACTGCCTGGAAGATCATTTTAGCTCTGCTCACATCTCCTCAAGATCATGACAAGTATGGCTGTAAGTGGTAGCTGCAGAATTTATAAACAGGGCAAATTCATCACCCTGTGTAATGAGCCAGGCCTTGAAAATGAAGGACACCAGTTTCTTTCTTCAGCATCCTGTCTGGTCCGTGTCTGACATGCTCAAGCCAAATAGGAACCATCAGGAGCATTCACACTCTGGGCAGCAGTGGGAAAAAGCAACAAAGTGGTATTTCACAGCCTGAGCCACTGCTATTGTTCTACGCAAGATCTAGAAATTAAATAAGGTCTCAAAGCTCCTCAGTAAATAAGGGCTTCTAAATAAATGCCATTAAAAAGACAGTCTTGGAAATGAGCAAATATCTTTTTCTGTGAGAGTCTTACTGTATGTGGACCATGAAAAATATCTTTGTCTCAGTCTTTGCTGTTGTAGTTTGATCTCTATGTGGAAACAAGTGACAAAGAGTACTTGAGATGTTCTATTTCAGGAAATCTATAGGGGAGGTTAATTTAGGTAAATCGGGAATCCTCTTGAGATTTCAGAGAGAAAGTGGCCTGTGCTGTTTTCCTGAAACACCTTCAGCTGTGGCTAGATTGAGGAACATTAAATGAGGTCTGTAGTTGGGATGAGTCCAGAAGGATGTTTTGTCTCCTTTGGTTTGGTACAGGGGGAAGAGGTGGGAAAGGTGTTGATAAGCAGAAATAAAAAGGTTGCCACACTTAAAATGGCTGGCATTTAAAAACTGTGAGGCACACGTTTTTTCTTTAACTCTGCACAATGAGAAATCTTAAGGACCAGTTTCTTATATTGCCCATACCAAACTCAATGGGGAGTAACTCCCAGATCTCTCCTTGTTTACAGAGGAGATGTGTGTGAATCTGGATCTAAGAGGAAAGCCAGACAGGCCATCATGCTGGGCAGTGATGCAATATATCAGAGCTGGAAATGAGGCCACAGGCATCACACCAGGGACTAGAGGCACCCTACTCTCACATGTACTCCCTGCACGTCCTTAGGCTCTCCCAGTTTCTCTGGGAAACCTGACCTAAGATGTTTTACATTTAGTCCCTTCAGGCTTTTCCTTGAAAAAATTACTCAGCTCTGCTTCTAGGGGAGCATGTAGCCATGGAAGTTTCATGTTTGGTGGTTAGAGAGAGGGATGCCTACAAGACCTCTGCCATCCAACTCCCACCCACTGGTTTGAGCACCTTGAGTCTGTATAAAGGGAAGGTGAAGCCGCAAGGATCTGGCAAGGGAGTTATTGAACCATAGCTCTGGGAACACTTCCCCTCGGATTTATGAACACTGGCACTAATCTCCTGACTTCTTCAAGGCATAAGTATGGCCTCATGTGGGTTTGTTTCCTTGTCTGTTGAAGAAATCCTCTTCCTTTGCCCCTTTTCCCATTGGCAGAAGGCTGGGCTGTGCATCCACTGCCTCTCGTGTTCTGAGTGTGGGAACAGAGCTGTGGGCTGTTGGTAAATAATCAGGCAAGCTATCCTACCCACACAGCCAATCTGACACTCTGTGCCCATCATTGCATTCCTTTGGGCTGGAAGTCCTCATTTACGCCTTTGTAATTTTATTTCACACATATTTTTTAACTAAAGCAGTCTGTTGCTTCTCCCCATAGAACAATTAGGTATGTGACATTTCCACCAAAACAATAGTGTTTTCAAATGCTGTGCGAGTGAAATGCTGAAGGTTTCATTTAAAGTGAGAAAATAGATGTAAGCAACTAATAGTTTCTTCTCCAGTCCCAGAAAATGAAACCTTTCAAGGCCAAAATCTTGCAAACAAACTTTTGAACTTTTTTCCAGGTAGTCTTTGAAATACTTCTAAATTAATATATGTATATTCTTTGCCATATTTTATGAACTGCTGTGCTCTTCTTCACACTGAAAATAATAAACTGGTGCATTCATGTAAGAGGAATCAACTAACAGACCTTTTTTTCCCACACGTGCAGGAATGTGTAACACAAGTAAAAATACTGTTTCTGTGGATTGTTCATTTTCCTAGGGCTTGTTCTCACAGAAGAGATAAAAAAAGAAACTCTTTTGTATCCTAGTGGCTTTCTTTGTGATATTATAGACTTAAGGGGAAAAGCCCAGACCAAATAACTGCTGTGTGTGAGCTATAGCCAAACAGCCAAAGCAATACAAAATATAACTAACAGTGTAAGTTGCTCCTTTGCCAGAGATAGGGGGTAAAGTCTTAGTGTAGCTTATTTCCTATTTCCTTCTGTGATTATTGTGGCAACAGCCAAAATCTTTAGCAGTGCTGGAGTGATCTCTTCACAACTCCTGTGCTGAGCAGAAATAAGACAATATCCATTGCAAGTGAGGAGCACCACTGATGTTTTCCTGCCTGTCTTTTGAGCCAGGAAGGCATAAGTTATTTCTGAGCACCATTTAGAACCTTGATTTGGTTGACTGTAGATCTCTGGAGTCATATGAAATACTCTGTTTTTCAGAGCTGGAGAGCAGCAGCTACAGCACATTCAGTTGCTCTGGAGCAGCTGATGGTGCCAGCAGTTCACCCTGGGGCATCTCAGGTTCGTGCAGATAAACCCCATGGATTCCCCCATTCCCTTGCAGGTGGTCTGATGAAATCAGCCTTAGCATTTGTATGGACATTTAGCCCATGCTGATGATACCAAGCAGAACATCCTCTAGCCAGCAAAAGTTAAAAAAATAACAATTAAAATCAGATATTTACAATTATCCTTAAGTTCCAGAAGTCTCTCATTCAAAATTCACATACAACCACAGGGCTCCAAAGCAATTGTATGAAGTCTCTAAATTTGTGCTTAGCTATGTCCTCCAGTCAGTCACCAGACATCATCTGAAACCTTGAAGGTTAGAAGAGATACCACTGCCTTTGCCAATTTTCTCCTGTAATTAAACCTGCTTACTGCTGGGGCGGGGGGGGGGGGGAAATAAAGCTCATTTGAATCTCATTTTCTGTTATCTAAGATAAGGTCATGCCTCTGGCTTGTCTGGTGAAGATGCTGAAAATTGCTTCAATTATCCCTGCTTAAATGAGTGTAATCACTAAAATATCAGATAATTGGAGCTGCAAGGTAGTGCTGTTGGCACTAAGCCTGCAAAATGAATGATTATTTTCCCCAGTCCAGTGTAGAATCTTTCCTGCTGAATTTACTGTTAAGTCAGCAGTGTTTAGTTTCATTCCTTCACCTTGATATGGAAGGAGATGTGATGGAAATAGAGAAAATGTGTCATTAGACAAGGGAGGCAGAAGGGACAGGGATGTTGTGTATTCATCAAAATTTATAGGTATATATCTGAGATGGTGTGATTTATTGTCTCTGAAAAATTATGCTGTATAGAAATATTTCATGCAGCTTAGGGGTGTGTGTGATTTCAAAACTATTATGTGTAAATATGTTCTGGATTAATGCCACGTTAAAAAAAAAAAGGCATCTTAATATATTGTTATTGGGATTCAGATGTGGATCCTGGAAAAACTATATTGATGATATTTCTCTCTGGTTTCGAGTTCATCCAGCAGATACACTTCATTAGCAAGGATTTGTTCTGAATGCCCCATTCTAACCAGGAAGGAAACTTCTCATTGCTCTCAGCAATGCCGTGTCGAGCCCCCTCAAGGGCTTTTATCCTCACCACACTTCTTTGAGGTTGGCAAATAATGTTATCTCAAGTCAGCTAATGGCAGACTGGGGGCATGGAAAGGTTGGAGGGTCAGTCCTCCCACCCTCGGGAATCTCGAACAGGAACACGAGCAGGGAGCACACGTGGAATTGATGCATCTGCTGCCCTCTCCTGCCCTTTGCTGCATTTCCTGCAGCCAGCCCCTTCAAGGGACAATGGGCATACTGCAGGATCTACTGTGCTCTTCTTTATTAAAGTATGAGAGATGCTAACAGCTTCACTTACAGTTTGCTGAATTTGGAGTCTCCTGGATTCCTCTTGAACATTATAATTCATAGCTGCCCCACAAAACAAATGCATTTTTATTTGATATTTAGCTATTTATTCAGTCATTTTAGATTGGTAAGCCCATGCTGAAAGCCCAAATCTTCAATCCTAAAGACAAATAAATGAACAAGGAAACAGCTTACCATTTGCCCAGTAACATCTCTTTTGCATTTGTTGTAGAGTTTAATTACTTTCCTTGGATGTTCACATCCACCATGCAGGACTGGACCTACTCCTTAGCACTGGCTGAGAAGGCTGTACTAAACTTTTCTCAGACGGAAGATTTCCTTTCTTCGTCAGCCATCCTGCTAAAAAAAAAAAAAAAAAAAATCAGAGGTGATAGAGAGCAAAGAGAATCCCTGCTGTAGCTAGCACAGTGTCTGCAGAGCTATGCATGGTGAGAGGGTGAGAGGGAGGGCTGACACCTCGGGAGATTTCTCATCAGCATCCTGCTGTGTACCAGCTTCCTACACAGGCAATCTCCACACAAAAGAGTTAATCACAAACTCATCATCCTGGAAAAGATCAACACAAACGACTCTTGCTTATACATAGCTGGGGTTGTGCTAACACACATATCCAGGCTGGGCTTCCCAGGGCTGGATCCAGCTGCGTTAATCTGCTTCCATCCAGTGCAGCCAGAAGCAACTTAATCTTTTCTGTCAGTCTTGCTTTTAAAGGCAATGTGAAAGTAAAGCAAGAAAAGCTCTGAGACAAGAGCTAAAAAGCTTTTAAAAGAGCTAAAAGGAGCCTGTTTTGTCCGACTGATAATTTGAATTGCCCACTTTGAAAGCTCAGCTGGTAGTGCTCAAATAGGGGAAGCAGAAGGCAGCGCTGTCATGCAAGGCTCCAGGTCCTGGGGACAGACAGGGAGAAAGGCAGCAATTGAAAGAAATAGTGTAAATATTTTGCCTGCTACAGTAAAGGCCATTTAATAGAAGCTAAGGGCAACAAAAGGAATGTGGGTGGCTCAGGTGACTGTGAGATGTTTACACAGACTCTTAGAGAAAGCAGGACAGGATGTATTTGTCCCACCGATTGGAAGTAGCCATGCATGTGTGGAAAAATGCGTTTAGATCCTCTATTTTCATGCAGAAAAAGAGCTCTCTTCCCCCTTTTCACAAAAAAAAAAATAAAAAAAGAAGATGGGCGCTGTCAGGCAAGGTGGGAGGGAGAAGAGGATGGAGTGAGATGCCACTGAAGGTTCCCTTCCAGTGGGACCTGGTTCAGGGCTCTTCTGGCTCTGATTTGGTGTCACAATGAATCATAGTTTAAACTGATGATGCGATGTGAACACAGCACATAATCCAAGGAAGGTGAAAAAAGCAATCCTGCAAAGGAAAACATCTCAAAGGCAAGCTGCATTCAAAACCCTTCCAGAGCTGAGAGAGGCTAAGCTTCATGCTCTGCCTGTATGCTCTCTATTCCAATGCACAGTGATAAAACCTTAATTTGCACACCAATGTATGATTATTGCCACAAACCATTCCACAATGGAGCTTGCAAAAAAAAAAAAAAAAAAAGAAAGACAAAGAAAAAGAAAAGAAAAGAAAAGAAAAGAAAAGAAAAGAAAAGAAAAGAAAAGAAAAGAGAAAGAGAAAGAATAATTGTTATCAAAACAACAGTAATGAAGAAAAATAACCTTTTCCTTTTTTTTTTCCCGCATTGAAAATTTCTCTCTGTGTATTCCTCTACAATCTGCTTTACTCTGTTAAGAACAGGGACGGCTGCATCAAGCTGGAATCTATATCTGTGCCATACTCCATAAGTGATCCATGCTTGCATACTGCTTGCATCTGACACAATGGCACAAAATAGAAATCAGCTTCTTCAGAGAATTGCTTAGAAAGATTTTCATCCTTCTTTCTCCCACTAACAGATTGAATAAAGCAAGGATCCCTTAAAGAGTGCAGGAAAGGCCATTTTAAGAAACATCTTCTGTGTTTCTTCCACTCAAGGAAGAGAAGATGTATTTCAAATCCATCCGTGTCAGTCCTGACCCTTTGGTGCTGTTGTGCACCCAGAAAAGCCCTACTGGAAGCATTTTCCCTGGAGGACAGCATTGCTTTCCCTGCCTCAAAAGCACTCTGAGAAGCTGCAGGACCTTGTATAACTGTGCTTGTTCCTAACACACAAACCAGTGTTTGGTGTCTCCCAGGATGATGCTCAGGTAAATACCAGCCTGATGAGACATGAAATGAGACAATCCTTGAATGCCTGAATTCTGCCTGGATGTCTGGAAATGACTCAGGCTAAAGAGGCAGCACACCATGAGGCTGGTCTGTGAGGGACTGCAGAAAGCCAAGCACCAAGAGCTGCTGCTGCTCCCCTGGGCAGTGCTTGGCTGGGGCTGGGGGGATGCAGGGCTCAGCTCAGCCCACACACAGGTGAGCATGGTGCAGGCAGAAATGCTGGCTTTCTCATGGATTTGAGAGTTTGTCAGGTGAAGGACTCAAGAAGATGGAGATGTATTTAAGACAGCAGGTAATGAGTAGCATAATTTTGACTCTGACTCCCTGACATGGGAAAATATGTCTAAGAATGACATTTGGCAAGAGCCTGCAGGCTAAATGCTATTGTAAGCAGGGGCAAAGAGTGACAAAGGGCAGGTTAGATCATAAAGAGTAGCTTTGAGGCTTTTAAGAAATATAAACAAATGGGAAGCAAGAAGTAGGGGAGATCTACGGAAAACAAGACAAAGAAAGGTGAAGGAGATTTTATATTCAGAGCCACAAAAAGCAACACTGAACATTGAATTTTAGTAACCATTTCAACCAGCCACAATAGAATCTTCAAAATATATTTGCATTTTGTATATGAAGGAAGATTAAAGAGAAGGCAATTGAAGACTGAGCAATGGGAGAATGAAAAGAAATGTATTAAATAATTAATTTGAATTCTTTATTTACTTACAAAACTGGAAAGCTGCTGAAGGCATTGGTTGACATTGACAAGCAGTGGTAGAGGAAGCAGAAATTATGTTCACCAGACAAGACCATCTATCCAGACACATATTTCTTATTAATTACAGGCTTATTACATTACCATTTCAGTCTTCAGTTTAAGTTACCAGGATCCCTGGCTGCGCACATCTATACCTACATTACTTTACTGTCTCTGCTGTCTATCGGTAAGAAGCAACATTCTTAAGGGTATTTTAAGACCTCTGGAGGCTGGGAAAGAGCTGAATGAGATAGCTGCAGCAATGATCTATAAAATAAGTAGTGGAACAAGAAAGATGAAGAGAGTATACAGCTGTTCTTTACTTCTTCCAGTATAAAAATCAAAGGGCACAGAATTAAACTACTGGGTACTAGTCCCAGGGCAAACAACAAAAAGCACTTCATTGACTGCATCAAATACAATTCTACTATGTTCCACAGATTATATGGGTTGCAAATATTTCCTTTGATTTAAAAAAACTAAAACTATCAGAAACAGAAATGAAAGAAAAACCCATCAATGAATATTAAAAACATTAACATTCACTCAAGACATCCCGGAGTCACAAGTCACAGGAGGCTGGGAGAGCATTCCTGGATGCTTGCCCTGCCCTCACATCCTTCCTCAGATAACATCTGCTGTGCCTGCTCTGCTGCTGGGGCAGGACACCAGACCAAATGGATCCTCACTCTGATCCAGCACAGATATTCTTGTATGGTTCTGCACTGTGAACTCACTGGGCAAGTGATCTGAGAAAGAAATAAGCCAGCAAGTTTTGTATTTTTTTGGTTTTTAACCCCGATCAGTTCCCTGATCTTGTTTACTGAGTGACCAAATAAATGACTGAATGGGCTCTGCCAAGGGAGTCATGGGAAGAAGGATGAGCAGTCAGGCTTTGGCAATGGGATGAAGGAGCAGGAGGGAACAGAGCTGACTAAGCCATTTTTGTCACTGAAGTAAATACATGTGAAGCAAAAAATAGAGATGGAGAGCTGGAGTGAGTCAGGAACGGAATCTTTTCTGTGTGGATGATACAATGTCAATAAAGACTGCATAAAGCTGCATGTATCCCAGTGTTATTTTAATGGGTGCACAGACAGGACAGGGAAGAGTAGCCCAGGTGAGAGCCCAGCCCTTCCTGCTCCCCTCAGCAGCAGCACCCTGCTGCTGCCCATCACAGGGCATGTGGAGCACATCTGTGCCCTTCCCTGAGCTCTGGTCTGGAGACACAGAGTTTCATTTCTGAGCATGGCATGCCTGACAGTGATGGAGCAAATTGACTATTATCAGTTTCACAGAACTACATTTCTATTTTATTTTCTATGTAAACTATTAAGGATAACTTGACTCTTCAGTTAAATGAAAAATACTTTGGTTCAGCTTTTTGTTTTTTCTTATTTTTAAAAAAAGGAGCAACTTTTGAAAAATGCCATGTACAAGAACTGTAGCATTTCTGTTTCCATCATAACACTTGTGCTTGGGGATGTATCCAGGCCAAAAAATGAAAGGAAAAGACTGAATCAGAGCTGGCCAGAGTTTTGGAAGTCAGTCTTGAGGTATATTTTCCTTTCTCCCTTCAAAGAGATTTCATGGGAACAGTAAAAACAGAAACAGGCACAGTCTTACCTTAACAGCCACTGATTGCAGAAAGGCAGTTACACAAATTTCCCTCTTTTCCAGATTTCTGAAGAAATAAGCCTTACACTGCAGCTATTGAGATCTGGAAGCTATGAAGTCTTTAACAGCCTCTGTACCAAATCTTACAGACAATCTGCAGAATAAGAAAAATCTGTCTCCCACTGACAGTTTTTGTAGCAATGTGAATCATCATCACTCCAGCTAAACTCTCTTTGCTTGTCTTCATGTGACAGCTTAGTTTTATTCCTCACACCACCTTGCACAGCTCTTAGAGGAGCTTCAAAAGTGGGTGCAATGCAATTCTTCCCTCAAGTTTCATTGACAGTATATCACTGTGCTCTTCCTTCTGTTTAGATGATGGTCTTAGATCTGCCTCTGAGCCCTTCAAGCCATCAAATTTGGGTGGCCAGACAGATTTTGTGGGCAGCTGATTGAGCATACCTTCTAAAAGTAGGTAAATAACTGTTCAGTAAAACTATTTTTTTTCCCTAAAGGCAAAGGTTCTTTGAAGTCCAAATTGTGCCAGGCTGTTTGCTCCTTCTTCAAGCCTCTTGTGGAAATTGCTGAAAAATGAAGGCTGACTCTCGATACTTGCAGGTAATATTGCATAGCATATATTTGAATTGTCTTGCAACACCTCAAGCAGCCAAAAATTTCTTAGCAGTACATGTGATCCTTAACTTTGCTTAATAGAAGGTAAATATGGAGGGAGAAATGGGCTGGTGGTGAGAGCACTGGGCAGGGATCCAGTGGGTCTTTAATGGATTCCTCACTCTGCCACAGATTACCTGTGGGACCCTGTTCAAGATGATTAATCTTTCATCATTTCTGTGTAATTAGACATTCAAGTTCTCACGAGAGAACTCTCAGGAATTCTCTCTCCCTGTATGTGTATGCACTGCATCTCACATGACTGTCCCTTCAGGTGAAATAAAATCCGGGCAATGAGTGTTGTTGCTAATTGCTGATGGTTTTAGTCAATAATTGTAGCTGGAAATGAAGCATAGCATTTTTGAAAGAACTGAGCATTTAAAGAAAAAAAAAAACAAAACAGAGAAAATAATTTAGAAAGTGATTTTGTTCTTGAAAAGGTCTTGTCACTTTAAATCCACCCTACATCTGTTCCTTGGTGTGCCACAGATTTGCCTCATGAAATGTGGTTATGACTCTTCCTCTTCCTGTCCTCTAGCCTTCTGTCATTAAAATAGGATTATTGATACTTAAAGGGGAACTAAGAGTGCTCCTGTAGATCCTGGGAGATGAAAGGAAGCCAAATCCCTTACCTGCTCAGAAAGAGCAGACTGAAGAATCAGATGATAGCTTCACTTTTATGAAACTTTGTGCAATTCTATAAATGTCCTAAATTCTGAGCATTTGCCCTAAATGTCTGTACATTTCTTAGAATTACCCTATTTTTTAAAGAGTTTGATGTGAGTTAGCTATAATGTGAACAATACTTACTCCTAAAGTCTGAAACATTATTTTTCCTTAGAGATTACTTTTTTCCTGAGTGGGATCCTAGCACAGTGGATTCTTCTTTTAGACTTTGGCACTCTTGTCACCCTTGTGGGACCTCACTTGCTCCTGTTAGCAGCAATCACCTCAATATTTGCAGCAGAATATCAGGGGAGAACATGGTGATTCCTGTTCCATGCTCTGAACCACAAATTCTTACCAAACAACTTCCAGGGCAGAACAAGTACTTCTGTATCTTTGCACTTCTGATTTCATTTAGAAAACTTATTTTGAAGTGGTATCCTTGGATCAGTCTGCATCATGCCACTGTGTAAGGCAGAGTGCCATAGAAGGTGTCTGCCTACCTGATATATGCAACCAAGTTATCCCAACTAACACACAGAGAATCTGAGCAATTAAAATTATATCATCACAAAAAAAATCAAAAACTATTAAATGTTTGAAGAACACAGTATTCTTTCAGGTGAACTACTTTTTAGGCTGATGGCTAAATATGTCCTTGGCTTGCAAAATGAGATTTTTGTGAGCGCTATTTTTTAATAACCTTAAGCTCTGTCAGGAGCTCACTGTTCAAGGTTTAAGAAACCTGTGTAATTGAAATATTATCAAGAGGGCAAAAAGGTGCCCAATAGCTATTTCAATGATGTCAAAAAGCACAAGGTTTTATCACAAAGTCAATTTCAGTCTCAGGAGAGAGATAAAAGTACTTCTACTAAATTCTGCAGAAACTTCTATCAAGATTGATATGGGATTGAAAGTAGGACTGGATCAGACTTTGGTTGATCTTGTAGTTCATAACCCTCCTCCAGGCAGATGCAGCCAGTCCTGAATCACTCCTGGGGAATGTTTGTGTAATCCCTTCCTACAATCCTCCAGTAAATGAGATTCCATGGCTTCCAGAAGAACCTGCTCCAGGCCTCACCGTTACTACTATTGAAAATATTTTCCCAGCATCTAACATAAACTTCCATTACTTTTAGTCCACAACTTTGAATTTATCCCCACCAGGCACGGAGAAAAATTCCTCCCTTTTCACAGACATCTTCTATATTGCAAAATATCACAGTTACCACAAATTTCTCATTGATGGAAGAGGTCCTGCCTGAGTCACCACAATTTGCTGTATGTTATCATGTGTTTACAAAGCAATGGTGTTTCAGCATGCTGGAGTGCTTAATTTCTCAAAAAGAGAAGTTAAATTTTTTGGCTTCACCCAGACATGAAGCTGCAGCTGATGCACAGAAACTTGTCTAAAGCCAGCAGATTGTGTAGTCGTATCCTCAGCCTCCAACTCAGAAAAAGCCCCACTTTTTTGGCTGAAATTTTCCTAAAATTGCTCAACCTGGGCTTCACTGGATTAGTGTCATAGAAAATTTAAATTAACTAAGGGTTTAAGCTTGACAGTGTAGTAATCAAAACGTAGAATCTTGTAAGGCAATGTTAACAAAGCTACCATTAGTTCTGCTTGATTTATGTTGCTCTTTGACAATGTGTATCCAGGCAAATGCAGGGATACTAGTCTCTGCACTTCAGTAATTCCCTTCACCTTCTGCTTTTTCTTTAAAGAGTCTTGAAATATTCATATCAGATAAACAAAAAAACAGCAAAATGCCCTTTTCTTTTAGAACTTTGGCCTTGAATCTCTGATAGCATGACTATGAGTCACACAACTGTAGAATACATGCTTTTGTGAATAATGAGTCAGTAAAATATTTTCTGTTGGTGTTACAGACATCTTAGGGAGCTTTACTGGCTCCCTAAGGTAACCTCTAAATTCTTTTTAACATATATTAGATTCTGCTATTGTTCTATAACATTTAGGATATAGCAGTTGTATTATGTAAATTATGAAAGCTATAATCTTTATGCTTCTCTATAGCTTTGGAGGAAAAACAAAAAGGCTCAATTGGAACAAAGGTTCCTAAGATATAGGTTTTGTTTTCTCTTGGCTTTAGATCTTTTATCACTTACCTCTCATTCTTGATGATTCTTGCTTGCACAACTACAAAGCTTTTAGCATTCACAGCAAATTTGTGAGGAACACTTAAAACGCACTAGTAAAAGGGAAATTACTTGATTTCTATTTTTATGTGTGTAAGAGGATATAATCACTCAAAGACGAATTTACATACAGTGCTTAAGAAATTTATTTAAGATTATGCAGGACTATTTTCACTTAAGACAGGAGTTTTCTAACTACAGTCTAAGTCCCTGCCTACAGCACTCATTTTCTCAATGTGGAAGTCAGCATCCACCTACACCTCTGAGCTCCAGGAGTCATTGTGGGTTGCAGGTGGATGAACCCAGGTCCTATTTCTCCCATTCTGAGCATGCACACAGATATAATATAATAACAGCTCTGCATGTTTCAAATATAACAACATTTTGTTACATAGGAAGCTCTTTGTAAAGGCAGGGTAAAAATAGTTATACCCTATCCATGTGCAGACTGGGTTATTTGCCTCTTCTTTAAACTCTTTTCCTTCTTTCCAGATTCCATACAGGCTGCTACAGATGAGCATAACCACATCCCTTTCAACCAATCACTCCTTTTTAATTTTCTTTCCTCTCTTTTTAATGGATGCAAGACAACACTTATTCTGACTACAATACAACTGTAAGCCACAGAATATCTGCCATTATAAGCAAACTTACAGGAAAGCAAACTTATTTGCTGTTAAACCACAAAGTATGGGGAACTTTATCACCATGTATTTTTTAGTGATTAAATGAACCAACTTCTAAATCATAATTCTCCAAATAAAATAAAGTGCATTATCAGATAATTCTTTTCTGGTGAAACTGTAGTGGGTTTGACAATGTCTGATGTGCAGTAAACACAGAAACACGTAATGTACCTGCTTTCTAATGGATGGGTTTTTTTGTGGGGGGTTTGTTTGTCTGTTTTGTTTTTCTCAATATGGTATGGTTTAAGAGAGATTTAAGGAGGATTTAGCTGGTTTATCATTGTAGTGGAGAGGCCCAGAGAAGCTAGATTTATTCTCAGGATGGATTTTGGTGGTGTACCCCCTGCCCTCTCCAGGCTGCACTATGATATGAGAACCATTTCAGGCAGGGTAGATCACTGCCTGCATGAACTCAGGTCAGCAAGAAATTCCTCTTATCACCACCAGCCTTCCAAGATCTGGTGGGAAAGCACACACTTACTCACGGTTTGCTGCTTTTTTGTTTTGGTTTTTTTTTTTTTTTTTTGAGTAATGTGTTCATAATACCACTACACATGCAGAGATCTAGAAATCAGTTTAAAATGTTTTGTTGAGTCATTCTACTTTCCAGACTAAGGTTGTAGTATCATGAACATTTTAATTCACTATAACTTAGCCATGCTGCTCTACCAGCCTCAATTGCCTCGTCCTGTTCCTGCCCCAACCCTACAGAAAGCTGACACAGGTTAACATTAAACTGGCAAATAAATAATGAGTTTATAACTGGGATTATTCCTCTGATCTTCCTTATGCAGCTAACTCAGTTTTTGTGCTGGAGGGAGCAGCACAGGAAGCTGCAGGATGGCAGGAGAGAGAATCTGGATGGCAATGTCTGCCTCCATGGGTTTACACTGCCTGTGCTTCTGTGGTGCTCAAGAAGAATTCTAAGAGGACAGTTCCTCAGCTGAGTGTGCTTCCTTTCCTAAAACAGGCTGATATTTCTGCAGAACAACCCTGGGTGTTGCACAGGCTCATGGTTCCTGTAGGTATGAGGACCTTTTCCACAGATCTACTGCAATGACAGAAAGGCATAACTTAATCACCCAACTTAGAAAAAACTTCCCAAATTAACTTTTGCCTAAGGTAACAGGGTTTTCACTCCACTTATTAAAGAAAAATAGGGCCTATAAAAAGCATTCTTAACATAAGAACCTAAATACATTATAAAATTCAGCATCTTATTTTTATAATTTCCATAAAGTCCATGATAGAAAAATGTTTGGCTACTAAATTAATTTTCATCAGGCTTCATTGCACAGTCTGTTCTCCTGATGTTTCCCAGGGACAGCTGCTTGAAGTTTTTGATTTAAATCATTAAATGCTTGATTTATAGTGCATGCTTCCGGAGCCTTAGCACTTTTCATATTGCAGTATATTCTTATCCTAATCATGTTACTGTTTAAATACATTTGGATGGTGGGGGATTAAAGTGAACCAGCCTGTTCATTTTCTTACAAAGGAGCAAGATTATTTATCTGACAGTTGCTAAGGCACAGAACATAACTCAGAACAGCCTTGTTAGCAAGTTGGAGGCAGACTGAGCTGCTTCACTGATGTTTGAATATCATCAGCTGGTGTAGCCTTGTATTCCCTTTGGATAAAATCCATATCTGCACTGGAAATAGTTGATTATTTGGATGTTGTAATACATTTAACTTCTTTTTATCTTTCGTGAAACAAGACAGACGTGTCCAGGCTAGGAAAACATTGCATAGGGTTGAAGGACATGCTTTATCTAAGAATATGCAATAACTTCTAGATCCTGCTCTGAGTAACAGCTCACCTTTGATTTTTGTTTAAATCTGTAGAGAAATTTGTATCTTCTTTTATCGTTGCTAAGAAAGATATCCAAAGCTTTGATATCAAAATCCATACTGGACTCACTTGCCTATTAGAAGGACCTTTACATCATATATAAAATTATAATAAACTTTATATATTAGAAAGCAAGAAACAGGTGAAGATAGTATTTTTAATGTTATTTCTATAATGATAGACTGAATTCAGACCTATTTGAGTCAGCTCCCACTGCAGCTGAGAGCAACTAATGTTTCCTTGAGTAACTTAGATTAAGAAAAGTTTTTTTGACTACTGACCAACTCAAAGCAATAAATCACCTGGTTTTGCCAGATTTATTTGTCAGAGTTTTGTATGTCCAACAATCTTCTTATAAGCAGGAGAACAGTGGGCATAACCACAGATAAAAACCACACATAAAACCCCACTTCTCAGTCCAAGTGTATTTGTTATATTTTGTACTCAGTTCTGTGAATATTTCAACACTGCAGCATTGCAGTGACAAGCAGGCAAAAGAGAATATTGGTGCAAAGTCTATTTAAAACTGGAATGCTTAGAAATTTGCCGAAAGCAAGTATCAAATTGTTCACAGATGGAGGCTAGTGGTGTTCTTGAAAGTCTCTTCTCATTGTTTTCCATTTTCAGAAAACAGAACTTAATACAGCAGTGCAACTTTAAAGAGAACATACGAAGATTAGGATAAATCATGCTGGCTCTCTCCCCCCAGCAAACATCACTTCTTTAGCCAGCTGAAAGACTCCAATATTCTGTTTATGTTTGACATCGATCATTTATTTTGATTTACAAAGAACAAGGGAATTATGGGTGCTGACAAGAAAACTGTGGGAATTATGCTGGAGCGATTTTGGATGTTATGAGTCAGGGTTACTGCCCCATCACTTTGCCAGATGTTCCCAGCCCCTTTGGCGAAAGCAGCAGCAGTTAACTCTGTGCTTCATAGCCTGGTGTGTTAACCTCCCTCTGATTTCGTTATTTTCACTGATTTATATGGTTCAGTTGCACCCCATTTACAGGATGAATAGGATTCAGTTTCATCCAAAAGGGGTTCAGGTCACCCAGACTGCACTACTGTGAACCAAAGCACAGAAAATGGGAACTACTGGGTAATTTGCTTTGAGGGCACCTATAACCCTGACTACAACTGTGATGGAGACACACTCCCAGCAGGTAACAATAAATAATATGCAGCAACACTGAAGAAAAATGGATGAAATACACGAGCTATCAGAGATAACATAACAAAACTGGATACTTTTCCATACAAAACAGAAGGAATAAACGTTTTTTTTTAATTCTCCTTTCAGGCCTTTTCTGCAAGATACTACTTTGATTTGCCAGTGGTTGTTATCACAGAATCAGACAATAGCCAGGTTGGAAGGGACCTTGAAGGACAATCTGGTCCAAGCTGTTGTGACAAAGGGAGCTTTGAGTACATCTCATATCTTGAAAAACTCAAGGGATGAGCACTTCACCATATCCCTGGGGAAGCTGAATGCTCTTTGTCGCCTGTAGTTTTCAGACTGATTTAGGGAGTAAGCATCCAACACTGAAATACATATGAGAAACCAGAAATGCTGGAAAGTGGCAGTGATTAAAATAAAGATGTGCACAGAGAAAACCAGGTCTTGATGCATTAGCCAGGCCATACTGCATACTCATAAAACAAACAAACAAATAAATCAGCTCTTAGCTAGATTAATTTAGAGTTTCCAACTGGAAGTGTCTTTGATTCTCTAAAATCATTCTTGTATTTCTATTTATTAATTTACTATGAGGAAGAAGTGGGAAACAGCTGAGTGATATAATCTGGCTTTCCTTAGAGGTATGGCACTATGAAGGGGAGATGGACTTTACTCTGGATTAGCAAGGAAGCTGGGACTGCTTCTTCTTTTATTCAATGGAAACTAATAGCAATATCTTATATTTTATTTTTGCTTACTGGTCACAGCATCTAAGCTATACATGAGAGACCCTGTCTATTAGCTAAGATATTTCACAGGCACCAACTTCAGTGAGCAAGGTTTGGTCTCTATGATTGAAGGCTAGAAATCTCTCTCTGCTCTCAAAAATGATGAGAGTTTTATAGTACACTTGGATAATGTTGTATTTACTACATACGTCTTTATTTTCTGCTGAAACTCCCAGATAACTCTATTGGGAGGTTTGAATTATTTTTAGGATGCCAAGTAGAAAATTTTAAAATTTCCTTTTTGAGTCCTTTCTTGTCACTCAAAAATTCACACCAATTTTTTCAGCCATTCTCTTCTCTGAAGCCATGGTAACCAAGCTCCTTTTTTTCTTTCCCACTTACTCTTTTTCTTCTTTGAAATAAAGAAAAAATCCCCCAAACCAACCTAAAGAAATCCCCAAAACATTTTCCAGATCTTTTGTGATATCATTTCCATTAACTTCAGAAAGATCTTTCCTGCTGCAAAGATCAGATTCAGTAATCTATGGCTTCCTGACTCCACCTCATTTTCTTTCCTACAATACTTCCAGGAATGCACAGATATCTGGTTTTGCATCAAATCTGGATTTCAGATTGATTTGAAGATTCAATAATGTTCAAATATACCTGCTTATCAAACTTTTTATTGTATAATTTAATTTCCATTCCAAGCCATACAAATTAGATAACCATTTAATATGTGTTCAATCAATTAATTACCCCGACATTAAATTTGAAATGTCCAGATGTCTTCTGCTGATTGCCTGGAGAAGGTGACAGTCCTTGTTGCCATTTTTAATTAACTTTACAGTGGATATCAAGAACAATGGCACCTCTTTTTCTTCTCGTGCTTCAGATTCACAGCTGGGAAAATCAGCTCTGCCTGAGAAACCTCTGTTGGCTGAATCCAGCTATGGGAGCTCTAACTGCATATGGTGAGTTTGGTGTGCAGGATGGAGCTCTCTGATTCTGTCTTTCAAAGGGGTCAGGACTAAGACAAAGTGGTTTCATAACCTTTTTTTACAGGCTACCTGCCTGGAGGCGAATTTAATTCCTACAAATCATAATAGTAGCAGTAGCAACAACAATAAGAAAATTTTTGTATTATGTCAATGTCATATGCTACTGCCGTTCCCAAAATATTTCAGAATAGCTGCTTTTCAACAGTTTCCTCTAGTCCTCTTTAGTCCACATCACCCCTTCTGCTTTTCCTGACAGAACTTGAGAGTTTACCAAAGTTTTGCAAACTGGCTGCATTTGGGGTTTCTGCTCTGGAAATACCCAGCTGCTCATTACTCCTAAGATATTTTCATGCCTTTTTTATGCTCCAGTCACTTGGAGGAGCAGCCAGAATTCCCATGTAATAGGGGAGTTCCAGAGAGAAGCCCCACTGAGGGTGTATTTTAGCTGTAACTGTAGATCCACACCTAAGTGCATTTCCTCATGAGAGTCTCAGACTGGATTAAGGGCTTCACTTCTGCTTCCTTCAGTTTCCTCCAGAGTGAAGTTGCTGCTGATCATTCACTTTTCAGCAGTTTTCTCTAATAGCAGTGTAGCAAACTGGGAACAGAGGAAACAACCCTGGTGTTATTGCTGCCATCTCCATGGCCAGCAGAGGGAAGGGATGTAGCTCAGAATGTTTTCTTGGAGGATGTGTCCATCATGGTAAGTTTGCCTCCTCTTAGCTCTGGTACAGGGAAATACCATACTGATTTGTCTTGCCAGAACCACAATTTTCTCAGCGTTTCAAGCAAAGCTAGTTGCTAAAGTTGATTCTGGCAAAATGATGAAATCTATAAAGCTGTCAAGAGGTGGGGCCGAGTGCCAGCCCTGCTGGCACGGTGCCCTCCTGCCTCTGTCCCTTCCCTCTGGCAGGCTCACTGCACCATCTCCAGCTTCCCCAAATGCCCGCCAGGAAATGTGCTCATTCCAGTGTCTGGATTGCACTGACTCGTCCTGCTGGCATCTCCCTTCTGCACCAAAATGTTGCAACGAGATGGCAAAATAACCCCACATCCTTTTAGAAGTTATATTGCTCTAACTTCCCCCTTTGCAAACTGGGGACACTTTGCAAACAGTTCACAAAGTTCAAGAATTTTACCTCTTTTGGGTCATTCTGCAGGACTTTTCTAGGAGTCTGTTTTGGGGGGATTCTTTTTATGAAGGAACTAGATACATATAAACAGAAAGTTAGCAGATCATAACATAAATATCTCTCTCTCCCTCCTACCAAGCCATTTGCTTTCCTAACTGAAACCGGTGGTTTGTGATTCTTCACATTATTCTTTTAATGTCATGACCTGTGTGTCAAAGTGAGAGGTTGCTTGTGGATTTTTCTTGTCTTTGAAAGCAATACTTTCTCCAGAGACAAAGAAGCCCTTTTACAACACTCTTAGCAATTGCCATGAGGTGGGAGCTACAAATTGGGCAAGCCTGGGCAGTTGCATGCTGACTTTTTTCATTCCTCATGTCCCACAAGTATTTCTCTTTCAACAAGGCTTCTGTGTAACTGAAAAGGAACTTTTTTGTTTCCTTGATTTAGTTATATTATGTTTTAAAATTTCTCCTTTGGCTCCATTTCCCTCTGGAAGCTGCCCTGGCCATAAAAATTATTAAATAACCCTTTTAATTTTTAAAATTGCAAATCTGTATTGTTCCTCTATCCCTATCAAAAAAAAAGAGACAGATTTACTTTATTTCATTTGCATTTTCAAAGCCTTTGCAAGCTGTTTTCCACAATAGACTAGTCATAGCTTTGCACCTCAAAAATGAAAAAGTAGGCAGATCTGGCCCTTGAAAAGAAGCCTTTTCCAGCTTTTTGTAAACATTAATGACCTATTCATAAAGAAAAGGGCAAAGGTTTTGCACAAAGAGATATTACAACATTGAGACACTTGTAAAGTCTGTTGGAGAAATAAACGATGGCTTTGAGCAGACACTTAGGGAAAGAGAAAAGAAGGCTAAACTATGCCAGATATAATCTTTTAGGAAGTTTCCACAATGTTTCTGGTGATTTTCATACACACGTGTTATGAGAAAGAAGAATAGCTGCATCATATTAAACAGCAAAATTGTCCGTGTACCTAAAAGTTCTGCCTCCAACACTGCCAGTAGTGATCATTTTTGGAAGAAGGTCCAAACAGAGCAGGAATGCAGTGACACCTCCCTGGCATGGGGTCCCATTTCCACTGGCTGGCAACAGCAAGGCTGACTGAGCCACCAGCATGTCTTTTCAATTCTTCCAGGCATATGTCCAGCTGTGTTTTGACCTTGTGTATACCACAGTCTCCTGTGGCAGGAGGTTTCACACTTTAGCAGCTAGCTGTGGAAAAAAAACTAGTACCTGCTCGTGTTTGTTTTGAATTTATATTTTGACCTATTATAATCAGGTGATGTCCTCGTTCTCAGTCTTCTATTGGGAGGAACAGGGAAATGTAATTCTCTACTTCCTATTCACCTTTTCCATTCTACTTATAATTGATTTTTCAGTCTTCTGTCATGACACTTTTTAGTAAGTTTTCCAAGATTGAGGATTCCTTATGTCTACAGCTGCTCATTCTATCAAAATTGTTTGGTGTCTTTGATCTTTCTTTTAGAATAGTATCATTTCGGTCCAAAAAGACCCTAAGGATCATAAAATCCAATAGTTTTTGCTGCTCTCTATCGTTCTGAGTCTTCCATATAGTTGCCTTGAAGAAATGGGCTTGCATCCTTTCACCTTAAAAATATACTGGCTACCACCAGTGGAAACCTGATGAAGAGAAATCCCTGACAGTTATTGCTATTTTAGGCCAACATTCAGAAAAATGCTGTGTGCTGTTGCCTTCTGTGGAGGACAGATGTTAATCGAGTTACTTAATGTAATACTGGAAGGTTCTTGGCTCAGATCCAGACAAGCATTCAGGTTTCCAACTCCTGTTTGGGCTTCTAGCACCTGATTTAATGGAAAGCTGAATTCTTGGTTAGATGTGGTTACCACATGAACCTCAACAGAACGAAACCTTTGGTTTGAGCTTGTTGGGTTGAGGCATCAGCTTTTCAGAGGTGTCATGAAAAAGAGGCCCCTGGTAAACTGAGACTATCAGGGACTATGGGAAACACTTTTACCCTGGATGATACACGTGAATGTTCATTCAGGATGGCTTTGCTCTTTCTGTAGTAAATTGTTTAAATTGTCACTTTCCTAGGCACAGAGATGTTAACAGAAGAATGGATTCCATGGGAGTGTTAGGCAATCTGTACAAATAATCCATTGTGTTGCCCAATGTACTCTGAAGTATAGAAAAATGAAATATATCGGATTTATGTCCTTATGCAAACAAAAAGAAAAAAGGCTGGATTCATTATTACATTTTCTTGGAAGCAGCCAGGCTTAGTGACTACATTTTCCTGTAAGAGGAAAGGAGCAGCAGAGGACACCTATCATTCCCAGCACCTGACTTCTGGTTAGCATCCAGTGCTTCACAAACAAACCCCCTGTGGTTACTATGTATCTTAAATCACCTGACAGGTACAGTGCCTTGTGCAACCAAGGCATGATTTTTGTCTGATTCAACATTTCTCTTCAGTGGGAATTCTTGTGTAGACAAAGCCTGTGTGATCCATCCCTCTGGCAATTCACTCTCTAAGATAATCATTGCACATAAAGGTCTTGTGTTTCATTTCTGTTAAAAAAAAGAGAAGAAACGAAACAGAAACAACCAATGCACCACTTCTTTTCCTCTAGATTCCAGCTTTCCATTTGGAGCCCTGCCCTGCTCCATTCATCTGCTTCTCCCAGTACATACTGGACGAGTGTCTCTTTACACAGTGTGTGATTCACATTTATGAATGTAGTTTGTGTAAATTGGACATTGCTGAATTTCCAGATACAATGATTCAGCCCTAGAGAATTTGCTTTCTCTTTTCCATGATTTGAAATGCCATGCCCTATAAGTAGTCTGCTTAAACACTACTGCTGGAAACCATGAAGCCAAGCAAACAGGCACTCACAGTTCAAAGTGCTCTTGTCAGCATGGGGAATTTCATTACCACCTTCCCTTCCTTTAATTAGCTGTATTCCTAGAGTTAAATAGAATAACTAAATGACTAGGGGGCCCTAACTAGACCTGAACTAGAGATGGAATATAGTACCCAAAGGCACATGGGTTACATCTGCTATTGTGCTGTCCAGAAAAATGGGTCAAGTGTTTTGTAACCTGAGGTAAGGTTTATGTGCAAGGTCAGAAGACTTATCAAGGTAGATTATCCACTGATGAGACAAATCTCAAATTCACAGTGAATAGGCCCTTCCTGTGAATGACTCTAGGCAGAGAATTTCTTCATAAACCATGAAAGCCAAAGACTGAAAACTAATTTCACATCTTGCCAAATTACTTACTGCTCTCTGGGAGAGGTAGGGAAGGACTGAAGAGAGAAATTGAGGGCAGAATGAAAAAAGAAAATCCTGATGTGGCATGTTTCATGTATTGCAACACAGCCTGATGCAACCAATTGTTGGAAGTGCAAATAGCTCCATGACCTCAGGTCTAAAGCATACAGCTCTGCTGCAGAGAGGAATGGCAGGCTTTCTGACATGACCACATTATAAGAAATGCTCTAGTAAACAAAGAGGTGCTCTGGCTTTCTTAAAAACTGCAGGCAAAAAAGGTGAGCTGTGAAGTAATGCCAATATGTTGTAAGAATCAAGTAAAGAGAATGTGTGGATGGAGGCCATCATAACATTTATAACCACAAAGTCATGCTTTCAGAAACAGCCGAGGTGGAAAGAGTTTAGGAGTCAGATTTGCCTAAGGCAGGGAGTAATCCTTCTGTCCTCTGAGGGGCCTGAGTTAGCCCAGTAGCTGGTGGCAGCCAGCTGGAAATGTGTGGCAGCCACCTCGTGTCCTGTGCTGCCCTTGGGTGTGGCAGCCCTCCCCCAGCACACCTGGCACTCACCTGAGCCCCCATAAACACCCTATATATACATCTATGCCCCCATATATCCTGTGTATACAGGGAGCTGTGCACACTCCAGAGGGTGACTTTGGTTTGTACTGCAGCCATAGCCAAAGACCTGGTGCTGCAGCAATTGGACTTGAATGCTGCTCAAAAGATAATGACAAACTGCTAGGTGCATGTGCACTTTTCCCCTACCTCAATCTGAATTCCTAATCAAAGTGTAAATTAGTTTCCCTAGATTTCTCAATTAGTTTCTATTAAAGTATAAGAAAGCCATTATAAAGAATAACTCTCCAGCAATTTTGTGCTCTCCACAAAGTTCTATCATCTACCACTTGATTAAAAGTGTTAGTACTGAGCTCACTTTTCATGTTGGTCTGACTGACTCCATTTCTCATGTTCATTTAGAATTGAATCATGAGGTCCTAAACACACTAGAATTTAGCTTTATTTTTTGAGAATGCATAGACATATATTTGTATACTATATTTGTATACTGAATACACTGAGTACAATGAACATGTTAGAAAAGAGAGGGTTAGAAGTTGGAATGGAACTTGTACAACAGTTTTCTTGTTTTTATTATTTTAGGTAATATGTTTAGTTCATTTTATATGAATCTTGAGAGTTACAGATATCTTAAAACCTTCAAAAATACTGACATCTGAGGTTTGGGGAACACATGGCATAAATCAGTATTGCAGTACTTTTTTCTCTTTTAGCTTGCTTGTTTTTAAACTTACTTTTTAAACTTCTACTAACTAAGTAACTAACTAACTAAGTAACTAACTTTTTAACTTTTAACATTTTTTTCGGCTTACTTTTTTTTTTATTTTTAATACAGGCTCTTTGAAGGTGACAGGCCAGTCAAGAAATTTTATGACCCGCTTAAAACAGAATGATAATAAAGATTTGACATTAAGGATAGGCCTTAGATTCCACAAAATGTGTAGACACTGTTATCATGACTAGCTCACAGATTTACATCCTTACTACAAAGAGAACCTATAATATGCATAAATATATTTCTTTCTGTTTGCAAGTGTAAGAGCTGTGCTATGCATACAAAGAGCAGGTACAGTGACATTCTTTCAGGAGACCAACACAGGGTGCCAGTTAAAGATATGGAAACTCGCCATGGGCTCTGCAGCCCAGGGCTTGGATTCTGTTTTCCCATTGTTTGCCCTGCTCGTGTCAAGGCTTATTTCAAGAAAGGCAATGGCAAAACTCCCACTGACTGTAAGGAAAGTGAGGTCCTTGGTGAGCAATAAAAGCTCTGTGAAGGCGGGGGTGGGAGTTCCCTGGGGCTCCTGCAGGGCTGACATGCACCACCAAGGCTCACTCACACCATTGCCATGAAACTGAGAGTCCCTCCTTTGTTTTCCAGCTGGTTCTTTAATGCTCCTAATATTTCACTAGTAGGGTATGTTAATGTTTCAGTCTTGTACCTGATAAGTTCTGGAATACACATGGGAGATATACGTGATTTTACTTACATTAATTTGTAACGTTTGAAATTCAGTTTAAGTCACCAGGAGAAATGAATGTAATGGCACAGACAAATGATATACAAACAGCACCAGGATATGATACATTCCACTGGTGTTGACATCTCCTAGCTTGCAAGGTGAAAAGCAGATAAATCAATCAACACTTAGTTTAAACCTACTGTGGGGACAGTACTGTAGAAAGACTGATGCTTGATGAACAAATTCCATGAAGGCTTTCACTGCTTTCCACATTTGCTTTCGTTATTTCCTTCTGAGGGAAAATATGATGAAACACTGCTCACACAAGAAAAGAGGACCTCTGCCTCTCCAGCTTGTTTGAAAATAACAGTTTGTATTATAAATATTTGGTAAATGTTCAAGTGAGGGAGACAATACTATATAATAATACGGTTTTTTAGCTGTTAAATGTGGAGCAGCTGGTATAAGGGTAGAATAACTTTTTTGCTAGTTGTGTGATTGATCTTGGTCTCTTTGATGTAACTCATCTGCCATTTTGATTGATACATAACAACAAATTATTTAGGTTTTGAGATTTTTATTTTGATTCTTCATGGATCTGGCATTTAAACCTTAGCATTCGTGTCCTATTTGTGTGAAAATCTTCAAGATAGATGCCATTGACATACATAGCTTATGAGTGACAACTTCAGTTTCCAGCCAGGACAGAAGATCTGGTAATGTTGAATGCTCTTTTGGATATAAGTCATTATAGCTCTTAGAGGTCCTGATAGAAAAACTACTAAAAGGCAATGACTGGGAGCCTGCAACAACTAAACACCAAAAGAGTCAATGAGACTGAGAAAGATTTTTGTATATGCTGGCAAAGCTCTCCCAGAAAAAATCCATTGCTTCCATTATCATGGATCTTGCAAGCTTGGGATGAGAACAACAGTTTACTTGATGTTGTGTAAAACCCTGGCTGCTACATTCAGGCAGAAGTCAGATTCCAGACATTTGGAAATGCGACAGCATAAAGGAAAATATCTTCCAATTTTATTGAGGGGCAAGTCTTTTCAGTAATTTAAGAATATGGAAAGAAAACAAATTTCCTGATGACAACTGTCAGATACATTTAAAATGTCACCTTTCAACATTTCTCTAAAGACTACAAGAAAGATCCTGAAAATAATGCTTTCTCTGCTATGAAGCCTCTTGATAATCTCCTTTTTTTACTTAATGAAGTAAGTTGCTTTCAGTCCTACATATCCTGAGGGAGAGTGTGCTTAATAAGTTATTCAGGTGTTTCCTTTCACTCTAAATGGTGGACCTGATCTGACCAATACTTCTGTGCTGATTTGAACACATAAGAAGAACTTCTGATTGAATAGTTTTGGGTGTGGAACAAATTTCCCCAGGAAATTGAATAGAGCATACTGAATTATTTATCCCTGTCTTCTGTCAGGCATATGCAAAGGATGAAAGACATCAAGTGTTTTGGATCAGTAATATTTTCAGGAAATTTGCAGTGCAGCATGCAGTATTGAGACAGAGCTGGCAGAACAGCCACTCCTTCATGGGCATCATTGTACTGCATATTTCTGAGACTTGACTGCTGTCCTTGGGCTTGGGCCTGGCAGTCCTCAGGAAGGTGTGGAAAAGGTTCTTGCTGCTGTCAGGGGTTCCTACTGCCATAGGTTTGAACACACACTATCACAACCCCATCATCATCTCAAAATTAGT
Organism: Sturnus vulgaris; assembly: GCF_052056855.1. Classification (NCBI taxonomy): domain Eukaryota; kingdom Metazoa; phylum Chordata; class Aves; order Passeriformes; family Sturnidae; genus Sturnus; species Sturnus vulgaris. Next base: position 144,078,973 of record NC_142243.1, read on the forward strand.
GTAGCTTTTTGAGTTAAATGTTGAAGCAACTTCTGCATTTGTGACTAACAAACATCAGACAGCTGTAGCTGCTTGAACATTCAAACATTTGAAGTGCTACAAAAACTGTAACTGCTTTTTAAAAGCTCCTTCTTCAACAACATCAGAACTGACTACAGAACATCAGAATGTAACTCCAACTCTGATGACTCATTTGGGAAAAATTATTTGGGAAAAACTTTAGATTTATAGGTAGTATATAAGTATTAGATACTATTGCAATATTTATCATCATTATTTTTATTGTCATTAAAACTTAAATAATATTAAAAATTGACAAATGCCCAGTTTTAGATGTCCAACATGTGACGTTTTAAAGGATTTGGCTTTAGGGAAGTTGCTTGGTGCTTCAAAATCTTGGCCCCCCGTTTCCTCCCAACTGTAAATTTTAGTCATATCAACAATATATGGTAACTGTTGCAGCAGCTTCAGAGAGAAAGCCTTGGACCAAAGGAATTCGTGACTTTGAATCATAGTAAATAATTTGTGACGTTGAAAGATGCATCCGTATCCTTCATCAGTTATAATCACGGTCTTCATTATTGAGCTTGCTCTGGTGCCAAAAAGGGATGTGTTTCTCTCTAGACAAAGGGAAAGGCAGTGATTTGCCCAGAAAATGTACAGCATACAGAGAGAAAGACAAATGTGAGGTGGAGCAAAAAGACAGCACGCAAAGTGTAGGCAAGTACAGACTCATGACATAACAGCTGTCAACTTTGCTGTGAAAAAAAGTAAATTCCCTTTGTCTGTCCTTATGTTTTATTCGCTCCCATGTCTTCCAAGAAATTCTCTGATATCATGCTCTTGCTTTTTCACCTTTCCTCCCAATACACAGATTGTACCCTCCACCCAAGTTCAAAAGAGAAGGACAGAATAAAGGAAAGAGGACTAAAAGCATGCTTTGTTTTTTTTTTTTCTCGGAGAAGTGCCAGTGCAGTTTATCATCAGGAACTATTCAAGACCCTAATTCAACAAAGTTTTAAAACCTATTGCCTGATACTATGGATTTGGGATGGACTTAGAGGTTACCTGGGAGGATGCTGGTTGAGGTTTGAAATTCCAGTTTCAGAATTTGCTTTTTGTGATCGGTTTTGCTATTCATGCAACACTCACTGTATTTCCTGATGCTTCTCATCCGTAAATCCTTTAGGTTGGCATTATTATGCAAACAGAAAGAAATGTGGTGTTAGCTTTAATGCCACCTAAAACTTTAATGAGTACTTTAGAATATTTTTCAATATATAATTCATGCATTAACATTTGAATTTCAGCTCATGAACAGTCACAATGAAGAAGTAAAAATGCTTAGTTCCCAAGTGCAGGAGTTATAAAATCTTTTCTGTTGTGAATTAATATCAGTTCTATGGGGACACTGGCAGAGCTGTTTATATTCACTGAAGTCAGAGTTTATGGATGTATAGTCAAAGGCTTTGAATTAAATTAGCAATGTTATCTACTTATTTATTCTGTGATGTTAATGAGTCATTCTGAGCAAGCAGTATTTCAATAATTTATACATTCAAGTTTCATTTTACAAGATTCACTGCAACAATAAAGAATGATCTTTATCATTCCAGACATGGGCAATTCAGATAACAAAAAGAATGGAAGAATGGTTTTGCAGACTTGAAAGTCTATGGTCGTTTCTTCTGACTGCTCTTATAATCTTCAGATGGATGAGTTTTATTCCTGACCTGTGGTTTGCTTTGGCTCGTATATTCCCTTTTTTTCTCAAGTATCGCTTTCCACTTTTTTAATCCTTCTCTGAGGAATTTAGTTTACCCTGATTATGAACTTCTCATTTACTTCCCCTCCTTCATGTATGTAACAGCTTCCAATCTTCAAAGTCCAGCTAGTAACTGTTGCTGTTCTCACAGACGTGTCCAAGATCAGGCTCTGCAGTAAAACATTTAGCTCCCTGTATCTGCTGTCTGAATCACCTTCTTTCCTTCATTTACCATGGAGTGGTGTCCATCCGTCTTTCTACCATTCTTCTGGCCTCACTTCTTCCTTTTCACTGTACCAGTGTGTTAGTTTAGTTAATTCTGGATGCTTATTTCCCTTTATTCCCCTCATCTCATCCCCTACACTGCTTTTATAGTGTTCCTTTATGGCTCTGAAGCAAGCCCCATCTCTTTGGGTACTGCCCTCAGCACTGCTTCTTTCCCTTACCTGTCTGTACTCACTCCTTCCCACTCTCCCCTCTGGACCTTCTCTCCTGCTTCCCACCCATCCATACCATCATCCCTTTTCCCTCTGATTCATCTATGGAACCCCCACACAGCTATGACTAGGTCTCTGATCTTGGCAGCATTTATTTTTTGATTCATCTGTATTTTTCACTGGTATATGTCCTCTGGATTTAAATGCCTGGACAGTAAAATCCACAGGCACTAGGTTGTGTGTAGTTCTCCTTCAGCTGGTTTATTCTCCTAATGAATAGGGGAATGCTGACCAAAGGAAAATGTAATTCAACTCCATGTCCTTGACTTCAACTGTTCTTCATTCTTTAACTTCTTTTTCTCAGCATTACACGTGGGATCTAGTGGCAATGAGCCCATTCAATCTGTCTCAGCCTTTTTTTTATGTTTCTCATGGAACCCTCTTTCCTCACTTCTTGATGTTCAGGCATCCCATCAGCTGTTTGTAACCAGATTATCTTTTTCATTACTGTTGCCACTTATGAATACATTGTTTTCTCTACTTTCAACACTTCCTTCCTTTCAGTTTCCTCCTTGATTATCTCCAAGATGTCTTAGCTCTTTCCCAGGGCTAAGGATATGTGACCACTGGATAAAAACTGGCTGAAAATACCATTATTTTGAGGATTTAAATGCTCATGTTGTCTCTGTTTTTCATCCTGTAGATTACTTTTCACTGAGTCTTCAGCTCTATCTTTTTTCTTTACCAATATTTTTTAGTAATCGTAATGCTTTTCCTGTTGCCCTGGTGTCAGAGTTTTAAATCTGTTTTACTGTTTCTTTCCTTTAGCCTCAGTTAGGCTTTCCCATCCAGTCAACCTCACCTGAGAAAAGTTTCTGTAGGTTTCCTGTTTTCTCTTTCAGTTTCCTCCTTAAAAAAGAACAAAAAACAAAAACCAAACCAAGCCAAGCCAAAACAAAACAAAACAAAACAAAACAAAACAAAACAAAACAAAACAAAACAAAACAACAAAAAAACCCCACCAAAACCACCCAAAAAACATGTCATGGCGTCTTTGTCTTCTTTCTTTCTTCCTTTATCCAGTTTGCTCACAATTTCTTTCATCTTGTTATTGCTCAAGACAATATGGCCAAAGCAAGTAATCTTAGGATCACTCAGATTATAAAGTGTAGTCTATACATATGCAATGCTGCATACACTAGATATTTAATTTTGAAATAAGGTGGCATGGAAACAAATACTTGTCAACATATATGAATATGAAGAATAATAGTACATTGGTTCTGAAACATGAATTACTGAAAAGTGTGATATGGCCACTGAGTTGTATAGGACCCAAATTCCTGGAGATTGTGCAAGGCCACAGAGTTCAGTTGGACTAAACAGAACAAATCACTCCTAGTGAAGCAATGTGTCCCAATCACCTTAGTCCTGCTGAGCTGTGTGGCCTTGGGGAAACCAGATGGTTCTGTTATACAAACATCACTTAGAGTTGAACATGACCCTGACTCAAATAATGGCATTTCTGGTAAGTAGGATTGTAGGATTAAGCAGAGAACAGGATGTTCACTATAAAAGCAATCTAAGACACAAACCAAGACAATTTATAATCTGATTTTTTCCTACATTTTTGTTGCAATAAATCCAATGATACAGCTGTTTTAATTACACCTATTGGTCAAATTGCAATAGAATAAACATTTGATTTTTTTTTCTGTAACCATAACTTGAATTTGTTTTCATCCACACATGTGCAGAGGCACAATCATACCACATGAAAGTCTGCACAGTAATTTAGAATTCCATCAATTTTTTTCCTTCGGTAGTATTTCCCACATTCTCTCAACAAGGACTCTAGCCCCAAGAGAAGTCTCAAGGTTTCTTTTGTTCTGTGTTAGTATAGTCTCATGAGTGATAACTTATAAACATTTCCTTCATAGTATTGATTTGTTTGTTTGTTTGTTTGTTTTTTTCATTAAAGGGAAGACTTCATAAAGGATGATTATTTTGATTTCAGTCCAAACATTAATTCTTCATTTCTTCACTGTCCCAGATTTTCAGTGACCTGCAAAAGTCACATCAGACCTTCTTTTCTGAATCTACACAATGAGGAAATGAGTGATGTCCCACCTAGAAGGGGTAGTAAATCCAAAATCAGTGAGACATAGGGAATCCTTTGTGATAGGACTGTGCAAGTATCTCAAATGGCAGTGTATTAAGAGGTCATAAAGAAGTTTCAATTCAATGTACTTAGCTTTCAGTATCAGGAATTTCTCTTTCCCAAGGAGTTTTTATTGCACATATATATATATATATATATATATATATATATATATATATATATATATATAAAATTGATTCATGTAAATGAAGGATCTTTTATGTATAGTCTTCTGTAAGTGCTGTGCTTACTTCTAATGGTTATTATTTGCTTTCTTCTCATTGTTAGCTAAAACTGTGGAAATAAAAGGAAATGGTACCTCTTCAACAATTTGTTCCAGTTGTCTCTTTATATATTTGAACGTCTTTGCTGAGACTCTGTAAAGGTGTGATATTTCTATCTTATTAATAAGAAATGAAAGGGAAAGTCTATTCTTCCTGTTTGTATTCAAGAAGTACACACGAACAACAGACTCGTGCAATTTGGGATATGCTTTCAGGGTCAACATCCAGCAGCATTGCTAGGGGCAATGTCTGGATTTTCTTTCACAAAGAGGAAGAAATTAAATGAAACATCCATTATCTGGTCTACACCTGGAGGGTCACTGCTCTACAGAGCTGAGAGAGCATCATCTTTTCACAGTAAATACAAATAGGGTGAATACTGGGTTTTGGTTTGGTTTAGGTTTTTTCTTACATGAATGCAGCTTAGGAAAAGAAATTATTGTCTAAAGCCCAAGGACAATATAAAACCTTTTCCGGACCAAAAATACTTAATTACTTACTGTCTATCAGACAAGCTGCTGTTCTGCACTTAGCATCATTGTCTGACAGCACAGCTGGCTGGAGGCTGAAATTGAAAATCATTTTCCTTTGCTCAATTTCCTTGTAAACAGCAAAAGAATGGTGTTGATATGCCAGACTTCACTGGGAAAGTGCGTTGCAAACATGCAAGATCTGTCTCCAGAGGTCTTAAAAAGAGGAATGTGATTTGACTCCTACAGAGATAAATCAGGACACCTTCAACTTAGGCTTCATTTAGTCCTTGCTGTGATAGACTTCCATTGTTCTGTGCCACACCAACCATGAATAAGTAAGAACACTAAGGAAAGAGAAAGAAAAAATGTTCTTATGTTGTGAAACCACTTAGCAGAACTAAGTGAGCTATTGTAAATAGGCAATTTGTGAAGCATTCAGTCCAAAAAAGCAATCTTGACCTATTTCCACTTCAATTGATATTAATGTCAATTTTACACAATCTGTAAATGCATGTATGGCTCTGTAGTGTACACGAATATTAAAACTTAGAACTCAGTATGCAGTCTTTGATTTTATTGGGAAGCATGTTGGTGAATTTGGTTTTCATCAATTTGCAACTGAGCAGTCAGGTAGATTCTATTAGCACTTAATGCAAATATATTTCATAGTATCATTTCTGATAGATTGTTTAACTCTCAGTACTCAGGTGTGACCTCGGTGACCAACCATATTTCATTTTCATTAGTACTAAGTTGCACAAACACTATAAAAGAAAGTAAATGTGTACCTTTTGGGATTCACGCTGCTTTAGTAAGTATTATGTTTTACTAATGTTTATTATACTGTTTAAAGTTTTAGAGTACAGCTTTTCTTCCTTTGAAGTCAAATTTGAAACTCCTTTTGCTTTCAGAGTTAGCTGTATCAGACCAATAAATCAGTGCATTTTCTCCATATAGCCTTGAATTTATTAAGATCTTTTACTTAATCAAAAAAAGAGTCATCTATTAACTGGTATAAGTCTGTTCAGCAGCTGATTTAGCACAGGTTTGGTAGCTGTGAACACATCTGCAAAGGTCTTACAAAACCTCCTAGCCTCCTGCCTAGCTGGACTAAAGCACAATTCTCCTGGAGTTTCTTCAGACGTTCCTCAAGCTGCTGCACTGCGGTTGTGCTGATTAAAGGCTTACAGACATTCTATAGGATGTGCTTTACAATGCTGCGCTCAAACTTTCTAGTCCCTCAGTGGCACTTGTGTGGAAGAGCTAACAAAGTTTTCACAAAAGGCAACTATTTCCAGAGAAATTGATGACTTACTCACAGACTCCCTTTAGTACACAAGAAACTGCCTTCATAAATATTCATAAATATTCCAGAAATGTCAAGAACAATACAAGAAGGAAAGGGAATGTCTAGAGAAATGCTTTTAATAATGGTACAGTTCAAATGTACTGCAAGTTCTCTCTATATCAAGCAGCCCAGTTTTGCATGGATCTTTTACTAGGTCAGAGAGCTGTAAATAAAATGTCACATCTTAGCATTTAATAAAAACCACAGCACGGCCACTTTATCACTGCAGCCATGATGTAGCAGGAACTCACAGGTATTTCTGAACTAAAGCTTTGAAGTAGTTAGAGGAAATGGACTTAGGAAAAGGTCCTGTCTATAAGTTTTGCAAGATCAGGTCTTAATCAAAATGACTGGACTGTTAGGATGCACTTTCCTGCATGTATGTTAGAACAGGACTGTGATTTCACTGTAAAGCACATGGATTCCTGTCTTCAGAGACTTTTGTCTTATTCCTTACTTTCAAAGACAGAAAGTCTGCAGAGCTGTGAGGGACAACTGAATTGTGATCCACGTGTTTAAAACCTACTTGATTATCTGTGGTAGGTTGGCACAAAATCTGATTAAACATTTTCAGAACAAGAACCCAAATGTAAGTCCGTGTAAGAGCACATTTTAAAGCAAATGCATGTTCTAAAGAAGCTCTCTGATCTGTAGCCATTTTCAGTGGCATGAGACTGAAACAGAAACATCTGCTTGAATTTACCAACTATGAAGCTGCTATTGAGAAGAGTAAGTGAACAGTGAATAATAATAAAACTATTGATGTTTAGAGTATGGAATTAAAAGCTTATGTGAATTTTACCTAAACAGAGAATTAACTCCTTTCATTGAAGCATTTTCAAATCAAGTTTAAAATTAAATCATTCTTTATATATTAAGAACTTGTCTTTGTTGCAAAAATAACCAATGTATTGCTCTTAATTTGAATTCCATCTACAAACTAAGCCCTTCCATTCAATGTGGTAATATTCTTGCACACAAGTTAACTGGCCCATTGGGAGCTTTAGGCTACAGCTCAAGTAGGGATGCTGCTAATCCATTCACAATTTATGGTGTCTCCTCACAACCATGGCTTCTTTTACTCCAACTAAATTAACTCAAGAAGCATTAAACTCAAAAATAACTCTAGGATTACCAGGAGTAGAGGTGGAGAGAGGAGATGAGGCTTCCTGGGATGATACTTGCTCTGGTCAGAGGAGCTGCTGTCACTGAGGTGTGTCCCATCTTCTCCTTGTGTCATAGCTTTGTCAATAAATCCACTTAATTCTTCCCATCTGCTCTCCAGGCTCTCTGGTGTATTGGCTGGGGTTCACTCAGCCACCCACACCAAGGACCAGGCATCTGAGATGCCAGGAAACCAGAAAAAACCACAGGGTCACAGATACAACTCAGAGATGGCAGATGAAACCCAGGGCTCACAACTCTTGTGCTCTTCGGGGGGCAGCCAGAGGTGAGGTGGGTGCACTTGGGACTCCTCAAATGGCACCTGGTGCTTGTGTCTAAGCAACTGAATGAAGCCCTTCATGTCTGTTGATGAAAATGGGAGCACAGATACTTTGATTTAGATATCCAGATGTTTTGATCCATGGCTGACTCCTACCTGACAGAGGTATTGCTTCCACCTGCCTCAGCAAGATCTGCTGGAGCTCATGTGCTCAAATCTCTCAGATGTCTCAACAGATAATTAGAGGTTTTAAACACAGACTATAGTAAGAATTACAGGAATAATATTATTTACTAATATTAGAGAATTTTTATTATTTCAAGTATTTAATAAGTATTAAATTCCAAGCATTGCTGAGGTTGTCCGGACAGGTCTCATGGATAATGCAGGCAGTGGAATAGCTGCTGCTGCCTCAGCTTATTGCTATGGGATGGTGACCACTGCTGTGATCAGGTCTGAAGGCTCACAAGCCTTCAAAAGAAATGCCAGGTTTTCTTCTACATAGAGTATTTCCCACATTATCCACAAACACAATTAGTTTTTCCTGTTGCCTTCCACTTCCACACAACTTCCCAGTTCATTGCAGGGGCAAGGTGTCTTTTGCAGTGTTGGTGGCCAAGTCCTGCTGGGGTGGTTTCAGACGTTATTGTCTCCAGTCTGGGATGTCTGCTGGGTTGATATCCCTGTACCTGCAGGGGAGAATCTGTGCTTGGACCTCACTCCTTCAGGTCACACTTTGCTATGTCAAGTCGGCTTTAGCATGGTTCCAAAATTGCTTTTGCTTTGAAGTAGCTTTGCAATCATCAGGCACTTGTGTACACAGACCCCAGGAGGCTGGGACTTAACCCACATCTGGACACTGCTTAAGCTACCAGGAAAGGAAACTCCTTAAAGTTTCACAGGGAAGGATTGCATGAGGTTTCTCTTCCAGCACAATGCACAGGTGTCTGAAAACTACGAAAGACTGTGAATGGCCTCTTAAGTGGTACACCACATTTTCCCTGGAAAGGCCCCAGAACAAGACGTGGAAGTCCCCGAGGACAAGAGCCAGCAACACCTGCGCAGTGACAGCAGACACAACCCTGCAGCCAAGCAGCAGACACACGAGTTTAACGATTCGCTGACAATTTGCAAATGTAGGATGAATTCACAGCAAGTCTGCTTACAGGCTTTTGTAGTTCAAATGAAAGATATCACACATTTCTAGGACTTGCCCCCCTGACGGAAAAAGGGTGAGGCATTTGGAAGCCTATATAAAGAATGTGATAAACTTCAATTAAAACAAAATGACAGGAAAGATAAAACCTTTTTTTTTTTTTTTTTTTTTAAATTTTGCCTTGAAAGGAATTTGGAAATCATATTCCACTGGGGTGTAAATAGATTTTCTGAGATTATTTATTTGTGACTGTGTGGACATTCATGATAATTATTTCTGTTGTGGAATGGTTGCAGAATGTGACATATCACAGAAAATGAGACGGAAATTAAATGTTTCAGCTTTTTTTTTTTCAATTTTTTTTTTCCAGAAAGAAGAAAGATACTTAGGTGGTTGTGTGGTAGATCCAATGGAGAAAATGCCTTCCTAGAAAACAATGCACAACATAAAACAAAACTCAAAACTGCATTTGCTCACTCACTTTCATTTTCTGAACTTGCACCAAAAACCCCATCAGTTTCTTTTCCTCAAAGAGAAGCTTAGAAATAAAGGCATGTATTGACATATATAGTTACTATCTCATGTCTGATTATGAACTAAAAAAAGCTTAGAAGCTCTACAGCAGTTCTAACAGTAGAAAATTCTCATTGAGCTCAAGCAGTAGAGATCTCTGAATCTCTAACTGAATATCCTGGGCTCTATTCCCATTTTTAATTTGCTGACAATGTCTCATTTATGGAAAAAACTATTTTAAATTCTTTCAAGAACTGAGTGATACTGAAATACTCAGAAGAATCTTTCTTCAGCATTTCTTGTTTAGAAAGACAATGGTCAGCATTCTATAAGTTCTCAATATGCACTAAAAAGGAAAGAATTTGAGGGATTCTTTTGGGCAAAATAGTGTAGATCTCATACATCAAAAAATTAGTTATCAACTAATTATTTATAAAATATTTAAGTATTAATCATTTTAAGTGATAGACAGCAACAGAACTATGCAGTCTAGAGCTTATTGTGACGTCCCAGAAGATAAATGAGCTACAATATTTAGATTAAACAAAAAAGAACCATTATAATAATATACACAATGAGCAAAGTACCGCATTTTCCAGTTAATGCCAAAACCGAGTATCACAATGAAGTGTTTGTGGAACATTAAAAGTATAATTTAGCATATCTGAATAAATTATTTTCTACTATGTAGTAAAAACAGAGAAACACATGGCATAGATTATAGCCCCAAATGCTTTTAAATTCTTGGAGTGGAGGCTGCCTGGCAACTTTTGTACCAGCTGGAAGAGCGAGAACCCAGCTGGCTTGGCAGTAGCCACCATACTGTGCCTCGCCTGGCAAGCGGCCACCTGCCAGCCTTGGAGGGCCCGAGCCCCTCCTGTGGTGTCTGCAGCAGGGAGAGGGCACAGGAATCCCGGCAGTGTCAGTGAGCACAGAGGGCACAGCATCCCCGGCAGTGTCAGTGAGCACGGACAGAGGGCACAGCATCCCCGGCAGTGTCAGCACGGACAGAGGGCGGCAGTGCCAGCACGGACAGAGGGCACAGCATCCCCGGCAGTGTCAGTGAGCACGGGCAGAGGGCTGTGACAGACCTTCAGCACTACCCGTCCTGAAAAAAGGCTGCATGTGGTGCTGGGGGATGCAGGTTTTTAGGGTTCTTCAGCTTCAAGTCTCTGTCTTGAGATTGTGAAGGGATGATGACAATTCAAGGGCTGGTGCCACCATGAGGGAAGGGGAAAATACAAAAGTCAATGCAATTGTTTCAAAACGTTGCTCAAATGTATATAGGATGCAAACAAAGGAAAAGTAATGATTTGTGTATTTTATTGTATTTAATCTAGGCATTACAGGACTGTTAACACAGTGGAAGTAAGCTCCCTACAGTCACATACCTATGTAAAGTTAAAGGAATAAATGTGGTGACATCTAATCAGAACAAACTCCAGCTAAGGAGGGATGAAGGCTGTACCCAGCTTCAGGTCAAATAGTGAAAGCAGGACACCAATAAACAGCCACATTGTCTCCTTTGATCTCTTCTAGTGGAGGAAGGGAAAGTCCCAAATTAGGGAAATTGGCACCTTCAGGAGTTCCGGGTCCTTCAGAGGCTTAGGTGTAAATAGAAGAGTCACCCTTTGTTATACAGTGAGAGAGAGCTCCAACAATACAGAAATCTTTATGAAATGACGTATTATTTGTTCTATGTCCCAAGAAGTTCCTGCTTTGTTTGTTCTTTGTGTTCCTTTGACAAACACAGTAGTTGTCCATCCTTCCCAGTGCCTCCCTAAGGTTAAACAGTGTCTTTCCAGGAAATTAAAACAAATGCAGTCACAGTGATCTAAGCTTGGGTTTAATCGCTGCCGGCTCATTTCCCAGCACACCTGCTCTGATACCACTGGCAATCAGCTCCCTCCAGCTCTTCCCAGTGCAGCACAGCCAGCAGTGGCTGAGAGGTGGATGGCTTTGCATGGGCCTGGGTGGGAGCTGCCAGAGGAATGAACAAACCTGTAGTCAGTGGGGACTTAATTCCACCCAGTAGGGTGGTGGCAGGAGGTTACTACATGTCCTTTCTCATGCAGGAGGGACAATTGAGGCGTTAGAGCATGGGCTGGACTCGATGATCTTAAAGATCTCTTCCAACTTAGTGATGACTTAGTGATGCTGTGTGATGGTCTCTTCCAAAGAGCCCCATCTGAAGGCTGTGCTGATTCAGGGGAAGCCACAGACACCAGAAGGCAGAGCCCTTCCACACAGCTCTCCCTGAGAAAGTTTTTGTGGTTTGACTGCTTTTGTGGTGTGGGTGCTTTGATCTTCAGGGGGAGTGTCACCAGACCTCCTCCTCCCACAAACCCTGAACTGATGGCAGAGGCATGGACCTTGTACAGGGATAGTGCCCAGCCTCACCCGCTCCGTATTGCAGAGGAACTCTCCCTATTCATACATTCCCTATTCATTCCCTGTGCAATAGCTTCAGGCCAGGATGAAACATTGTGTTATCTGTTCCAAATACCTGCAGTCTGAAACATACCATGTCACCACTAATTCCCACGGGAGGCAGAACTTTCTCTTCTCTGTTTTTTTTAATATGTGAACATGTCCAGACCAAAATCCAGAGGCTGGATTCATTAAATTGACAATAAAATATGTTCTCAAGGTTATGTATGCAAAGCTTTCACACAGACTTAAATACTATTTTTGAATTGGACTCACAAATTTATTTTCATTTGACTTTCAATGATATTTAAGCACCTGTCTCTTTGAAAACAGATCTTTGGCTTTTAAATAATTTAGTCTCTGCTGAAAATTGTGCTGGAGAATCTGACTCACAAAGTCTTGGTTTACACATGTTCAAATTAACCAAATATTTCTAATATTTCTAATATTTCTAAGACTTTTCTTGCTGAATACCTTCAAAATTGTAATGCATAATGAACAAATACAAAATGTCCTTTGAAGAAGATTATAGCCTTGGTTCTTATCAGATTACTAGGAGACCCTGGAAAGTTCCAGGCTAACCATAATGGATAGTTTTGGAACACTGAAACCATGTGCCTTTGCTATTCCAGCACTTGACCTCTGGCAGCAAGGCCACCAAGAGTCAGGACTCACTAGTGCAGGTGCTGATACAAAATGCTTTTGGACTCCAGTTGGTTTGTGCTGTGCCATTAGGCATGGGCGTGTGTGTTTTGCAGCAAATTAGTCTGCTTAGTGGCCTAAAGTTATGATAAGATACAGATTAGTGAGTATAAAATAATGTGATCAACTCCCTTTTTGAAGGAATGTATAGAATTACACTGACACTTTACCAGTGAAGCATCCCTAATTTAACTGGAAACTGCCCTGCTTTACCTCTGTGTGATCAGAGTTAGGTTTTCTCTTTGTGCAAGTGCTTTATCTTGATATCCACCACGCAGGGATCTGTTGCACTTTCCCATGTTATCTGTGGCATATCACACTGTGCTTATAATGAAGTCAATGGTGCTTTGCCTTGGAATTGAAAAAGGAAATAGAAAAAGACTGGGCATCATGTAAAATGAACAGTAATGTTAGTTTCTTTAATACCCACTGCATCATAATTAAAATATTTTATTTTAAAATTGAAAGTAGTAGCAATTAATATCTTACTTTCATCTTAGCTTCAGTTGTAAAATTCTCCTCTCATGTTACTTCTGAATTACAAAGGCATGAAAGAAGAATTAGGCCTTGATATTTGAATTCACTACTAAGTCCAAGATGCAAAAATCTGATATTTTCTGGATGATGTTGAAGCGTAGGGTAACTGCTGTGTTACTTCTCCATTTCTATAGTTAAATCACTCTGTATATATCACTTATATGTGGTATATTAATTTTTTTAAAATTGTGGATTATGAGCCTCACTGAGATCCTGCAAGGGTCCATCAGGAGCTATAGGGAGTAGTCAGGAGCATTCCCATCCTTATGAAGTTGACAGTGAGAAAAGGCTGTAATTACAGGTGGGAGTCTGCAAAGTACAGGGAGTGGTTGTCTCCATTAATTTTTTATTTCACCCATTCTTTCAAGAAAGTCAATGTGAACACTTTCAGCCTGTGACTATTGTCTTTTCTCACTTTTCCACGTAAACAGACCAGTTCTAGTGCTGATCCAGGAGCAGAAAACAATAGGCAGATAAGCCAGAGAGAATTCAAATACACATCTAGAAGATATTTGGAATCATAGGATCAAAAAAATTTTTACGTTTTTGGAAAAGACCTTAAGATCAGCAAATCTCACCATCAACCCAGCGCTGCTAAGTCCACCACTAAACCACGTCCCCAAGTGCCACATCTACATGTCATTGAAACACCTCCTGGAATAGTGACTTCACCTGTTCTGAAGATTGACAACCATTTATATGATGGAACTTTTCTTAGTATCCAGTCTAAACTTGTCCTGGCACGACTTGAGGCTGCTTCCTCTTTTTCCTTGGAAGAAGAGATGAATTCCCACCTGGCTACAGCCTCCTTTCAGGGAGCTGTAGAGACCAATAAGGAGCCCCTGAGACTCCTTTTCTCCAGGATAAACACTCCCAGTTCCCTCAGCTGCTGCTCATCAGACTCGTGCTCCCGACTCTTCACCATCTCCATTCCCCTTCTCTGGACACACTCCAGCCCCTCAGTGTCCTTATTGCTGGGTCCCAGAACTGAACCCAAGGTTTGAGGTGTGGCCTCACCAGTGCTGAATACAGGGGAACAATCACTGGTCCTGCTGGCCACGTTCTTTCTATATAGCAAAACAAACCGGCCCTAAAGCCAAGAGATTTCTGAGAGCTTTTAACCGGTTGTGCCCCAGAGAGAAGTCATTTTCAGTCATCTAAACGCCCTTGAACCGTGCCCAGCTCAAGGGGGTCCTGCTTGAGTAAGAGTTGGCAGAGAGGGGAGACCACACTGCTCTGAACACAGGCTGAGGACACAGCCTGAGTCAGAATTGCTTTAGAAGCAGGGGATGAAGTCTTTCAGCTAAGAACAGGTCTTATCTTTCTGCTGACAGAATTCCATCAGTAAAACAGTAGATTTCTTTATGTGAATTGATTATTTAGAATTTTATACTCCCCCAGCTCCCATTGTATGACAGATTGGATTAATCCTACTACAAGACACTTATCCAGTATTATCTGCCTGACAGATAAATGCCTTGATTAAGGATTAAGGTGATATTAAATCCAATTCTTTTTCCATAGGCAGCTGATCATGGACTGCCCAGGTCCTCTTTTTCTCAGGCACTGAGAAATTTACAGTTTCATTCTGCTATACTGCTCCTAGGCCAAGCTAATTGCTTCTCCAGACAGCAGGCTCTGCTTCCACTTCTTGCAGGCTTCTTGAAACAGCAAAAGAAAGTTAAATACTCAGTGATATTAACTTTTGAGCAAGTTCTTCCTCATGCTAAAACTTATGAAAATTAATCTGATTCATAAACTTGTCTTATGCATGCTTGTGGGATGTCATGCAGGTAAATCTAACGCCTTGTTTATAGCATAACAAAACAGCTAGGATGCCTTTCTCATTGCATGACAATCTGATAATAATTTACATGTCTGCTGAGAGACTGATTTCTCTATATGGATAGGAGCTCCTAACATATCTAATGTGGCCTTAATGCATTAATATACTACAATAACAAAATCTAAAGAATTTGCACCATAATCTGGTCAGCACTGCTTGAAATACAGTCCCCTGATTCAATCATATTTGCTACATAAGCAGTTCCTTGAAAGCGGCATATCTGCACTTGAGACATTCCTGTTACAAAAAACAGTAGCAAATAATCAATTTTTTCAAAGTCTGCAGAGATAAAATTCTTTAGATGTGCTGAGCAAAATTTTATTAACTGCTTGTTTCTCTTCAAACAGTCACAGGAAAACTGGTATTCTGTTAAAAAAGAATACAGTTTTCCTTCTACTTTTTATGCCCCACTCAAATAAACGGTATAAGTACCTATAAATGAGGTAGCAAAGCATCCTTGAGACAGATTTCTTCCTCCACTTAATCTATTTGAGGGTTGTATGAGATTGATGCCAGAACGCTTGTCAAACAGTTCCGTCTTGAAATCATAGAATGTTCAGGGGTTGGAATGGAACTTATAGGTCATCCAGACCCAAGCCCCTGCCATGGGCAGGGACAGCTCCCATTAGACCAGGTTGCTCAGAGCCCCATCCAACCTGGTTTTGAACACTGACGGAGATGGGGCATCCACAGCATCTCTGGGCAACCTGTTCCAGTGCCTCACCACCCTCACAGTAAAAAATTTCTTCCTAATATCTAACCTAAATTTTCTGTCTTTCAGTTTGTACCCCTTACTCCTTGTCTATGGTTCCTAATGAAACAGAAAAGAGACTTCCAGGAGAGTGTAAGCTTTGACTGACGTGGTCTCTGCTCAGGTGCAGTTGGGCAGGCTGGAACTATCTCATTCCAATCTGAGCTATAAAGATGTGTTTCAGATTTGAGTGGAGAACAAGGAACTTTGGTGAGCCATGCAGAGCTAGAGCTGCCCTTTAGCGCTGCTGCTCTAAAATCATTTGATAAAAAAGAAATCACTGAAATTACTGATGCCTTCTGAAATAAATTCAGAGAGCGGGGCACTGATTTAATTCTGGCAACTGAAATGTTACCTTGTGGAAATGTACTGAAATCTTTATTGTGACTTGTCATCTTGACTTGACAGCTTATATAGTCAGCACAAGGAAATATAGGAATATTCGATTTTAAGCAGTCCCTTTTCCTTCATAGCTTAAGCATAAGCATCTTTCTTCTTAGTTCCCCTAGAGATTAAAATAATTTAGAGGACAAGAAGGATGGTGAAACAACTGCCTATCCAAGTCCTCTCACTGTTTGTGTTGGCTGGATGCATGCAGAAGTGGGCATGACACCAGCTTAAGGACAGGTTACTCATATTTTTTCCACTTCCCAAAAAGTTCTGGGAGCAGCTGTGTCTTAGCCACAAAATCATTACTACAAGACTACTGCTGTATAAGCATTAAAATGGTCTTATGCTCTCTCAGAAATGAATAAAGTGAATGGTCTCTGAGATCCTTGAGCTTACCTGTCACCTTTACAGGTGGCTGAGAAGCAATCTACAGAAAGAGGGGCTGGCCCAGGGGTTTGTGGTTCTCCATGGTTCCTTCACAGATATCAACATATCTACATCTACACCTACATATACACTGTGGTTGAACTTGGTGTCTTAAAGGTCTGTTCCAACCTAAACAACTCTATGATTCTATATTCATATATACACATGTACATGTGTATGTGTAAACAAAAACATACGTGTGTGTTTATGTTCTGTCTATTTAAGTTAAAGAGGATAATCAATGCAGGCAGGGAGGGAAAAGAAAAAAAAAAAAAAAAAGGAAGACAAGATTGTCATCAAGACATTTGATAATATGAACAGGAGTTTCATGATAACTAACTTCATGATAGTTGGTATCTGATGAAAACTGTTTAAGAATTACTTTGTTGGAAAGCCACTAAGGGAAACCAGCCAGATATTAGGTAACTTCAGACTGCTCGGGAAATCAAAACAAAGTTACAGGGCCATTAGCTCAGTGTTATGCTTTTGGCGGGAGAACGGACTGTGGAGAAGGAGCCTCCAAGTCTCCCAAGTGGATTTTTTCCTCCCTCATCAGCTCCACTGGGGACATATGGTGTTTGGAGAGAACGCTGTCACACACTCTCTGCCAGAGGAGGGAGTGGAGCCATCTCACCTGCCATGCCCACCTGGCCATCTTTGCTACCCACGGTGAGTCCCGTGGCCTCTTCTGCAGAGGACAGGCACAGCTGTCCTGCTGATGCAGGTGGGGCAGGAGTGGCCTCTTCTGTCTCCACTCCTTTGTTTGCCACCAGAGGGCACAGAAGCTCAGGGCTTGTGCTCACCTCATCCTGTTCAGGAAACCCCCAGAGGAGCCATCCAGGCACAGCCAGGCGTTTCTCTCCAGCTGCACGTCCAGGTTTTGGTTGTCCCAGCTTCTCCTGCCATCTTTGGCTTCCCCCTGAGATGTGCTTGTTCTGCTGTGCCCACATTTCCAAGCTGCTGCACACATGAAGCCAATAAACCACGTTAAGGGCAGACTGGTTGTTGGGAGCAGCACGTTGGCCACTTTGGCTCTCAGTGGGACCGCTTTGCCAGCGGAGCTGAAATTCCAGCTGTGTTGGCTTTCGGCATGCCGAGTCTGTAAACATCCCCACATTCTTTTGAGTTTGAAAGTAGGCTAGAGATACAGCAGGGAGTTTGTCTTCAAACCAGCTCATGGATTACCTCTGCTGTTCCAGAGCTTTGCTACCTGGTGTTTGTGCAATGCCTGTCTGCTTGCAATCCCAGTGCCTCGCACAGTCTGAGTGCCCCCCTGATTGTGACAGACGGAAAAGATCTGAGCAAAGAAACTTGGACATTATTAGAAACAGTCATCATAAAAAGTGCCTTTTTCTTGTTTCAGGGTGGTTACTCAGGATAACTGTTTTTGTTAGTGCTAAGGTAGTGCTGCCAGGCTTCCCTGGTATTCTTAGAGCATTCTGTTGAATTATACTGAATGAAGAGAAATCTTTCCCAGCACAAATCTGAGCACTCAGGAATTTTGCAGAAACTGTAAGTCTAGTTCTATTATGTGGAGGAAACCTATTAAATAGAGCAGTTTCATGCTGCTGAGACTTACAGAAGCAGCAAAATACTGATACACAAGGCTCTGGCTTTTTTTGAGTGACTCCAGTTCCTGCTTTTCTCATTGAAACATTAAAGGCCTGTCTGCATGGGCAGTTTATAATTCTACAAACTGTTGATTTGCTATAACAGTATGACTGGTGAACTGTTGGAGACTTATAATACAGTCATACTTACGTTGTCACATCTTCATTCCCATGTATTTTGGTGGTCCCCTTCCTGCCTTTCTCTCACTTTATGACCTGTCCCAGCCAGTTGCTTTAAATAGCAATGTGTTACTGCCTGTTAAATACAAATGTCCTTCTTTGAGCTTCAAACCTCCCCTAATTCACCCTCCTCATAGCTCCTGTGGTGCCAGCATCCATGCATACAAGGAGCATCAGGGAGATATCCTGGCATGGGTTCCAGGGTGGGGCAGTGGAGATGAGAAAGGACTGGCTGTAGGACTTGTATTGCCTGAGTAAAAGAACAGTATGTTCCTAGTGTTTTATCACAGACACTCTGATTTAACTATTCAAAGTGAAATGCAGGGACTTTCACCTGTTTTCTGCTACAAATCTTTTGGCACAGCACAGGGAGGATGACAGCATGCATGGTGCAGAGGAGAGGACCCCTCCCTTGGGCCTGAAGCTGGTGGAAATGCATACCACATGGAAGCAGGGGCTTGCTCTCAAGGAACAGCCAACTGTGCTTCTGAACACAGGCAAAGCATGCCAGTGTAAAGCAATCACAACTGCAGAAGGTCATTTAGGTATAAATCTTGCACAGCAACCCTGCTGTCTCTGACTCAGAGATTGGAGTTTGCCGACCATTTGTGGAATGTATCTTGTCAGGTGCCAAGGTCTCTCATTTACTCTGCATAACACCTTTTAGTCAATCACTCAGCAGAGGTATCAATCCCAAGAGGTTCATTTTGAGAATAAATGTGAGGAATCACTGGAAAAGGCAATCAGCTGAAAGCTGGTTAAGAATCCTCTAGGCTGGCTCTACCAGTGCTTTAAATTTGTATTATTTTTACCTAATTAAGTTGTGACAGTAACCTAGCTCAGGCAAGGAACCAGATGAGATACTCAGTGACCCTGGCTGGACAGTCTTCTGCTGGTTAGTGACAGCCAGACATACCTGGAAGCCTTTACTCTTTGTCACCTCTCCTGTTTAAATTACACTCTAAGGAAGCAGGACACAACAAGGCAGTGAAGTAGGTATTTTTTTGGAATAGAGACTGACATTTCTGTTCTGAATGAAGGGCTCTGTGGTAGCACAATTTTGCAGCCATTCATCCTCCTGGGGAACAGGCACTTGGAGTTTATGCTGGGGACTGTGGGAGGATCTTCACTAGGCAGCAGGAGGCTCTATCCAGGTACACTGCTATGGTTTGATCAGGACATTTGTACAATGCAGTGCTCTCAGCCATCTCAGGATTTGGTGTGTAAGATTCTTCCAAACCAGCTAACACAACTGGAGGCTCCTGTTTCGAAACACAGCAATTACACTGATTTATAGCTTTGGGAAAACTAAGTGAAATAATTTGAATTGGTTTGGAACTTTGTCTTTAAAAAACTCTTTATTCTTTATGTTTTCCTTTTTTTCCCCTGGCTTTTTGGAAACCACTGATTTGTTGAAATCAAAATGTTTTGTGACATGGGTGGGTTCTGGCAAACAGACAGGACCCATGCAGAGTTCTGAGGAAACCCTTCCTGCCAGGAAATCAGTTGCCATCAGAAAATTACTTGGTTTCTTGACAACTCACTTGGCTCATGGTCAGGGTGCAAGACTCCAGGGCAACTTTATGTACAGACTGGGCTTCCTCAAAATACAGGCTTGGACTAGTACTACTATGTAGTAGCCTTCAGCTTGGGGACTTTGTGGCTTCCAGGCTTCCTGGCCCTGGGTTAGGAACTTGCAAGCTCAGGGAACTTCCCCTCCGATAGTACACAAATTTCAGTGATGGTTCTACAGTTTTTCTTTGAAATATATGAACACAATGACTGTCATTGTAAAAAGCCATGTGGACCAAGCTGCTGCTGACAAATCATCACAGCCTCATGCAGAATATGTCTTTGCAGTCTATTGGCAAAACAAACAAATTAAATTAAATTAAATATATACAAACTGAAGTGTCTTCTGTAAAATCCTGTTCTATGGCTACTGTAGGGCTCTGAAGTGGAAGTGTCATTGCAAGAATGATCTGTTCAGTGTTAGCCACAACAATGAGATCACTATGTCTTTGGCAGAGGTAGCCTTATGAAAAAGTTTTCTAAGGCTTGTAGGTGGAATAAAGAGCCCATTTACAACCCTCCATGGGAAGAAGAACAAGGTTAAACAGCACAGGGTATGAAATTTCTTCTGGGACAAGAGACTACTCTTTTGGGCTTAGATAGGACTGAAATGGTACATTACAATCATGGGTTTTTTGGAGGTTAGCATCACCCCAAGCTCTTCTCAGACGATGCATTATAAAGGGCTTGTCTACACAGCAGAATCATCCTATGATTTTATCAAGGTATCCCTGGCATCCCTGCACTGGCAAACGAAGGTGGCAATAGCAGTAAAAATGACACCATACAAGCTTTAGAAGACGCATTTAAATAAAGTGTATGGCCAGATTTTCTAAAGCATGTGAACCCTATTATTAGCAGATGATAACATTCAGGTGCTGCATTTTCCTGGCCATTGTCCTCCCTGGCAGGCAGATTACAGCAATTCAGGCTCTTTTGTTTTGCTGAGAAGAACTGCTTCTATTGAGAGCTTTACCCAATCTCGGGCACTCATCAAAAAAAGAATGAATTTGGACTCAAGGTAATTGAGGTTATCTTGGGGAAAATATACAGCCACAAAGAGACAAATCTGTGCAAGGGATGCTCACATCTCTTTGTCATGCCTTCACAGTTATCGAAAAAGAATGAGTGCCTTCAGCTATGCTAAATCATTTGTTGCCTAATTATTGCTGAAATTGCTTTATTTTCCTTTGGGGTTGAAGTGGCCACCGATGAGAGATTAAACAAAAAACTGAAAAATATTTTACTAAGTAGATGATCAGCCATCTTTGCTCCAGCTCTTCACACAACATTCTACCATTTATAGTGATAACCTTTTTCCAGCAGAGGTATCTAAAACGTAGCATATTTAGTTTGATGACAGTATTTATGACATAATATAAAAGTTGTGTGTAGGAGCCAAGAATGGGAAAACACTTGGAATGAAGTCAAATACAGTCAAACTAAACATCTGAATGTCCAGCTCAGTCTTGCAGTCCTCATTCAAGTGAATTCTTTGGATGGGAATTGGGGCTGAGTAAACTGTAAAACGAGAAGCCTTAATCAGATTTCTGTAGACTGGAATTGATCCCTAACAGGTTTTCTGTGTAAATGGAAAACCTTCACTACTGTAGGTGTAGCCTTTTTGAAGTCTGACATTTGCAGGCAAATCCTGCTTTGATGTTACCTTAGTATGCAAAATGGTTTGTAGTTTTTCCTCTTTTTTTTTTTTTTTTTTTTTTTGGAATGGCGTAATAATCCAAAATGACATTCTTAAGTACAGCTAGATTGGCCAACCAGAGACACTTTTTCCAGAGGTAACTAACTGAGTCACAAGTAATTGCATTGGCAGGAGTGCTTAAAATCAGAGAAATCAGAGATGCGGAAAAATTCTTTAAATCGTGATGTTTCAACCTGTAAAGAGGGACCTGGAATGAATTCACAGACTTGAACCAAATGTTTTATTGGGAATGCAAGAACTTGTTCCATGATCAATGAAACTAATTAAGCTTCACATCCACTGAATTTGTTTATAATAATAATCTATATATAATAATAACCAAATAATGATTTGTTTATGATAATAATTTGTTTATAATCATAATCTTAGGATTATGTTTTTTACCTGTTTTCTAATGCCTTAAGGTCTGGACTACTCACAAAAATTCATCATGTAAATTTTCTGATATCAAGCAGGAGGACAGCTCCCACTGCAGTATTGATAAGTCTCTCTCCCCTATGCAGAGATCTGGTTTTTTAGTCCACTGGAGCTCAGAAAACTTTAATTCCCTATCCTGTTGAAGATAAGATCAAATTGGTTTATAAGTGGAACACATATTTGGAAGATCACACAGACAATCATCAAGACCCCCCCAAGCCATAAACACACTGCATAATTATCCAGATTGTGTTCCTTTATGACATCCTGCTACAAATAGCTCCAACTACAGACCATTAGTGTGAATACCAAACTGATCAAGGCAGTAGAAACTATGATAAGGATTTGCCAATTGCAATCTGGAAACATACCAGGTAAAACATACCCCTGTTCCATCTTTAAATTTAAATTCAAATTCCTAAAAGTAATTATAGTATAATAAAAATGTTAAATGAAGGATTGTTGTCTGAGACAGCAATACAGTACAGTATAACTAGCACTGAATGAAAAAAACTCAACCAGGATTTGTGTGCAGAGAACACTGCATGCATATATGTTCCATTTGATTAGGAGCTGCTGATTGTAACCTGCCAATGGTTTCTAATCAGTATATGGTATTAACCATGTTATATTAACCTTGGACACACCATCCAGAGTGTTGTTATTAAAAAAACAGCTTGCATACTTTAATAGAGAGTGAGGAATACTGATGGTTAAATGAATGGAGTTAAAAAACGATTTGTAGACTACAGGTGGTTGATAGCAGTATAAATTTTCCCAACAGCATTTGTCGATAAGCAAAACCATAGTAAGCTTGCAAACTAAATAAGAATGTATTTTGGAAAGGTCTGTCACATTAAAGTTCTCCATTTTATAATAAGAAGCATCTAAATTTCTAACTGGTGCATAATTAAGAAATACTCAGGTCTGAATGTCACCATCTTTACAGCAGTTCTTTCAGCCAGTTTTATATGGTAGTTGAATTTGAGATCGTTTAAATTAAATGCCATGCTTTATTAATTAAGTGCAACAATATTTATCTTAATTATGTTGGAATGGGTTGGGAAGCTGAGACATAATTGAGTAGAACACACACAGACTTGAGCCAGAGCAGAAAGTAAATGTTAGTTTAATGAAGAAATTTGCATAATAACACTTCATCTGCTGACATGTAGTTGTCTACAGTGCTACCGTGTCTGCTGTGCACAGGCACAGATCCCATCTCTGTCTTCTGCCATGACCCTCTTGCTCAGGAGAGATTTGGGTAGAGCCTGTGAAGGATGAGCTTATGCCCTCATGTGCCCATATTTGCATGGGAAATGCACATGAGAACATGATATCTGGAACAGATGCATTTTGTGAGAAAAGTTTTCACGTATCAGCCCTGAGAAGGCAAGGAAGATGTTCTTCTATGACGATATGTGAGTACTGAAGGCCCACCTGGTTACTGTAGCATGTTCACAAAAATTCTTGTCAGAGACTCATAGAAGTTATAAAAGGGACAAAAGATATACAGGGGACAAAACTGAATAGCTGACACCAGACTGCTTTTTTGCAAAAAAAGCAAATGAGAATATTAAAAGACATTGGCAAGACAGGAGAAAGCCTACGCCCAACAGAGATCAAAAGAAGTGCAGTTTAAAAAGGGAACTCCTACAAGAGCAGCTGTAAAGTGTTTGTGGGAATAAGGCTCCTTTTGGTCATATAACTGGAGTCTGAGAGGGCTGGGACAGCCACAAAGGGATGTAGAATGCATGCTGGGGGTTTTAACATGTTTTTTTCCTCAACATAATTGAATACTGTGGTTAAGTTAAACCATATTTTGGTCTGCTTAGTCCTTAGTTTTCACACAGATTTTCAAAAAGGAGATACAGCTGGTGTCTGAGCTTGGCCAGAGCTACTGTATTCACAAATCCTGACCTAAAACCAGGAAATATGCTAGATTTCACCTCTACCAGTACCGTACTTACAGAAGAGGGGTAGAAGAAGGCCTTTTGGGACAGCATGGATTTACTAGTACCTTGGTGGCTAATGTCATTGATAATGTATTGTTTTCTCACTGTCCACATTATCAGTTAAAATTTCAATGTTTGTGAGCTTTTCATTATAAGGAAAATTAACTGACATGCACTTGAAATGTAGAAGATGCTATTTTTAAAAGGATGGACCCTTTGTATATAGCTGAATTAATTAACAGATTACCTCTCCTTGTGCTCCTTGTCTATTTTTTCCTTTCATAACAAAACAAACCACAGCAATAGCATCTCTTCAAACAAGGCCTGGGAGATCACTCAGGTCTCTCCACCACTTGACTCTGGGTGCTAACTTTCATCAGATATTTCATGTATTTACTTTCCCTGGGCAAATAACCAGCTGTTTGCACCCCCCGGCAAGGGATGGTAACTACAGCCTAAACCTCCTTAGCCCTTTAGGCAAATGTCTGGCTTCAGAGAAGAGTATGAGGCTGAGTGTTGCTCCCATGGCAGTATGCAAACTGCCTCTGCATTTCTTAAATTTCTCCTGCTTTGCTCAAAGAGGTTTCCACTCAGCTTGCTGGCTTCTACAGACCATCTTTCCCCGTGAGAGGAGTCAAGATCCCTGTCTTGTGGTTGTGAGCCATGGTGCATGCCCTGGCCCATGGCCCATCCCACCTAATTTTACTCCTTTGGCAGTGGCATTTACAGTAAGAAACTAACGACTGTACAGTTCAGAGTGGCCACATGGGTCATCTACATGTAAGGTCTTTGTCATCTCTGAAGGTGTCTGGCCTCTTTCCATTAACTGCAGGGAGAATTTGCAGCAAATGGCCTTGAAATCTACATGGTTCAGTTATATTCCCAAAGTTGTGTAGAATAAATTCTCAAAGGGCTGCCTAAATTTGAGGTGTTGCTATGCTCAGTATTGCAATTCCTAAAA
Source organism: Sturnus vulgaris (assembly GCF_052056855.1). Classification (NCBI taxonomy): domain Eukaryota; kingdom Metazoa; phylum Chordata; class Aves; order Passeriformes; family Sturnidae; genus Sturnus; species Sturnus vulgaris. Next base: position 144,104,051 of record NC_142243.1, read on the forward strand.
TCTCTTTTTTCCTTCAGGAAGTTGGTATTTCAATGCTGAATTTCTGAGTTGCTGTAGAACCTGGGCTAATATCTACGTGCAATTTCCTATGCCTAAACATCTAGTGCAATGTGAGATATTGTAGTGTGTCCAGTCTAAAGGTGACACACCCAGTGCAAGATGTATCTTCCTGGAGCAGCAGCAGCAGGTCATGAAAAATACGCTGTGACACTTTTCTTCTGGCAACTGAATTAATCCCCTATTAATATAAAGTGAACATAAATATGTAAGAAAGTGAGGGAGTTAGTGAGTCCAGCTCTTGAACTTCTGATATCATAGCTCTCCTGTCATCCTTACCACTGGATAACAAATACAGTAGACACATCTCACTGAGGACTCCCAGCCTCTGCTGGTGCACAGTGGCCTGTGTTAGCCCATCTCTATAGACTAAATGATATGTTTGAACAGATGCAGGTCCTGGAAAGCTGCAGTCTATTAAAAAAATGTATTAACAGTTTCCTTGAACTCCCTCTGTGATACCATAGGTCATCAAAATATTTCTTTAGAACAAAAAATACTCATCCTTTTTGCAAAGAACATCTTGACAGAAACACAACCTCATCAAACTATCCTGCTTCTCTTGCTTTGAGCACCTTCACATGTAAAACAGATGTTGTGATCTACCAAGTCTGAAAATAGTCATGCAGTACAAAACAACTGTTCTGTATTTGTAGCTAGAGATAGCTGAGATGGATAGAAAGACCAGCTGAGTAGCAGTAAAAGGGGAAGCCAAAGTGAATTACCAAATATTTAGCATTCCCTCTTCTTCTCAATACCTGTAGTTGAGTAACCTTTTGTTCAGGATAAATTTTTTCAAATTCTTTTATGCATGGACTGGGCAGGACAAGCAGTTTAGACTAGATCAAAGCCTTAACAGATGAAGACAGGATGAATCAAACACTCACAGGTGAATTAGAGGAATGAAACATATCCAGACAAAATAAACAAAGATAGTATTCAGGACTTCAAATTATTTACTGAAGTCTTCACACTGCTCGGCTGCCTCAGCACACCTTCCTTGTGTAGATGCAAGTTGCAACAGCTCCCCAGGTAAATAAACCAACTTCTTGTAAACTAAATTTTTAATTAACTGGTCTGATCCACGTCATGGATGTGAAAGCATGTGAGCAGCCGTGCTCAGGCCCAGCTTGAGTTCAGTGGCACTTCTTGGTGCAACTTGAGCACCACAAGTTCGGGGCTGTGAGGGAGCAGGGAGCAGCTGGCCCTGGTTGCAGGATGGGTACACACGTGCAGTTTGACTCCCAGTAGGCAGCACTTGCCAGAGGCACAACTGCGGGGCCAGGCAATGTATGTGCAGCCAGAGGAGGGTGCAGGGACAGAGATCCCTTGTATGGGGAGCTATTTCCAGCCTCCCATTAGCCTGGATAACAGAGAGCTGACAGTATTGGCAAGGACACATTAATGCTTATACGGTTTGTGCTTGTGTTAGGATTTTTGCTGGTATATGTATATCACAGAAGAAATTGCAATTTTAACTAAATCTGTATACTGGTTCAAGTATAGGCTTGGTCAAATAAAGAGAGAAACATATGAAATAATGCTTAAATCAGTTAAAATAAATGTACAGGTGGAAGTAGCCAATCTCTTCTGTAGTTAATTTCATGCTCGTACTATGAGCTAAAGATTGGCAGAAGTCTTGAAAGTAGACAAAAAAGGATTTTTTTTTCTATTTCTTCCTTTCCCTTGAACATTTGGAAGCTTCAAAGACTTCAGTGAATTAATAATTTAAAAATATATTTATAGTTTATTTGTGTGTACTGAGAGAGGTGAATTCATATCACTAAAAGAGCTAATACATTCCAATTATCCACTTTGGCTTACAGGCTTTGACTGCACAGAAATTACATAAGATTCATTTTCTTTGTTTCTCTTTTGGCTACATGGTGAAAAAGTTAATATGAACTCTGAAGGAGTTAAAAACCATAATCACTGGCCTTACATTATTTGTCATGGCAATAAAAATGTATGAAAATTATTCATATGGTGCAGGTGAGATCACTGCAGTGCTTTTGAAATATGTACCTGTGTGTGTTTTATTCAGCATATGTTGGAGATTGCCTGATACAAATAAATTTTATGGAAAATTAAGCAGATCACCACAGCTGCACTTCACAACTGCCAGAGATTTCTGTAACTGGCAATTTTCCAGCAAGCCTGCTAAGAAAGAACTGAAAAGTTTACCACAAGCAGCTATGCTGAGGCAGACTCCAGGACTGAAAAAAACTGGCTGTCATTTTACCATGTGGTTACTCATAAATGTATTGAATATTGGATTTTGGAGTTGGTTTTGAAGTCAAGTTGTTTATCACTCCAGAGAGACATGTTAGAAATCATTGTATCAAAATTCATTACTAGAATTAATTTTAGGCTATTCCATTGCCTAGAAGATTTGACATCTTTTGACTTTCATAATATTTATTCTAGTTCCCAAAAGGCAGTATCTTATGAATTACCTCATAGGTTTAAGGAAGGAGTAATTTTTGAACTATTACTTTGGCTAAATATTTAAGCCATTTGTGACTATAAGTTAAGCTTTTAATTTAAATGATAAAAAGCTAATTCAGCAAACTACAATAATAGTCTTATTATTTATTGTTCTTATCATATTACTGGCAGGGAAATGAGGTGTGCAAATTTAGAGGATAGACTTGTCAGGGTACCAGAGGGAAGCTCTATAGAGACAGTCTCAGCTGAAGGTCCACCTTGAAAACCACAATTTAAAGGGAAAACTCCCCTGGATTATTGAGACAACAGGTCTTGGCTCTTCTGCCAGGACATTTTTGTGCTGCCTTAAATCAGGATAGCAGAGGTGAAGAGTATGGGAAGTGATGGAGAGTGAAGTTTGCTAAATGTGGTTTTAACAGTTAATTGAACATTTTGGAATGGTTTTGCATGCAGCAACAGAGAGCACAAGCAGATCCTACATTTCCTTCCTGTTCATTTATTGACCTGTTTAAACTGACCTTTGAAAAATGTTTCTCTCTACAGATTTTTTTTTTTTTTAATCCAGACAGCTCTGGAATAAACAAGGAGAATATTTGAGAAAGGAATATGAGTAAATTGTAAATTTTTCTGGTAACAGCTTGAGGTGATGTTTATTTTTTGTTTGATTTTACATTTTGTGGGGAGCATTGCCTACAGTCAGAAGCAAACAGCTTTATGAACAGGCACAAGAAATTAGGCAGAGGAAAAACGTGTGTGTGCTTTGCTGGATTCTAGACTTGCTTGTCCTAATCAGATCATTTTCAACTGCAAAGTACTGTCTCCTGCTTAATTAGTTTCTTATTTTGTAGCTGTTCTACAGTTAATAGTAGTGAACTGAAAAGGCAGGAGGAACATGTCAAATAGAACTTGCCTATCATTTCTTCTAATTTTGCTGCAAAGGAAAAAACCAAAAGCAGGCAAATGTGGTTAGTCCAGAAAACCACTCTGTCATTTCTTAATTTTCAACAGCTTAAATCAGGAATTTGTCATAACTTCATGCTCAACTGGTTTCCAAGTATGGGAGCCAACAAAGCTGGAAGTTGGAAGTGGATGAGCACTGTATTGGCGTGACAAGTTTTTTGTCTCTTGGGTCTGGAGGTATTTGGACAAGTCAGTGATGTGATGCATTGTTATGGGTGCCCTGTGCCCTGCTTGGGGAATATTGACATCCTGTCCTGTCCAACTCATCTCAGTGGCCTAAAGACACCAGAGCCAAACAGATCTGAATCATGCAGCCCACAAACACATGGTGGCCACAAAAATGAGTTGAACGCCTGCTCTTCAAAGCTATAACATTAGCTTTGGACATTCTGCTTTTGTGTACCTCCACTATTGGAGGTTGCAGACCCAATAGGAATGAAATTCAGGTTAGGTAACTTTCTAAGACAGTATTTTGTTTTGAAGATCTGTGAAGAACCTTAGAGGAATGATACTGTACAGCAAAACACTCTGCTCATTGGTGAGAAAATGCCTAGATGGGAGGATTGGCTACATCTCATGCAGAAGATGAGGCTGGTTCATCAGGGACAGTTCTGCTGACACTACTCGTATTCAGCTGGCCATGAATTTGGATCTTGAACTTAAAATAGCACAGTCCTCACTGAGTGAGTCTTGTTTTATCTGAGCAGATCTGAGCAAGTTTGTGTACCACTTCTGTAAGTCAAATACTTGGTTCAAATACAGGGTTCATTCATATAGCCCTGAAGCAGGTCACATAAATGAAAACCTGATCCTGGATAATGGTGGCCAGGATTTGTCTATGGAATATTTCTTATCTGAGAAATAAGAACTTCTGGGAACTGCAGGAAGTGCTGACATTTGTGGGTGACAATGGACAAAAATGGATGAGGCAAGGGAGAACAAGCAGTCAGCTCACAAGCAATTCTGGAGACAAAGGGAGGATAACTCTAAACAGGCCTAAGCTTCAGGGTCTCTCTTTTGAGGTGGGAAACAGCAGATGGGACACAGGAAGATATTTCAACATTCTTTGAAATGCTGTAGGACACTGCTGCTCTAGGTAAGAGTTAGATCACCTACATGAGCTGGCAATATCCTCATGAGGACTCTTCTGACAGAGCTGGGAGCTATTCTGGGGGCCTGTCTAACCTCTTGTGCTTTCCACATCTCAATTCCTTTACAATATGAAATGAAAACAAGTATTTTTATTTTTTTAATCAAATAAGTATTATTTTTTTCATGTAGTCCTTCCACCATCTATAAATACTTTCTGTATCTTCACTGGACACACCCCTCTAATAAAGACAAGGATCAGGAGCTAGCACAGTATCCAAGGCTGGCTCAGGCAGCCCCTGACCATGTCCTGCTCTCCTCTCCCTGGGGCTTGTCAGGGAGGGGAGAGCAGATCAGAACTGCAACTCTCTAGGCCAAGAGATGTTTACTGAGTAGCTGTATTGAAGAGAGGGCAACAGCAAGATAAGAGATCAAATCTTCTGTCTTCTCCTTGCTATAGCAAAGTGGAGCAAAATATTCTTGTATAAAAATTGTAGGGAAGGGGGTTTTCGCAGAGACAATGGCTGCCAAAGGAAAGAGACCACAACTTCTGTAAATAGAATGGCTAACTAAATTGCAACATCCAGTGGTCTCAGGCACCATGACCTTGAGGTAGATGCTAAAGAGCTTATTCCAAAAAAAATGAAGAATTCAGATCATAAGTTACTTGCACCAGGAGAATAGATATTTTACAAACCTTATTGATTTGCAGAGTGTGTGTCAAAGCTGTTAGCATTGCTGTACAGATCTTCATTGCTCATGCAGAGGTGGGAAGGGCAACCTGCAGTAGTATTGAGAAGAGGAATGCCCAGACTGCGATTTTTATTTGAATTATTTCCAATCACAGACCAAGGAGTGGCACTGAATGAAGGAGATAGGTTGTTTTTTTTCCCATAGGGATGAGCTCACAGGCTAGGAGCAGGGCAGAGGAGCAGTGAGAAAATTTGTGAGTAAGAAAGCAGCTTTTTTTCTCCTTCTGTTAACAAGATATCCTGCCCAAACCTGCAGGATTTACAGCTAAAGGTCACAAGGCTGAAGTTCCTTTTGTAATGCTATTTCCAGATTAGGGTATCATCTATTATTTTTTGTCAAATTAAACACTCAATTCTTAGCAGTTATTATCCTAAAGTTAAGGTAAGCATCTCTCTAGGCACTGTTTTCTATGTAAAAAAACCTAGTGATTCAAGTTATCATAGGAAGGCTTATTGTTGAATCCAATTAGACAAAGAATCATGGAAAAAGTAGTCATAAAGAGGGCAAAGTTTACTAGTCCTGGATGTCTTGAGTATGTTTATTTGTCTGGCAGAGCTCTTGGTGATTCCATGATTAACATCTTGATTAATGAAAACATGTACTCTGGCCTCCAGTTCACACTGATGATGGTTTTTGTTTGAAATCTGTGAGTGAGGGAGACATTTCCATGAACAGTTAGAAAATTCTCAATGATGGATCGTGGTGCAGGCAGGGTTTTTAGTGTGACACTGTAGAACAGGCTGTTCCTGGCCAGCAGACCTGGGGCGTTATGCCCTGGCTCTGCTCGTTCTGGAGGCAGCTCTGACAACAGCGGGAAGGGGCACCAGGGCAGCTGCCTCACACTGTGCCTTACTTGTTCCCTTGGATTTTTCATGCGCACATGCAACTCTGGCATCACCCCTCCCCTGGCCTGTCCTACCCTCTACATCTCTCATCTTGTATACAAGATGTTAAATAATTACATTTAGACATCTTTTCCTTTTGCACCCTCCTTTTCTGCAAGGTCACAACAAGAGTATACGTATCTGTACAGGCTGTTATTTCTGGCAATGTGCTTGTTGCTGTTTATCTCCTCCACCTACCCTTGGGTTTAATGACCTTACAGGCCTATATTATAACATGGATCTTTGTGAAAGGGACTGAAGCTGAAGTTGCAAGTTTATGAGTTTATGAGTCAGAACCAGACTTGAACTGAGAAGAGAAGGGAAAAGAGGTTTTCCTATAAAGACCTAATTTTATCTATAGCAGTAATACAATCTGTTAAGGACAGTAAAGGCAAGGGTCAGGAAAGCTGATCTCATGCTTGCTTTCTTGCCCTTTCTCTGCTCTGGGAGAAGCTGTGCTCATATTATCACTATTGTTCCTGGGAACAAATCTCAGCTTGCACACAGGAGCTTTCTACATCCCTCCTTCCACCACTGTCTTTTGCTCTGGCTATAGCACCATGGAATTTCTGCCATGGACTCAGAGTTTGCTGGACTTTCTTTTTGAAACTTGGTATTTTCTATTTTCCTTCTCATTCTTTTGTGAACTCTCTCTTTTTAGAGACTCATCCTCTATTTTCTCTGTGTCTTGCTATCAGACCAAGGTGAATTTTTACTCCCATTGTGTCAAAACAGTTTGTGTAGCCCCTTCTCCAAATTTGTGCACAACCTATGATCTCCTTCCTTTCCTGCCCAGCAATTCGAATCTTCACCCCACCCAGACACTAAATATTATGTTTGGTATCAATGTCCTCTTTGCTTATAAAAAGTATCATCAACCTGATATTCCCAGTCAGTTGAGTTTTAAGATTCCCCTGTGAAATCACACAGAAAATTCCCTCCCATCCTCATCCACTCAGCTGCCTAGCTTCCTTAAGACCCTCAACACAGGCAGTCACACATCAGAGAAGATGGTGACATCTCCTTTCTTTTCTTACATCTTTGTTCTCATGCCACCCTTAGGTGAAAATTGCCATCCATCATCATATCTTAGTGGCCCTGGGGAGAAATGTCAGAGTTGCAGAGCAGGGACCTTGGCTTTTCCTTACTCTGACACTTGAGCCTGATGCTTCCTTGCTGTCAGGACACAATATCTGTTCTTCAGCTTCATAGGTCTACAGTGTGGATGAGAAGATGTCTGGAGCAAGTCCTGCCTCCAGAAACTCCTCCACAACTGGTCCTACCACAGGTCTCTTTTCCTTTTTGGCATGTCTCTGTTCTGCTAAATCATAGGGTTTCTCAGTTTGGAAAAATTATAATGGAGGCAGAATAGAGCACAGCTCCATAAACCCTGGCTGGTGCAGGGAAAACAAACAGGGACTGATCATTCACAGTCACTCAGAATATAAAATCTTTGGGGGCACTCAATAAAATTGCCATGCACAACTAAAAATAGGCAAAAAGGGAAAAATTTTGTGTGGCTTGTAGCTACATTGAGGCAAAATAAATTAAATAAATAAATTAATGCCAAAAGCGATTGACAAATTAATGGAGGATGAGTGCTTTGTTGACTATTAGATACTATGCTCTGGATGTAATTTCAGTCTCAGGAAATCTTGACATGGTTGATTTTTGGGGGCTGGAAAGCAGTAAAGGACTCTATATACCCTAACTCTCATACTTTTGTATCAGTATCTGCTAATAATCACTGTCAGAAACAGGATACTTGGCTAGACAAGCTTTTGATTTGACTGGCTATGATACTTCTTACATTTTTTTAACATACTGGAGCAGCTTTGCCCAGAACTTGGAGTACAGAGTTTATTCTGCTCTGCGTGCTGCACTTCTGTTCTTTTGCTGACAGCCAAGAATGACAAATTTAAAATAAGGCTTATGACAGCAGCAGCATGCATGGCACAGGCTGCATGGTAATGAGTTGGTTTTCCAAGTTAAATGCTGAAACTACTTCAGTTACTGCCCATAAATGGGATCTGAACACCCAATCCCTTGATGGTGGAGAGGGCCTGCAGTTGGGGTGGATCACAGCTTACTGAGCCCAGAAGCTCACAGGCCAGCCTGACTCTGTGATTTCAATCCACAGTTTGAACTCTATCATAGTTTTTACTCTATCATAACCCCAAAGCCTGCCACAGCCTGGGAAAAACAATTTCACATGATTCTCTTGCCAGACTCAGTAGGTAAGAATAAGGATGCTGGCAGCAGGTAATGATCTGTAAGCAATGTTGCACACCATGTTCACAGAGAGAATGGAAACACTCTGTTAAATTCACCTGATCCTTAGGATTTAGGCACTATTATGTTAATGGTTGGAATCAACAATCCTAGAGGATTTTTCCAACCTACATAATTCTGTCTGATAAAAGCTCAAATCTCAGAGTACGTAAAGTGAAATACTCCCAAGGGAAGTCCTTTCCAAACCCTGCTCTGAAATGTAGGATGTGAGGAATGATGACGTGTATAGAGTAAAGCCAAAGAAAATATTCCCTAATACTTGGAGAAATAAAGAACTTTTTTTTTCCTTTTTTTCCCTCTTTCATTTTTGCATTTAAACAGCAGGACATGCAGGAAATTTCAGGGGCACACTAACAGAATCAGTGCAAATGTTGGTCAGCATTTTCAGCAAATGCTGGTCTTTTTTGCTTGCTGGCTTTTGTATTGTTTTGTTTTGTTTATTGGCTCTTTTCAATACCCCAGGGGTCTGCTGGAAAGAACAGAAATATAAAAATCAGTTCTGCAAAATGCTGAGAGCCCTACACTGGCCTGGCTGTTGTGGGAGTTGACGACACTGCACCCATGAGCGAGGTCTCTGCTGCTGGGCAGGATGAGTCCTGTTAAGAGGTGTGTGATTCTCTAAGCTACTGAGGCATGGATTCAACTGTCATAGGTCCCATAAAGTAGTAGCATTTGGCAGATCTTATTATTAATGATACTATGTTTGCCAACAATGTAAAACAATAACACTTGTGAGTTAACAAAATTCAAATCATATGAAGATTTTCCTGTATTTTGTCCAAAAAGTTCTGGTAACAGGCTGATTCATCCAATACCATTTCTATCCCAAGAGCAAGGGAAGATCATTTTCCCACTCTTTCACTGTGGGAAACAGAACCCAAACCAGCCCAGATTTAGTCCTCCTGGTGGTCGCAGACAGATACTACCTTTTTTCTAAGAGAATGTATCTAAGTTTTGCTTGTAGCTGTTTTCTAAAGTAGTGATCTTTTGCTGTAAGGTCATTCATACCGTAGAAATCCACCTAATCAAATAGAGTTGAAAAACAGCAAAGAATTATTTTCCTTGCTGCCTCAGAGCCATCTGTCTGGGTTGCAGGTCTCTGTGGATTAATGTGTGAAATTTAAGACCTGGCACTGTGGTCTTTATTTGGGGAGTTACAAATATACGCAGAGCAAGTGTTCTGAGCTTCCCTCTGTACATTAGGACAAGATCTCAAACCGTTTACAAATTAATCCATTAACTCTTACAGACCCCCTCAGAGTCTTTCCACCCTTTGTGCCATGAACGTGTTACAGGAAATTTCAGGAACTTTCAGGGCTATCCTGGTTTCTTTTCCTCTTCAGGAGGAAACGTTGATACCATGAACAAGGCATCATCTTTGCTGTCATGTAGTTTACTTCCAATGAGAAGGCAGAAGCAAATCTCTCCCTATCCTGTTGGCCAGACTACCTCCTGCAGCTGCTTCTATGGCTCTGTGATCCCTGAAAACCCATACTCCTATTCTGCTGCTTTCCTATAGGGAAGCACAGTTAATACCTGTTCATGATGATTGACCCACTTGCCTTGGGCAGTGACTTTAGTTGTTTCCAAGTTTTGACACTACAGAAGTCGCTTATTACCCCTTTTATGAAAACCAGAAGAGTCCTCAGGCCACCCAAAATCTGATATTATAAATATTACAGTTGCTTAGTGCTGCACAAAGGTGCAGGAAGAAGATGGTGTTCTGCTACAAAAGGTTCTGGTTGTAGATCAACGATAAAGCACCACAGACAGGTAAAGCAAATTCAGGAGAGGGAAGGGCAAAGTCAAAAGCATTATTTCAGATCAGTGTTGTGATCAGTCTCTATGTGTCAAATGCTCCCTCATTTGAAACTAAAGTGAGGAACAGGGAGGTTCTTGAGGTGGCTTGTGCAGTGCTAAGTCCCATGGCTGTGTCCTCCTCTCCATGAATGGGACCAAAGCAGGACTTTCTTTCCAGGCCTCCTCCAGCTCATCTCTGGATGTGCTGACCAGGACTCTCACACTGGGGTGACAAAGTTCAGTCTGTCTACAGCACCCTGTAGACTTCTGATGTTTCTGTGGAACATAATTTAAAGATTGTTTTTTCTTGAGAGATCTAGAGGTGAAGGCAGGGGTGTACACATGCTCCTTGACAAGGTTATTTAAATCCTCCCACAGTTCTTTTTGTCACAGTTTGTGCACCCCTGTAGACAGTTCTGGTGAGTCTGCTCTTTCCCATATCATCACCCATTTCAGTGACAGCATCACTGCCACAACACTGTGTTTTCTGACATTTTTCTTGTTCTTTGAGCAACTTCTGTGAGCTGTCCTGCAAAGCAGATACCTTCTCCTCATGGATACTTCTAAAATCTTTCAGTGAAGGCATCGTTCCTCTGCCCAGACTGGGAATGGGCTCTACCTTTCTACTGGGAAAATGGGGGAAACCTGGGAATAGGAGGCGACCATCACTTAGTTATCACATTAGCACTACAAAGATCACATTTCAAAAGTAGCCAACAGTGCTGTATAAGCTGAGAGCAACTAACAAGGAGTCAGAACACCTGCCCAGTTAAGAACTGTGCCTCTGAGGGCTCATGAAGTGTAAGAAGTTTATTTGCATGCTGTATCCTGTTCATCCATCTTGCCATCTTCCCAGATAGTGTGTACTCCTGCAAGCCCTCCCCTCCTCTTCCCTTTCCTTCCCTTCCCTCTTCCCTTTCCTCTTTCCTTCTCTCATCCTTTTCCTCTTCCTTTTTCTCTTCCTTTTCTTTTCCTTTCCCACAATGTACACAAGCACTCAAAGTGTCAACATGTTAGAAGCAAAAAAAAATATACACTGAAATGACTAATGGGACTTAGACCTATGTGGTAATGGATGTCACACCCAGACTGACCTCCATATGTTTCTTTTCCCTCCATTTCCCTCTCTGGAAAATATGATTTAAGTTTTTATCAAATGCATAGTTAACATCTTCTAGTTTCAAGGAAAAGTTTAATTCGAAATTGGATCTGCTACAACATTACTCAGTTTCTGAATATTGCTATTTTTTCCACAGATCACCTGTGACTTCCATGTAGAAATTATACTTCAGAGATGGAAATCCAGATTATACACTTTCTAAGTATTAAATTTAAAAACAGATTTTCAGGCTGATTGTTTTAGGACTAAGTACTACAGTACTCAATGTAAGTTTTACATACTTGCTAATTAAATCCACATGTATAGATGTATTATAGATGTATAATATGGGAGAATAATTTATTAACTTCCTCCTTCAAAGAATTCCAACATGTAGTAAGATCTTTAGGTATTTTGAAGCAATTTTTTACCTCATAAAGGTTAATAGGACAAACTTATTTCCCTGTGATCTAAAATTATATTTTTTGTAGGAAAAGCACTGCTCTAACTGCTTCTGGATACAGAATGAGATCTCAGAATGAGATCTCAGAATGAGAAAAGGTACTTCTTCTAGGGAAGTTAACTATTTAACTGAAATAAATGGGTAGGAAATTGAAAAAGATTTCTGAAATTGCAAAGGTATCCACAAAGGAGAGCAACAGAGCTGGTGATGGGTCTGGAGCACAAGTCCTGTGAAGAGCAGCTGGGGAAGCTCAGCCTGGAGAAAAGAAAGCTCCACGAGCATCTTAGCACTCTCAAAAACTCCCTGAAAGGAGGTTGTAGCTGAGTGGGGGTCTGGATCTTCTGCCAGGTCACAGTGATAAGACAGGAAGGAACAGCCTCAAGTTGCACCACAGGAGGTTTAGATTGGATCTTAGGAAAAGATTGTTCATGGAAAGGGTTATCAAACTTTGGAACAGGCTGCCCAGGGATGTTGTAGAGTCACCATCCTTGGAGGTATTTAAAAGATGTGTAGTTGTAGCACTTAGGGACATGGTTTAGTGGTGGATTAATCAGTGCTGGGTTAAGGGTTGGACTTGATGATATTAAGGGATTTTTCCAATTTAAAAAAATCTATGATTTTATGAAATTAACTTTAAAAATGAGCTGAACTGACAAAAATGCTTGAGAGTCTTCATGCAAATGTAGTTTGGTTAATTTTAAAAGTCTGATTGACTTTTACATAGTTCTTCCATTGATTAAAAAGATATGTAGATCAGAAACATCAGTTTTTATAGAATCTTCCCTACTGCCTATCACTCTGCCCTTAGCTTCATGACTATACAGATGTTTTAATGTCTTTCTCAGTCTATTAGAGAAATAGGCAGGTTGAAATGCTCTTCCATCTCTACATACAACATCAAAAGCATATTCAATTTACTTTAGAGAGCACCACAGACATAATTTATATAAATATGACAAATTTTAATAACTAATCTCTTTCCACTGTAGTGGGAGGAAATTCATTTGCAAGGACAATTGGTGATTTAGAAGCCATCAATGAAGTCCTTCTGATGAAAAACAATTTGTGTACACATTTTTGCTTTCTCTTGCATATAAAAATAATTAATTTCTGTCCTTCATATGGAAGAATAGAATTAAATCACTGCACTCTTTTAGATGTTCCAGTGTACCCCTTGTTTTAATAAATTTTTAATAAATAAGGAAAGAATCGATACATATTTGAGTTTAACAACAAGAAAATGTAGGTTACATGGTTCTGCTTTAAATATAAGAAAATACTAGTTCACATGGCTCTGTTATTTTGCTTTTTTTTTATTAGAGCTAATGAAAAAATTTATTTCCAATAATTTGTTTTTAATTTTTTAGCTGAAATTCTAGCAAGTGTCCTGCAAACTGAGAAATGCTTACTTGAAGTCTTCTGTCTAAAATGGTGTTGATCAGCAGCTGAGACAGCAGAAGGACAGTAGTTAGGTGTTGGGGGCAACTTCCCTCACCGGGGTTCTAGCCTGAAAATATCAACATTCTTTGAGATCTTTTTGTGCTGTGCAGTCTGAAATCTGTGCTTCCCAGACACAAGGACAACATCACCCGTTTGTGGCTTACTCTATTCCTGCCTCTTTGACTCGTGTTTTTCAGCCACACCAGTTCTGACATACTGAGGAGGATGTTCCCTCCCAGTGCTCCTGAGGGACCTTGCAGATCTGAGCTGGAACTGCCTTTGGCTGAGGGGGAGTAAAGCCTTGAGCTTCAGCTTCCTGGGTAAATGCTTTAAACCTCTAAATTGTTAGATAAAAGCAACAGTTCTGCTTCCCTTCCAGATGCAGCATTCATCCGAGGCTGGCTGTGCTTTGTGCAGAAGTGATGCTGTCAATACACATCCAACTTTTCCAGGAAACACTGGCTGGACTGGACCTCTGGGGATATGAGTGTGGGACTGGCCAGTTTGAGAGTCCCAAAGGACTGCAGTCATAAGAAAGGTACCCAAATGTTCAGCTCTGGAAGGATAGCAGCAAACCAGGCTGTCAAGCACTGGAAGTACCTAGTGAACTTCATAGGGGAAATGATCACTGATTGTGGCTCTTTTTATCTCCTGCAGGGCTAGGTAAGGTTTTGTGGTTTGTAGTTTTAGACTTAGACATTTCAATTCTGCCTTCTCCTCCCTGAAAACATCTGTTGGTGAAGTCCCCTACATCTAAACATGCAGGCACATGCATGCAGGCACTGCCTTTACATGAAACCGCCTGAAACTGAAGCAAAGGAGCCTGGATCTATTGCAAAAATTATTTCAATGCATCAGTTATTCCTTGGGAATTTTCTAAGCAAGCCATTTGTAAATGTAAACATATTATTGGCCAATTAATGGAGCCAAATGTTTCAGCAGCTCTATGAAAACCATCATGTGGCTAATTCAAGTCTTTGGGAATTAGCAAGCTGGCTTCTGCCAGAATCTGCACAGAAAGGGAACTGTGAAACAGGATGAGGCGGGACAGAGATTTATGCAAAAGTGGGGCTATTTCCAAAATTACTTATTAAAAAAATGGTTAGTTTTTTGTTCCAAAACAATACTAACTAAAAAGTCCTCCCTATCTGTATGTCATACTGAAAAGAATTCATTAACACAAAAAATTTAAATGGAGATTTGTATTTTATTTTAAAAGCTCTAAATTTCTTATGGGAGGTGATAAACCCTTCCTTTCTCCTGTAGATCAAATGAGGAAAAATCCATGTTATTTCCACTGTGTTCTGACTTTTTCCTTATAAGTAGCATCAAAATCAGCAGTTCCATTTAAAGCCATGTGTTTGTTTCCTATTTTTTCAAAGCAGTTTCTTTTGCGGGAAGAAAAAGTAATGAGTTACACTACATTTTTCTGAAGCAATACTGGAACTATGCATACATTTACTAGCATCTGTGCACTTTGGCATGCTGCTGCTTCAGTGTGCATTTGGGGTCTTGACTAATGGAATCACCTTTTTTTCATTTGCAAAAGCACACTGACTGCTGATGTGGACTGGATGCCTCAGGGAAGGACTGAAACCAAGAGAATGGCCCAGTGATTATGGAACATGCCTGAGGAAAGGTTAACTCTCTGCACAAGGGTGCAGCAATTCCAAAGCAGAACAAAAGCTCAGGCAGTTGCTCTTTTCCCACATGGTTTTATCCTTCAGGGACATAGAGTATTTTTTTTTACAAAAGCAAATTCAGGTGGCTAAACTTAAACAACAGTATAAACAGAACTACTCTTTAGCTTAGGGTATTAGTATACAGCCTTTTGATCATAAGGACATTGTTCCTTCAAAGCCTGTTGTTCCTTTTAATTATATAGTATTTATTCTTCTAGTTCACTGTAGTTCCACAGAGAGCAGGAGAATATATTTTGGCCCCAAGTTTCTGTTGCCCTCCTTTCTTTGCATTCCTGGGAAAGAGCCCTAATGTAAGAAAGCTAGAGAACTGTGATACATTGCATGTCTCCATTGTGACTTTGACTGATCTTTTTGGCCTATGACTAGCTCAGACCATGCAATTCTAGACACTGAGATAATTTCAGGATACCTTAGCTCTTCGGAACAGAGTAGCAGAAAACAAACTCACATGGATGGTGTTACTCAGATTAAGAAAAGGAGATCAGATGGCTTAGATTCTTGTGGTATTGTAAATTTCCTAAAGCATGGAAAACCTGGATTACTGCCTATAGTTTGAAAAGGTGAACTAAGAAGAATTTGTTGGAAATTGAGCATATCAAGAGAATAAAAGGAAATTAATAACAAGGCTCCCAGCACTTTCCTGGAAATCAAGTACATCTACACCATTAACAATTTTGAGCAGCTCCACTGGTTTAGCTGTAGTAACCTGGGCTTCTCTCATGTAGCTGAGAAGAGAGTATGACTGCTAGTTTTAGATGAAAAGTTCTCCATGCAGATGGAATTCAGCTTGATCTTTCTATGAACTGCCAATCTTATTCTTAGCTAGCTGTGTTTCTTCTGGAAAACTTCATTTGTGTTTGACATGAACAAACAATAAGCCTCAAGAACCTCATAACATTATCAGTTCCCTCATGTCATCAACACCATGAACATGAACTCTAAGGACACTGATTTGACAAAACATTTGCTTGCATCCTGGTTCATGACACGGCTTTTTGAGTTTGATTCCTGGACTCTCCTCAAGAATGGAGATTTTCAGGTTTTACATCCATGGCTTTTTCTACTGTCTTGGAGATAAGGGCAAAAGGAAATGCTATAAAGGGAGTATAGCAGACTATTGAATGGGGGAGTAGAGCAAGGAAAATAGAAATTTATTTTATCATCTGTAAAAATTGTTTATGGAAGGCTAAAGTCACATTGTTTGTGACTAACTCACATCCTTGGCCCTATATTGGCCTAAGAGCTTTGCAGATGAATCAGCCAAACTCTGCAAATCTTTGATGTTTGCTTCTGGAGAAAAGGACATGCACTCTATCTCTGACCATATGTTAAACTTTCCTCTTCTCTCCTTGTTGGATTCATATTGACAGAGAAAAGGAAGGAGGTTTTGGAATAATCCCAGCAAGTACAGAGACAAATGATTAATGTTTCCTCTCCTGGATGCTTGATAATTAATGTAACCTCAGACATCCTGAAGGAAGATATTGCATGTGTGGACCATACTTCTCATAACCCCCTAAATCTGAAACCTTGAAATTAGTTAAATACAGTCAGCTCTGCAGTTAGCAATTCTGGAAGGTAATGTCTTCATAACAGGAATCTGAAGTATTTGGATTAACTGGGTGTCAACTGCATATGGAAAATTAAGAGTAACTGAGAAAAGACAAGATGAAGCAAGAAACAAACAGACTTTATCAATCTCACAAGGAAAACATATAAACATCATAAAGCTGATTTATAGTCTCCTCTTTTGTATATTTAAACTAAACCTTCTCTAGGAATTACCAATGTTAAGACTGATAATGCCAGGGACAAGTAAATGTATCCTGAATGCTCTTCAGTGTATTCATTTCTTGAGACACTCTGTTTCAGTACGAAGCACCACACAAAATGCCTTAGACTGTCCTCAGATGGGAAGGCTGCACATACAAAATAGGGTTCCTACAGCCCATGGCTGGGTATTCCCACCACTTCTTTAAGGCCTGTGGCCATGTTTTGCATGGATGCACTAATTGCATGTGACATTGTGTTGCGTGCTAGGATGGACACCCAAGATTGCTCAAAAAGACCATGCACCTTTCAACAAGAAGAAAACTCTCTCTCCCCACATACTAAGAACCAGCATCCCCTGAAATGACAAAGAATGAAACAACAGCATGAGTTTCCAGAGCAACTGTGCCTGGACAACACTTCAACCTTCTTCACACTTAATGAGAGACTATTGCCATTTCTCTGGTGCTCTGAAACTCATTACAGAATTTGGATTGATAAAGGAATCAACATTTTGTCACGATTTTTTTTTTTTAGGCTAGTATGCAGAGATGCAAGAAAACAGCAGCAGGTTCCTCATACTGTGTGAAACTGCTCGCTGCATGGGCATTTTGTTGGATACTGGGGAAAGTGAATGGCTTGCATCTGACTCACAGCGTTTTGGTGAGTAGCACCATTCATTTATCTTTATTCGTGTTGCCTATGCACTAGGTTGCCACACATTACGACATCAAATTATGCTCTTAAGTGCTAATATGCTCTTTCTAAACGCTCAGAAAACTAATATTCAAAGAACTTGCATCTCTATCCAAAAATTAGTGTTTAATGGCTCTCTGTTTAGAGAGTAATTATATCATCAGAGATGTAGGCCACATCCAGATCATCCACATAAATGCTGTCATCCTTCAAAAGTTAAAAGACCATTTCAGACTGTGGAGTTTTCCAGTCTGTTTGACCCTGGTTCCTTCAGCAGCAAAGTGATTCAGGTGAGCAACAGGTGATTCAGTGCCAGTTGCAGTAATGTGGTCTGGATCTGTAAGTTGAAACATATATTAGTCTAATTCTGTCTAAATGGACAGGAATTAGTTTTCACTTCTTAATCTGTCATTGTCATAAAGTACTACATGGGAAAGGACAACAAAAAAGTCAATTTATGTCTTAAAAATTCATCTTACCATGAATTAATGGTGCAGAAATGTGAAACAAGTAAGTAGCTCTTGTGGTCAAAATGCTTGTCTAAAGTGTTTTCTTCCTGACTGCAAAACTGATATAATCTTAAATTTAACTCTGGTGGAACCAAGACATAAATGTATACTGGGAAACTGAACTAAAGACCACAAACACATCTAAGATTATAAAATCTCCACATTCACCTCTAAAAAGACAACTGAACAGATTTTTCAAAGCATGTTTTCCATATATAGCTAAATTGCAGAGCAATTTGTCACCATTTATCACCCTGATCCATCTGGATGGCTGTAACACTGAAGGAAGTGGGGCTACTCTGCAAGCTCAGAGGAAACCAAAACGGTACAAGGAACAGCTTTTGACACCCTGCCACAAAACACTAGCTCTGATGTAGCCCCCAAAATTATCATGTTCTATCTTAATATTTCATAAATATCATTTTCTAATAAGGTGTCCTTCTCCCTATGGCTGCCCCTCAGTTCTGCAAGTTATTTAAGTACAAAGTCAGGCACATGGTTTCCACAGGAAGGGCTGCATTGCACAGACTGCTGGGAGTCAAAGGAGAAATCAGATTTTAGACTAAGTTGAAGACATTGGCACTACTGAAACAGTAGTTTCTAGACAGACTTCCTGCCTATTTTAGTGACCGTGCTGCCTCCCTTGTCCCAGCTTCCTCTCCCCACATCACCCACAGTTTTTGTGCATTAGTTCTCACTCAGGTCCTTTCCCAGCATGAAGCAACTGGCTTTCCAGCTACAGAGGGTTCCCTCCAGGGTCTGCTTCCCACTGACAGTAGGAGACTACTTTCCTCATTCCCAGATGTCCCCCAGACAGCTTTTGCAGTATCAGACAGCTTTTGGAGTCTAAAATCGCTCCGCACCATCCACAAACACATTCCACTCATCCCAGTGCTGCAACCCCAACCCCTGGGGTTGTGCCGAAGAGCTGCTCCGAGAATTATGATGCAAATGACCGAATTCGTGCTGCAAAATGCACATATGCATAAATGTGTTTTATTGCCTATAGTGAAAGCAATGGCTTACACTATTAGGTCTTGCCCTGGAGCACACCAGGATCCTAGAGGAAAAACCCCCTGCCTCTGTCCATGTGAAAGTAGGCATCTATTTTGAACGGATGAGAAGATCCCAGAAGATACATAACTCTATCTTCTGACAACTGAACAAGGATAGAGTGAAACTTAATTTTAAATAATTTTGGTAAGCCAAGAAAACACCTACACCCCTTATTTGAATTACTTCTTAAGCAAAGACTGAGATAGAAGTAACATTTTTCTACATGAAAGGTGATGTTAAAATAATATTAGCTAACCATGCAGTGATCTAATATTTTATGTGTGTGTAATTGAAAAAAAGTTTAAAATACCTGTAATTTGCAGATGTAGTGGTCTCAGTACAAAAATATCTTGGGACTGAGAGCTTGTTTACTCTTTCATCTCTCAAATGTCTTAGCATAAAATAAGTAGAAGATAAAATACCAGCTAGTGCCACAGTCCCATGCCTAGCTGCTAAACAAATGTAGTGGTGTTACTGACAGGGAAGGAATTAAAAATTGTCTGTGTGGTATTTTTTTTTGAGGTTTGCTTTGGGATATATTTGTAAGCAACATGGCAAGCTTGAATGTCAGCTGGTAGAATGGATCCAATACATTCACCTTCACCTCAGGAGGGGTAGTTTGCTCTCCACAATTTCAACCCTTTACTTTCAGAGGTATTAAAAAAAAAAAAAAGAGTTCAAAAATGCCTTCAGAGATGATGGGCTGCAGGGGGAAATGCAATTCTTAATTTCTCAGCACAGCAGGATAAATAATCTGATGACATCATAAAAACCGTGACAAAATCCATTTACACTGGTGCGCCCACAAATTTTCATTCAGTCTTCCTGTAAGTTCAGGTAGGCAAACATCGACATGTTATTTTAGGATAGAAGGTTTAAAAATACTGACAGGCGGCTGTTAGAAGAGGCTGTTGCTTTCCTGAGCCAGGAGACACACTCATTTGAGCCAAGGGCTTGGACAGCACAAGAGCTTTATTGTATCTGTGCATCATACCACACTACTCATAAACAGTCAGATTATTCATGAGCAAAAACTTTTATTTAATTTTAAGAGTGAAGACTTACATATCTTTAGCTGGAAATGCAGTTGGTAGCAGTTTAAATTTCTTTTTCTTAACTAAGTGTTAAAACTGTTGGTGTTCTGGAGAGGAGCAAGATGACAGAACAGCCTGTTTGCTCTGGTGTTTACTCACTCAGGACAGGGAAGAGTCTAAAGAAACATCTGGTGTCAGCTTTTTTCCACTAAGGAAAAAAAAATAAATCCAGTAAGTTTTTTAGATAGAAAAGTAAGTTCTTGAGTCATGAAACTTCAGTTAGAAATCACAGAAAGTTAGAGACAGTGAAGACCAGCTATATTTGTTTTACATAATCCATAAAGGAGAATGGGACATTCTTATTCATGTTTGTTTGGGTGGGGGTTTTTTTGTGTTTGTTTTTTTGTTGTTGTTTTGGTTTTGTTTGTTTGTTTGTTTTTGTTTTTGTTTTAGTTTTTCGGTTTTTGGGGTTTTTTTTGTTTGTTTGTTTGTTTTGGTTCTTTTTAAATTTCTGAATGTGTCTTGATTTACATTTCCAGCTGGGAAGAAGGTTGTGAGAAATTTGGGTGCAGAGGCCAGAGGGGCAAGAAGGGCGGGAGCTAGGCTGGCCACATCTGGGAGCCTAGAGTGAGTGGAGAGTAATGAGGTAGCAGGAAAATTTCTTCCCCTCTGGCCTTCCTCTCCACCTCATCTCCTTTTTTTTTTTTTCACTCTGAAAAGGGACAACTGTTTCAGAAAGGAAAAAGGGTGCTTTCTTTCTCCTCTTTCTGCCCCCTCTCCTTTCTATTCTCATTCAGTCTTCCCACGGGTCACCCCAGGTTTCCTGTGTTCCAGTGGGAATTGCAAGACAGCACCAGTCCCAGGGTAACTTGCAGTTGGACACGAAAATCAGGGGAGGACTAGCCCAAACCCTATCACTGCACCCTGTGCTTGGGACACCCATGACCATCCATTAAGGCCTCAGGCTGGTGTGGTGTGAAACTCCTTGAAACTATTTCCCTATGCAAATTTTTATGGGGAAAATGAAGGGATTGATATGAAAAAATCACCTTGTGTTAAAATTTTCTCCCTCCCAATAACAAAATGGCCTTGCTAGGAAGTCCTGTAATCTAAGTGCAAGCTTAGCACCATCTATCAAAGAGAGGATGTGAGCAGCGCTTGTAAAAAGTTAATAACCTCCACGATGGGGCAGAACAGCGTGAAAGGAGTGCTGAGCAATGGCCAGGAGGATCCTTTCATCTCCCAATGAGCTCAGTGACTGGAAATGCGAAGTTCACGTCAGTTAATAGCAGTTTTTAAATGTCCTTTAAAATTACTCTGGATAAACAAACAGAAAGACTCAAATCCAGTTTTTCTGGCTTGTAGGTTTTGGGGTTGTTTTGGGCACCTTCATAGGTCTCAAATTCTTATGAAAAAAATGAAGTGCAATTTTTAAGCAAACAGTAACCAAGCAGGGTAAATGTCCATCTTTTCTTGACATGAACAGTTGCCCGAAAATACAATGTTCGTGCACATCTCAGTAACTGAGGAGGAAAAACATAAGCCCTACATATTTTTTTCTGTGTATTTAATCCTCTTCATTGTTGAGAAAACCCCCTAAGTCCTTACATGCAGTTCAGGTCTTCTGAATTCTTGATAACTGCACCCCTTTTAAAAACGAGTACAAATGCCTACGTGCACAATTGCACCTAGACCATACACAAATGGACCCGATTTATTTTGGTGCCAAACAATGCTGTGAAATACTTTGACTTAATTTTAAAGAAAAGCAAACAATGACCAGTACTTGTGATGACACAAGCTGTGCCATAAAATACACCCAACAAACCATTTACATTGCAAAAAGTTGCCCCAACTGTTGTTTATATTGGAAGTAAGATTAGCACATTCATATCCT
Source organism: Sturnus vulgaris (assembly GCF_052056855.1). NCBI lineage: Eukaryota > Metazoa > Chordata > Aves > Passeriformes > Sturnidae > Sturnus > Sturnus vulgaris. Next base: position 144,126,001 of record NC_142243.1, read on the forward strand.
CTGGCAAGCAGATAACTATCAGCTACAATCACTTGCTACCCATCAGAGGCAGGGAAGAAGAGGACATTCTTGAAGTTGAGACATGCAGAAGTATTTATATTGTTTTAAAAGGACAGCTTAAGCCCATTTCGATTTGCTGGAAAAAGTAAAAATGTAGTAAAATATCCTAATTTATGTGAGTACTGCATAGAATGCAATCTAAAATGCATTACAAGTTAAACTGGTGTAAGTTGGCATTAATCTGCCGAATAAGGCTGATTTATTCCAATTAATGATTGGAATTAATTCCAATCTATTCAAATAGATTTTTATATGTTCTATTTAATGTTTCTTTACGCTTCTTGATGAAAAAATGTCTGAGTTTATTGAATTAGTCCCAGTACACCTGAGAAATAGGCTGTTCCCAAAGGGTCTCCAAAATACTTCTACTCTCAGGTCTTTTGCTCTACTTCATCTGCTACTGAGTCTGGGGCTAGAAGGAGCATGTCCCAGGCAATGCTGGCAAATAAAAAGATACTTTGGTTTTATGTATAGGTGCTCAAATTTTAAAGAACATCTTGTGCTTTTAACCAAACTAATTCAGGACATTGGTGATGTCTTTTTATTCTCCTTTTCTTTCTAGAGGAGCTATTTTATGGCTAGGGTGGATTGATTGATCTGTCTCAAGTCACCTGCACTTCTTCACAGACTTACCTATGATTATGGGCTACAATTAATAATCCAAGTGAGTTTCTTCAGTTGCATGTTTCCCAATATAATACACAAGAACAAAAAAAGAAAAGGCTCTTTACCTTAAAACCCTTATTCATAGAATGGCCCAGCCCTAAATCACATGTTATCCCGTGATCTTTTGAATGTGTTAC